>NC_142518.1:90607500-91227500 GCF_057876585.1 Rhinolophus sinicus
AAAGCAATTCCTTCTGCAATTGCACAAAAATAATAAAATACCTAAGAATAAACTTAACCAAGGATGTGAAAGACCTATATGCTGAAAACTATAAGACATTTTTAAAAGAAATTGAAGAAGACATGAAGAAATGGAAAGACATTCCATGTTCATGGATTGAAGAATCAAGATAGTTAAAATGTCCATATTACTGAAAGCAATATACAGATTTAATGCAATACCCCTCAAAATCCCAGTGGCATTTTTTAATGAAATAGAACAAAAAATCATCAGATTTGTATGGAACCCCAAAAGACCCCAAGTAGGCAAAACAATCCTAAGAAAAAAGAACAATGTTGGAGGTATCGCACTCCCTGACTTCAGCTTCTACGACAGGGCAACAATAATCAAAACAACATGGTATTGGCAGAAAAACAGACACACAGACAACGGGAATAGAATTGAGAGCCCAGAAATAAACCCACTTAAATATGGACAGACAATTTTCGACAAAAGAGCCAAAAACATGCAACAGAAAAAAGACACCCTCTTCAATAAATGGTGCTGGGAGAATTGGAAAGCCACAAGCAAAAGAATGAAACTAGATTGATACATGTCACCGTGTACCAAAATTAATACAAAATGGATCAAGGACCTAAACATAAGACTTGAAACAATTAACTGCATAGAAGAAAGTATAGGTACTAAACTTATGGTCCTTGGGTTCAAAGAGGATTTTATGAATTTGACTTAAAAGGCAAGGGAAGTAAAAGCTAAAATAAATGAATGGGACTATATCAAACTGAAAAGCTTTTGCATAACAAAAGAAATAATCGATAAAATAAAGAGGCAGCCAAACGAATGGGAAAAGATTTTTGCAAACAATGCCTCCGATAAAGGGTTAATATCCAAAATGTACAAGTAACTCATAGAACTCAACAACAAAAAAACGAACAATCCCATTAAAAAATGGGCAGAGGACCTGAATAAACATTTCTCCAAAAAGGACATACAAATGGCCAATAAACATATGAAAAAATGCTCAACATCACTAACCATCAGAGAAATGCAAATAAAAAACAAAACGAGATATCACCTCACACCATTTAGAATGGCTGTCAACAACAAGACAAATAGTAACAAGTGTTGGAGAGTCTGTGGAGAAAAAGGAACCCTCATACAATGCTGGTGGGAATGTAGATTTGTGCAGCTGCTATGGAAGGCAGTTTGTAGGTTCCTCAAAAAATTACGAATATAATTACCATATGAACCAGCAATCCCTCTCCTGGGTATCTACCTCATATATCTGAAAACATTTTTCCATAAAAACCTATGTGCTCTAATGTTCATTGCAGCTTTATTTATGGTAGCCAAGACATGGAAACAATCAAAGTGTCCTTCTATAGATGAATGGATAAAGAAGTGGTATATGTGCACAATGAAATACTATTCAGCCGTAAGATGAAATAGTACCATTTGTGACAACATGGATGGATCTTCAGATTATAATGCTAAGCGAAATAAGTCAGACTGAAAAAGTGGAGAACCGTATTATTTCACTGATACATGCTATATAAAACTGAAAACAACAAAAGAACAAGACAAACAAAGAAAAAACAAAAACTCATAGACATAGACATTAGTTTAGTGGTTACCAGAGGGTAAGGGGGGATGAGGATTGTAGAAGAGGGTAAGGAGGGTCAAATATGTGGTGATGGAAAGAGAACTGACTCTGGGTGGTGAACACACAATGTGATATATGAGTGATTATTATAGAATTGTACACCTGAAGCCTATGTAACTTTACTAACAAATGTCACCCCAATAAACTTTAAGTGATTATATATATATATATATATATATATATATATATATATATATATATAGTATATATATACAATAAGGCCCAGGGAGAAAATGATGATCAGAATGTAGACATATGGGGATCTGTGGTGATGGTTAATTGATCAGGGAGGTCTAAATATGAAATACGTGAAGTCTACCAATATGCTGTTTGGCGTATAGAGGCAGAAAAAAAAATCTTTGTCTACTATGTAAGCAGAAACGTAACTCACCTCAATGTAGTAGCAATTCATAGCCTCTTAAACAATTTCCAAACTTAAGTTTATTTATGGACCCGAAGCCCTTGATGCCACAGGAGTAAACTGTAAGTCTTCTCTAAACCTTCTTCAGAAGTACTCGTGGCCATATACTAGGGAAAGAAAAATACCCACGTCTTTGGCGGATTATTAGATACTGACTCTAAATTTACCCTGATCCCCAGAAATCAAAATACCGCTGTGGTACACCTGTCAGAATTAGGGCTTTTGGAAGTCAGATGGTAGGTGGAGTGTTGGCCTGATTCTAACAGTCAGTCCAATGGAGCAGAAGCCCCACCATGTGGTTATTTTTCAAGTCTCAAGTTAGTGGGAGTGAGATAGTTAGTAATTGGAAAATTCTCCTCCTTTGTTCCCTGGCCCATGCAGTAAGGGCTATTATGGTAGGATGGGCCAAATGCAAGTTCCTGGAATTGCCTCTCCCCCAACATGACAATAAAACAAATGACATACTGCATCCCCGGGGAAATTAAAAAGACTAGTGCCAACATCAAATACTTGAAAGACACAAGGATGGTGATTTTTATCACTTAACTTTCCTGTTTTGCTAGTGCAAAAGCTCGGATGGATCTTGGTTAATGATAATAAATATTGTAAACTTAATCATATGGTTAACTGATTAACTATGGTTAACTAACTGTGGTTCCACATATGGTATCTTTACTAGATAAAATCAAAATATTCCTTGGCACCTGGTGTACAGCTATTGACCTGGAAAAATGCTTTCTTTTCCATCTCAATCATTAAGGAAAATTATAAGCAGTTTCAATACATGGTAGAAAAAATAGAATATTTTCACTATTACACCCCAGGGTTGTATCAATTGTACTGCTCTCCCTTATAATACAGTCCAGAGCCCCCTGACTATCATGCTGCTCCATTACATGATAACATATAGCTAATGACCTAATGAGTGGGAAGTAGCAACAATCCTATATGCCTCCATAAGATATATGTATGCCAGAGGGTAGAAGATAAATTCTGCAAAAGTTCATGGATTTCCCACATTGGTGATATTTTTAGAAGGTTCAGTGGTCTGGGATATGTCTGGATATTCTTCCTAAAGTAAGAGACAAGTTTCTATACCTTGTACAGCCCACCCTAAAGAAAGAGGCACAATGCTTGGCAGGTCTCTTTGGATTTCAAAGGCAAATACATATATTCTATATTTGGGTGTGCTGTTACATCTCATTTACCATGTAACTCATAACACTACTGTCTGGCTTCTGATCAGGTTTGGCCAATGGGAAGCCCATAAAGGAGATTGGTTAGAAGGAAGGAGGAAGGCCAGGTGAGGTTATTTATTTCCCTAGTTTACTTCCTGCAAAGTTGATTTGGCCTCATTGTACCTATAGGCAAAGATACCTGGCCCCTCATATCAGCCTCCTGTACGTGAGTCTCTCCTTCTGGGTGCCTATAACTCCTCCCTGCTCTTGTCCCTTCAACTTAAAGATACTAACAGCTCCCTTGATATTACTATGTTACTCTTTGTGGATCCTTTATACCTACACCTCTGCAAATAGTCCACTTATAAATAAACCCTCTTCAAATTACCATAATCTGAATGTAACATATGTTTCCTATTAGCACATACTGACTTACACAATTGTGAAGTGGGTTTTACATATGTGCTATATAGATTTTATAGTCTAGGACTCATGGCTAAGAGCTTGGGTTCTGGAGTCAAACTAACCACTGTTTAAATCGCATATCTACCACTTACTAACCAGTGTGATGTTCAGCAATATTTTGTTTTTTTTCAACCTCTGAGCCTCAATTCCATTTGCAAAATGGGAATAACACTAGTATGTACCTTACAGAGTTGTTGTGAAGATTAAATAAGACAATAACGAGGTGTGACAATTAAATTCGTGAATTTGCCACTGTGTGCTTAGATTGGCAGCACTATACAAACAGTTCAGTAATGTTTCATAACCTTGGTGTATCAGTGTCTCACAGTTGCGTTCATGTCAACATGTGGCGGTGTCTTGCTGAGTAGCATTCATTATTGTTGCGTGTTTTTGTGTGCCATTGCGAGAATGTCTGAGGTTAAATTAAAGCAATGAGCAAACATTAAACTTTTTGTTAAACTAGGCAAGAGTGGAAGTGAAATCAGGAACATGTTAGTCAAAGTTTACGGAGATAATGCCATGAAGAAAACAGCAGTGTACAAATGGATTAAACATTTTCCTGAAGAGAGAGAATGTGTCACTGATGAAGAGAAGTCAGGGCGGCCAGTAATGAGCAGGACTGATAGAAACATTTCAAAAATTCATTGAATACTAAGTCAAAATTGTTGGCTGACTGTGAGAAGCATAGCAGACCAAGTAAACATTGATAGAGAGTTAGAAAACCTTAACTAAAAATCTTGGCATGAGAAAGGTGTGTGCAAAAATGGTTCTAAAGGAGCTTACCAATGAACAAATGCAAAGGAGAGTTGAAGTTTGCCAAGACCTTTTGGAGAGGCAAGACAATGTTTTGGGCTATGTTATCACTGGTGGTGAAACATGGGTTTACCAATATAACCCTGAAACAAAATGTCAAAGGCACAATGGAAGTCAGCCAATTCTCCACATCCAAAAGTGTTCCATCAGTCCAAATCAGGAGTCAAAACAATGGTGCTAACCTTTTTTGATATTGGAGGAATTACTCATTATAAATTTGTACCAACTGGACAAACAGTTGACCAAGTTTAGTATTTGAAGTGCTGAAAAGACTGCGTGAAAAAATTAGACGACCTTAGCCTTTCGCAAACAATTCATGACTCGTGCATCAGCTCACATGGCACTGTCTGTGAGGGAGTTTTTAGCCAGTAAACAAATAACTGTATTGGAACACCCTCCCTACTCACTTGATCTGGCCCCCAATGACTGCTTTCTTTACCTGAAGATAAAGGAAATATTGAAAGGAAGACATTTTTTTATGACAATCAGGACATCAAGTGTAATATGATGACAGCTCTGATGGCCATTCCAGAAAATGAGTTCCAAAATTGCTTTGAAGGGTGGACTAGGCACTGGCATCAGTGCATAGCTTCCCAAGGGGAGCACTTTAGAGGTGACTGCAGTGATATTCAGCAATGAGGTATATAGCACTTTTTCTAGGATGAGATCATGAATTTAATTGTCAGACCTAATATGTAAAGAATTTGGCACAGTGCCCAGCATGACTTATGTATTTAATATGAGTTACTCTTCTCATTCTTTTTATAGCTCACAACATTCAAAGAGGAGGGAAGTACAGTTTGAAAATTCATTAATTAGTGTCCTGTTTACAGTTCTATTAACTATAATTGCTTGTTTGAAATAGTCTCCTGACTTCATTAAAGTAATCGTTGACTGTCAGTAAATGATGGGTTTAAATTTCTGCACATATGCTAGATTTTTACGCATTTTGCACTTCACAACAGGAACCCAGTCTTAGTCAACACTTTCTTGCTCTGACATCTACACTCAGTGCATCGAGTCTTACTTAAACAAAGAATTAATTATCCTTCAAAATAAAGGTGTAAACAAGATTGTGTATCTTAGATTTGTTAACTTGCCCCTTCATTGTGAACATTCTAGTTACGTTACCTTTAATGAACTGTCAGCATTACAGCAAACCAGTAAGTTGTGGTACAAAATAAGAAACTAGAACTCTAAGGAATTGCAGCAGGGCTGGGGGTGAAGAGAAGGATCAAGGCAGAAGAGCTTGCCTGCCCTGGGAAATGACCCAGAAACATGAGTTCTGGACAAAGTTTGGAGTCAGAAGTCAAGGGCTTGGGTCTTACTTAGAAGGCATAGAATCTTTAGAAGGATCATGCAAGGAGGAGTCAGGGAATACATCCAATATTTAAGCAATACCTATTCAATACTATGTGTCAGAATTCAAAACAGGTGGTAAGATAGGCAGGAACATTGGATGTAGAAAATAAAGAAAAAACAGGGGTCTAAAGTCCAACGTCTAAGCAAACACCCTGAACCAAGACATTTGTAGGAAAGAGCAGAGTTCAAATGTCCAGACAAGCAATTTGGGCAGGCAACATGGAGTGCTAACAACAAAGGCTTAAGTAACTGAAGCCAAGTTGTCCTTTCTAAACAGGGAGCTTCTGCTATGCTTCCTGCCCTGGGAATGTCCACCCTCAAGCTCACAGATGAAAGAATTTTAACAGTTGCAGGGGATTGAAGGAAGAATGAAGTTACAATGAGAAAGGTAAATGTATTCTAGTCCACATACATAAAATGTACAAGTATAAAAATATTCATGTTATAAGTCTTCAGTCCTACCTATAAGCCCAACAGTCGTGTTGCTTATCTGTTTTCATTTCCCACATTATATTATTCATAGACTGGAATACTCTAAGTCTGATAAAAATCAGATGACTTCCTTACCACCAATAAAGGGAAGAAAGAAATATATGCAGCAGGTTTATGAGGCTGCAAAGGGAAATTCTGAACACCTTGTCTATAAAACCAGGGGTAAGATTCTATTCAAGATAGAAAACAGACATAGGTTGTGGATGAGAGAGAACAGCAACAACAAAAACAACAGAAAATGAAACAAATAAAAGAGCATGTGAGTTTTGGGTTATGTTGTAACCATCCAGCCCAACACTATCCCAGGAACACCTGGGTTATGGGAGGACAAGGGGTGGGAAGATTTTTAAAGAGGGTCAGATCCTAAAACAAGTTTTCATAATCTTAAAAGGCATCAAGTACTTTCTGAAAATTCCTATACACAAAACAGTGAAATTGCCCAACCAAAAGTTGGAATATATTATCCAAATTGTGAAAGAATTTTACTTTTTCTCAAAGATAAAGGCTTCCACAAATACACTTAATTGGCTAATCATGCACATTGAAATGTTTGACAAAAATAAACAATGTACTTATATTTGTCTATGTATGATAGCCATGTGTTTTACATTATATATGATTTTCAAAATAAATTTGCCCTTTAATATACAATTGTATCACACATCCTTGGTTAACCAAAGATTGACATATGTCTTAGGTTGGGTTCTCTCAGAAGCTGACCCTGAAACAAGAATGTGATACATATTGTGTATTTCGGGGGGGGGGGGGGTTCATTCCAAGAAGCACTAATAGAAAAATAGGGAAGTATTACAGAGAAGAAAAGGAAACTGATGTAGAATGATTACTGAGCAGGTCACCATTGTGGGTAACTGGGACTCAGTCCCACTAGGGACTTTTGCAAGACAGTGTAGGACACACCTCAGAGTTATCCCAATAGATGGGGAGAGAGCTGGGGTATTTATCCACCAGTTTCCATCAGTTTTTGTTTGAGGGCTACTTCACTAGTTTTGGGAAATGTACTAACTCCCAAGAATAGGTCATGCAGTCTCCACACACCAGAAAAAGCGTACAGACAAAAAGTGCTCAGTGCTTGCAATTCAAAGCTGTCAGATGGGTATGCACAGAAATAGTGAGTGCCCAAAAGATATGAGTGGGGTTCATCACACAGTGTAGCTGCAACACACACACAATTTCATTCAGCTATCTGAAAGATGAAGAAATAAGTTAAATGGCATTTCAAGGCATCTTCCAACTGTATAATTTTTTTATTATATAAATAAAATATCTAAGATTGTAATAATTACTGTAACATACAAATACACATTGCTATAGACTAATTTTGTGTATTCCCCCAAAATTATTATATTGAAGTTTGATGCCCAAGGTGATGGTATTAATACCTGGGGCATTTGAGAGGTGATTAGGTCATCAGGGTGGAGACTTCATGAATGGAGTCAGTGCCCTTATAAAAGACACCCTAGAGCGCTCCCTCATCCCTTCTACCATGTACAGTTAAAGCAAGAAAACAGCCATCTATGAACCAGAGAGAGAGCTCTCATCAGACATTGAATCTGCCAGCATCTTGATCTTAGACTTCCCAGCCTGCAGAAATGTAAGAAACATTTCTTGTTTAAGACACTGAGTCTGATATTTTGTTATAGTAGTCCAAAAAGACTAAGACACACATAGACACACTGATGATAGAACTGGAGTTAACGTAAGTTTTAAGAAGGCAAGGACCATGGATGTCTTGTTCACTACTATAACCCCTTGTTCACACTGTGCCCAGTACTATGTCTTTCACAAAGAAGGCTTTCTGACCAATAGTTGTTGAACAAATGAAAAAGTAAGGAATCATAATTTTAAAACTATTTAATTCAGATGACTGGTTGACTAGTCATCTATCATCTTTTGTGTATTTTAACAGAAGTCTCTTTTCTAGCAGAATTCAGCTAGTATTCTATAGAATCACAGTTTTAAGTGAGGGAGAGTTCCTCTTCAAAATAACAAATGACTTTTTTTTTAAATAATAGTGTGACAGACAAGTTCTGAATTAATTTGCTAATAGTTCTTCCATTTTTATGGTAATTAACTCCACTTGAATCTTTAGCCATAACACAATGTATATGTATATCTATGCCACAGACAGATATATTTGCATGCATATAAATAAACAGGAGACCATGCAAATAGGTTGATTTTTTTCTGTATCAATTTTCTTTTATGGTGCAATCCCAAGTTTTGACAATTGGTTTAGCACAATTTAGCTACAAGTATTTAAAATATTCTTGAATGTGGGGAAGTAACATAATGCTTTTCCACAGGAAGAAAGTTCACAAGAAAATTAGGGCACTTTTTCATAGCAACTTGTGTATTTACATATCAACAATTCATTTAATGAAAATCACCAAAAATAACAGATTGAGTTAAGTCCTGAAGCTGCAAACACGACACAGCCTGGTAAGTTAAAAACAACAATAGCTAAGAAAGCCTGTGATGTGTTCTAATATTGGAAAAATCCAATGTTTCTTTTTAAAAAATCCTGGCTTGCCTTCTTTCAACTAGGAGGAACTATATGCTGATCACATAAGATGTGGTCCTTATTCCCAAATCTCAGCCATTTTAGTGAACTCACTTCTTTTCTGAAGTACCATCCTGGTCCTGACAGCAAGTCCATTAGCAAATAATGACAGAGTGCCCATTGTGAGCTGAACACTGAAGTAAACATTATTATAAGGGGAGACAAAAGAACCAAGGCCAAGTTCCTGCCCTCGAAGAGTTACAACCTGTTTGCTTATATAGGACACACATTTTAAAATAATAAGAGCCGTTTAAAATGCTTACAAAGCAACTCAAGCAGTGACAATTAAGTGGGGAGGGGAAGAGTGAAAAAGATTGCAGTTGAAATCTGAAAACCCATAAAGTGGGTAGAGGGAAAAGTAAATATTGATTGACAAATCTTAAAATAGTTGTTCTAGCAAAGGGGTTGCAAATCAATTGCCTCAGATGGAAGCAGTAGGTTATTTGGCCAGCCCAGTGTATTTTACAACTGTGTATTTGAATGCTTACAAGTTGTATCATACCCTATTCATATCATCTCTAGTAGTTTCACACATTCACAGTTCCATATTGACCTGGCCAGTGAAGACATTTGAATTTGCTATCCTTGAATTTAAAACTTGGAAAATGGTTTAGGATCTTGTTACTCAAAGTTGTGGTCCATGGACCAGCAGCAACAGCATCACCTGGAACTTTGTTAGAAATACAGAATGGCAGGCACCACCCTAGTGCTACTGAAAAAAAAAATCAGAATCTGAATTTTAACAGTATCTTCAGTTGATTCGTATGCACACTAAAATTTCAGAACTACGAGTTTAGGACACATGAAAGAAAACTCCACTTCAGCCAAGAGTAATTAAAAAAGGGATTGTTCTTACCCACCAAGTGATAATATGAGGTCAAAATTAAACCAGTTTCAAAAGTGTTGGGTGGCTTGTTAGCTCAGTTGGCTAGAGTGTGGTGCTATTAATAACAAGGTTTCCAGTTTGATCCCCACATGGGACACTGTGAGCTGTGCTCTCCACAACTAGATTGAAGCAACTACTTGACTTGAAACTGATGGGTCCTGGAAAAACACACTTAAATAAATGAAAGTTTTTTTTTAAGTGTTGAGATCACTTCTCTGATGTTTAATGACGTTGAGCATATTTTCGTATGTCTTTTGGCTATGTATGTGTATGCCCTCTTTGGAAAAATGTCTATTCAGATCTTCTGCACATTTTTAATTAGATTTTTTGAGGGTTTGTATTTTTTATTTGTTTTTTATTTTTTTGGTTTTCAGTTATATAAATTCTTTATAAATTTTGGATATTGACCCCTTATTAGATGTATCATTGGTGAATATCTTGTCCCATTTAGTAGGCTGTCATTTTGTTTTGTTGGTGGTTTCCTTCGCTGTGCAACAACATTTTAGTTTGATGTAGTCCCATTTATTTATTTTTTTCTTTTGTTTCCTTTGCCCAAAAAAAGATAGATCAGAAAAAAATTTACAAAGTTCAAATCTTCAGAGAAATACAAATTTAAACCATAATGAGATATCACCTCACACCTTTCAGAATGTCTGCCATTAATAAATCAAAAAACAATTATTGGTGAGGATGTGAAGAAAAGGGACCCTCATGCACTGTCAGTGGTACTAAAAAAAGGTGCAGCAACTATGGAAAATGGTTTAGATGTTCCTTAAAAAATTAAAAATAGAACTACTTTATGACCCTGCAACTCCGCTTCTGGGTATTTATTCAAAGAAATCTGAGACACTAATTCAAAAAGACATATGCACCCCTATGTTTACTGCAGCACTATTTACAATAGACAAGATATGTAAGCAACTCAAGTACCCATGAATAGACAATTGGATAAAGACGAGATAGTACATATATACAATAGAATATTACTCTGCCATAAAAAATAATGAAATCTTACCGTTTGCAACAACATGGATGGGCCTAGAATGTATTATACTAAGTGAAATAAGTCAGACTGAGAAAGACAAATGCCATATGATCTCACTTATATATGGAATCTAATGAGCAGAACCAAAGAATAAATAAAACAGAAACAGACTCATTGATATAAAGAACAAACTAATGGTTGCCAGAGGAGAAGGGCCATGGGGAACTGGGTGAAAAAGGTAAAATACAAATTGGTAGTTAAAAAATGATCATGGGAATGTAAAGTATAGCATAGAGAATATAGTCAATAATATTGCAACAACTATGTATACTGCCATAAGAGTATCTGCCAAGGAGATCACTGCATAAATTATATAAATGTCTAACTACTATGCTGTTCACCTGAAGCTAATATAAAATAATATTAAATGTCAACTGTAACTGAAGAAAAAAAATACATATATGTATTTTTTTAAACTTTGAGAGCATATGAACTAAATACAGTGGATCCTTTAAAACAGTGGTTCTTAAATGTCAGTATTTATCAGAATTATCTGAATTGCTTGCAGATTCTCTGGCTCTGCTCTAGCAGAGATTCTGATTGAGGAGATGTGGGGTGGGGCCTTTCAAACAAGCACACATTTGATGATGAGTACTACAGATTGAAATCTGTCCCCTCCAAATCCATAGAGCGCATATTTTGAAGCACTAATCCCCAGTGTGATTGTATTTGGGGACAGGGCCTTTAGGAGGTATTACAGTTGAATGAGGTCATAAGGCAAGGCTCTAATCCTATAGGATTAGTAGCCTTATAAAAAGAGAAAGAGGGAGATCTCTTGTTCTCGCTCTCCCTCTCCCTCCCCCTCCCCCACTCCACTCCCACCTCTCTCTCTCCTCTTCCTCCTCTTCCTCTCTCCCTCCCCCTCCTCCTCTCCCGCTCTCCCCCCCTTACATTTGCTCAGAGGAAAGACCGTATGAGGACAAAGCAGATGTGTACAAGCCGGGAAGAGAATCCTCACCAGAGCCTGACCAAGCTGACACACTGAACTCAGACTTCCAGCTTCCAGAACTGTGAGAAAATAAATGGTTAAGCCACCCAGTCTTTGGAATTTTTTTACAGCAGCCTGAGCTTATGTGGGTGGTCCCCAGACCTCACTTTGCCCTGGACATTGCTGTATCCTGGGCCTTCCATGGAATGTGGACTTCTCTGTGGTATTTTATACCCCAGGAACTCTGAGGATTTCAGCAAAAGAGTCCAGGAAAGTGCACCCTCCTGGTCCTCATGGAAGGGGCAGGAGAACATCAGGGGCCATTTGTTACTGTCAGAGTGGGGCTGCCCAAACAGCCTGGACAAGGCACTGTGATGCTGAAGATGAGAATTCCCACAGGCAAAGATAGAGGGAAGGAGGCTGGCCCATCAGCCTTCCCCCATGTGCAGTTGTCAGGTGGGCAGGCATTTGGTCTCACTTTCCACTCTAGACTCTTTCCCTGACACAACCTCCAAACCTCATCCCCAAATGAGATTGTTGTAGGAGTGGAATTCACAGCTGAGCCCAGTTAGATATCTGGCCTATGTAATTTTGTTGTTGGTTTGTTCTGTGCTTCCCAAATTTTTGCAACCTCAACTCAAGTGCACAAATTTTTAGTATACAAATCCGGATTCCCTCCAACCATCTCCAGCCAGGCTGCTTTATCTCAATGCTACCCAACGCTCCCCTGTACCCCAGCCATGATGTCTCCCCATGTTTCCCATCACCACAGCAACAGAAGAGGTCATGTCTGTTTGGGTTGGGACAAGTGGATTGGGGAAAGCTGGGACTATAAGGATAAGCAATATTTCCGCAGGCATAGATGGAGGCAAAGAATTTCCCAGTAAGAGTAAAGACACAAATACCATAGAACACTGCTTTCCAAACTTTATTATTATACATCAGTGTGACCTGGAAATCTGGTTATAATGCAGATTTGCTAGTCTCCCATTCTGATTCTGTAGGTCTGAGGTGAGGCCCAGGAACCTGCGTTTTAACCAGCATTTCAGCTGATTTGGATGCTATACGGGTGATCAGAGCACCACACTTTGAGAATCACCATTTGGATCTATAGCTTCAGTAGCACAATTCTTCTTCATACAGATATTACATTATACATCTGATCTCTGGTTTAAATGAGAGAAATGAGCTCTTTCCCTGTGATGGAAAAGGGTGAGTGAACAGCCCAGTGAAATATTTTTTAAATAAAGTATAGCAACTTCTGAGGAAGAGTTTCAGAGACTGTAGCAATTTATCCCAGACTTCCAACTTCTTTCTTAATATCTAAAAGCATGACCTTCTATTGGTTTCCCACAGGAGACCCGTTATTTTGCCCCCTCTACAGCAGCTTTTTAAGTAGCATTTTTCTATCTGAATCTTTACTTTGCCCCAAGCCAGAAAACCTCTACATTGTGATCAGATGTTTCTTTTAAAAAAATCTGATCATAGTTCTTCCCTGCTTAAGAATCTTATAACAATAACTCTCAAATTGCTGTGCACTGTTTAGGAGCTTATTTCTTAAATGCAGGTTCTTAGAGCTTCCCCTGCTCTCCCTCCCCCCACCACACACACACACACACACATAAGCACACAGGTATGGTTTTAATTCTGTAGATTTAGGGTAGATTCCAGGAATATGCATTGTAAGAAGCTCCCAAGTAATTTTGATACAAAATCTGGATGCTCACAAATTCATGCAAGATCTATCCCAGGAACCATTTGCATCGTTCATTGGAGCCTTCAGGAGATACCATTCAATTCTTAGGACTTTCAAGCTCTGTGGTAGATGCATAAAGAAGATGTTTGGGGCAAGAGACTCTCCCAGAATTCAGCAAATTCCATACACTGAAAGATTCTTGGACAGGTGAGCAATGTGATGAAAACAGTGAAAGTGATTATTTGAGTAATCACAAGTGAGCACAAGCAGAGAGCATATGGGATTAAAGACACTGAAGAACTAAGCATAAGGTGAGGAGCTTTAGAAATAAAATCAGTGGATCTCCTAATAGAGTACTTTAATTTTAGTTTTTTGTTTATTTGTTTCTTTTTTGTGTTATCTTGTTTGTTTTTTTGCCTTCCATTAAGAAAACAAAAAGAAAACATCCTACTGAATGGGAGAAAATATTTGCCAATGATACATCTGATAAAGGCTTAATATCCAAACTTTATTTTAAACAAAGCTAATACAACTCAATAAAAACAAACAATCCAATTAAAAAATGGGCAGAGGACATAAAGAGGCATTTCTCCAGAAGATGTACACATGGCCAAAACACATGAAAAGATGTTCAATGTCACTAATCATCAGAGAAATGCAAATAAAAGCCACAATGAGATATCACCTCACACCTGTCAAAATGGCCATCATCAGTAAATCAACAAACAAGTGTTGGCAAGGATGTGGAAAAAAAGGAATCCTCATGCACTGTTAGTGGGATTGCAAATTGGTGCAGTCACTAAGGAAAAAAGTATGGAGGGTCCTCAAAAAATTAAAAATAGAACTACCTTATGACCTAACAAATCCACTTCTGGGTACTTATCTGAAGAAATCCAAAACACTAATTCAAAGATATACAAGGTTTGACAAGTATGTAAACTCATTCTAGAAAAAGTGCAACAGACCTCATTGGTGAATATCACTATGGTCACGTTTGAAGTACTCCCATTAGGAAGCTATGCACCAACACCAGCAAATAGTCCACCATTCAAAGCAATTTTGGAACTCTTTTTCTGGAATGGCCATCAATGCTATCGTAGTATTATCCTTGATGTCCTGAATATCATCAAAATTTCTTCCTTTCAATATTTCCTTTATCTTTGAGTAAAGAAAGAAGGCATTGGGGGCCAGATCAGGTGAGTAAGGAGGGTGTTCCAATACAGTGATTTGTTTACTGGCTAAAAACTCTCGCACAGACAGTGCTGTGTAAGCTGGTGCAGTTGTGATGCAAGAGCCATGAATTGTTCAGGTCGTTTTCATCTAACTTTTTCACGCAGTCTTTTCAGCATTTCCAAATAGTAAACTTGGTTAACTGTTTGTCCAGTTGGTACAAATTCATAATGAATAATCCCTCTGATATCAAAAAAGGTTAGCACCATCATTGCAACAAGTTTGGGAACTGAATTGTCAGACCTCGTACGCACCCCTTTGTTTACCGCAGCACTATTCACAATAACCAGGGTACGGGAACAACTGAAATACCCATCAATAGATGACTGGATAAAGAAATTGTTATATATATATATATATATATATATATATATATATATATATATATAATTTTATATATATATATATATATAATTTTATATATATATATATATCCATAATATATATATAATTATATATATATATCTCCATTATATATATATATATATATATATCATATATAATTATATATATATATATATATCTCCATTATATATATATATATATATATATATATATATTATGGAGTATTACTCTGCCATAAAAAAGATGAAATCTTGCCATTTGCAACAACATGGATGGACCTAAAAGGTATTATGCTAAGTGAAATAAGTCAGATTAAGAAATGTAAATACCATATGATCTCACTTAGATGTGGAATCTTAAGAACAGAATAAACTATCAAACAAAACAGATATAGACCCATAGATAAAGAGAGCAAACTGATGGTTTATAATGGGAGGGGCAGTGGGGGATGGGTGATAAAGGTGAAGGGATTAGGAAGTACAAACTGGTAGTTACAACATAGTCACAAAGATGTGAAACACAGTATGAGGAATATAGTCAATAATATTGTAAAAACTATGTATAGTGTCAGATCAGTGCTAGATTTATCCAGGGGCTCACTCCATAAATTATATAAATGCCTAACCACTACACTATATACCTGAAACTAATATAGAATAATATTGAATGTCAACTATAACTAAAAATATAGTCAAAGGATGTAAAGTATAGCATAAGGAATATAGTCAATGGTACTACATGTTATAGCTATATATGATGTCAGATGGATAGTAGACTCATTGGGGTTATCACTTTGTGAGGTGTGTAAATGTCTAATCACTATGTTGTTTTGTACACTGGAAACAAATACAAAATAAAAGAAAGAACTCTGATAGGAGTGGAATTCTGAAAAATATGACAGGAGAGAAATAACTAAAAGCCTCACTCAGAAAAGGAATGGCCAGATCTTAGGGAACAGCTGGCTTGTGATAATCCAGGCCTAGTGTGTGCAACCATGCTCCCTTCTCCTGCTGCAGTTTTAAGTCAGAGGGGAAATGTTTAGAAAAAGAAAATGGAAATAGGAAGGACAAGCAAAGAACAAAGCAGAAAAATACATTCAATGCCTAGGGGACTGGCAGTGGGGCTTGTAGGGAGAAACAGATGAGGATTTAGAGTGAGATTTTTGTTTTGTTTTGTTCTGCTTGTTTGTTTGTTTGTTTTTTTAATTGAGTAAGGAAATAACTCCACAGCATTAACTGCCACATCACACCAGAGACTGAGCGGAGCAGCCTGGCCCAATAACGCATACCATATGGTGAGTTAGAAGCCAGTGTACCTGGTGCCCCCAGCTCAGAGAAAAGGCTACCTTTCCAGAAGCTGATCATCTTGAAGACCACCTGGGGTTCTTTTGCTGCAGTATCCCTTTGGACCTGAGACTGCATTGTTTCCCCCAGAAGGGGCTGGTGGCTGTATCAAACATAGATAGATTTTTCAAACTACACTTTTTTCAGTACAGCCAAGAGTGAGGCAATCAATGCACTAAAATGGAAGAGTTTGTACTGATTTTATTCTTTGAGCCAGTAAAGTTTGTCACAAATCACCACTAATAAAACCTATTTTGAGGGATATTCATAATGCCACCATTGATGTCCTCCATTGCAACTATTTTGGATATTCTAGTACTATACTTCAATAGATGAGGTGTGGAACCTTGCTCTGGACTTGTCTTTCTACACACACACACACACACACACACACACACACACACACGGACCCAATTCTAAAAGTCCCCTGTCCTACACACCATTAAACCAGGCACAGAGGTGAGAAATTGCTAATCTAATAACTGAGTCCAGACTAATATAATGATGGGCACTAATAGCCTAATGATCATACACAAATATGTCAGTAGCACAGTGGTTAGGAGTCAAGCAGAGCTGGGTTCTGATGCCAGCTTTATCACCTGGTAGTTGCATGACCTTGATTGAGTCATTTAACCAAAATATACTGCCGTTTTCTCATCTGCATACCAGGAAAATAACATTATAGATCTCACAAGGCTTTTTCCAGTATTAAATGAGAGAATGTATGTATAGCACTTAGCACAGAACCCATAATATAGCAAATGTCCAGCAATTTTTAGCCATTTTCATGTTGCTACTGATGTCACTTGCCTCTAGTAGTATTGGCATTTCAGCAGGGAAGTTCTAGAGACACATTAGCAATGATAACTCTGGGTATTAGGAAGAGGCAGTTAAGGGAAGTTGAGCTTGGGAATTTTATTTCAACACACCCAGAGCAGAACGCATCAGATATCCTGAATCTTTCCTCACTGGCAGCTTGGATCATGCCTCTTAGTGTTTCCATCTCTTGGCCTACAAATGGGATTATACTGGAGCCAAATGGTCTCCTCCATATGAAAAGAAAGAAAGAGGTCCTAAAGAAAACACAAAACAGAACTTCTCTAGTCTTTTGTATTGCTCAGTGTGCTATTTTTGGCACTCTTTCCTCACAGTATGTCTCTGTTTTTAATTCCCTGCCAGAACCAAATTCCAATGAAGGATTCATCAGCAGTTAGAATTCTGCTGCAGAGAATAGAATAATTGTGACATGTTTGTTTTAAAGCTGATTTTTACTTAATAAACCATCTGTTGGGGATAAACTGGTGCTATACAAAAAATTATTTTACATATCAATCAGAAAGTTTAAAGATCCAAAGCAGTATCTATGTTTAGACAACCCTTATAGTAATAGTAATTACATTTTTTAGCATGTAAGACTACCGGTACAGCAGCTGGTATCTAATTAAACATCCACTCTGGGCAGTCAGGAAATGACCTAAACCTTGTCTATCAAAATGACTACCTAGGGAAGACTAATGCAATACAAGATATTTGCATGGGCAACTTGAATAAACAAGTGAGCTATAAACATACAGGACCAAAATCAAAAAGAGAATCAGAAGAGATATATATTCTAGAGACAAGACACTGCAGCCTTAAGGTGATCAATGGCTCTTCCATGCAAAACCTGGGTGTCACAAGGTGGGGCGTCTGCAGGTACTCTCTGAAGCTGACTACTCTCTGAAGCTGGCATTTAATCTACCACTCATATTCTAATCTTCAGTTAGTTGATCATAATTAACTGATCTGATAAATTAAAGCACAGTAATTAAAGAAGAGGCAAAGATCCAGATTTATTTAGTTTTACCATAACCAGGAGCCATTGCCCTTATAGATGCTCATAGCATCTAGGAACCAGGGATAATAAAATAAAATAAAAAATGAAATAATTGATAAGAGACTGCCCTGGAAGAACCTATGACAATATTGACACATAACAAAACCCACATCATAAATGTCAGCATCTGCACTTCAAGCCTGTTTCAAGAAGAAAGGCTTTTACAGAGTTTTTATAAATCACACTGCCCCAATCCCCTTCCATTATATATGCCTCTCTCCCACATACAACAGGCATATGACCTGTGGTGATGGAGAAAAGATCACAAGGGATAGCATAAATTAGTTGGTGTTACAACTTTCCATTTTTGCCCTTAAGTGTCTCTGATACTAAGTTTTAAAATATCTTTTTTCACTCATTGATTTTTTTGCCACTTTTTAAAATTAAAGTTTATTGGGCTGACAATAGTTAGTAAAGTTACATAGGATTCTGGTGTACAATTCTGTAATACATCATCTATATATTGCATTGTGTGTTCACCACCCAGAGTCAGTTAATCTTTCTAGGACCATATATTTGACTCCGTTTACCCTCACCCACCATCTCCCTCCCACCTTAGCCTCTGTTAACCACTAAACTATAATCTCTGTCTATGAGTTTTTGTTTCTTTGTTTGTTTGTTTTGTTCCTTTGTTGCTTTCAGTTTTACAATCCACATATCAGTGAAATCATATGGTTCTTAACTTTTTCTGTGTGACTTATTTCACTTAGCATAATGATCTCAAGATCCATCCATGTTGTCGCAAATGTCAGTGTTTCATCTTTTTGATGGCAGAGTAGTATTCCACTGTGTATGGATATAGCACATCTCTTTATCCAATCATCTATTGAAGGACACATTGGTTGTTTCCATGTCTTGGACACCATGAATAATGCAGCAATGAGCATCAGAGTACATACGAGGTCAGACAATTAAGTTCACGAACTAATCCTACAGAAAAGTGCTACATACTGAATATCAACTATGGTCAGCTTCGAACTACTCTGCTTGGGAAGCTATGCACCAATGCCAGTGCCTAGTCCACACTTCAAAGCAATTTTGGAACTCTTTTTCTGGAATGGCCATCAGAGCTGTCATCGTATTATGCTTCACGCCCTGAATGTCATCAAATTGTCTTCCTTTCAATATTTCCTTTATCTTCAGGTAAAGAAAGAAGTCATTGAGAGCCATCCAACCGTATTGGATGGTGTTCCAATACAGTTATTTGTTTACTGGCTAAAAACTCCCTCACACATGTACTGTATTGTCATGTTGCAAGAGCCATGAATTGGTGAAAAGTTCAGGTCATCTAACTTTTCCACGCAGCCATTTCAGCACTTCCAAGTAATAAACTTGTTTAACTGTTTGTCCAGTTGGTACAAATTCATAATGAATAATCCCTCTGATATAAAAAAAGGTTAGCAACATTGTTGCAACAAGCTGCAGAACTTACTTGTCACACATCAGTGTATCCTTATGGATAAATGTTTTCAGATTTTTTGCATAGATACCCAGGAGAGGGATTGCTGGGTCATATAATAATTCTATCCTTAACTTTTTGAAGAACCTCCACACTGCCTTCTGTGGTGGCTGCAGCAATCTGCATTCCCACCAACACTGTTTGAGTGCTGCCTTTTCTCCACAGCATCTCCAAAACTTATTTGCCATTCTCACAGGTGTGAGATGATATATCATTGTGGTTTTGATTTGCATTTCCCTAACAGTTAGTGAAGTTGAAGACTTTTTTCATATATCTGTTGGCCATTTCTATGTCTTCGTTGGAGAAGATTCTGTTCACGTCTTCTGTCCATTTTTTAACTGGATTATTTGTCTTTTAGTTGTTGAGTTCCTTACATATTTTGGATATTAGCTGCTTATTGGAAGCTTCTTTTTTTTCAAATATCTTCTCCTACTTGGTTGGTTGCTTCTTTGTTTTATTGATGGTTTCCCTTGATGTGCAAAAGCTTTTTAGTTTGATATAGTCCCATTCATTTATTTTTTGCTTTTATTTCCCTTGCCTCTGATGTCAAATTCATGAAATCCTCTTTGAACACAAGGTGGATAAGTTTAGTACCTATCCATTCTTCCATGCAGTTTATTGTTTCAGGACTTATGTTTAGGTCTTTGATCCATTTTGAGTTAATTTTGGTACAGGATGACAGAGAGCAGTATAGCTCCTTTTTTTTGCACGTGGCTTTACAATTTTCCAAACATCATTTATTGAAGAGGCTGTCTTTTCTCCATTGTATGTTTGTGGCTCCTTTGTCAAAAATTGCCTCTCCATATTTATGTGGGTTTATTTTGGGGTTTTCAATTTTATTCCATTGGTCTGTGTGTCTGTTTTTCTGCCAATACCATGCTGTTTTGACTATTGTTGCTCTGTAGTACAAGCTTAAGTCAGGGAGTGTGATACCTCCAGCCTTCTTCTTTTTTCTTATGATTGCTTTGGCTATTCATGGTCTTTTGTGATTCCATATAAATCTGACAGTTTTTTGTACTATTTTTTTTTTAAAAATGCCATTGAGATTTTGATCGGGATTACTTTAAATCTGTATATTGCTTTGGGTAATATGGCCATTTTAACTATGTTGATTCTTCCAATCCATCAACATGGAATGTCTTCCTTTTCTTTGTGTCTTCTTCAATTTCTTTTAAGAATGTCTTATAGTTTTGAGTGTATAGGTCGCTCACGTTCTCTGCTAAATTTATTTCTAAGCATTTTATTCTTTTTGATGCAATTGCAAAACAAATGTGTTTTTGATTTTTTTTTCATTTCTTTTTCTGAAATTTCATTGTTAGTGTATAGAAATGTAACGGATTTTTGTACATCTATTTTATATCCAGCAACTTTATTGTATTCGTCTGTTTCTGATAGTTTTGTGTGTGCGTGTGTGTGTGTGTATGTGATCACAAGAGTGACATCTATTCTCATTGCTACATAACTGTAATATAGCCTAATGATAAAAGTGACAGTCTTCCATCTTCTATTATTTAGAAACAAATCATGTGTCTTGCCCACACTCACTGGGAGGAGATTACACAGGGTGTGAACATGGGGGCCACCCTAAGGTCTACTTGCCACAGTTGGCAGTACAAAATCACAATAATTCATCAGTCCTATCAGCTGATGTCTAGTGAGATTTGGAATCAGGCAAAGCTTTGTGCTTGGCTGAGATGGGAAAGTTAAGTCCATGACAACATGTGAGGTGTGATCAAAAATTATGGTGAAGAGATGGACTTTGGACAGGAATCCACCACCCTCCCAGAATGCCAGCATTCTGAATAAACCTGCTTTTCTTTACACACACATACACACACACACACACACACGAAAGAAAAAAAGGAAGGAAGGAAGGAAGGAAGGAAGGAAGGAAGGAAGGAAGGAAGGAAGGAAGAGAAATAAAAAAACCTACAGTGAATTAGTTAACATTTTAAAAAAAATACAGTAAAAGACACATTGCCATTAATCCTCCTAAAAATACTCCCCCTCTCTTCAAACACACTTATGCCATCATTCTTGCCACTTTCTGAAGCGGTTCTAAAAGTCCTCTTTCATTAGTGTCTTTAGTTGCACTGTCATGGCTGCCTCGATGTCCTGAATTGATTCAAAACATTTACCTTTTATGTTCATATTGACTTTGGGGAAGACCCAGAATTTGCACAGTGCCACATTCAATGAATAAGGTAGATGAAGACATACCATAATATTTTTATTTGACAGAAATTGCCATACCAGAAGAAATGTGTGACATGGAGCCTTTCCATTATGATCACAAAGTATGGTGAATGCTGCTGCTGATTCCATCCAATGAAAAAGCAAGGATCTTCAATACGAGTAGCAATTTATCGAACGTTAGTAACAGTGTGTGACAACTTTCAGCTTGTCCGGTGCAGTCAGTTGGGTGTGAGCTATGGTTGAGAGAAGTTGTGTTTTAAAGTGTGTCATAAATCATCCTCCATTATGACAATGCTCCATGTCACACATCGCTTCTGGTATATGGCAATATCTGTCAAATAAAAACATTACAGTGTGTCCTCATCTACCTTATTTACCAGATCTGGCACTGTGCGACTTCTGGCTTTTCCCCAAAGTCAAAATGATTCAGGACATCAAGGCCAGCCACAACAGTGCAACTAAAGAAACTCATGGAAGAGGACTTCCAGAACTGGTTCAGAATGTGGCAAGAACGATGGGACAAGTGTGTTCAAAGTGTCAGCGGGTGGTATTTTGATGGGGATTAATGGCAATATGTCTTTTACTGTATTTTTTTATTTAAACATTCACTGTATTATTTGATTACACCTTATACATATGTTCCTCAAAGTACTTGTGCTACAAAGTTCATAGCAAATCTTTTTGTGACAGCTAGAAATAGGGAAACCTCCCAAATTCCCTTCAGTAGTAGAATGGATAATTAGATTATTATTTCAGATGAATGTACAATTAACAGAAATTAGAGGAAACATTATAAAACTATATTCAATCATTTGAATGGACCTATAAAACATAATAGTGAGCAAAAGAAACTAGACACAAGAGTGCATACTTTATGGTTCAATTTATGTAAAATACTAAAACAGATAAAATTAATCTATGCTGGTAAAAGTTGATATACTTGTTACCCTTGGGTGATAGTGATAGGAGGGGAACTGGGGAGCTTTTAAGATAGTCTCAATGTTTTAGTTTTTGATCTGAGTATCAGTTACATGCACATGCTTAGTTTGTGAAAATTCACTCTGTTGGACACTTATGATTACGATTTATGATATATGTATATGTATATGTATATATATTTGTGCATTATATATAATATATGTCTGTGTCATATTTATGTGTATATACCATATTTTCCCAAAAATAAGACCTAACTGGAAAATAAACCCTAGCATGATTTTTCAGGATGCTCGTAATATAAACCCTACCCCAAAAATAAACCGCAGTTAAAATCCTCAGCCAACCAGATGCATTCAGTATGTCTATTGCAACACATAACACATAACAGACATATTGAATTATAAAATAAAAATAGTGTTATATAATTAAATATAAATAAATAATATTATTGACATTAATACTTAAAATAAATGATAATATAAATTATAATTAAGTATTTATAAATACCCAATCGAGCACCTCTGGACTAGAGGTAAACGCTTATGTAAACAGATTAACTCAGGACTTATTACCGAATGACCAATCCGAGTACAGATATAATGCATGAATAACATGCACACTTGATAACAAATGGGCATGGTTGTGTCTAATATGAATCATCATAATTCAATATGTTGTGCGTTGTAACAGACATTCTTAATGAACTCCTGTGAAATAAAGAAACATTTTCTGAATTTTGTTCCTGAAATTTTTCGTCGCTTTTGTGTGGACCATCATTCTTAACTGTCATCATTTTTCTTGCCACTCCTGTCTTGTGAGTCTTCAATTAACACTTGATTTAATGGTAGACTTAAAGGGAATGATATTTTGACCCCCAGACAAGATGAGTGCAAAAAGAAAGAGGTATTCCGTCAAGTACAAGAAAGGAATTGTGAAGGACTCCTGGAGCAAGAATATTATGGCTTTCTGCAAAGAGAAGTTGGATCTCTGAATGGTCTGAAAATGGCAAGCAGAGTATGATAACCTCAGTCAACAGGTGGACAAGGGAAATGCTAAGTAGCACAAGTGTGTATCAGGTCGGCAACCATTCTTTCCTGAGCTGGAAGACATCATCTGTGAATGGATTGCTGACAGAAGAGCAAAGGCTTTGGTGTGCACAGGGCTGATATTCAAACATTTGTCCTTGCAATGGCACCACAGTTAGAAATATCTCCAGAATAATTCAAAGCATGACAACACTGGCTGAATGGCTTCCTTCAGTTATGTGAACTGTCTCTAAGAAGATCGATCAACAACATTGTTCAAGCTTGAAGATACTGAAGTTATTAAATGTGCACTTGCCTTTAAGTCCTTCGTTGATGGCATCGACTTCTAAATATCTATTCTCCAACATGATTGCTATAGATGAAACTGCAGTGTTTATGGGCCAAAGATCTCAAATGATAATTGATCAGACAGGTGTCTTGTCAATCTACATTCCCTCCACTGGTTATAAAAGTGCACATGTTACCTGTATTTTGGCAATTCATCTGGATGGAAAGAAAGCCCCATGTCTAATCATCACTAAGGGCAAGAAAGATAAAGTTGAATGTGTTTCAGGCATTTATGTTCTTGAAACCGAAAAAGCCTGGTACACAGAAGCAGTTATAAGGAAGTGGCTCGATTTAATGCTGCCACTTGTTTTGCAAGGTGGCCAAAGAGGTCTGCTAGTCTGGGATTCAGCCAGCACTCACCGCGTGCGCTAAAGACATGAAGAACTTCCTTGCAGAGAGAAGAATAGATCAAATAATGATTTCCGCAGGAATGACTGCCTATCTCCAGACTCTTGATATTGCAATAAACAATTCATTCAAGGAACATTTGTGCATGGAAATTAATGACCTCATTGAAAATAGGATGGAGAGAAATCAGTGTGGAAACTTGTGAAGCCTACCCTGCAAGAGGTCGTGACTTGGGTGAAGAATTTGTGGGATAAAATCACTGACAGCTGTGTTGCCAATGCCCTACGAGCAGGCTACATGGACAAGAAGTGCTCATTTAAGGAGAGCTCTATTGCTGGACATGAGAGATTGGGGCCAATGGTTCTACAGGAAATGGAGTTGCAAGGAATTCAAGCCGGAATTTGGAATTTGGAGAGTTATGATGATGTTCCAGAAGAAGATGACATGACTGTATTTGAATAAATGTAGATTGTTGTACATGAAAAAATAATACATCCCCTGAAAATAAGCCCTAATGCATCTTTTGGAGCAAAAAATAAGACCTGGTCTTATTTTCAGGGAAATATGGTATGATAATGCATATATATATTTATCCTCAATTGAAAGCTTTTGTTAAATCAAAAACAAAAAGAAAAAAAAGCCCAAGGTTTGGCTGGCAGAATCCAGTAAGAGGTGTGAGAATCATCTAAGGGGCAGCAAGTACTGTAGCAGAGTGGGCCAGCCAATCCATTCAGGAAAAGTATACAGGATTATAGTTAGAGAGCTGCATAGGGTAGGCACTAGGCACATTATCAGAAGATATACAGTGTTCCCCTACTCCTGCATTCACTCCCCAGTGTGGGTGGCCTTGAGAGTGTTGCAGTTTACAGCTTCTCCCATTACCAATGACATTTTTAAAGCAAACTGTGGATGAACAAAATGGACCCTCCCTCCGAGAGGCTTCTGATAAGCTAGTAGTATAATTCCAAGGTGCCTTCCATGTCTCTGAGAAACCCTTCTTGACTGGGCTCCTGAGTGGCCTGTCTTCTTTGTGAGCTCACCATAATCTGTCAGCTGATGCTGGGGGAGAGCAGCAGGGCCTAAAATGGGAACAAAAACTCAAAAAGAATTTCTGAGGCAATTAATGCCCCAGTGGAATATTCTGGTTTGTGGCTTCAAGTCATAAGCATTATCTTGGCTTTCCATGGAACTTTTTATTTACGTTTAGGACTCTACCTCCCACTGAAGTCCAGAGAAAGCAGTAAGAGTATGGCACAAAGCCAGAGTACTCCACAAGTGAGCTCTTTATCTTCTTTCTACAGAAGCTCTGTGCAGAAGCAGCAACTCAGTCTGTCCTTTAAGCAGCTTCATTGTCAAAGGCTCAATAGAATTCTTTCTCAGCAAAAGAAGATACATTTCTTTATTTCTCTAATTAATGCTTAGACTTAAAAAAATATTGTGTTCAGTTTTCAGCCTAGAGGATGAACTACATGAAAAGAGTATTCTTCTTTAGAAAACAAAACAAAACATGATGCCATCTCTGCTATATGGATTTTCACATCAGTCAGAGCTTGATAAATAGATTCAGAAAAAAAAATCTAGGGCATATATTATGCCCCAGCCTAGACATTCAGGCTCCAATTCCCATTATCTAGCAGTCCAAAGGATTGAAATGGAGTAAATGTAGATCACTGTGAGTTCCACTAAATGTGTGTTGCACCAACCCCTGTTTAGTATGTGCAATGTTTTCTGCCTTCACAGTTATGCATTTTCTAGCCTTGTGCCAAAAGACCAATCAAAATACAGTGTGTTGATGGGGAGCAGAAACAAGTACAGAATGCATTCAAACTTTCCATCTCCCAGATGAGTTCTAAATTGACCCTGCTGAGTTAGGGAACTCAGTGCATGAATCTGCTAAAGCTTATCTCTCTGAATAAATATCTTCTCTCCTCCTTTCATACTTCCCACCATATTCTGTTCCTACTCTTTCTGCTTCTTTTTTGTCTTGTTGCCTGTTTCTTCCCTGCTTCTTTCTGGACGATTGGACCATGGCATCTTCCTTGCCCACATCTCAACATGTGATCATTTGAACATCTCACAAAAGCCAGAAAACTAGTAAAAATAGAGCTACAGAACAACTGAGTGATTGGGATTCTACCTCAATGAAACAAAATCTCAAACTGGTTTAGCAAAAATACATGGGGTCATTGTAATACGCATGGCCAGAGAATATTCTAGAAATTAAATAACTGTGGGCTTGTATTCTGTATGTATTATCAAGCTGAACCTTCAACTATGAGAGAAACTATGAACATAAAGCGATAAGTACAAAAGAAAGAAAAGTGAGGTAGCAGAGTAAATGTTTTCTATTCTACTCCCTTGGAAAGTAGGAGAGATGTTTCCATAATTCAAGTAAGAGTTGTATTCCCTAGACCCTTCTTCTGAGACCAAAGAATCCTCTTTAGAACCAGTAAATTCAAGTTTCATCCAGAGACATTATTGTATCTTATTGCCAGAAATTCTAGTGTTGCCTCCTTCCTTTAGATTGGAATCCCTCTTCCCAGAGCACGTAGGGCAGTGTAGCCCTTCTGCCCCATTTTTAGTTAGATGCTAACAGAGCTATCTGATAAACAGTTTTGGCATAGGCTTTCCTGTTGGTGTCCACCACAAAAGGTCATCTGGTTGAGACGTTTGGGGCATGAAGCTTAATAATCTAACATAACAACACTGACTAACCAAGACCCATAACTCCAAGGAGGAAAGAGAAAAGAAGTTAATAGAAGAATAAGAGACTTGGTAGGGGAGAAGCTGCAGCCCATAAGCCACAGAAGCACCCCTAGAGCCTGTATACTCAGGGTCCACCTCAGAGGAACTGTTCTCTTTTTCCTAACTGTTCTAGATCAGCTAACTTTCTGTATTCACTCCTGTGGATTTTTGTTTGCTTGCTTTAAAAAGCTCTCTTTTTCTTGAAGCTTCTAATTGCTACTTTTTGTGTTGAATATTATAGCGATGAACTCACAGATTCTGCCACCCATGTCATTTAATTCAGGAGTTCAAAGGTATGAGGTCACATCAAACATGTGTAGAGATATTGACACCATGGCTCCAACTAATCAAAAAAATATCAAAGGGGCAATTAAAGGGGACAGTGGAGAGGATAATTTCTGCCTTATGCTTCCAGTATGGACAGATATAGCATAACACACTCTTACCCTCCCCAGCCTTTCCACATTTTTCATCTGGCTGTAATTTTTGAAATGATCACTATAGCTTGCAATTACAGGCTGCATCCTGCAACCTCAGCCTCCCAATACCATGTATGTGTGTGTATCATAATAATATGAATATATGGGACTTCCGGAAAAATGGCGGAGTGAGGTGAGCCTCTGTAAACCTCCCCTGGAATTTACAAAGAATCGAACAACAAAAACTCCACAAAGGACTCCCTGCACAGCAGACAAGCAACACGAAGAGGCCCACTACCGACTGAAATCACCTACAGGTGGGAGATTCGCGCGAGTGGAGGGAGGAGGAAAGGGAGAAGCGCGCGGAGACAGAACCGCGAGGGCGCAGGACGCAGACCTAGCTCAGTGTGCCGAGCTCGCTGCTTCCCGGAACTACCGCAGCTGCGGGAGATCGGACTGCTAGGGCTCCGCCAGGGCTCCACAGGGCTGAGGGGACAGCATATAACACGGCTGAACCCAACGCTCACAGCAGAGACCTCGGAGAAAAGACTGAGGAAAAAAGGCTGAAAACGGTGGTTTAAGCCCGCACTGCCGAGCAGAGAACGGAGCCTTAGGCACTGAGACTAGCCGCCCCCTCCCTCCCCTCCCAGAGCTCGCCCCGCCCCCACCTGCCCGGTGCTAGAAGCGAAACAGTAGCAGTGTCAGATCAAAACAACAGAAAATTTGCTGTTTTGAGATCTGTGGACCGCAAACACAAATTCACAGCCCAACTAGTTCCAGCAAAGGGGAGAGAGCAGTGGAAGCAGGACCGGCTGTGGTGGTGGTCGCCGCCATTGCTCTGGGCCACCTCTCACAACTCACCCCGCCCCTGACCCCACCTATCTGGGCGGATCCCAGCAGGAGTAAACAGAACTGCTGAAATATACGGGCTCTGAATCAGCAGCTGGAAGAGCTTTGGAACATCAAAAGCTCTCCGCATACCCACCGGGACACTGCGCCCTGTGACCTAAACGAACTATTAACAGAGGAGAAGCCCGTCTCCCAGGGAATCCCCCCATTGAGTGAGAAGTTGGAATAGTGCAGAGAAAATATAGCACTACTGTGTGGGAGAAGAAAAATAAGTTGCAGTTGGAGAAATAATAAAACATTCTACCAACAAGTACTGGCAAACAAAAGAAAGACCGCTTTCTATCAACCTGTTGCAGAAGTCACTCCTGTAGATGTCTAGGAAGAGAAATAGTAAACCAGTAATCGCCATGAATAACCAAGGCAACAAGATAGCTCAGAAAGAAAGTGAAAAATCTCCAGAGAAGGCACTTAAAGATACAGAAATATGTGACTTAAATGACAGAGAATTCAAGATTGCAGTTCTGAAAAAACTCAACGAGATACAAGAAAACACAGATAGGCAGTTAAAGGAACTCAGAAACTCAATCAAAGAACAGCATGAACATTTTAAGAAAGAGATTGAAATCTTAAAAAAGAACCAAATAGAATTTCTGGAGATTAAGAACTCAATAGAAGAAATTAAGAATGAAATAACCAGCTTAGGTAGTAGAGTTGACCAGATGGAGCAAAGAATCAGTGACATCGAAGATAGAAACCTGGAAATGACACAAATTGAAGAAGAAAGAGACTTGAGACTTAAAAGAAATGAAAGAACTCTACAAGAACTTTCTGACTCCATCAGAAAGAGCAATATAAGAATAATGGGCATACCAGAAGGAGAAGAAAGAGAGAAGGGAACAGAGAATATATTCAAACAAATTGTCGATGAGAACTTCCCAAATTTGTGGACAGAACTGGACCCTCGAATCCAAGAAGCAAATAGAACACCTAGTTACCTCAATCCCAACAGACCTTCTCCAAGGCACATTGTATTGAAGATGTCTAAAATCAACGACAAAGAAAGAATCCTCAAGGCAGCCAGGGAAAAGAAGACGGTAACTTACAAAGGAAAGTCCATTAGATTATCATCAGATTTTTCAGCAGAAACTCTACAAGCCAGGAGGGAGTGGAACCAAATATTCAAACTATTGAAAGAGAGAAATCATGAGCCAAGAATAATATATCCAGCAAAGATATCCTTTAGATATGAAGGAGGAATAAAGACCTTTCCAGACATACAGAAGCTGAGGGAATTTTCTAATACACGACCTGCACTACAAGAAATACTAAAGGAGGCCATTCGACCACCATCAACAGGGACAATTTGTGGCAACCAAAACTCAAAAAGGGGGAGAGTAAAGGCCTGAACCGGAATATGGGAATGGAGAAAGTAAGCGTGCTGAAGAAAATGGAATACTCTAAATATCAAACTTTCTTTTACATAAACTTAAGGGTAACCACTCAAAATAAATCCAGAATTGAAATACATACTGAAATAAAAAAAGAAACAGAGGGAAACATCATAGAATACCACCACACAGAAATAATAGACAACAACAAAAAGGCAAAGAAACAATGGAGACACAACCTTACCAGAAAACTGAGGATAGAATGACAGGAAATCCTCACATATCAATAATTACTCTAAATGTAAATGGACTGAACTCACCAATAAAAAGGCACAGAGTAGCAGATTGGATCAAAAAACTAAACCCAACCATATGCTGTCTCCAAGAGACACATCTCAGCTACAAGGACAAGCATAGACTCAATGTGAAAGGGTGGAAATTGACACTCCAAGCAAATGGTACCCAGAGAAAATCAGGTGTAGCCATAATGATATCAGATGAAACAGACTTCAAGGTGAAAAGATAACAATAGACAAAGATGGACATTTCATAATGGTGAAGGGGACAGTACAATAAGAAGATATAACAGTCATCAATATTTATTCCCCCATTAAGGGAGCACCGAAATACACCAAGCAACTACTAACAGAACTAAAGGGAGAAATTGACCAAAACACAATTATACTAGCGGACTTAAATACATTATTGACAGCTATGGATAGATCATCCACACAGAAAATAAATAGTAGCCCTAAATGACACATTAGATGAAATGGACATAATTGACATTTATAGAGCACTTCATCCTAAAACATCAGACTGTAGATTCTTTTGTAGTGTACACGGAACATTGTCAAGGATAGACCATATATTGGGACATAAAATCAGTCTCAACAAATTTAAGAAGATTGAAATCATACCGTGCATATTCTGTGATCACAAGGCTTTGAAATTGGATATCAACTGTAAAAAGAAAGCGGGAAAAAACAGAAACACATGGAGATTAAACAACATACTTTTAAAGAACGACTGGGTCAAAGAAGAAGTTAGAGGAGAGATCAAAAGATACATAGAAACAAATGACAATGAAAATACATCCTACCAAAATTTTTGGGATGCAGCGAAAGCAGTTTTAAGAGGGAAATTTACCTCATTACTGGACTATCTCAAGAAACAAGAAAACTCCCAAATAAATAACCTCATGTTACACCTTAAAGAACTCGAAAAAGAAGAACAAGTAAAACCCAAGATCAGCAGAAGAAAGGAAATAACAAAAATTAGAGCAGAAATAAATGAAATGGAGAACAAAAAGACAATAGAAAAAATTAATGTGACAAAGAGCTGGTTCTTTGAAAAGATTAACAAAATTGACAAACCCTTGGCTAGACTTACTAAGATAAAAAGAGAGAAGACACAGATTAACAAAATCAGAAACGTAAAACGGGAATTTATCACGGACACCACAGAAATACAAAGGATCATCCAAGAATACTATGAAGGACTATATGCCACCAAATTCAACAACCTAGAAGAAATGGATAAGTTCTTAGAAACATATAGCCTTCCAATGCTGAATCATGAAGAACTGGAGAATCTAAACAGACTGATCACCAGTAACGAAATTGAATCAGTCATCCAAAACCTTCCCAAAAGCAAAAGTCCGGGACCAGATGGCTTCACTAGTGAATTCTACCAAACCTTCAAAGAGGATCTAATACCAATCCTGCTCAAACTCTTCCAAAAAATTGAAGAAGAGACAGTACACCCTAACTCATTTTATGAGGCCAACATTATCCTGATACCAAAACCTGGTAAGGACAGCACAAAAAAAGAAAACTACAGACCAATATCTCTGATGAATACCGATGCAAAAATCCTACATAAAATTGTAGCAAATCGGATACAACAATGCATTAAAAACATTATTCATCACGACCAAGTGGGGTTCATCCCCGGGGCACAAGGATGGTTCAACATACGCAAATCCATCAATGTGATACATCACATAAACAAAATAAAGGACAAAAATCATATGATTATATCAACTGATGCAGAAAAAGCATGTGACAAGATACAACATCCATTTATGATTAAAACACTTAATAAAATAGGTATAGAAGGAAAATACCTTCACATAATAAAGACCATATATGACAAGCCCTCTGCTAATCTCATAATTAATGGAGAAAAACTGAAGCCCTTTGCTCTACGATCAGGAACCCGACAGGGATGTCCCCTATCACCTCTGCTTTTCAACATAGTGTTGGAAGTCCATGCCAGAGCAATCAGGAAAGAGAAAGAAATAAAGTGCATCCAAATTGGAAATGAAGAAGTTAAATTATCACTCTTTGCAGATGACATGACGCTATATATAGAAAACCCTAAAGACTCCACCAAAAAGCTATTAGAAACAATCAGTGAATACAGTAAAGTTGCTGGCTACAAAATCAACGCACAAAAGTCCATTGCCTTCCTATATACTAACAATGAAATCTCAGAAAAAGAAATACAAAAAACAATTCCTTTTGCAGTTGCAGCAAAAAGAATAAAATACCTAGGAATAAACTTAACCAAGGATGTGAAAGACCTATATGCTGAAAACTATAAGACATTTTTGAAAGAAATTGAAGAAGACACAAAGAAATGGAAAGACATTCCGTGCTCATGGATTGGAAGAATCAACATAGTTAAAATGGCCATATTACCCAAAGCAATATACAGATCAATGCAATCCCCATCAAAATCCCAGTGGCATATTTTAAAGAAATAGAACAAAAAATCATCAGATTTGTTTGGAACCACAAAAGACCCCGAATAGCCAAAGCAATCTTAAGAAAAAAGAACAATAATGGAGGTATCACACTTCCTGACTTTGGCTTGTACTACAGGGCTACAGTAATCAACACAGCATGGTATTGGGATAAAAGCAGACACATAAACCAATAGAATAGAATTGAGAACCCATAAATAAAACCACATAATTATGGACAGATAATTTTTGACAAAGAAGCTAAAAATATACAATAGAGAAATAGTGCTGGGAGAATTGGAAAGTCATGTGCAAAAGATTAAAACTGGATTGCTATTTGTCACCATGTACCAAAGCTAATTCAAAATGGATCAAATACTTAAGCATAAGACCTGACACAATAAACTGCATTGAAGAAAACATAGATACTAAACTTATGGAACTTGGGTTCAAGGAGCATTTTATGAATTTGACTCCAAAGGCAAGGGAAGTAAAAGGTAAAATAAACGATTGGGACTATCTGAAACTTAAAACATTCTGCAGAGCAAAAGAAACCATCGACAAAATAAAGAGTCCACCAACTGAATGGGAGAAGATTTTTGCAAACAGTGCCTCCGATAAGGGACTAATATCCAGACTATACAAGGAACACATGCAACTCAACAAAAAAACACACAAACAACCCAATTGAACAATGGGCAGAGGACTTGAAGAGACATTTCTCCAAAGAGGACATACAAATGGCAAATAGACATATGAAAAAATGCTCAACATCACTAATCATCAGAGAAATGCAAATCAAAACCACAATGAGATATCACCTCACCCCAGTCAGAATGGCTATCATCAAGAAGACAAATAGCAACAAATGTTGGAGAGGCTGTGGAGAAAGAGGAACCCTCATACACTGTTGGTGGGAATGCAGACTGGTGCAGGCGTTATGGAAGGCAGTGTGGAGGTTCCTCAAAAAATTACGAATAGAATTGCCATATGACCCAGCAATCCCTCTCCTGGGTATCTACCAAAATAATCTGAAAACATTTAGAGATAAAGACACGTGTGCTCCAATGTTCATTGCAGCTTTGTTTACGGTGGCCAAGACATGGAAACAACCAAAATGTCCTTCGATAGATGAATGGATAAAGAAGTTGTGGTATATATTCACAATGGAATACTATTCGGCGGTGAGAAAAGATGATATAGGAACATTTGTGACAACATGGATGGATCTTGAGAGTGTAATGCTGAGCGAAATAAGTCAGACAGAAAAAGCAGAGAACCATGTGATTTCACTGATACGTGGTATATAAACCAAAAACAACAAAAGAAAAAGACAAACAAATGAGAAAGAGAAACTCATAGACACATACAATAGTTTAGTGGTTACCAGGGGATAAGAGGGGTGGGAGGTGGGGAGTGGGAGATGAGGGTAAGGGGAATCAATTATATGGTGATGGAAGGAGAACTGACTCTGGGTGATGAACACACAATGGGATTTATAGATGATGTAATACTGAATTGTACACCTGAAATCTATGTAATTTTACTAACAATTATCACCCCAATAAATTTAATTAAAAATATAGAAAAAAAGAAAGAGAGAGAGAAAGAAAGAAAGAACAAAATATACAAGGAACTCATGCAACTCTACAACAAAAAAACAAACAACCCAATTGAAAAATGGGCAGAGGACCTGAAGAGACATTTCTCCAAAGAGGACATACAAATGGCAAATAGACATATGATAAAATGCTCAACATCACTAATCATCAAACAAATGCAAATAAAAACCACAATGAGTTATCACCTCACCCCAGTTAGAATGGCTATCATCAACAAGACAAATAGTAACCAGTGTTGGAGAGGCTGTGGAGAAAAAGGAACCCTCATACACTGTTGGTGGGAGTGCAGACTGGTGCAGCCGTTATGGAAGGCAGTGTGGAGATTCCTCAAAAAATTATGAGTAGAATTACCATATGACCCAGCAGTCCCTCTCCTTGGTATGTACCCAAAAAATCTGAAAACATTTAGAGATAAAGACACGTTTGCTCCAATGTTCATTGCAGCTTTGTTTACAGTGGCCAAGATATGGAAACAACCAAAATGTCCTTCGATAGTTGAATGGATAAAGAATTTGTGGTATATATACACGATAATGGTAAGAAAAGATGACATAGGTACATTTGTGACAACCTGGATGGATCTTGAGTGCATGATGCTAAGCGAAATAAGTCAGTCAGAAAAAGCAGAGAACCATATGATTTCACTGATATGTGGTATATAAACCAAAAACAACAAAAGAACAAGGCAAACAAATGAGAAACAAAAACTCATAGACACAGACAATAGTTTAGTGGTTACCAGAGGGTAAGGGGGGTGGGGGTGGGGGTGGGAGTTGAAGGTAAGGGGGATCAAATATATGGTGATGGAAGGAGAACTGACTCTGTGGTGAACACACAATGGGATATATAGATGATGTAATATAGAATTGTACACCTGAAATCTATGTAATTTCACTAACAATTGTCACCCCAATAAATTTTTAAAAATAAATTTTAAAAAATTTATTTTTTTTCCAATTGATAACATCCTTTTTTTATTATTTGCACAAGGCAAAGCAAAACTTAGATGTTTATCATTTATATCCCTCACACTGTGTGAACCCCCCTCCCCCCATCCACTATCCCTCTGTACCTTCCCCAAATTAATTCTCAAAACCCCGTGGCCATCTTGTGATTACCGACTATTTTCTAAACCTTTTTAAACACACACACACACACACACAAAGAAAAGTGTCTATCGGATACCCTACAAAATGTTTACAACATTGTTGATTATATTCCCCAAACTGTCGTTCATATCCCCATGGCAACCTTGTGGCTACCACTGAGGTTTCTAATCCCATCATCTTTTCCCTCATCCCCACCCCCCTCCCATCTAGCAACCTCAGTTTTTCCTCTGTATCTCTGAGACTGTTTTGATCAGTTTGTTAATTTGTTCTATTCTTTAGATTCCACATATAAGTGAGATCATATGGGATTTGTCTTTCTCTGTCTGACTTATTTCACTTAGCATAATGTTCTCTAGGTCCATCCATATCATTGCAAATGGTAAGATTTCATTCTTCTTTATGGCCAAGTAATACTCCATTGTATAAATGTACCACTGTTTCCTAATCCAGTCGTGTACCAATGGACATTTCGGTTGTTTCTATTTGTTGGCTATTGTGAATAGTGTTGCAATAAACATAGGGAAGCATAATTTTTTTTTGTTTTCGAATTAGTGTTTCAGATTTCTCTGAATAGATACGTAGGAGTGGAATTCCTGGGTCATTAGGTAGCTCCATTCCATTTTTTTTTGAAATATCTCCTTACTTATTTCCATAGTGGCTGCATCATTCTGCAATCCCACCAACAGTGCATGAGAAATACCTTTTATCCATATCTTTGCCAGCACTTGTTTTTGTTGATTTATAGATGATAGCCATTTTGACTGGGGTCAGGTGGTATATCATTGTAGTTTTTATTTGCATTTCTCTAATGATTAGTGATGTAGAGCTTTTTTTCATATGTCTGTTTGCCACCTGTGTGTCCTCTTTAGAAAAATATCTCTTCAAGTCATCTGCCCATTTTTAATTGGATTGTTTGTTTTCTTCATGTTGAGTTGAATAAGTTTTTAAATAATTTTGCATATCAACCCGTTATCAGATGTATCATTGACAAATATCTTTTCCCATTCAATAAGATGCCTTTCTGTTTTACTGAATGTTTCCTTTGCTATGAAAAATCTGTTTAGTTTGATGTAATCCCATATGTTTATTTTTTCTTTTACATACCTTGGCCGAGGGGATTTATCAGTAAAAATATTACTAAGGGTAATGTCTGCAAACTTTCTTCCTATATTTTCTTCTAGGAGTTTTATGATTTAAGATCTCACATTTAAGTCTTTAATCCATTTTGAATTTATTCTTCTTTATGGTGTAAGGAGGTGGCCCAGATTCATTTTTTGCATGTGTCAGTTCACACTTCCCAGCACCATTTATTGAATAGACTGTCTTTACCCAGATGTAAATTCTTGCTTCCATTGTCATAGATTAAATGACCATATAGGCATGGATTAAATTCTGGGCTTTCTATTCTGTTCCATTGATCTATATGTCTGTTTTTATGCCAGTACCATGCTGTTTTGATTACTATAGCCTTGAAGTGTAATTTGATGTCAGGTATCGTGATACCTCCCACTTTGTCTTCTTCCTCAAGATTGCTGTGTCTATCTGGGGTCTTTTATAGTTCCATATAACTATTAGGATTATATGTTCTATTTCTGTGAAAAATTGTCCTTGGATGTTTGATAGGAATTGCGTTGGATCTGCATGTTGCCTTAGGCGGTATGGACATTTTAACTATATTAATTCTTTGTATCCCTGAGTACGGTATGTGTTTCCATCTATTTGTATCTTCTTTAATTTCTCTCTTCTTTGTCTTATAATTTCCTGAGTACAGGTCTTTACTTCTTTGGTTAAATTCATTCCTAAGTATTTTATAGTTTTTGAAGCAACTGTAAATGGGACTGTTTTCTTAATTTCTCCTCTGATAGTTTATTATTGGTGTATACAAATGCAACTGATTTCTGAATATTAGTTTCGTATCCTACTACTTTACTTAATTCATTTATCAGTTCTAATAGTTTTCTGGTGGAGTCTTTGCAGTTCTCTCTATGTAGTATCGTGTCATTTGCATATAATAACAATTTTAGTTCCTCCTTTCCAATTTGGATGCCTTTTATTTATTTTTCTTGTCTGCTTGCTATGCTGAGAACTTCCACAATTATTTTGAATAAAAGTGGAGAAAGTGGGCAATCTTGCCTTGTTCCTGAACTTTAGGGGGATGGTTTTAGCTTTTCCCCATTGAGTATGATGTCAGCTGTGAGTTTATCATATATGGCCTTTATTATGTTGAGATGTGGTCCCTCTGTTGCCATTTTCTTAAGAGTTTTTATCATAAATGTTGCTGGATTTTGTCAAATGCTTTTTCTGCATCTATTGATATGATCATATGTTTTTTTTATTTTTTTATTTGTTAATGTGGTGCATCACATTAATTGATTAGCAGATATTGAACCAACCGTGCATACCAGGAATGAATCCTACTCAATTGTGGTATACAACCTTTTCAATGTATTGCTAAATTCTGGTTGCTAATATTTTGTTGAAGATTTTTGCACCTGTGTTCATTAGGGATATCGGCCTGTAGTTTTTTGGGTGTTTTTTTCGTTTGTTTGGTTGGTTGGTTTTTTTGTAATGTCTGTTGGATTTTTGGATCAGGGTGATAGTGGCCTCATAAAAAGAGTTTGGGAGCTTTCCCTCCATCTGGATTTTTTGGAATAGTTTGAGGAGAATAGGTGATAATTCTTTTTGGAGTGTTTTGTAAAATTCACCTGTAAAGCCATCTGGTCCACGGCTTTTGTTTGTTGGGAGCTTGTTGATTACTGATTCAATTTCCCTGGTGGTAATCAGTCTATTCAGAATTTCTATTTCTTCTTGAGTTAGCATTGGAAGGTTGTATGCTTCTAGAAAATTATCCATTTCTTCCTCTTTGTCTAATTTGTTGGCATATAGTTACTCATAGTAATTTCTAAAAATGTTTTGTATTTCTGCAGTGTCTGTTGTCACTTCTCTTCTTTCATTTCTGATTTTATTAATTTGGGTTCTCTCTCTCTCTCTCTCTCTCTCTCTCTCTCTCTCTCTCTCTCTCTTTGATGAGGCTGGCTAAAGGTTTGTCGATTCTGTTTATCTTCTCAAATAACAGCTCTTGATATCATTCATCTTTCGTATATTTTTTTGTCTCTATTTCATTTATTTTTTTCTCTGATTTATTTTTTTCTCTGATCTGTATTATCTCCTTCCTTGTACTCCCTTTGGGCTTATTTTGCTGTTCTTATTCCAGATCCCTTAAGTGTAAGGATAAACTGTTGATTTGAGATTTTTCTTGTTTCTTTAGGTAGTCCTGCATTGCTAAGAATTTCCCTCTAAGAACTCTTTTCACTGCATTCCATAGCTTTGGGGTTGTTGTGTTTTCATTTTCGTTTGTCTGAGATAACTTTAGATTTCTTCCTTGATTTCATTGTTGACCCATTCATTATTTAGTAACATATTATTCAGCTTCCATGTATTTGTGTGTCTTCCAGTTTTTTTCTTGTAATTGATTTCTAATTTCATAACACTGTGGTCAGAGAAGACACAATATGATTTCAATTTTCTTTAAATTTACTGAGACTTGTTTTGTGACCTAACATGTGATCTATCTTGGAAAATGTTTCATGTGCACTTGACACTGTATCCTGCAGCTTTTATGTGAAATGCTCTGAAAATATCTATTAAATCCAAATGGTCCAATGTGTCACTTAAAGGCACTGTTTCCATATTTATTTTCTGTCTGAAGGACCTGTCCCTTATTGTCAGAGGTGTGTTGAAGTCCCCTACTATGATAGTGTTACTGTTGATCTCTGTCTTTATGTCAGTCAATATGTGTTTTATATATTTAGGTGCTCCTATGTTGGTTGCATAGATGTTTGCTAGGGTTATATCCTCTTGTTGGATCGATCCCTTTATTGTTATGTGGTGCCCATCTTTGTCTTTTAATATAATCTTCATTTTAAAGTCTATATTGTCAGATATAAATATAGCAACTCCAGCTTTTTTCTCATTTCCACTTGCATGAAATATCTTAATCCAACCCTTCACTTTCAGCCTATGTATGTCTTTTGATCTGAGGTGAGTCTCTTATATACATCATATGCAAGGGTCTTATTTTCTTATCCACTCAGCCACCTTTGTTTTTTGATTGGAGCATTTAATCTATTTATATTTAAAGTGATTATTGATAGGTACATAGTTATTGCCATTTTGCTATTTGTATTTCTGGTCTTCATTAGTTACATTGTTTTCTTCTTTCTTCTGCTTACAGAAGCCCTTTTAACATTTCCCACAATGCTGGCTTGGTGGTAATGAATTATTTTAGCTTATTCTTTTCTGGGAAGTTCTTTATCTCTCCTTCAATTTTAAATATAGCCTTGCTGGATAAAGCAATCTAAGTTGTAGGCCTTTGTTTTTCATCACTTTGAATACCTCCTGCCACTCCTTTCTGGCCTGCAAAGTTTATGTAGAAAAGTCATTTGATAATCTTATAGGTGTTCCCTTCTATGTAACCCCCTGTCTTTCTCTTGCTGCTTTTAGGATTCTCTCTTTGTCTTTAACCTTTGCCATGTAACTATAATGTGTATTGGTGTGGGCCATTTTGGGTTCAACTTGGTTGGAATTCTCTGCACTTCCTGGGCTTGCACGTCAATTTCCTTCACCAGATTAGGGAAGTTTTCAGTCATTATTCCTCCAGGTATGTTGCGATCCCTTTCTCCTTGTCTTCTCCTTCTGGCATTCCTATGATGCACATGTTGTTGTGCTTGATGTTATCCCACAGGTCTCTTAAACCATTTTCATTGCTTTTTATTCTGTTTTTTTTTTTTTTTTCTTTTTGTTGTTCTGCTTGGGTGATCTCTGCTAACCTGTCTTCTAAATCTTTGTTTCGATCCTCTGCCTCTTCTAACCTGCTGGTAATTTCTTCAAGTGTGTTCTTTATTTTAGTTATTGTATTCTTTCGTTCTAACTGGTCATTCTTTATGATTTCTCCATCCTTCTTTTTGTCATCACTAAGCTCTTTAAACATTCTTATCAGTGTTCTAAACTCTGTCTCTGATAGGTTTGTTACCTGTATTTCATTTAGTTCCAATTCTGGAGGTTTCTTCTGTTCTTTTATTTGGGACATGTTTCTTTGTTTCCTCATTCAGGCTAATTCTCTTTGCTTCAATATATTATGTAGATCCCCTAAAATTTTCAGGCTTTGCTCGATGGTCTTATGTAGTACTTTTGCTTTATATTTGATTTGCACCACTTCCCTATTCTCATGTGTGTGCTCCAGAGATGACCCTTGTGTTGTGTGTATTCTCCGGTTAAAAATTGAGCGTTAAATTGCTTGTGTCTTGTCAGGAGGTGGGATTGACTCCTTGGCTAACTAACTGTGAGAACTGGTTATACCCACAGTATATGAGCTGCTGTGTGATGGTTGAGCCCCCAGATGAGGCTTGGCCCCCTATGGGTTCTTGTGCCTGTAGAGAATTCCCTCTGCATATGTCACTTGTAAGTCAAAGCCGGTAATACGCTGGTTTTTTCTTGAGTTGGCCTTTGGGTGTTTTGATTCTTGTGCCTCTTGGGCTGGGCCCTTGTGAAAGGCAGTTTCAGAACAAAACAAATCAACAAGCACAACAACAAAGACAAATCCAAATACACTCACAAGTAAAAACAACAACAACAAAGAAAAGAAACAAATACACTCACATGTAAAAACAACCAACAACCAACACTCAACATAGACAAAAATATCAAAATTACAAATAAAAAGAAACAAAACAAAAAATAGCAATACCAAAAAAAATCAATACAGAAAAATGGAAAGAGGGAGGAAAAGTCGGGCAAGGAAAATAAAAAACCAAACAAAAGAAGAGTGAAAGAAAGAAGAAAGTGTATAATAATACTATATTATAATAACATAATAATAAAATGATAATAATCCCCCCCAAAAAAAGCAGTGCCAGTCTTGGCTTAAGCCCACCAAGCTATCTCCAGGTTGTCCTCTGCTGTACAAAGAATCCTCTGAATCTTGTGGAAGCAGAGCTGGCAACCTGGTGTCCACAGTGATCCTGGCAATGCAGTTCTAGATGAAGAGGCCTATGAGATTTGGTTTGTAGTTTTTACAAAGTCAGGGCAGTTTCTGCTCTCACCTGCACAAATATGCACTTAGAGCACCACAGCCAGCCACTGGGAGGTGGGCCTATTCTCTGTGCGCAGGTCTCATGGGTCTTAGGGCACTTCTTCCATCAGGGGCTGTGGAGGGCGTGAGATTTTTCAGATGCTGAAAGCCTAGAGCTGCTTCTGCCATCTGTTCCTCATCCCTGCATGTGTCTCCACAGCTGCAATTGCCCTGCCGCAAGCAGCCCAGAAAAGGTGGGGGCTGGGAAGGCAGGTGACTTCTGTCTCCCTGCCCAGCCTCTTCCATAGGTCACAGCTGCAAACTGGCTTTTTCCAGATCTTGAGTGCTACAGCTCCTCTGTAATCTGACACTACTCCTCAGTTCAGGGATCAGCTTGAGACTCTGGAAGGATGCAGGTTGGACTGCTGTGGGAGAGTGGGAGAAGAGCTCAGGTATGTAGTTTGCTTTCTGTCTGACCGAGAGTCCAACCTGCCTCATACGCTGATTACACTGATTTCTCGGCAGGACTCTGGGGCTCAGGGCAAGAACCCAGAGCCTGGCTGCTGCAATCTCCAGTCTGCATCCTGGGGCCCCATGTTACTGCAGCTGCGGATGTGGGTAGTATCTCCACACTGCTCCCTTCCCTCTTCCCCTGCTGGCCCAATTTGCCCACCTTCAGGTAATCCTCATGGGAGTCTCTTAGCTGTTCTGTGTGATGAGCAGAGAATCTTTTGATGGGTTATAGATGTTCAATTGTGGTAACTTCCAGAGGAGAACTCATGAAGCCCACCTCACTGCCGTCATTTCTATCAGAAAGAGGTCTCTTGACCTCAGGAACCAAAGAGGTAAAGTACCTGACAGAAATATTAGCCTTGCTGGAAGCTGTAAACCTGCCTGACCAAATTGCCATTATGCATTGTCCAGAACATCAGAAGAGTGTCACTCAGGTCGCCCAGGGAAATAGGGCAGCTAATAAAGCAGCAAAACAAGCTGCTTAAGTTACTTCAATATTAGGGGCACTGATACCTCACATAAATTTATCAGAATTTAAGCCTCAAAAGCCTCAGAAAAAGATGAGGAATACACTCAAAAATGGGAGTTTTCAAACATTGACCCCAAACTCAATGGGGAAAATTAATGTCCACGGCGTGATATTACTTCCTGAGGCCTTAGTGTGTCCCATTTTAAGACATTTACATAAAGGAACTCACTATGGCAGAGATGCATTAATAGATTTGATTTGGCCTCATTTAAAGGGAACACATTTGTTTAAAACTGTTCAACAGATCACTCAAGGATGCCAATTTTGTGCTAAAAACAATCCAAAAACTGAACATAATCCTTCTGAAAAGGGGTACAATATTTGGGGTATGCCTTATGAAGATTGGCAGACTGATTTTATCAAGTGCCTCAAACTCAGGGAAATTTTAAGTTCATTTTAGTTTTTGTAGATACTTTCTCAGGGTCGGTAGAACCATACCCCGCCCAAACTGAAAAGGCTGCTGACGTGACCAGATGCTTGCTCAAGGGAATTATACCAAGGTTTGGCCTTCCAAGCTACATCCAAAATGACAACAGTCCATCATTTATGTCTGAAGTCACACAAAAGGTTGCAACACCCACTGGAGGAACTGATGTACCCATTCCACCAGAGGACAGAGTGCTGCTTAAGACATGTAAATGGGGACCTGAAAACCAATTTGCTGAAAAAAGGACCAGTCCTTATGATGTGTTGCTGATCACACACACACACACAAAACTTTAAAGTTCACCGGAGTGACACCTTGGCTTCACCACATTCGAGTGAAGCAAGCTCCTATAAAGGAAACAGCCAAGTCCAGCAAGTCTGCATGGACTTGTGTGCCCAGTGAAAACTCAAAACTGCTCTTTAGGAAAAAAACAAGAGGCACTGGGAAAGTTGTAAAAGGTATGTGGAAAAAAATCTTGAGAAAATTTTGTATACAGTTGAGCTAAATATGATTAATTAAGTAAATTTGAATATCAAAGTAAGCCGGTGCAAAATTAAAGTTAAAATTTTCTTTTTCTACTAAGACAAAGTCTGTTAGACTGTTGATCTGCTACTGGCATTATGAAAAAGGTTTCTGCCTGAAATGTGAAAGTTATATATGTCATCAGTGTAAGTTTTCTATGTTTTATATTGTGTTAATTAGGTCCTTGGTTTCTCCACAATAGTAAGGACTATGTTTTGCTCATCATTATGTAAACTTCTGTATTTTAGGACTGCTAGAATTCATGTGCCCTCCTCCGCATCAGAGTGTAGGCCAGTATAAGGAATCTTAGCCTAATGTTTTCCCTAACCTGGCAAGATATTATAATGGTTCTGGTCGATTGTTAAATCACTGTTAAGAGGTTCAGACCCTAGGGAAGGTCAGGGAATTTGTTTAAATGTCTTTAACAATTGAGACAGGGAAAATGAGGAATAAAGGAACAGTGAGACTGGAGACAGGGCCAGAGACAGGCCAGACTTTTGGCTGCAGTTAATAGATAGGCCACGTCAGGGCCACCCCAGCAGCCCCAGCGAGGCACACCAGGTAAAAGAGCCTGCTTTGAATGTGGAAGCCCAGACCACTGGGGTAAGGAGTGTCCTAATCCTTCAAAACAGCTGAGCCCCTTATGTAAACTAAAAGGGCACTGGAGGAGGGATTGTCCCCTGTTCTGAAGAAAGCAGGGACAACCTCCTTTCCTGCAATTGGTTGTGACCGAGACAGGCCTGAGGGTCCCAGCAGCCCCCACCAGAAAGAGGTTATTCTCATCACAGGGGAGGAACTGTGGGTGACCTTTGATGTAGCAGGTAAGCCTGTTAATTTCCTGATAAATATGGAAGCCACTTGCTCTGTCTTAATGTCGGGCAGGAGACCCTGCTCGCTGTGCCATTTGTCATGCAGGGTGTCAGGCGGGGCGGCCTGTGGGGTCTCTGGTCCCACTCCCCACATAAGAACGCAGGATATGGTGAGGCCAAAAAGGAACACCCACGGAGACATAGATAGGGGAGTCATACCACCATATTCACGCTGGCGGCTGGGTTGGAGAAACAGGAAACAGGAGCCACACAATTCTCAACCCTCACTCCGCCGCTTGCTGACTCAGCCACCATCTTCTTGCTAGCCCCCATTTTTTCTTCTGCTAGCGTAGCCAAGGCAGTTATATTAGTGGCCAATGGTTCACTGGTTACAGCTGACGGCCAACTAGCCACAGCTGATGGCCATGCAATCACAGTTGATGGCCATTTACTACCTGAGCCAGCACCTGTCTATGTGAGGCTGAGAGCCTGGAAACTGCTTTCTGGGGTTCTGTCCCCACACTCCACCCCTACAGGCTCTCGCCTCACAATCTACGCGACAAGCATCTTCCGCGAGGGGCCCTGTGCGAGGAGCCTGGAGGTGAATGCAATATCCTGGACATAGCCAGGCTCTCCGGGCACAGCCAGGGTTTCTCAGGGCACCACCAGTACTTCTGGGCACGGCCAGACTTCCTGGACTTCGTAGGGTACCACCTGTCTTCCCGGACACAGCCAGGGTTTCTCAGGGCACCACCAGTACTTCTGGGCACGGCCAGACTTCCTGGACTTCTTAGGGTATGTGGGGACAGAACCCCAGAAAGTAGTTTACAGGCTCTCGGCCTCACGTGGAGGGGTGCTGGCTCAGGTGGTGGATGGCCGTCGGCTGTGGCTGATTGGCCGTCGGCTGTGGCCGGTTAGCCGATTGGCCGCTAGTATAACTGCTGCAGCTACCGAGGAGAGCCGAGGATTGCCGAGGATTGCCAAGGAGCTGAGGAGAGCCGAGGAGAGCGGAAGAGAGCAGAGGAACAGAGTCGAGGAGAGTGGAGGAGGGTCGTCGGTCGGTCGGTTGGCGGAAAGGCGGACGGCAGGTCGCACGTCCGGTGGGCCCAGTCTCCAGTGAGACCATAGTGGTATGACTCCCCTACCTATGGCTCCGTGGGTGTTCCTTTTCGGCCTCACCATATCCTGCGTTCTTGTGTGGGGAGCGGGAGCAGAGACCCCACAGGCCGCTCTGCCTGACAAATGGTGCAGCGAGCAGGGTATGGTACCGGCAGAAACTCACCAAAGGATGGTCGAGCAGTTTATGCGTACAAAAGTTCAGCTTTGGGAGGCCTGTGAGGAGCTATGCCGGGAGCGGGAGGCACGGTCTGCCTGGGAGACTCGAGCCTCCAGATGGCACAGCTCCCTCTTGGCCATGGAGGGCATTGTCCTCCTTTCCTTGATCTGCTTCTGCTGTAGGCTCCAAGGATTGTGGACATTATACACCAAGGCCACCACCCACTCAGACACCTGGCACGGTGAGCAAGATTCCGACCAGGTAGGAATGGCGTCTGACTCTGGGCAGGAGGACGTGTGGCCCCCACACAGTATATGGTGTTCGGTGGCCACTGTTCTCAGGAGTTGGACCCCCAAGGAAAGGTGGGAGGACATGGATGGCTCTCCAGCCAGTGTAGAGAGGGCCCTGCAGGCTCTGGCTGAGCGGTTGCCGGAGGAGGAGAAAGCTGCGGCCGGCTGCGTGGGCTGGATGTTCCTCACGGCCTTGAGTCTCAACATGGAAAATGGGCTTAATGAAATGCCCCAGGTGCCGAACCAGGTGTCCTGGTTGGAAGCGCTGCAAGCCTGGGTCCGCCTGTTAGAACAGTGGCCCAAAGGTGGAGACTCTGAGGCAGAGGCGGAGGAAGCGAGTGGAGACAATGTAGCTCCCAACCCCCAAGCCCAGCCAATCTTTAAGCAAAGGGTAAAATGTGAGCAACCTTTGGGCCCCGGGGGCATTGCTGCCGGCAACCCAGCTGTGACTGAGTTCACAACCTACACCCCATACACTCCCACTGAGTTGCAGGAGCTAGGGAGGCAGTACAGACAGCGCCCTGGAGAGCCAGTCTCGGCTTGGCTATTACGTTTATGGGATGAGGGAGCAGACAGCATTCTCTGCTCCCCCAGGCGAGATGGAAAAGCTAGCCTTCTTGACAGTGCATCTGTCCCTGCGACAAAGGTTACAAAACTGCTATAGGTTGGCCAACAACAAGGGCAACCATTCTCTAATGGAGTGGCTCACTGCTGCGGTACGCACCATATGGGAACAGGCTGGCGAGCTGCCAGACACTGTGAGTCAATGGCAGTCATATACAGAACTTAAGCAAATAATCCCTGAAATGGGTGTGAAACATGCTATTTTTAACCTCAACATGCAGGGCCCAGATGACGAGCTTTTACTGCCAGCATGAGAGATCTGGTTTTGGATACTGCACCTGCGAGTGTTTTTGGATCCTTGGTTGCTATTCTTACACCCTATGTAGGGCGACGGATCCATGAAGTTACAACTGCCATGGCCACCCTAGGGGATGTTGAAAGCCGGAGGCGAAGGAAGTTAAGACAGGAGGTCCGCACAGTTGAGACCTGGAAGCCCAAACCAAAGGTAAAGGGGCGAAGTCACAGGCCTCAGAGAGTAACACGTGCACACAGATGTGGCGTTATCTCGTGGCAGCAGGGGTTGATAGGAAGAAAATAGACTGACAACCCAATGCACTCCTGCTTGAACTTTGGAAACAGTTGCGTCCGGAACAACAATCCCGGAGAAGCATAAAGGAGGAGTCTGGGAAAGCGCGACCCGTGTCCCTCCAGGACTTCATGCAGCCGCTTGAGGCTGACCCCTTGCAGCTTGATTAGGGGTGGGGCCAAGGTACGCGGTCAGAGGGGACGAGCAGGGACCGGAGGCCCCACGTGGAACTGTCCATACATTGGTCCCCTTCGAATGTACAGAGGGTTTTGGCTCTAGTTGACACTGGCGCCGACTGCAGTCTCGTTTATGGGAACCCAGAACTGTTCCCCGAACCAGCAGTCTGCATTGATGGCTACGGGGGAAAAACTGTGACTGTGAAAGCCGTTTCCTTACCACTGGGTATAGGAAGGCTTCCTCCTCGTACCTACCAGGTTTATGTCTCCCCCGTTCCGGAGTATATTCTAGGGGTGGACATGCTACATGGCCTCAGCTTACAGACGTCAGTAGGAGAGTTCTGTCTCCGGATCCGGGTGGTGAAAGCGGTGACACGCGGGCATGCTCACCACCCTCCTCAAGTGTTGCCACAGCCCTGGGGTGTGGTTACAGTGCGACACTACCACCTGCCAGGAGGACAGGAGGAGATTGGTCGTACAATATTGGAATTGGAGAAGGCACATATTGTGAGGCCAACGCACAGTCCCTTTAACTCCCCAGTATGGCCTGTCAAGAAGCCAGATGGGACCTGGCGGATGACTGTGGACTATAGGGAGTTAAATAAGGTGACGCCACCCTTGCACACTGCAGTGCCTTCAATTCGTGATTTAATGGATCGTCTGACTGTCCGCTTGGGGACATATCACTATGTAGTGGACTTGGCCAATGCTTTTTTCTCCATTGACATTGCAGTTTGCTTTTATGTGGGATGGGCGGCAGTGGACTTTTCAAGTCCTTCCGCAAGGATACTTGCACAGCCCCACTATCTGCCATAGGTTCGTGGCCCAGGATTTGGCACGGTGGGATCGCCCATCCTCTTTAGCCTTGTTTCATTATGTTGATGACATTCTGTTAACCTCAGATTCTCTTTCTGATTTAGAGCAAGCAGCTCCCTCTCCTCTCCGCCACCTGAAGTCACGCAGCTGGGCTGTGAATGAGGAAAAGGTCCAACTCTGGCTTATCCGTCAAGTTTTTGGGTGTTGTGTGGTCGGGTAAGACAAAGGTTATACCTGAGGCAATCATTGATAAGATACAAGCCTTTCCCTGACCGACCAAGGTCTCTCAACTGCAGAGGTATTTGGGTCTGCTAGGATATTGACGGGCGTTTGTACCCCATTTAGCACAAATGACAAGTCCCTTGTACAATATGATAAAAAAGGGGGCCTCATGGGATTGGACAGAGGCTATAGAGCAAGCCTTCATTGCCACGAAATGGACAGTGCAGCAGGCACAGGCTCTGCAAGTAGTGGACCCCGGCCGCCCATTTGAACTTGATGTTCACGTAACCCAAAAGAGGTATGGAGGGGGCCTCTGGCAACGGCAGGAGCGTCTCCCGTTGCCAGTGGGATTTTGGTCCCAATTATGGAAAGGAGCGGAGGTCTGCTACTCTCTAATAGAGAAACAGCTGGCTGCTGTGTACGCAGCCCTAGTGGCCACAGAAGCCATCACAGGAACGGCACACGTGTTGGTTCGAACAACCTATCCTGTCCAGGGGTGGGTCCGTACATGGACCCAGGGACCTAAAACGGGGGTGGCACAGACCACCACCCTCGCCAAGTGGGGTGCCTACTTGGAGCAACGTAGCACCCTTAGTTCAAGCCCTTTGAGCACAGAGCTACAACAGGTCCTGGGGCCTGTGGAGCTTGTAGCCCAGGCTGAGCCAAGTGCTCTGCCTAGAGGGGAGGACTTGGAGCCCTCGCCCTACAAAGAAGGACAGTCCCCAGTACCTGAGGATGCCTGGTATACCGATGGTTCTAGCCAAGGGCTGCAGCTGTTTGGACGGCTACTGGTGTGCAGCCCAAAACAGACACCATTTGGTTTGATACTGGGACGAGCCAGAGTAGCCAGTGGGCTGAATTACGGGCTGTGTGGATGGTAATCAGCCATGAGCTTGGGCCCCTAGTTATTTGCACTGACAGCTGGGCAGTGTTCCGGGACCTAACGTTGTGGCTCCCTACATGGAAACACCAAAACTGGTTGGTGGGACACCGTCCACTGTGGGGTCAAGCCATGTGGCAGGACCTCTGGGACCTAGGGCAGAGAAAGGAGGTGACCTTAATGCATGTCACAGGTCACTCCCCCTTAGTGTCCCCAGGTAATGATGAAGCAGACGCTCTAGCACGGGTACGATGGTTAGAGCGGGCTCCTGCCACTGATGTGGCCCACTGGCTGCATAGGAAATTGCAGCACGCTGGAAGCCGAACCATGTGGCAGGTGAGCAGACGCTGGGGCCTGCCTTTGAAATGGTAGGAGATAACAGATGCCTGCTATGACCGTGCCATCTGTGCCCAGGACAGCCCCCAAAGGCGGAGGCTCCCCTGGGAGACACAGCAGATTACGCGAGGGAGGGTGCCCCTCACTCACTGGCAAGTGGATTACATTGGACCCCTGCCTAAGGCCCGCAATGCGATATACGCATTTACAGAAGTGGACACTGCTACGGGGTTGTTTGCTTGGCCCTGTCCGGCTGCGGATCGGTGGCATACAGTGGTCGCCCTTACACGGCTGTGCACCCTCTATGGGTGCCCCCAAGTCATTGAAAGTGACAGGGGTACCCATTTCACGGGGCAAGAAGTGCAGTGCTGGGCTGCCAGGATGGACGTGCAATGGTTGTTTCACACCCCGTACAATCCACAAGCAGCTAGCATGATTGAACCTATAATGGCCTTTTGAAGCGAGGTCTCCAGGTGTCAAAACACCCTCCCATGATGTGTGACTGGGCCTCTTGTCTATGGGACGTTCTGAGAGTCCTGAATGACAGACCACAGAAGGGAGGGCCCGCACCAGTAGAAGCTCTGATACATCGAACGGCCGCTCCCATTCAATTACAAATTATCACCAGTGAGACTCTGTTAAAGCCAGGCTACGGCAGAAATGGGAACATTTTGCTGCCAGCACCCACATGCTTGAAAGCAGGGGAATGGCAGCAATGGACTTGGCCCTGGCAGGTAAAAAGCCTGCACTGTCGGTGATTGGGTCTGATAGCCCCCTGGGGGGCTGGTTTGACTCATGATTTGCAAGTGACGCCAGGGTTGGTGGCTGAGTGGACACCGCAAGTGACTGTATTATACAGAGGTCCCGATACCGGGATGATTTTGCGAGGAAACTATGTGCTCTCACTACGGCCTATTATGGGGTCCCCTGTTCTGTTACGTGTTGAAACTATGCAAGGGACCCCAAGTACTGCCATAAAGGTCTGGTACCACAAACCGGGAAAGGTGCCAGTGGCAGCGACCCTCCTTTCCCAGGACAAAAAGCTGGCATGTATCCTCCCAGGTGGAAGGGATTTGCCATTGTTGGTTCCTAAGACTACCGTTTATTTTCGTCCGTAGGTGTCAGTAGGCTAATATGGCACAGGGACCATCACAGAAGACGCTTTTGAGGTAGATTGTGAGGCGAGACCCTGTAGGGGTGGAGTCTGGGGACAGAGCCCCAGAAAATAGTTTACAGGCTCTTGGCCTCACGTGGAGGGGTGCTGGCTCGGGTGGTGGATGGCCATCGGCTGTGGCTGATTGGCTGTCGGCTGTGGCCGGTTAGCCGATTGGCCGCTAGTATAACTGCTGCGGCTACTGAGGAGAGCCGAGGATTGCCGAGGATTGCCGAGGAGCTGAGGAGAGCCGAGGAGAGCGGAAGAGAGCAGAGGAGCAGTCGAGGAGAGCGGAAGAGAGTGGAGGAACAGAGTCGAGGAGAGTGGAGGAGGGTCGTCGGTCGGTCAGTTGGCGGAAAGGCAGACGGCAGGTCGCGCATCCGGTGGGCCCAGTCTCCAGTGAGACCATAGTGGTATGACTCCCCTACCTATGGCTCCGTGGGTGTTCCTTTTCGGCCTCACCATATCCTGCGTTCTTGTGTGGGGAGCGGGAGCAGAGACCCCGCAAGCCGCTCTGCCCGACAAATGGCGCAGCGAGCAGGGTCTCCCGCACGACAAATGGCGCAGCGAGCAGGATCTCCCACACGACAGGGTACCAGTAGTTTTCCCGGACACAGCCAGGGTTTCTCAGGGCACTGTCACTCTCTCTCTGGGCAAAGCCAGACTTCCTGGACTCAGCCAGGGTTCTCAGGGCACTGCCACTCTCTCTGGGCAAAGCCAGACTTCCTGGACTCAGCCAGGGCTCTCAGGGCACTGCCACTCTCTCTGGGCCTCTCAGGGTACCCTGCTGGAACAGCAGTGACTCACAATCAAGGTGCTTACATATTCTCAATGGTGGCCAGTCAAGACACAAAAACAAATATCCCCCAGTTCCACTACATGGTGGTATGTTCCCAAACAAACAGTCAAGCTGTCCATTAAATTAGGGATGGAAGGCAATTCCCCATAGTCCCTAGTCATTTCGCCAGGGCTGTCCTGGGGGTGAGGGACGACCTTGACCTCACCCTCATCTCCCATGGAGGACTCAGCAAGCCTCTCCTCCCGGGACAGGTCCCGTATCCGGGCTGCCTGAGCAGGAACTTCCCAGCCCACAGGGCTGCAACGACCTTTGCTTTCTCCGGCCTGTGCTGGTTGGGGAATCCTCCACATCTTTCCACCTCTCCACGGGGCTCCATCTCTCCAGCAGCTGCATGGCTTTTCCTGTGCTGGTGGGAGAACCGTCCACGTCCTCCCACCCCTCCACGGGGGTCCAGCTCTCTGGCAGCTTCTCCTCCTGGTCTTCTAGAGACTGAGTGTTCATACACACAAACTGCTCCACCGCCTTTCGGAGAACTTTGGCCAGCACCGTACGCTGCTCGCTGCGCCATTTGTCGTGCAGGGTGTCAGGCGGGGCGGCCTGCGGGGTCTCTGGTCCCACTCCCCACATAAGAACGCAGGATATGGTGAGGCCAAAAAGGAACACCCACGGAGACATAGATAGGGGAGTCATACCACTATATTCACACTGGTGGCTGGGTTGGAGAAACAAGAAACAGGAGCCACACAATTCTCAACCCTCACTCCACCGCTTGCTGGCTCAACCACCATCTTCTTGCTAGCCCCCATTTTTTCTTCTGCTAGCGTAGCCGCGGCAGTTATATTAGTGGCCAATGGCTCACTGGTTACAGCTGACGGCCAACTAGCCACAGCTGATGGCCATGCAATCACAGTTGATGGCCATTTACTACCTGAGCCAGCACCTGTCTATGTGAGGCTGAGAGCCTGGAACTGCTTTCTGGGGCTCTGTCCCCACACTTAATCACTTACTCTGGACCTATTTTCTCTAAAACCTGCTAGGTTGTGAAGATAAATAGAGCCCCAAGATTTGGGCTCATTTTACTCAGCCTGTTCCTTACTATTGGCCTTAGAGGAAATGTAAAACAAGCAAATCAGACTTAAAAGGGACTCTGGAAAAGTTTTGTCAGGAGACCTCTGTCGTGGGCAGCGTCCAGCAGGGTCTCTGCTCCTGCTCCCCACATAAGAACGCAGGACATGGTGAGGCAAAAAAGGAACACCCACGGAGCCATAAGTAGGGGAGTCATATCACTATATTCTCGCTCTTGCTAGCTCAGCCACCATCTTCTTGCTAGCCCCCATTTTTTTTGCTAGCGCAGCCACAGCAGTTATATTAGTGGCCAATGTTCACTGGTTACAGCTGATGGCCAACTAGCCACAGCTGATGGCCATCCAATCACAGTTGATGGCCATTTACTACCTGAACAAGCACCTTTCCATGTGCGGCTGAGAGCCTGGAAACTGCACTACTGGCTCTGTCCCCACACCTCTAAGCCCTGGCTCTAATTGCTGCCCATTGCTTTTGATTCTTACCTTAATTATGTTATATCCTATGTTATTAACTTGGGAGAGGTTCAGCAGGCACTCAGGAAATATGGGGACTGGCCCACCCCTCTACACACTGTAGGGAACCAAGTACTATCAGAAGCCTAGAAGGAGTGGGTCTATCACAGACCAGTTAGCTCCTAAATAGAAGGGGCCCTTTACGGTTCTTCCAAGCACCCGAACTTCTGTTGAGCTGCAGAGAGTCAGCAGTTGGGTCCACTTTGCTCAAATCATACCTGTTTCATTTAAGTCTTCACAGGACTCCCCGCAGAAGGAAGACGTCACTTCTGTTCCTATGAGCCAATTGAAGACCTTAAGCTCTGCTTCAAACAGACAAATAAGTCAATCTCCCGAGGCTGATAAGTATTGATGACTGCTGGAGCTGCTCATTATGCCTTTCTGTTGAGCCTTATTTTGGGTCTAGTTCTCCTCTTCACTTGTGCCCCACCTGGAATGCCGATTGAACGCATGTCATGCGGGGCGGCCTGCGGGGCCTCTGCTCCCGCTCCCCACATAAGAACACAGGATATGGTGAGGCCAAAAAGGAGCACCCACAGAGCCATAGCTAGGGGAGTCATACCACTATAGTCTCACTGGAGGCTGGAGTCACACAACGTGCGACCTGCTGTCCGCTTTTCTGCCAACCGACCAACTCTCTGACTTCCCTCAACTCTCCTCGACTGTAGTCCCCAACGTAGCCACGGCAGTTATATTAGTGGCCAATGGCTCAAGGGCTACAGCTGATGGCCAACTACCACCTGAGCCAGCACCCTTCCACGTGAGGCCGAGAGCCTGGAAACTGCTCTCTGGGGCTCTGTCCCCACAATGCATCACCATTAGTTTAGTCCCTTTGGCTCTCTTCCCCAGGATCCTCTGGGGGGAGCAGGAAAGCAACTTTACTGTCAATTCTTCTCAGACTGCTTATCTTTTGCCCTTGTCTTTTGGTTTCATTTGTCAGGTTTGTGTCATCTAGGACACAGCAGCTTCATTTCCAGATGGTCATCTAACAGGATTCCAACTTATCTCTCCTGAGGATAACAAGTCACACCAGCAGTTACTTGACCAAGTGGCCCAGGTTTATTTTCTCTTGCAGTTCCCCCGTAGCCCCCTCCCCACTAATAGAATAGCAAAGAACTCTGTGTAGTTAGGCAGGGCTACACCCACTCTCAGCAGGAAGTAGCAAGAGTGGTTGCTGCCCATATTTCTGGACTTAAAATTGTTTGAATCTGTTTACAAAAGGAGTAACGCAGTTGTTTTGTTTCCTCTCTAATCTAACCTTACTGATTAATAGAAATAACATGAACAAAGGATGGGGGATTGTAACGGTAACCCTCTATCTTCTGTTTTTGAAATTTAAACTGTTGATGTAATGTGATTTGACTGAGGTTTGGCTTGGGACTTTTTGAAATTTTTATTTTTTTTTGGTTTCCTCCCCTCCCACCAAACCTTAATAACTCTGTTTGCTATACATTTACTAAGCATACCAGTTTCAGTGGTTCCCTTTACTTCAGGTCCATGTCAGGCCTGATAATTTAGGAGGGTTTTTTGCATCTGTATGGGATTCACTTGTGACCCTGGGGCAGATCAGCCTCTAGGAAGCCCTTTTCCTGGAGTTGCCTGGCCAACTTCTCCTTCCTTTGTTCTGTCCCTCCTTGCATGCCTATAAAATCTTTTGACAGTGTTAAGAGAAAGAAGGCCATCTTTGAGACAGGGAGTCCACTGTCTTCCCTTAATACTGGTATTTTGGAATAAACTGCTTTTCTTTCCATCAATCTCGCCTCTCGCGTTTTGGCTTTCATGCAGCGAGCAACCAGACCTTTTGCATGGTAACAACCTGATAAGTGGGGTGAGATTTGAAACCTTGGTTTATTTTCTTTAAAAAATTCTCCAATACCTGGGGAATGTTCTTTCTCTTTTTCTACAAACCTCCTCAAAACAAACAAAAAAATCCAACAGAGGAGATAAATGGTCTTTTTGAGTAAAGAGATGCTATATACAATTTCTAAATCTAGAAGCAAGGAGTCTTCCTGAATTCTACTTAAAATAGCCAATTGATGGACTCCTAATGTTACTGGAGAGTGGGCGCTCCTCAGTGTGGTGTCCAGGTTCTTGGCATTTGAGCAAAGAATTGAATGAGACACAGAAGTAAAGTGAAAAAGTAGTTCATTAAAATAGATAGTACACGCCAAAGAAATAGGAGTGGAACTGAGGAGTAGAGAATGGCTCAAGGGCTATTATTAGAAGAGGAAGTACACTCCAAAGGATTTGGAGGGGCTCCTGAGCAAAAGTGAGGCTCAAAGGCTCAAAGGCCCAAGGGGGCATTATTTGGAGAAAAAGTACACTGCAAAGGGTTTGGAGCGGGCCCTGAGCAAAGGCAAGGCTCAAGAGGCTCAAAGGTGCAAGGGGCTCAGTGTGGCATTATTAGGAGAAAAAGTACACATCAAAGGGTTTGGAATGGGCCCCCAGCAAAGGTGTCGTGCGGGAGACCCTGCTCGCTGCGCCATTTGTCGTGCGGGGCAGCCTGCGGGGTCTCTGCTCCCGCTCCCCACATAACACAGGATATGGTGAGGCCAAAAAGGAACACCCACGGAGCCATAGGTAGGGGAGTCATACCACTATATTCTCTCTGGCGGCACTATACTTTCACTGAAGGCTGGATCCACACTGTCCGCAAACCACCATCCACGCTTGCCAGCCCAGCCGCCATCTTCTTGCTAGCCCCCATTCTTTCTCTCTTTCCTCTGCTAGCGTAGCCACAGCAGTTATATTAGTGGCCAATGGCTCACTGGTTACAGCTGACAGACAACTAGCCACAGCTGATGGCCATACAATCACAGTTGATGGCCATTTACTACCTGAGCCAGGCACCTATCTATGTGAGGCCAAGAGCCTGGAAACTTCTTTCTGGGGCTCTGCCCCCACACTCCACCCCTACAGGCTCTCGCCTCACAATCTACGCGAAAAGCGTCTTCCGCGAGGGGCCCTGTGCGAGGAGCCTGGGGGTGAATGCAATATCCTGGACACAACTAGGCTCTCTGGGCACAGCCAGGGTTTCTCAGGGCACCACCAGTGCTTCTGGGCACGGCCAGACTTCCTGGACTTCTTAGGATACCACCTGTCTTCCCGGACACAGCCAGGGTTTCTCAGGGCACCACCAGTACTTCTGGGCACGGCCAGACTTCTGGACTTCTTAGGGTACCACTAGTTTCCCCGGGCACAGCTAGGATTTCTCAGGACACTGCCACTCTCTCTGGGAACAGCCCGACTTCCTGGGCACAGCCAGGGCATCTTCAGGGCACAGCCAGACTTCCTGGACTCAGCCAGGGCTCTCAGGGCACTGCCACTCTCTGTGGGCACAGCCACACTTCCTGGACACAGCCAGGGCTCTCAGGGCACTGCCACTCTCTGTGGGCACAGCCACACTTCCTGGACACAGCCAGGGCTCTCAGGGCACTGCCACTCTCTGTGGGCACAGCCACACTTCCTGGACTCAGCCAGGGCTTTCAGGGCACTGCCACTCTCTCTGGGAACAGCCTGACTTCCTGGGCACAGCCAGGGTACCTTCAGGGCTCAGCCAGACTTCCTGGACTCAGCCAGGGCTCTCAGGGCACTGCCACTCTCTCTGTGCCTCCCAGGGTACCCTGCTGGAATAACAGCGACTCACAATCAAGGTGCTTACATATTCTCAATGGCGGCCAGTCAAGAGAAAAAAGCAAATATCCCCCAGTTCCACTAACAACAGTTCCCAAACAAACAGTCAAGCAGTCCATTAAATTAGGGATGGAAGGCAATTCCCCGTAGTCCATAGTCATTCACCAGGGCTGTCCTGGGGGTGAGGGACGACCTTGACCTCACCCTCATCTCCCACGGAGGACTCAGCAAGCGTTACCTCCTGGGACTATAAGTCCTGCATCCGGGCTGCCTGAGCAGGAACTTCCTCAGCCCACAGGGCCACAACGAGCTTTGCTTTCTCCGGCCTGTGCTGGTTGGGGAACCGTCCACATCTTTCCACCTCTCCACAGGGCTCCATCTCTGCAGCAGCTGCATGGCTTTTCCTGTGCTGGTGGGAGAACCGTCCACGTCCTTCCACCCCTCCACGGGGGTCCAGCTCTCCGGCAGCTGCTCCTCCTGGTCTTCCTCAGACTGGGTGTTCATACGCACAAACTGCTCCACCGTCCTTTGGAGAGCTTTGGCCGGCACCATACCCTGCTCGCTGCGCCATTTGTCGTGCAGGAGAACCTGCTCGCTGCGTCATTTGTCGTGCGGGGCGGCCTGCGGGGTCTCTGCTCCCGCTCCCCACATAACACAGGATATGGTGAGGCCAAAAAGGAACACCCACGGAGCCATAGGTAGGGGAGTCATACCACTATATTCTCTCTGGCGGCACTATACTCTCACTGGAGGCTGGATCCACACTGTCCGCAAACCACCATCCACGCTTGCCAGCCCAGCCGCCATCTTCTTGCTAGCCCCCATTCTTTCTCTCTTTCCTCTGCTAGCGTAGCCACAGCAGTTATATTAGTGGCCAATGGCTCACTGGTTACAGCTGACGGACAACTAGCCACAGCTGATGGCCATACAATCACAGTTGATGGCCATTTACTACCTGAGCCAGGCACCTATCTATGTGAGGCCAAGAGCCTGGAAACTTCTTTCTGGGGCTCTGCCCCCACAAAAGGCAAGGTTCAAGAGGTGCTGAGTGGTGAGGACTTGGAGTTTTTATCCCTTTTTTCTCTAAAATGGGCTGTTCCTTTCCTGGAGTGGTACGATTTGATTGACACCTGTGATTGACAAGGGGCTATAACTTCATCCTTTTGGACTGTGCATGTTCCTTCCCAGAATTCAGTCTGTTATAATGATATTAATGAACTTCCAGGCACATGCATATTATAATGATGGTATAATGAGGCCCAGATGAAATGAAGTTCGTTATGACCTTTACTGAGTAGGTGTGAGTGACTGGTTTAATCTAGTTGGATATTTTGTACCCATTTGTTTCCTCATAGGGGTAAATAATTATAGTGAGAAGGGGAAGTTTTGGGAGGAGAGGGGAGATCTTTTGGGCGGTCACATTCTGTGGGTTGTGTTGGACGTGCAGGAATGCAGAGGCCCGATGCCTATGTCTAACTGTCTGTCTTGTCTTCCCCTTGAGAGACATGATCCCCATATAATCTCTATGGGAATTTCAGGGATAGGGGTTCTTTCGTTCTGTATCTGCTTCCTGCTGGGCAGGGGTGTAGAGCTGTCCCTACCTATTGGGGAATTCATGGAACTCTCACCCTATCTGATCTTAGATGAGAGGAAGGGGTCTTGAGATCCACCTGGAAGACCATGCTGGCTTCTTTGGTTGGGACTGGTAATCTTGCTGGGGTATCATCTGTATCCCCAAGACCCCTGAATGAGAAAAAATATATTTTAATTAATAAATGTAAAAGGGTGGACTTAAAGAGGAGAGCTCAAAGCTATTGATGCAAGGTGGCTACATGTCCGCTCTATGGAACCTGTGGCCACTTAACCGGTTATTTAGATGAAGTTAATTGTCTAGAAGCTGGGCCCAGAATGGGTTGGAAAGAACATTAGGCTTCAGTGATTACAATCAGCAAGTATAAATCACAAGTTTTAGGATAATTATCTAAAGCAGAGCTAGAAAAATGGGAAAAAGGAAACTTTAAGGAGAAGGAAACTTAAAATCTCTATAGGAAAGAAAACTTAAAGTTTTTCTGTGTGTGGGGGTACTCATTGGCCTGTATCACTAACACTGTTCTTACAGGATCCCCCATATGCCCTCAGAATAAGTGAGTCCTTCTGACAGCTTTCATTTCCTAAGAGCCCGGGCTTGATTGAATGTGTGACTGTGACAGTATTTTCTTGTTGGTAATCTAGGAGGTGGGGGTATTTCCCCTGGCATTTCCCCCTTTCCCTTCCCTTCTCTTCATTCAAGCAAGTAGTTGTTCTGTGTGATTGTCTCAGAAAAGAGATGTGGCAGAGTAGAAAACAGAACTAGTTGTCCATTATTCTGGCTTTTAAGTTCCCAAAGCTGAAGCCCTTAGGAAAAGAGGATTCGCTTATACACACAAAATGTCTTAGCCCAAACCACGAAGGGAGACAGATTTTCCCCAGCTGGGGGAAATAAAAATAGGACAGAGGGGCAATCTCTATCCCAGCTCGACTCTGCCTGCAGGGTAGCAGCAAGATGCCTGAGAATGATATCTGTAGGTCTTAAAAATAGAATAATCCAGAGCCCCAAACTTTCAGGTTGCAGGTCAAGGAGACAGTAAGACCCCACAGAAGAAAAGGCAATGCAGACCCACAATGAAAGATGGAGATGGATGACTGGAGGCAGGTTAAGTGCATACCTAGTAAGACCTTATTTTTCCTCCTCTCCTCACCTCTACTGCCTAATGATCTTCTATACCTGAGTCCATTTCAGCTCAGATTGCCATTTCAGGTAGTAATCTAGCCTGCCAGTATAGTTTGGTTGTGAATATTCCCCATTATGACCTCAAAAAATTGGGGTGTACTCTTTTGTGTCTAGACTAGATTGACTTCCTATGGGTGCTCCTCTGTCCAAGGGACAAGAAAAGATAAATACCCCAATTTCCTTATAGAAAGTGCCAGAAAGACAGAGATGGACTACAGGATATGGACAAAATCTCATCTTAATAAGTCAGTTTATATAAAAGCTTTTTTTGGTATAAAATATTCATTTTTGAATCTTGTTTTTTTAAACATGTATAATTTATATGGGAAGTTAGTATTGAATACCTTTTAAATTCCAAAAGGTGATTGAAAAGCACATCATATAATGAAAATAGGAGATGTTTTTGGTTTACATTAATATTAAAGAACGCAATTTTGTACAGCACCTATAGAAAGCAAAATCGGACATGGCATACTTGATATCTTGAAAGGATTAGAAATGCTGCACTGAAATAAAAATATCTAGAACTTTATGTAAATAAACTATAAACCTTGTTATCTCAGTGGAAATTGTTATAATTCTAAACTGTTCTCATAAATTCTAGCAGACACAATTAACTTGGAAATATTTCAAATCTACAATAAAGAAGGTACTTGAAGCTTCTGGGTAAATTTTAAAGACGCGTTTTACAGTAATTACTATATTTTATTTTTATGTACTCTTGTTATGTTTTCTAACATTTTAATTGGTTTTTAGTAGTTTGAATTCATATAGCATAAAGTATTAATCCAAAACCCTCTAAGGAAATAAAGTTCTATAACAGGAATGTATACAATTAAATATGGATACTTAAATATATACAAAGTAAAACCTGAATTGCGAGCCATGAATCAAAAGAGGGTTTTTGTCAAAACCTTCAGAATTTATATTTATAGGTACTGTTTTTGTTAATCATATGGAATTTTAATATTCTAGGTATCATGTTAATCCTTGGCAGAAATATTAAAGGTAATGAATGTTACTGCATTAAAATACTAATTGGAAAATAATTTTATAAAATACAAACTTTGGTTAAGACTACATAGCATAATATATGTAATATTTTTTTAAATGTTGCAATGTTATAAAAAGGAGAAGAGCATGTAGCTCAGGAAAGAGAGCAAGAAATTAAGTAGTTTTAACATAAGGGCAAAAATCAGTAGAGCCAAAAATATTTGAAAATGTGAAGTTCTAATAGTACTATAAATTAAATAGGAGTCAGAATTGGTTTATTCAGCTAGAAATCATATACATGAAATTTGTACTACTGTATATGAAACAGAACCTTGTAAACTGAGCAACTGAAAATTTCCCTCCTCTTCAGGTAGACAGGTAAGTGGACCCTCCCTTTCCTTTAATTTCGCCAGGAAAAGAGTAGTAGCAGAAACCCTTACATTTTAAAAACTAAGAGCTATCAACTGCTAAAAGTCAAGGCCTTCAAATTGAAAGCAAACAAATAATTGAATGAAACTATCAGACAAACTCTTGTTTTACCACATAGAATGAGGAGCTAAGAATGATTTTAGAGTAAAGAAATCTGACTGTACATTCTTAGTTGGACATAGCTAAAAACAAAAGGAACTGTACTGAAAATTTTGAACCTTATTCAATAGCTTTATTGTTTGTTTTAATATTGCATTTTTATTTTGGAACTCTTCTTGTTTCACCAGATTAAGCAAATAAGTAATTATATTTATTGTGTTAGGAATCAAAAATTCAGGAAGGAATTCTGTACCATTAGAAAAGAATTGGACTATTGTCTGTGTCTATGAGTTTCTGTTTCTCATTTGTTTGTCTTGTTCTTTTGTTGTTTTTGGTTTATATACCACATATCAGTGAAATCACATGGTTCTCTGCTTTTTCTGTCTGACTTGTTTCGCTCAGCATTACTCTCTCAAGATCCATCCATGTTGTCACAAATGTTCCTATATCATCTTTTCTTACTGCCGAATAGTATTCCATTGTGTATATATACCACAACTTCTTTATCCATTCATCTATCGAAGGACATTTTGGTTGTTTCCATGTCTTGGCCACCGTAAACAAAGCTGCAATGAACATTGGAGCACACGTGTCTTTATCTCTAAATGTTTTCAGATTTTTTGGGTAGATACCCAGGAGAGGGATTGCTGGGTCATATGGCAATTCTATTCGTAATTCTTTGAGGAACCTCCACACTGCCTTCCATAACGGCTGCAACAGTCTGCATTCCCACCAACAGTGTATGAGAGTTCCTTTTTCTCCACAGCCTCTCCAACATTTGTTATTATTTGCCTTGTTGATGATAGCCATTCTGACTTGGGTGAGGTGATATCTCATTGTGGTTTTGATTTGCATTTCTCTGATGATAAGTGATGTTGAGCATTTTTTCATATGTCTATTGGCCGTTTGTATGTCCTCTTTGGAGAAATGTCTATTCAGGTCTGCTACCCATTTTTTAACTGTATTTTTTTGTTTTGTTTTGTTTTTGTCATTGTTAACTTGTATGAGTTCCTTGTATATTTTGGATATTAGCCCCTTGTCGGAGGCACTGTTTGCAAAAATCTCCCATTTGCTTGGTTGCCTCTTTATTTTGTCGAATGTTTCTGTTGATGTGCAGAAGCTTTTAAGTTTCATATAGTCCCATTCATTTATTTTAGCTTTTACTTCTCTTGCCTTTAAATTCAAATTCATAAAATCCTCTTTGAACCGAAGGTCCATAAGTTTAGTGCCTACATTTTTTTCTATGCAGTTTATTGTTTCAGGTCTTATGTTTAGGTCTTTCATCCATTTTGAGTTAATTTTTGTACACGGTGACAGATAGCAGTCTAGTTTCATTCTTTTGCATGTGGCTTTCCTATACTCCCAGCAATATTTATTGGAGAGGCTGTCTTTTCTCCATTGTATGTTTTTGGATTCTTTGTATAGCTGTCCATATTTATGTGGGTTTATTTCTGGATTTTCAATTCTATTCCATTGGTCTGTGTATTAGCAAAGTATCCCACTCTTATATATATACTGTTTTTCTGTCAATGCCATAGTGTTTTGATTATTGTTGTCCTGTAGTGAGACAGGTTAGTTAGTATGATTGCTAGGTAGATAGATAGGTCCCTGGTAAAATAAAGAAAAGACAGTCATATCCTAAAACTTCAGGTTTTAAAATCACTCCTTTGCTCCAGGACATAATGTAACAAGGCCTTGAGGTTAATCATAAAATTCATTTTGGCCTGACAAATGGAGCATATCTAATATATAAGAGTGGGTTACTTTGCTAATTCCTTTAGGATGGGCAAGCAGAACAAACCTGGTAGACGAATTTCATTAGAAGTCGCCAGTTCCCTTCTTCAAACAGTTCCCCTTCCCCAAGCAGGCAAGGGAAGCTATAAAAGTAAGAGCTTTTGCCTCAGTCATGGGGCACCCCCCATTTGGGACCTCCTCCCGCTCAGGAGCTGCAACCTCTTCTCTTGCCTCTAATAAACTATCTTCTTTTTAAAACTTTTTGCTTCTCCCTGGTCCGTGTTTCCATTCTTTGGCTTCACAAGACACGATCCCGGCCCACACTCAGAAACTGGTAGCAGATCCAACATCACCTACATCAGTGGTACAAGCTGAAGTCAGGGAGTGTGATACCTCTAGCACTGTTCTTTTTTCTTATGATTACTTTGACTATTTGGGGTCTTTGATGGTTCCATACAAATCTGATGATTTTTTTGTTGTGTTTGTTTAAAAAATGCCATTGGGATTTTGATGGGGATTGCATTAAATCTGTATATTGCTTTGTGTAATATGGCCATTTTAACTATGTTGATTCTTCCAATTCATGAGCACGGAATGTCTTTCCATTTCTTCATGTCTTCTTCAATTTCTTTTAAAAATGTCTCACAGTTTTCAGTATATAAGTCTTTCACATCCTTGGTTAAGTTTATTCCTAGGTATTTTATTATTTTTGTTGCAATTGCAAAAGGAATTGTTTTTTTTTTTTCTTTTTCTAAGATTTCATTGTTAGTATATAGGAAGGCAATGGACTTTTGTACGTTGATTTTGTGGCTGGCAATTTACTGTATTCATTTATTGTTTCGAATAGCTTTTTGGTAGGCATCTTTAGGATTTTATATATATGGCATCATGTCATCTACAAAAAGTGACAATTTAACTTCTTCGTTCCCAATTTGGATGCCTTTTATTTCTTTCTCTTGCTGGATTGCCCTGGCTAGTACTTCCAATACTATATTGAAAAGCAGACGTGATAGGTGACAGCCCTTTTGTGTTCCTGAATGTAGAGCAAAGGGCTTCTGTTTTTACTATGAATTATGATAGTAGCTCAGAGTTTGTCATATATGGCCTTTATTATTTTGAGGTATTTTCCTTCTGTGCCCATTTTATTAAGTGTTTCAATCATAAATGGATGTTGTATATTGTCAAATACTTTTTCTGCATCTAGTGATATAATCATATGAGTTGTGTCCTATATTTTGTTTATGTGGTATATCACATTGATCAATTTGTGTATTTTGAACCATCCTTGTGCCCCTGGGATGAACCCCACTTGCTCATGATGTATAATCTTTTTAATGCATTGTTGCATTCGATTTGCTAGAATTTTGTTTAGGATTTGCATCTGTATTCATCAGAGAGATTGGTCTGTAGTTTTCTTTTTTGTGTTGTCCTTACCAGGTTTTGTATCAGGGTGATGTTGGCCTCATAAAATGAGTTAGGGAGTATTGTAGATATTCTATTCTTTTTCTGACACTGCTACTGTGTCTTCTGGTACCGCTTCTAACCCTGGGAGTGTGGGGCTGTTGTGAGCTCTGGATGAGTGGAAGGAATGCAGCCAGGCCCCTTGTCTTTGTTTTCTGCTTTGTTGTTGTTGTTGTTGTTGTTGTTGTTGTTTTGCCCGGCAGTGAAGGCTTAAACCACAGTTCTCACCCGAAATCTCTGACCCAAATGCTGGTTTCAGTCGTATTATATGCTGATCCCTCAGGCAGGACTGTGGGCACCTGCATCCTGGGTTCTGTCTTCACCTGAGACCACTGTGAGCTCCAGTCTGTGTCCTGTATAGAGGTCTGAAGCCCCTGTCTCTGCACTCCCCCCTTCCCTCCTCCTTTGCTCACCTGTTTTGCCCTCCTTCAGGTTATTTGATGTGTGGGTCTCTCAAGTATGCTTGTGTGTTGTGCAGGAAATCCTTTGTTGAATTATAGCTGTTCAATTTGTTATAACTTACATGGAAGCTTTCAAGAAGCACTCCTCATGCCACCATTTCTGTGATGTCACCTATAATTTCTATAAATTTGCTAATTTTAAAGACACTTTTAGTTCCCAAGAAGATTTATTTGGTAGATTGGTAGATCAGACTGCTAAAATACTAAAAATGGTCATGTGTGAGGTGATGTAGATGTTAACACTATTTGACATACAAACTGTCAGCCCACAGAAGTTGCCACTCTATTCTGTCCCAAGGTCTTAACACCTGTGCCATCCACACCATGGGGGCTCACTAACAGAAAGCCTACTTGGGCAGCAACCTGCCTTCTCTAGATCTTGTTCCCTATACCCAGACCAGAATCCCATAGCCCCTAAGTCCTCCCTTTCTGTCCTAGCCCAGCATTCCACTTAAAGTACACATGGGTAAAGTGGGGGTTATAATGGAATCAATCTAAAATGCTGAAATTACACTGAGATTTTCTAATATGGCATCTTATTCTGTACCTCTACCCTCTTTGTGCTGCTTACAATGCAGTGAAGCTGCTACTAATGTGATATAGGACACAACTGCTGTTTAAGACCCCTCACCCACCAGCTTATTGATTTTATTGATTGTTTACAGGAAGTAGGATACTCCCATGTCTTAGTTGTAGTATGCCTTTTTTCTCAATGGCTCAAGTCTTTCCTCTGCAGTAAGGATGATGCTATTACATTTTTTTAATTGCTCCAGGAATACATTCTTCCCTGTGGAATTCCTCTTAACATGAACTGAGATAAGGTGTTTGTTTTATGGGACATTTCCAATGTATGCTTATAGATATAAAAATCAAGTTTCAAACACATACACGTCTTTACCACCCTCAAAGCTTTGACAAAGTAGAAACAAAATAAAATATGTGACATTAAACAAGGACTAAGTACATTTTGCCATGAAACAGGCCTTCAGTACCTAACGCCATTCAAATTATGATGAATCTGTGAGCTGCAAATCACAACTCAACCTATACACAGCTGTCCTTAAACTGTCCAGTGCTTTAACTCAAATATTGAAGTATACATTGCACTCTTATAATCAAGCGCAAATGTCTACATTTCCTTTCATAATGTGTGCAGGCTGCCAGACCAACATTGGACTCCACACCAAGATATCCATACCTGCCAGGGGATTGGGTCTATACAAAGAAACTCCAGAGAAGAAACCACCTCAAACTCAGAGGTGTCAGGTCCTAGGAAGTTCCCTAGACCCACCCTATCTTAGTCAGTTCAGTCTGCTATCACAGAATACCATAGGCTGGGTGGCTTAAATAGCAAACATTTATTTCTTATAGTTCTGGAGGCTGCGGATTGCAAGATCAAGGTTCCAGCAGATTTAGTGTCTGGTAAAGACCTGCTTACTGGTTCATAGATGGTCATCTTCTCGCTGTGTCCTCACATTATGGAAGGGGGTGAGGGAGCTCTCTGAGGTCTCTTATTTATAGAGACAATAATCCCATTCATAGGGCTCCACCTTTACGAACTGACCACCTTCCAAAGGGCCAATCTGTGCTAGAATTGTTAGGTTTCAGTACAAGAACTTTGAGAAAGACACATTTAGTCTATAGCACACTCACACATCTATGTGGACTCCAGACCACCCAAAAAAACACACCTAATTATAAGCCTGCCCCACCTGTGAACCAGAGAGCCAAGGATTCAAGCCACGAGCCCATAAAAACAGGGCAAACCTAAATCCTCTGCAAAACACAGACACAACCTAAGACCTCGAAACTTTGATGGTTCAGTAAGGTTTCCAAAGCCTGTGGAATCTTTAGCCTAGAAAGGAATAGGGGATCATTCTTGGCGTATATGAGTCATTGAAGTGTAGATCATAATGAAGTCTCAAAGAAACGCATGGGCAGATAACCTCAGGACTAATTATATGAACTGAGAAACAACTAAGCTAATTAGTACCAACCAGAGTCTTAACTATGTTCACCTTGTTTACCACTATAGTTTGCCATCATCCACTGGGTATGGCTTCCTTTCCTGCCTCCCACTTTATCCATCTCCCTAGGGTGTCTCTTAATGGTGAATGTGAGCAAGTATAATCCTTAGCGAAGCATATTCACAGCCAATGTATAGGTAAAATGTGTAGACTCAAAATCTGCAAAGAGTGAGGAAGACTTTATCTCCTCTGTTAGAAGGCATTGTCCTATGCAATTAGAAGAGAAAAGGTGTCAGCAAAATGATAGATCTCTTATACTTCACTTGATAAACAAAGTGACTCATTGATGGGACAGGTCCAGGAGAGCAGCAGAGCCAGGCTCTCAGCCTCACGTGAAAAAGTACTATCTCGGCTTGTAGCCCATGCATGCGCAGACCACCTGGACATACCCCGCCCCCCTTATATAGCCAGCTGGCTGTCACTATTATGTATGCTATATAACTGTTGTGGCAACTTTAGTAATTGCAGATGTTGTTGATATTACAGATCCTACTTCCTGTGTCTTGCCAGGCTTCCAGCAAGACTGGTGCAGGCAGGGGTATTGGTGGATGCTGCTTCCTGCATCTCAACTGGCCTCCTCAAGAATATAACTGGTATGAACCCTTTACGTACAGTTCCGTTGTCTTTTTTCAGCCTCACTGAATCCAAGACTCTGCCAGGAACTGAACTCCTGTCTTACATCCCTCTTTCAAATGGATGTTACCAGCACTTTTTTTAAATAGCCTTTTGGGAGTTTGCTAACTTATGACTACTTCTTACACCCTGCTGAATGTCACAAGGACTCACCATCTCCATCTAAGGATCACAAAGGATCCTTTATCCCCTGCTATAATGAGACAATTCTTGGGAAGTGATCTTAGATTGTATTCATATATAAATAGCAGCCTGTGATTTTGATGTAAGGATCAGGGTTATGGTGAGCCTCAGCCTCTGGCTAGTGAGTACTTCTCCACTTCCTTTCTATAATATACTACTTATGAAAAGCAAAAACTTAATTTAAAAAATCTGAGTCTGCACTCTTTTTTTCCAGAACTTTAAGAAAATTAAGAAAGTTACATTTTATGCACACCTGAGTTTGAGACTGAGACTCATTGCTGCTGCAGGGGCACATGAACAGAATTTCTAAGATGGAAGCATGGGGCAATTCCTACTGGCAGATTATATGGGAACCAGGGTACCAAGTCTAAAGAAAGCAAGGTGAGAAGGTAGAACCAAGATAGGGACACAAGGGTGCCTGTAAATACAGGTGCACACAGAGCAAGGCATGGTGCAGGCAGTTAGAAGGTAGGCAGAGCCTAAAAGGTTAATTTCCCTGAGCCAATGAAAAGTATATTTTTAAGTGCTTTCTGCAGACCTGACCAATACTTGGATTTGAGACTCGGGGATGCTTCGGGCATGCTTTTCAAATATTTGTTTAACATTAATTTACTGGGGGTGGGTAAAACTGATTTTCTATTAATGAAAACAGAGTCATTTATTAATTTACTCTCACTGGCCAAAGCTATTTTAGCAGCCTATATTCTACTTTTCTTCATTCTTGCTCTCCATTGTTTCTTTTGCAAATTTCTGAACCAAACAATTTCTCAAGAGTCATGTTAAAGGGTTTAAAGTTTAGCTAATAAATCTTTTATTGCTGTTATCAGCAATATGCCATACGTGATTAGGTGTCAGAATTTCAGCTGACTGTGACTATAAAGTGAGTTTGTAGTGGTGTTTGGTTGGTTTTTCTTTTTAATTTTTGCTCGAGGATGTTGTCTACTTTGGAAGAAGGAAAACCAATTTGCATGCTACTAGTTATGTGAAGTTGTGTATGGAAACCTGAATAAACTGGCAGTATATTGCTGGTTGATTCCAGTAATATTTTAGGGCCTGTCTAGATTGACACCGTGGAAAGCCTTCCAGCTGGCTGCCCCTTAATTGGCCGCCTAGCCTGGGTGGGGGAAAATGCCCTATGGGCTCATGGGTATGGCTCAGGAGCAGATATTTCATCTCTCAGATTGGCCTGGTGGAAAAAAAAGTTCCAGTCCATTTCTGTGGTGAGAGGCAGGTTCTCATGACTGCTCTTCTGATGAGTGCCTGTCACAGTGGACCAGCTCCTGGAGTTGACAGTGACATTGCTATATACCAAACACCTCCTTCAGTCCTAATTATGGTCCATTATACTAAGTGGTACTTCATGAAGAGTGAAGATGGAGTTATTAAGGTAGGAGTGAAGGGTAGGTTTGTCATGGACCAGGTATGGAAGAGGGCTGGAAGGTGGTAGATGCACATAGAGGAAGCAGGTTGCAGTAGAAAGGGAGATTTCAGTCCAAAGGCAAATTCATTCAGGCTAACTTTAGGCACAGATAGTAACTCTCACCTATCTTCTTCACAGTGGTGCTTGGGTGTTCCGGTGCTCTCCTCAGTGATGTAACTGCCTGAAGTCCCTCCCCCACTCACTTCTTTCATAGTCTGGAAATGCTTTCAAAAATCAGATCACTCTTTGGAAAAGTTAAGGAGTTTTGTACAAAGGTCAGGAAATGGGGTTTTAATGAATGTGGTTAAATAAACTGTTAAAACAAATCAGCCATTGGGCTCATTATCTACCTAGCCCAAGACAGAACAGTCGGGGATACAACATATATACACATGAAACAAAACAAACAGAGCAGTATGATAAAGGCCATGAAGTGCTTATTCTTAGTTACTTTTACCTGATATATGAATCTGTCATGCGGGGTGGCCTGCGGGGTCTCTGGTCCTGCTCCCCACATAAGAACGCAGGACATGGCTAGGCCAAAAAGGAAAACCCACAGAGCCATAGGTAGGGGAGTCATACCACTATAGTCTCACTGGTGGCACTATAGTATCACTGGAGGCTGGAGTCACACAACCTGCAACCTGCTCTCTGCTTCTCTGCCTGCCAACCAACCGGCTCCATTTGACTCGACTCCACTCGACTCTCCAACTCGACTCACTGGCACAGCATTTATATATATTTATATGCATTTATATAAGGGAAGACACATATATCTCTTTTCTCTGTGAGCTAAGCAAGCCTAGACACAATGACACCTCAATAGCAACATGCACACCTAGTACCCAGATCTTAGTTTCTAATACCATTCTCAAAAAAAAAAAAAAAAAAAAAATGAAGAGAAGAGAAAAGAAAAGGAAAGAAGAGAAGAGAAGAGGAAAGAAGAGAAGAGAAGAGAAGAGAAAGGGGGGAAGAAAAGAAAAGAAAAGAAAAGAAAAGAAAAGAAAAGAAAAGAAAAGAAAAGAAAAGAAAAGAAAAGAAAAGAAAAGAAAAGAAAAGAAAAGAAAAGAAAAGAAAAGAGACCGGAACTCCTTGAACTCCTTGGAGAAATGGCTGACTCTGGGAATGGGGCAAGAAATCAAGGAATTTCCAGAAATTAAGGGTTTCCTTTGAAAAAAAATCACACAAACACACACAGATGCTAATGAGTGTATATCAAAGGGATGCAAGAGTCAAATGAAAAAGTTTTCAATGAACAAAGTGAGAACACCTTTAGCAACAGATTAATAAAGTAATAGAACAGTCTATACTCATTGATTGTGGTAGTTATGGCCTGTAAAGACTCCATGAACACTGAATTAGCAAATACTGAACCATTGCTGCTAGGAGAAATACAGGGTTATATTTCTGCAAGCCTCTCGTCACAACATTTTATTTAACAGATAAATACATAACCTTGTTTTATGACAGTTTATTACATATATTTTGTTGAGTCATTAGTATTGAACTTGTCGCCAAGAGCACTAGAATTCATGCCTGAGCAAAGCTTATCTATCATATACATTTTCACCATCATAGCCTTCTTGTACATAGGAACACTAGACATTACTGTGGCATTAAGCTTGGGGCAATTTTAGAGAATGGAATCATCAACAAAAAACACAAAAATGGGGAAAATGTGACACTAGGTAGACCATGAAAAAGATCCTTTTTACAATATGAGATGTAAAATAAGTAGGGTGTGTATTGCCTTTTTTAACCTCAGCTGGGAAATGTGCACTTCAGCTTACTCAAGTTTTTTTGTTCCTCTGCACATGTCTGCAAATGAACATGAAAGTGTCACAAGTATTGATTTGGGAGTTACAAATAAATTCTAGGGAGTAGGCAAGTTTAAAAAATACAAAATCCATGAATAAGGAGGATTAGTTATACTAGGTTATATCCCAAAGCTTAAAATAACTATCCATGAGTCCACACTCATATATTATAAATGATACATATGCAAATATATATCCAAATATATTTATTTGGATATTTATCCAACTAATGATTGGATAAATAAACAAATTAGGGAGGGAGACAAATCTCCTGTGCAGAAAATTCTAAATAATATATGTAAGTACTCTACCCTCAAGATAGTCCCCACTCCTTAAACATTAGCTGTGCATAGTGACTTCTGTCAAAACGGTACAGTATAGAAAGGTATTTTAAAAAAATGAGAGTAACTTTACAGTAGAGAAACCTGAAAAACACTACCTAAGCCAGGTGATTAAATTCAACATCAACTGGAACAAGTAATGTTGAAAGTAGATACCTTTGTTCATCTTTTCTTATGGCAGAATAGTATTTCATTGTGTATATATACCACAACTTCTTTCTCCAATCATCTATCAAAGGACACTTTGGTTGTTTCCATGTCTTGAGATAATTATGCTGAGCAAAATAAGTCAGGCAAAAAAAGTCGAGAACCATATGATTTCACCAATATGTGGTATATAAAACTGAAAACAACAAAAGAACAAGACAAACGAAGAAACAAAAACTCATAGACACAGACAATAGCTTAGTGGGTAAGGGGGTTGGGGAGTGGTAGATAAGGGTAAAGGGTATCCAGTATATGGTGATGGAAAGAAAACTGACTCTGTATGGTGAACACGCAATGTAACATATAGATGATGTAATACAGAATTGTACACCTGAAACCTATGTAAATTTACTAACAATTGCCATCCCAATAAATATTAATTGAAAAAAAAAGTAGGTACCTTTGATATAACATGATGGGAATGGTACTTTACCTCTGCGGTCTTCCCTCCAAAAAACTATAATGAAGTCTAACCATGAGAGATACATTAGAAAAATCTCAATTGAAGGACATATACAAAATGCCTGACTACTACTCCTCAAAATTGTCAAGGTCATCAAAAACAAGTCTTAGGAACTGTCACAGCCAAAAGGAACCCAAAGAGATATGACTATTAAATGTAATGTGGTGGCCTGGATGGAATCCTTGAACAGAAAAAGGCTATTTAGGGAAAACAGAGAAAATCTTAATAAAATATAGACTTTAGTTAATAATAATGTATTAATATTAATTCATTAATTGTGATAAATATACCATAATAATGAAAAATATTAACAACTGGGGAAACTTGGAGTAACATATATGGGAACTCTCTGTACTATCTTCTCAACTTTTCTGTAAATCTAAAAACTATTCCGAAATAAAAAGATTATTCAAAAAAGTTATAAGGTGACAATGACAAGCTGCAATCTGGAAGGGCAGAGTGTGATGAGTTTCTCCATGCTAAGGACTAACAATGGGCACACAGAAGGATGTTCAACCCCCAAAGCAGGAGCCAATGATATATATCTGTGGAGAATGTCACACAGAAAATGAAATAAAATCCAGGGATCCAATCAGATGCAGAGAATGTGGATACAGAATAATCTATAAGAAAGGGACTAAAAGATTGGTGGTTTTTTGATGCTCAGTGAAACATGGAATTCAGAGGAATGTCTTTGTATTTCGATGTGCTGTTAATGTTGTAAAGCTTTTGGTTGGTGTACTTACCTTTATGATTACAACTATATACACATGATTTCATTTTAAAAACCATATTGTATTTAAGTATCTATTAATAGTTTATATAAAGAAATTATTTTTTGTTAAAAAAAGTTGTAAAGTTATCAGTAATCCTGCTTGAGGAGCCCTTCCCCCAAAAAATATTATACAAAAAAGAAAGGCACATTCTCCCTTACTTTAGGACAAATTATCCAGGTGCTCTGACACCAGAAACATTCCTGTGTTTTGTTGTCAGTGCCAAGAAAAAGATCAACAGGGTTAGGAAAAGATACAAAGTGCAGCAGAGTAGTGGCAGTACCCCAGAAAGAGTAGAGCTTTAATGGGCAATAGTAAGAATGTAAGAATACTAGTTAATATCCAGCAAAGTAGAAATAGCACATGGTAAGAGTGGACTTATTTATGATCACAGGGAAGATACCCACTAGGGACTTCCATAAGAATTTAAGGGACACACAGGTGGCTGAGACCCTACAAGAAGCAGGCGGAGGAAGAGCCATTGGTATTGAATTATATACTGTTATTATTAAAACTGTTGAGAACCAAGGAATCTTGGAGGTTATATATGTAGAGTATATCCCACAATAGGTCCTGCAAAAGTTTGGTTGATTATCAGTGTGCTGGAGTTTCCCCATCTGAGCTCATAAGAACCTATTGTTAAATCTTTAGAAAATTTGTGAGCCAGTTGTTAAACACAGGCATTATCACAAACTAAATTATGCATATGTGTAATTCAACAAATTATTTTTAAACTAAAGGTAATACTTAAAACATATCATTTCCTCATTCTGGTACTACATTTTACTACTATCTATGCCCTTGAAGTTATTGGCATCTGCATGGTAGAAATGCCCTATGAAGGTGTCCTTCTATGCATCTCTTCTGACTCCTCGTGCAGTGACAACACAATTGCAGCCTGACATCAGCTATAGTGAGGAGTATTTACAATGTGAGAATTTGAAAATGCTAAAAACCAAGATTTGGCTTGTTTTATTGATTGTCTAGACTGAAAAAGAAGTGATGAAGAAAGTGTTAATAACATAGCCTATATTTAAAAATATGTTGTATTGTATCTGTAGCCATTTCATTGTGACTAACACAAAAATGAAGAGCATTTCTTCCAGTATACAAAAATTATTATCCGATTCAACAAGAGTTGCTCAGATTACTGATTAATAAATGAAGTTGTATCATGCATCTTTGTTGTTTCACTTTCATCTTACTCATTAACAGAATTGAAAGCACCAACCGATGTTTATGTCAGGATTACATTCATTCATCAATCTCAGCCATAGGTGGGCTACAGATAAAAGAATTCAGCAAAAGTTCAAATAGCATTTGGTGAGCATGAACTGATTATTTGGAATTTAAAATAAGGAGTAATGTATATTTTATTATTTTTTAACATGGTGTGTTACCCATCCTTTTTATCAGTAAAATGTAGGAATACACACACACACACACACACACACACACACACACACTCACACTCTCAAACACATTTCTTTTTTCCAGAGAGTCCATTGTTAAACTTTTACCAGCATACCACAGTCTCCTTGACCCTTTGCTCCAAGGAAGGCTGTACATAAAAATATATATCAGCAGTCATTATAGTCCTAGTTCATTGCTTATGTTTCTCCAAGTGAGGCTTGTTGAGCAACTGCTCCAGACTGGGAAACAGAGATAAGAAAGGAGGGACTCTGTAAGACAGCTGGGCAAAGGCTGAAGAATATGAAAACTTAAGGAATTAGAACCAAACATCACACATGTTAAGCAGTCTGGCCAAGCTTCTCTTACCTTGACCAACTACAAGTAATAACACCTCTTTTCATTCATCCTTGTCATCCAAGCTAGAGTAAACATATTCAACTTACAGAAGCTTCTGCTGCCAGCAAAAATTGCTGTGCTGAAGACGGCGAGAGCAATTTTTAGATGTATGCAGTGAGGGTAAAAAAAAAAAGTGAAATACAAGAGTTAATATTGCAGTATTTGTTTATATAAACATAGCTAATGGAGAGAGGACTCTATAATGAGAGGTGCTCATGGAACCTTCCATCCGCATAGCTGAAGTTTGATTTTCAGAGAGGCTCTTGTCAATTCACAGAAACTATTACAGGACCACAAAGCTATCATCCTTCCTGCTTCTTCTGCCCTAATTACTACTAATAATCAGCAGCCAGCCCCCGTCCTTGGCACAACCTTGATATCATAGTATATATATTAATTCTGGAAAAATACACTCATTTTTGCCCTGTTTTTGAGTATGAGAAGAAGCTTTATCATTTAATTTTGGTATTGTATCTATTGCATATGTGTTGTGTGGACAATGGAAAGAAAAGGGCTCAAGACCATAAAGTCAAAAAAGTCAGAGTTCAAGGCAATAGCATACTGGAGGCAGCCCAAACTGGTTCACAAGAGCCAACTGTGTACATCTCTCTCCTGCACCATATTTAATGACTACAATTGGTAGTTTGAAACCCACCTTGATGGGAATATTTACACCATAGGGCATTTTCCCCCTAGAGACCCAATTTATTAGCACAATGGGGACTCAAATGGACCTTAGCAATCATCAAATGTAACCCTCTGGAGAATACTCAAGAGGCAGGATTGGGACACTTGGAAAAGGGGGGAAAAAGCTGAAGGAAAGAATTTGTAAAGGAAAGGGATGTTGAGGAAAACCTGCCTGCTTAACATTCCTTAGGTCTTGGCTCTTTTTCTCTTTCTTGGCCATTCAGTAGACAATGTGTGTTTAAGAGAGGGTCAAGACAGCAGTTGCCATAAATACTTTCCAAGTGGACAGCCACTCAGAGCTCAGCCTGCCCAATAGTGAAAGCACAGCTTCTGATGACTTTAGTGTCAGTCCCAAGAGGGGCTAAAAGACAAAGGGGTTACAGATCCCCACCTAGTCACTAGGAGAGCAAAACACCAGTATAGCTCAGCACAATGGTCTCCGGTTACAGGTTACCTACACATAATTCACCCGCTGTTCCAAATTGCTAGGCTAGACTGAAGTGGCAATTCCTGAGAAACAGAGGAATTCAATAACCAAGTTTATCCACACCTCCTTGACCCCCCTCATTTGCCCTGGGTCAGTCACATGTACACTCAGCAGGTTCACACAGCATACAGAAAAGCTCCTTCATTGCCATTGCCCATCCTCTTTAGTTGTTAGATTCTAAAACCGCTCAGGAAAGAAGCTATTAATGTTGTATCATAATCATCTGGCACTCATCATGTGCACTGCATTCACCAATCAGGTCTGGCTCTGCACTCTTACTGAAGTCTTCCTTTTCAGGCAGTCTTTCCAGCCACAAATATTTAGAGTGCCTACTATGTGTGAGTGATATATAGATGTTATTTACCTAAAATGATGCATGGATAAATAAGGCATGGACCTTGCCCTCTAAGAGTTTACAACTAAACAAAGAAGACATAGTGAAGTTACTCTACTACAGCACAAAATAAAATTTAAGGCTGAATAGTAGCAGAGGCCCAGAGACGTGTAAGTTTATGGCGTCTGGAAAGATGAAGGCCAAGAGGAGTTAAAATAAAAAAATACATTAGCTGATGTTTACTGAGCATTTATCATGTGCCAGATTCCATGATAAGCCCTTTACATAAATTAACACATTTAATCTTCACAAACACAAAGTAAGATAGCATCATCCCCACCTTGGAGCTGAAAAAAATAAATCAAGGTGTAGAGGTTAAATAATTCACCCAAAATAGCATAGATACTTAAATGTTGGAATGATAGTCTACTATAGAATTTTTGTATCCCCCAAAATTCATATTAGGGCAAGGTATTAGGAGGTATTAGAGCATGTGGAGGTGATTAGGGCATCTGGGAGGAACCCTCATAAATGGGATTAGTTCTCTTGTGAGAGAGACCCCAGAGAGCTCTCTTGCTCCTTCTGCCATGTCAAAATACAAGAAGTCACAGTCTGCAACCTGGAAGCATACCTTCAGCAGGATTCAACCATGCTGGAACTCTGATCTTGGACTTCCCAACCTCTAGAACTGTGAGCAATATATTTCTGCTGTTTATAAGCCACCCAGTCTATGGTACCTTGTTATAGCAGCCCAGACAGACTAAGATGGGGTCTATCCCAGGTCTTTGTGATTTCAGAACCCAAGAGATGATTCAAGGGAAGCTGAAATGAGGTACCATAGTCTTCTATATAAGCATGTGGAGATCATTTTATCAATTTAAGGGTTATTAACAGAATTAATTCTCCCTTTCAACATATCCTAAGCACTGTTCTATACTAGTGAAAAACAGACAAAATTCCCAGCCTTTATGAAAGTGAAAAATAAGTCCTCCTAAGGAAAAAAACTGCATATATTGGTACAAATACTTTAATAAATGTTTGGACAAAAAGGTTGTAAAGACCATACGAAAAAGATCACCTGGGATAGCCCTGTAGTCAGACAAAGTGAAGTTTATTAACTTGCTACAGCAAGGAAGACTACACACCAGAGGAATGACGGGGCAACTCAAAGGAAGTGACAATGTTATTTTGGATTGTGTGGGCAGGGTGTGGGAGAGAAGAGTGTAGGTGCAATGTAAATGAGGCCATGATTTGATGGTCTCAAAGTAGAACAGGGCTGTGTATAAAGGGGTAAATATTGGCCCTGGGCTGAGAAGTAGACCCTAGATCTTGATTCCTTGGAAACTGCAGAATTAAGATAAATGTGGAATGGTGTGTCCTCAACCTGAAGCTCTGCAATTGGATTGGAAATCAAGGCTGCTTCCAGGCAAGAATGGGGTGTAATAATGGTACCAATATGATTTCAAACAGCAAAGATTTGACAGCCTAAAAATTTAGATAACAAGGTTTTTCAGCACTAGGTGCTTTTGTTAATCAACAAAAAGAATCTGAGTTTTTATAGGTTCATTGTGGGGACAGAGTCCCAGAGAACAGTTTCCAGGCTCGGCCTCATGTGGAAAGGTGCTGGCTCAGTTATCAGATGGCCATCAGCTGTAATCAGATGGCCATCTTCTGTGGCTGGGTGGCCATCAGCTGTTACCGGTTAGCCATTAGCCACTAATATAACTGCTTTGGCTACCCTAGGGGGTTTATTGGTTGGTTGACAGAGAAGCGGATGGCAGATTGTGGATCGTGTGGAGTGTGCTTCCTGTGTCTTCGACCCAACCGCCAGTGAGAATATAGTGGTATGAACCCCCTATCCATGGCTCTGTGGGTATTCCTTTTTGGCCTCACCATACTCTGTGTCCACCTGCCAGAAGCAGGAGCAGGACCAGAGACCCTGCATGACATTCATAAAGGTGATACCCCAACCCTAACAACTTGAGTGTTAACTGTCATCAATGCCACAGAAGGGTGAGGAGGCTGCTCTGTCAGTCAGTACAGAGGGGAAATGATTTATTGTTTCCAGGACAATAGAGGAGGGAGAGGTGAGGAGCTGAGATGGGAGGGTTACAGGGATACTGAGATGGAATAAATCTGTGTGTGGGGGGGGGGGCGGTAGGATAATGTGACTCTGCCCACACATATACTGGGAAAAGTCTACTGAGATAACAGATGATTTGAGAGAGGGAGGGGAAAGGAGGGAAGTATGGAGGGGGAGAGGGGAGATGGAAGAGAGAGAGAGAGAGAGAGAGAGAGAGAGAGAGAGAGAGAGAGAGACTGACTATGTCTCTGTGTCGCTATGTGGGACAGGGACAGCATGAGTGCCCAGGAAGTATATGAGGCTCCCATGGAAGTTAACTAAAATCTTTGGTATGTGTCGTGCGGGAGACCCTACTCACTGCGCCATTTGTCCTGCAGGGAGTCCGGCAGGGTCTCTGCTCCCACTCCCCACACAAGAACGCAGGATATGGTGAGGCCAAAAAGGAACACCCGCGGAGCCATAGGTAGGAGAGTCATACCAGTTTATTCTCTCTGGCGGCACTATACTCTCACTGGAGGCTGGATCCACACTGTCCGCAAACCGCCATCCACACTTGCCAGCCCAGCCACCATCTTCTTGCTAGCCCCCATTCTCTCTCTGCTAGAGTAGCCACAGCAGTTATATTAGTGGCCAATGGCTCACTGGTTACAGCTGACGGCCAACTAGCCACAGCTGATGGCCATACAATCACAGTTGATGGCAATTTACTACCTGAGCCAGCACCTGTCTATGTGAGGCCGAGAGCCTGGAAACTGCTCTCTGGGGCTCTGCCCCCACAGTATGTGTTTGAATTTCCACAGGCCATGAATTAATTTTACATCTTAGATCATAAGGGCGGGAAAACTCCATGCTGGCATAAAACATATAGGACACAGGGAAAATCAAATAAATTTTATTTCCAACCTATAAGGAATAAATTTAGGAAACACACTCTCTCAAGAAGTAGACACATGGATTCAAGTTCCACTTCTATTAGTCAACAATTGCCAAATTCAGAAGTAGGCCCAGAGAAATAAAAAGGGCCAAGAAGTAAGCAGTTGTGATAAACAAGATATTAAGAATTTTAGAAAGCCAAGCTGGTTAAGACAGCATTATTTCCATGCACTTCTTCCTCAGGAAGCAGGTGGTTCCATGAAGTTCTTGTGACTTCACTCTCAAAGTAAAGGATAATGGAAAGTTGTGTTATTTTGGGAATGTGGAGAAGGAACTAAGGCTGCAGGTAGGCTGGGCCACCTTTGTGCAGTGAAACAAAGATCATTGTAAACCTGTTTAAAATAAACTCTTAACATTGTGGCATCTTGAAAATACACAACTAAACAGGACTGGCTGCACCATTAAAACACTAAGTCACTGTAGGAACAGAGTCCCGGAGACCAGTTTCCAGGCTCTGGGCCTCACGTGGGAAGATGCTGGCTTGGGTAGTAGATGGCCATTAGCTGTAACTAGTTGGCCATCAGCTGTAACCAGTTAGCCATTGGCCACTGATATAACTGCTGTGGCTGAGCTAGCAAGCACAGATTGCAGTTAGCAAGGAGTTGGTTTTTTGGCAGAGAAGCGTACAGCGGATTGCGGATCATGTGGCTCCTGCTTCCTGTGTCTCCAACCCAGCCACCAGCGAGACTATAGTGGTATGACTCCCCTATCTATGGCTCCGTGGGTGTTCCTTTTTGGCCTCACCATATCCTGCATTCCGGTCCGGGGACTGGGACCAGAGTCCCCGCATAACAGCCACCAATCGAGAATCACAAATAGGCTGAAGTGAGACAAATTTGTCCTTAAGAGATATTTTATTTGTCCCCCACAGTGACTTTAACTTTTTTTTTAATGTTCTAACACTTAAAAAATGGGAACTATCAGGTTAGAAAAAAATCACATTCCCTCCTTCTCTTGAAGAACTTGAAGAAACAGAAAATCTAACAAGATTTGTCTCACGTGCCCATGTGGCAAAAAGGAGGCTAAAGTGGATGGGAAGTGCAATCTATTTCCCTGAAGTCCCCACCACTTTTGAATGTTTCATACTCTCAGCCAGTTTCACTTATTTATATTACCTGTCAGTCTCTTAGAGGAGTTTGTAATTCCTGACTGAAGTATCAAAGTTCACAGAAGTATGAAAGTTTGCTGAGGAAAAAAGTGAATACATCCCATTTCACTCATATACTCAACAGTGGTTTGGGGACTTTCTTCCAGAATATAATAGTGTGCCTTGTAAGGCTCTTTTTTCTGGGCTGTGCAAAGGAAATTGCTTCCCCTTGCCCCAGGTTCCCTTCTTTGTTCACTGTATGGTTAGCTAGGTGTATTCTGTTTGGTTATCAGCATTTGTGAAGAAGGACAGTGGGACCTCTGGGGCAGGAGCACCTTTAGAGTGAAGAAAGCCATTAGCAAATCAATCCTAAAGTGATTTATTTCCAAGTAGTAGATAGCAAGGAGGCTGTGTATATTTATCATTTGGACAAGACCTTAATAAAGATAAATTCAGAGTTTGAGTTCCCCTAAGGAAGTGTCTTTAACTTCCAACATGCCAAAATGCTCGTCATAACTAATTAGGTGGGACTCAACATATGACTTGCAAGTTGGTATAGTTAGGCAGTAGATATTGTGTTTCCCTGAAAATAAGGCCTAACTGGAAAATAAGCCCTAGCATGATTTTTCAGGATGACATCCCCTAACATAAGCCCTAATGCGTCTTTGGAGCAAACCTTAATATAGGACCCAGTCTTATTTTCAGGGAAACACGTTAGGAATGATGTGTTTGTCTGCATTTAGTTGTGCCATTGATGGTCTGAAAATTCAGGGGACTTTGAGACCAAGGAGCAATGTCAAGAGTTAAAGCCAAGGAGATCCCCAAAGCCAATAATGAATGTGTGCTCATTAAAAAATCTATGTCAAGACTTTGTTAGGCTGCAGCATAGAGGGAAATGAACAGCATGCCAGTCTTACATCCATGTGATAAATAAAATCAGAATGGCTGAATTTCATTTTTATTGTTTGTCTGTATTTGTAGATCTCTGCATTTACCAGAAAGAATTAATGGGCTGACTCTGTTATCCAAAGGATCTCAGAAACTGATACTTTGGGCTCTCTACCTTGAGAATCAGGACCTCAACTAGAATAGGGTAAACCAGGCCCCTAGGGCACAATATTTAAGAGGGCTGTCACTCTCAGGGTTGGGCGAGTGCAGGGTCAGCAAGTTTGAGTGAGAGGCTCCTTAAATTTTGCTCCCTGGGGGCCTGGCTTGCCTTACCTTAGTCCCAACTCTGTTAGGAACATTTTCATTCTTGAATCGTGATGCTTTAAGATCTCACTGAGGGAGTGGGAAGGCCAAAAAATGTGGAATGGTTACAAAATCATGTACAACAACATGCGTAATAACAATTTATTAGGGTACACTATGCAAATAATATCATAAACACTTACACAGTCTCGGTAAGGAGAGGAATCAGTATAAATTAGTGGCAAGTCTGAATATTCTTTTTTTAAATTCCAAAGTCTAGTGATGTAATTAAGGGCTAGCAAGGTACTGCCAAGGAGAAAGCCTGCAGGTGAAAAGTGAGGAACTTACTCTGAAGTTCTGTGATTTGTGAGTGGTGCACTAGTTGATTATACCAGTGGGGCTAATAGAGACCAATTCCTTCAACTAGGCTAAGAATCTAAAAATCTTGATAACATGATTCATTTGCTTGTGAGACATTTTTCTATACAGAGCTCAAAAGGGAAACCTCAGCCCTACCTCATTTACAACTTCCAAGTAGAAAATAGTTCCAGTTAGGACTTTGATCATGCAGGCTGGAAGAGTGAGGCAGGAGGGGTCAGGCCTTTTTATTTTGTTCCATGTGATTCAAGCTAGATTACAAAGTATCTTTGTTTTAAATCCCAGCCCACTTCATCTCCTCTCTCTTCATCCACTCCAATGCTTAAGGTCCAGAGCATGATTACGTATGTCAGGACTGAGAAAAGAACAGGCTAAAATGGTGCCAAGCTGAGACGACTCATTCTCATCCAGATTTAATTGGAACCCAACTTGAGATTTGCCAAATGAATGATCACTGAGTGCTTCTAGGTGGGGGGGGGGAAGCACAAAAAAACAGCCACCTCTTCAACAAAATTTATCAAACTGGCTCATGAAGCTCTGTGGGCACAAAATCACTCTTGTTAAACAGAGAGTCTCTCTGGAAATGAATTCCAAACATAAGCATTAGCATTTCTATTGAAACGGTTATAGCACATGGAGGGGGAAAGTCCCTGATAAAATGTGGTTTCCATTTGTTGAATTCCACTTTACTCAGCTTAGCTCTCTGGCATGTTCTCCCTTAGTCTGGCTTGCGTATGTGGGAGACGGGTTTTGAACAGACCGTCGTTATAGAAGTGATTGCACTAAGCATATCCAGAATAGGGTTTCCTGGTGGGAATTCCCGCCTGTTCTCAGGATTTTTTTTTCTCTTTCCTCTTCCCGAATCCTGAGATATAAACTGGTTTCTGTTCTCCACGATGAATCGTTTCCACAAAGTGACGACCGATTCTACCAACCACGTGGGTTCAAGGAGCCGATTTTCCCGATTTCCTGACCAACTTTTCTTGGGATTCGGGAACGGGAAAGCGAAAAGGTTTCCTGAGAATTGGTGGGAATTCCCGCCTGGAAATCCTAGTCCAGAATCATAAGTAGTATTGCCTTTCAAAAGTTTATACTCAACATTGTGAATTAGTTGATGCCGCTCGATTTTTCAAATATGTATTAAGTACTTGTAAATGTATAAGACTATTCTTCGTGCTGGAGGGAGGCAGGGTGAGAAAGACAGATGCCAAGAGATCATGAGTCTGTTATGAGAGTTAACTGTCTAGTTAGGAGGTTAACATATGCATATGAATAGCTGGTATGAAGTAAGAAAAGTTACATTCCACAAGAGAGGAACAAAAAATGGACACGACCCTCCATATTCAAAGTGTGTTCTGCAAACCAGTGCATTGGTATCACTAAGGAGCTTGTTAGAAATGGAGAATCTCAGGCCCTGCCCATAACTAACTGATTCAGCCTCTGTAGTTTTACAAAAGCCACAGGTGATTCTTATACACATGACAGTTGGAGAACCCTGAACTATAATAGTTCAGAGGAAGGTGAAATCACTTCTAGCTGAAGGGCTCAGGAAAGACCTGAAAAAGGAAGAAGCTGACACATGAGCCAGTTTTTAACAGGGTTGTTGTCACACAGCAGCCTAGCCGCTTGTCCCTACCATCCTTTCCTTAGGGAAAGAGGGTTGCGGGTTGTCCCTCTTAGGGGTTGAGTTTTATAGGTCTCCTCTCTTGGTCCCAGTATGCTGGGTCTGCGGTCAAAGATGAGTAAGTTTCCTCAAGGGAGGGACGACTTAAGCCAGACGGGACCCCAAGGACCCCCATGAGTTAGCCTTTGAAACTAGGAGGGATGCCCCTCCTCCAATGTTTCCTGGGAGCTGCTGACTCCTGCTTCAAGTGACCAGCACCCTATTGTGCTAAGGAATGATCAATTGAGTGAAACCATCTCACTCCCCGCTTGGCTCATGGGATGATTGCCATGAGAGACCTGCTCCCCCAGGGATTGTATACACCGCACCTTGTTCACATGGGGACAGCATGCACAGGTTGCTTTGGGACAATATGATTGGATATTGGGAACATGCTAATTGTATTAGTGGTGTAAGAGTTTTACAGACCCTGCCCAGAATCATGTGATGCCTATTGTAAAAAAGCAATAAATACCCACGACGACCCGATTCGGGGCTCCAGTCTCTTGAGGCTGTGAGTCCCTTGGTCCTCTGTGGTTTCTCTGCATTCAGTGTCTCTGGTCTCTTTATTTCTATAATAGAATTTAGCCCTTGCCACCTCCTTCGCTTTCCCCACTGCTTGTGTTGTGCAGGTCGCAACACAGGGTGGTACAAACTTCTAGTTAGCCACCAGAATTTGCCCTCTGCTTCTTCCATACATGTAGCTAGACTGTATTGCCTAACCTTCTTTGCAGTTATGTGTGAGTGTGTGACTAATTTATTTCAATTAGAATGTGAGGAGTGGCATGTGCCAGTTCCTGGCCTAGATCTTATGAGAGAGTAGACCTGTATTATTCACTATTTCCTCTTCCTCCAGATGGAACTTGGATGAGGTGGGCCAGCCTTGACCATTAAGATGAGGACCACACCCTAGGGTATGGTAGAGCAATATCCTGTTGAATTGACAACTTATAAGGAGCCTAAGCTGTTGAACAACCATGTAAAGCAGAGCCACTGGTATTCTCAAACACTCATGATGGAACTGTCACATGAGAGAAAAATGAATTTACAAATTTTTAAAGTCATTCTACTGTATGGTCTCTCTCTCTCTCTCTCTCTCTCTCACTCTCACTCACTCACTCACTCACTCTATCTATCTATCCATCTCACTCTCTTTTTCAACAGGGTCCCTTTATTTACCCTACAAATGCAGACATATAAAATGAAGATACAGAGAGATGGTAAGAAGGATATTATTGCTGGTTAAAGAAGTAGCATAAGTAGACACCTGGGTATGTGTGAATGTACATGGAGTGTTCAAGGAATCACAATAGTTTAGCTGGCAGGAACATATAGTATATCAAGTTGTAATAGCAAATATAATTAGAAAGGTGTGACGACAGAGCCAGGCGAGCAGTTTCCAGGCTCTCAGCCTCACATGGAAAGGTGCTGGCTTGGGTAGTAGATGGCCATCAGCTGTAACTAGTTGGCCATCAGCTATTACTGGTTAGCCATTAGCCACTGATATAACTGCCGTGGCTACGCTAGGGGTTTGGTTTGTTGGTTGGCAGAGAAGCAGATGGCTGATTGCAGATTGCTGCTCCTGCTTCCTGTGTCTCCAACCCAGCTGCCAGCAAGAATATAGTGGTATGACTCCCCTATCTATGGCTCCGTTGGTGTTCCTTTTTGGCCTCACCATATCCTGCGTTCTGGTGTGGGGAGCGGGACCGGAGACCCTGCATGACAAAATAGTTCAAAATTCAGATTATGGGATCTGGCATTCCAGGCCAATGGTAATATGGAGCCACTGAGATCTAACAAAGGAATTTACAAAGTTTGGGTAAAATTATTCTGGCAATAGTATGTGTGATGGGCTGAACTGGGGAGAGAAGAGAGAAAGTCTAGTTAGGCTTTTGTAATAGTCCAGCTAAAGAATGGCGATAAGAACCTCAATGAGGCTAATTCTAGTACAAATATCATAATTAAAGTGTTTATTCTCAATTTAAGTATTCCTCCAAATAAATCAGGTAAGAACCTTTGAGTTCACCGAGGCAAAACTAATGATAGAATATCTACTGTAGGATGTAATTTATCACTGCAAATTCATAGAAAAATAGTAAATCACCATAGATCCTTGAACCCACAAAAAATGTTATGGTATGGGAAAAGTTTCATAACCAGAAAAGGCTAACTATTATGTGGAAATGTATCCAAATATATGTCTTTATTATCTGCATTTCTATAAGTTAAAATGAAACTGAATTTTTTGTTCACGTTCTCAGTGTATTTGTTTCCCTTGATGGGCACTTCAGTTGAAAAGTTTGGGATAGCTTCTTACTTTCCTTTCTCCCACCCACATGGAACCCAGTTTGAGGAGGTATGGATGAGGGGTTCGATACATATTTGGCAAGGCATGGGTTCCAAGGCCCTCCTAGTGCATTTCCTAGTCTCTAATAGTTGGCAAAGACAGCGATCAGCCCTCTATCACACATGCTCCTGAATGCTCTAAAAAGCATGGGAATCAGCCATGTCAAAGCTGGTCCTTAATCTTCCTCTGTTTTTCATTTGTCTCTCCCTCCACATAAATCCAACCCTCCTCAAGAAGACCAGCTTCGATTCTGCTGCTGTTTGATGTTAAAATGACATAATTTGAAGGCAGTAACCTAGCTGATGCACTCACCCATTCTATGGCTTCTCCCCTTACTGACAACTGTCTTCACCTTGCCTTCATCCTCAGAGGACAGGTTCTCCCATTGCAGGGCCACCAATGCTGCTGGGACCTTGCACTCCAAGGGGCAGCAGGCCCTTTGGGAAGAGCTGAGATGGTGGCCAGCCTTCTGCTGCTGCATTGAAAGTCTTAGCTTTTCATTTCCTGAGTTTTGCATGCCTTGGCTGGGCTGCTTTAATCTTCATTTGTCAGATGTTAGCATATTTACCTTCACTTCTGCCCACCCTTCAGTCTTTGCCCACAAGGATTCCACCCTGGGAACGAGAGTCTGACCTGACCTCCCACTAAACACATGCACAGACACAACAGCCTTTATATCTTGACAACCCTGCACAGCCAGACTGGAAACCAAGTCTGTCTGATTAGAAGTGGCTATGTTTCAATATAAAAACAGTAATATCTCCCAGTTACGTGGTAGACCCTTGTTTCCCTCACAATTTCTGTTCTTCCCTCATTTGTTAGTAACGGATCCCAGTTGTTAGCAGGGCAGGCTGCCTTCTGGGATAAAGAAACATTCCCCAGACTCCCGTGTAGCCGGGTATGGACATGTGACTACATTCCAGCCAATGGGAAACAAGCTGAAGTGTCTGTCTTGTGTCACTTCTAAGAAATGTCCTCAGATTATGGGAGCGAGACGAGCATCACATTACTTTACCTGATTCCTCAAGCTTCCAGCTTGGAACTTGAACGTGATGGCTGGTATCTATCAGTCACCTTGGACTATGAGGTGACCTTAAGGATGGAAGCTACATACTAAGGATAACAAGAGCTGGAAGATAGAAGCCTGGGTCCTTGATGACTCCATGGAGCTGCCATGCCTGGTCTGCCTGCCTAGCCCCTGACCTCTTCGAGATGAGACAGAAATCTCTCTTTTATTTAAACCACTCTGTATTAGGGCTCTCCAAAGAAAATGAACCAATAGAAGACATTCTTTCTCTGCCTTTCTATCTCTCTCCCTACTGCCCCCATCTCAGAGAAAGAGAGGTTATAGAAATTGGCTCATGTGGTTATGGAGGCTGAGAAGTCCCATAATCTTCCATCTCCAAGCTGGAGACTCAGGAAATCCAGTGGTTTATTCAGCCTGAGTCTGAAGGCCTGAGAACCAGGGGTTGATGATGTAAATCTCAGTCTGAGCCCATAATCATGAGAACTAGGAATGTTGATGTCTGAAGGTAAGAGATCTCAGCTCAAGCAGAGAGAGATGGAATTAAACTTTTTTCCACATTTTTGTTCTATTCAGTTCCTCAATGTATTGGCTGATGTTGAAACTGATTTTTTTTTTTTTTTTGATTTTTTTTTTTTTTATTGGGGAACAGTGTGTTTCTCCAGGGCCCATCAGCTCCAAGTCATTGTCCTTCAATATACTTGTGGAGGGCTCAGCTCACTGGCCCATGTGGGAATCAAACCGGCAACCCTGTTGTTCAGAGCTCGTGCTCTAACCAACTGAGCCATCGGCTGCCCCTAAACTGATTTTTTATAAATAAAATATAATATTCCCAATGAGATCCTCTCATTTCTGAGTTGTTTTTCTCCTTGTTAATTGTCCACAGTAAACACCTAACATCTGAATTTCACTTTCTTTACCCTGGACTCTATTATACAGCTAAAGGCATGAAAAACATTTCAATATACTTTCCACTAAGGCCAACTAGTTTGTTTACATTTTTCATTTAAAAGAGCTTTTGTAATTTGGCTTTTCAGAGAATTTAGATTTTGTATATGGTTTATGCTTTAAAACATGTCTTAGCCATACTAAAAAATAAATAAATTGAGTGATAAATATACTCCAAGTCAGTTATTGGTTAGAATTCCAGGATTATAATGGGATCCAACTGAAGCATTCCTGAGGGTACAAACACACAAATATCGAACTTAAAATTTACAGGCTTCAAGAGTGGAGAGAGTGCACTAAAGACGTTGATTGAAATCAATTACCCCCCTGAAAATTGGGAGGTTTTCAGAGAACAATTAGGAAGACTCAAATCCATATTCATTAATACATAGTGGGTCCCCAAATGACAGGGATATCTGCTGTGATTAACAAAGTTATAAAGAAAAAAAAAAGATAGCCTCATAAGAAACAGGCGTGGGAAATGCTTACAGAGCAAATAGATAGTAATATTCTTAAATTATATTAGAAATAAGCTGTAATCTAATTCATAATGAAATATGTTTATTAGTAATAGGAACAGAAATTAGGGTCTCCAATTCAGGTATGTTAACACAACACAGAGAGGGAGTGACAAAGCCTTCTTCACCCCTGTCCATGGTTTATTTCATAACTTGATAATATTCCATATGGTAGGTAGATCTGAGACCAAATATAGGCAGAGGAGAAAGGCTTCTCCCTGTGAGGAGGTCCCTAGCCAGAATGCTCTCACTTGCTGGGCTGCCATCATCTGGACAGTTGCAGAATTTACTTTAGTCCTTGATAAGTAAGGCATCCAGAGCTGTGGGTTGTAATCAAAGAGCTACTTGCTAAGACTCCTTGAGGGAATCCTCAACTTCTCTGTAAAATGGTGATGATGAGACTTCCGGAAAAATGGCGGAGTGAGGTAAGCCTCTGTAAAGCTCCCCTGGAATTTACAAAGAATCGAACAACAAAAACTCCACAAAGGACTCCCTGCACAGCAGACAGGCAAGACAAAGAGGCCCACTACCGACTGAAATCACCTACAGGTGGGAGATTCACGCGAGTGGAGGGAGGAGGAAAGGGAGAAGTGCGCGGAGACGGAGCCGAGCGGGCGCAGGACGCAGACCCAGTTCAGTGCGCCGAGCTCGCTGCTTCCCGGAACTACCGCAGCTGCGGGAGATCGGACTGCTAGGGCTCCGGCAGGGCTCCACAGGGCTGAGGGGACAGCATATAACACGGCTGAACCCAACGCTCACGGCAGAGACCTCGGAGAAAAGACTGAGGGAAAAAGGCTGAAAACGGTGGTTTAAGCCTGCACTGCCGAGCAGAGAACGGAGCCTTAGGCACTGAGACTAGCCGCCCCCTCCCTCCCCTCCCAGAGCTCGCCCCGCCCCCACCTGCCCGGTGCTAGAAGCGAAACAGTAGCAGTGTCAGATCAAAACAACAGAAAATTTGCTGTTTTGAGAACTGTGGGCCGCAAACACAAATTCACAGCCCAACTAGTTCCAGCAAAGGGGAGAGAGCTGTGGAAGCAGGAACGGCTGTGGTGGTTGTCCCCGCCATTGCTCTGGGCCACCTCTCACAACTCACCCCGCCCCTGACCCCACCTATCTGGGTGGATCCCTGCAGGAGTAAACAGAACTGCTGAAATATACGGGCTCTGAATCAGCAGCTGGAAGAGCTTTCGAACATCAAAAGCTCTCCGCATACCCACCGGGACACTGCGCCCTGTGACCTAGACGAACTATTAACAGAGGAGAAGCCCATCTCCCAGGGAATCCCCCCATTGAGTGAGAAGTTGGAATAGTGCAAAGAAAACATAGCACTACTGTGTGGGAGAAGAAAAATAAGTTGCAGTTGGAGAAATAATAAAACATTCTACCAACAAGTACTGGCAAACAAAAGAAAGACCGCTTTCTATCAACCTGTTGCAGAAGTCACTCCTGTAGATGTCTAGGAAGAGAAATAGTAAACCAGTAATCGCCATGAATAACCAAGGCAACAAGATAGCTCAGAAAGAAAGTGAAAAATCTCCAGAGAAGGCACTTAAAGATACAGAAATATGTGACTTAAATGACAGAGAATTCAAGATTGCAGTTCTGAAAAAAGTCAACGAAATACAAGAAAACACAGATAGGCAGTTAAAGGAACTCAGAAACTCAATCAAAGAACAGCATGAGCATTTTACGAAAGAGACTGAAATCTTAAAAAAGAACCAAATAGAATTTCTGGAGATTAAGAACTCAATAGAAGAAATTAAGAATGAAATAACCAGCTTAGGTAGTAGAGTTGACCAGATGGAGCAAAGAATCAGTGACATCGAAGATAGAAACCTGGAAATGACACAAATTGAAGAAGAAAGAGACTTGAGACTTAAAAGAAATGAAAGAACACTACAAGAACTTTCTGACTCCATCAGAAAGAGCAATATAAGAATAATGGGCATACCAGAAGGAGAAGGAAGACAGAAGGGAACACAGAATATATTCAAACAAATTGTCGATGAGAACTTCCCAAATTTGTGGACAGAACTGGACCCTCGAATCCAAGAAGCAAATAGAACACCTAGTTACCTCAATCCCAACAGACCTTCTCCAAGGCACATTGTATTGAAGCTGTCTAAAATCAATGACAAAGAAAGAATCCTCCAGGCAGCCAGGGAAAAGAAGACGGTAACTTACAAAGGAAAGCCCATTAGATTATCATCAGATTTTTCAGCAGAAACTCTACAAGCCAGGAGGGAGTGGAACCAAATATTCAAACTATTGAAAGAGAGAAACCATGAGCCAAGAATAATATATCCAGCAAAGATATCCTTTAGATATGAAGGAGGAATAAAGACCTTTCCAGACATACAGAAGCTGAGGGAATTTTCTAATACACGACCTGCACTACAAGAAATACTAAAGGAGGCTATTCAACCACCATCAACAGGGACAATTTGTGGCAACCAAAACTCAAAAAAGGGGAGAGTAAAGGCCTGAACCGGAATATGGGAATGGAGAAAGTAAGCGTGCTGAAGAAAATGGAATACTCTAAATATCAAACTTTCTTGTACATAAACTTAAGGGTAACCACTCAAAATAAATACAGAATTGAAATATATACTGAAATAAAAGAAGAAACAGAGGGAAACATGATAGAATACCACCACACAGAAATAATAGACAACAACAAAAAGGCAAAGAAACAATGGAGACACAACCTTACCAGAAAACTAAGGATAGAATGACAGGAAATCCTCACATATCAATAATCACCCTAAATGTAAATGGACTGAACTCACCAATAAAAAGGCACAGAGTAGCAGATTGGATCAAAAAACTAAACCCAACCATATGCTGTCTCCAAGAGACACATCTCAGCTACAAGGACAAGCATAGACTCAAAGTGAAAGGGTGGAAATTGACACTCCAAGCAAATGGTACCCAGAGAAAATCAGGTGTAGCCATAATGATATCAGATGAAACAGACTTCAAGGTGAAAATGATAACAAGAGACAAAGATGGACATTTCATAATCGTGAAGGGGACTGTACAACAAGAAGACATAACAGTCATCAATATTTATGCCCCCAATCAGGGAGCACCGAAATACACCAAGCAACTACTAACAGAACTAAAGGGAGAAATTGACCAAAACACAATTATACTAGGGGACTTAAATACATCATTGACAGCTATAGATAGATCATCCAAACAGAAAATAAATAACGAAATAGTAGCCCTAAATGACACATTAGATGAAATGGACATAATTGACATTTTTGGAGCACTTCATCCTAAAACATCAGACTATACATTCTTTTCTAGAATACATGGAACATTCTCAAGGATAGACCATATATTCGGACATAAAATCAGTCTCAACAAATTTAAGAAGATTGAAATCATACCATGCATATTCTCTGATCACAAGGCTTTGAAATTGGATATCAACTGTAAAAAGAAACCGGGGAAAAACACAAATACGTGGAGACTAAACAACATACTTTTAAAGAAGGACTGGGTCAAAGAAGAAATTAGAGGAGAGATCAAAAGATACATAGAAACAAATGACAATGAAAATGCATCCTACCAAAATTTTTGGGATGCAGCGAAAGCAGTTTTAAGAGGGAAATTTTATAGATGATGTAATACAGAATTGTACACCTGAAATCTATGTAATTTTACTAACAATTGTCACCCCAATAAATTTAATTTAAAAAAAAAAAAAGGGAAATTTATCTCATTACAGGCCTATCTCAAGAAACAAGAAAACTCCCAAATAAATAACCTCATGTTACACCTTAAAGAACTAGAAAAAGAAGAACAAGTAAAACCCAAGGTCAGCAGAAGAAAGGAAATAACAAAAATTAGAGCAGAACTAAATGAAATAGAGAACAAAAAGACAATAGAAAAAAATTAATATGACAAAGAGCTGGTTCTTTGAAAAGATTAACAAAATTGACAAACCCTTGGCTAGACTTACTAAGATAAAAAGAGAGAAGACACTGATTAACAAAATTAGAAACGTAAAAGGGGAAGTTATCACGGACACCACAGAAATACAAAGGATCATCCAAGAATACTATGAAGGACTATATGCCACCAAATTCAACAACCTAGAAGAAATGGACAAGTTCTTAGAAACATATAGCCTTCCAAGGCTGAACCATGAAGAACTGGAAAATCTAAACAGACCGATCACCAGTAACGAAATTGAATCAGTCATCCAAAACCTTCCCAAAAGCAAAAGTCCGGGACCACATGGCTTCACTAGTGAATTCTACCAAACCTTCAAAGAGGATCTAATACCAATTCTGCACAAACTCTTCCAAAAAATTGAAGAAGAGACAGTACTCCCTAACTCATTTTATGAGGCCAACATTACCCTGATACCAAAACCTGGTAAGGACAGCACAAAAAAAGAAAACTACAGACCAATATCTCTGATGAATACCGATGCAAAAATCCTAAATAAAATTCTAGCAAATCGAATACAACAATGCATTAAAAAGATTATTCATCACGACCAAGTGGGGTTCATCCCCGGAGCACAAGGATGGTTCAACATACGCAAATCCATCAATGTGATACATCACATAAACAAAATAAAGGACAAAAATCATATGATTATATCAATTGATGCAGAAAAAGCATTTGACAAGATACAACATCCATTTATGATTAAAACACTTAATAAAATGGGTATAGAAGGAAAATACCTTAACATAATAAAGGCCATATATGACAAACCCTCTGCTAATCTCATAATTAATGGAGAAAAACTGAAGCCCTTTGCTCTACGTTCAGGAACACGACAGGGATGTCCCCTATCACCTCTGCTTTTCAACATAGTGTTGGAAGTCCTTGCCAGAGCAATCAGGCAAGAGAAAGAAATAAAAGGCATCCAAATTGGGAATGAAGAAGTTAAATTATCACTCTTTGCAGATGACATAATGCTATATATAGAAAACCCTAAAGACTCCACCAAAAAGGTATTAGAAACAATCAACGAATACAGTAAAGTTGCCGGCTACAAAATCAACGTACAAAAGTCCATTGCCTTCCTATATACTAACAATGAAATCTCAGAAAAAGAAATACAAAAAACAATTCCTTTTGCAATTGCAGCAAAAAGAATAAGATACCTAGGAATAAACTTAACCAAGGATGTGAAAGACCTATATGCTGAAAACTATAAGACATTTTTGAAAGAAATTGAAGAAGACACAAAGAAATGGAAAGACATTCCGTGCTCATGGATTGGAAGAATCAACATAGTTAAAATGGCCATATTACCCAAAGCAATATACAGATTCAATGCAATCCCCATCAAAATCCCAATGGCATATTTTAAAGAAATAGAACAAAAAATCATCAGATTTGTTTGGAACCACAAAAGACCCCGAATAGCCAAAGCAATCTTAAGGAAAAAGAACAATAATGGAGGTATCACACTTCCTGACTTTGGCTTGTACTACAGGGCTACAATAATCAAAACAGCATGGTATTGGCAGAAAAACAGACACATAGTCCAATGGAATAGAATTGAGAACCCAGAAATAAAACCACATAAATATGGACAGATAATTTTTGACAAAGAAGCTAAAAACATACAATGGAGCAAAGACAGCCTCTTCAATAAATGGTGCTGGGAGAATTGGATAGCCACGTGCAAAAGAATGAAACTGGACTGCTATTTGTCACCATGTACCAAAGTTAATTGAAAATGGATCAAAGATTTAAGCATAAGACCTGACACAATAAACTGCATAGAAGAAAACATAGGTACTAAACTTATGGACCTTGGGTTCAAAGAGCATTTTATGAACTTGACTCCAAAGGCAATGGAAGTAAAAGCTAAAATAAACGAATGGGACTATATGAAACTTAAAAGCTTCTGCACAGCAAAAGAAACCATTGACAAAATAAAGAGGCCACCAACTGAATGGGAGAAGATTTTTGCAAACAGTGCCTCCGATAAGGGGCTAGTATCCAGAATATACAAGGAACTCATGCAACTCAACAACAAAAAGACAAACAACCCAATTGAAAAATGGGCAGAGGAGTTGAAGAGACATTTCTCCAAAGAGGACATACAAATGGCAAATAGACATATGAAAAAATGCTCAACATCACTAATCATCAGAGAAATGCAAATCAAACCACAATGATATATCACCTCACCCCAGTCAGAATGGCTATCATCAACAAGACAAATAATAACAAATGTTGGAGAGGCTGTGGAGAAAAAGGAACCCTCATACACTGTTGGTGGGAATGCAGACTGGTGCAGCCATTATGGAAGGCAGTGTGGAGCTTCCTCAAAGAATTACGAATAGAATTGCCATATGACCCAGCAATCCCTCTCCTGGGTATCTACCCAGAAAATCTGAAAACATTTAGAGATAAAGACACATGTGCTCCAATGTTCATTGCAGCTTTGTTTACGGTGGCCAAGACATGGAAACAACCAAAATGTCCTTCGATAGATGAATGGATGAAGAAGTTGTGGTATATATACACAATGGAATACTATTCGGCGGTAAGAAAAGATGATATAGGAACATTTGTGACAACATGGATGGATCTTGAGAGAGTAATGCTGAGCAAAACAAGTCAGACAGAAAAAGCAGAGAACCATGTGATTTCACTGATATGTGGTATATAAACCAAAAACAACAAAAGAACAAGACAAACAAATGAGAAACAGAAACTCATAGACGCAGACAATAGTTTAGTGGTTGCCAGAGGGTAACGGGGGCGGGGGGTGGGGGGGTGGGAGATGAGGGTAAGGGGGATCGAATATATGGTGATGGAAGGAGAACTGACTCTGGGTGATGAACACACAATGGGATATATAGATGATGTAATACAGAATTGTACACCTGAAATCTATGTAATTTTACTAACAATTGTCACCCCAATAAATTTAATAAAAAAAAAGATGGTGATGATAATACTTGTCCTGCCTACCTCACAAAGTTGTTTAATAATCAAATGTGACTGCATGTGGGAAAGTTGATCATTGCTGCACAGTGCAAGGAATTTTTAATGCTTTACTACTTTATTCATTACAGCAGCTTACTTTATGCCAGGTATTGTGCTAAGCCCTTCGTAGTCATTAATGATTTTCACTTTTCATAACTACTCTATGGAAATAGGTTCTATTATTATCCCACTTTACAGGTGAGGAAACTGAGCTTCAGAGAGTTCAACATACCCAGTATTACACAGCTAGTAAATGGTAGAACCAGATGTGAAGATAAGCACTTTGATTCCAGAGCCCATGCTCTAAACCACTGCATTGCATTACCTCTTGATATTTGCATAATATTTCACCTCCTCTGACTATTATTCCTCTGATGAGCACATTCTGCACTTCATAGATTACAGTGTTTTTTCATATACCTTCTCATTTAATCAGCACCGCAATCCTGTGAGGTAGGGAAATTATTCCTTCTAGCGTGGAAGGAAAACCAGACTCAGGCAAAGTGACTTGAGCAAGGCCCCACAACTAGTAAGTGTTAAGTGTTCTTGCCAATACGTGAAGATGCCTTACCAATTTGGTTTCCTGGGGACATGAAGATCAGGAAATATTCCCTGGGCCATCTAACATGAGTATTCTATTCCCTGGAAGTATATTTTACAAATTTTATCTGATTAGGTTCCATAAAATTTAGGAATAACAAGGCTCCTGTGGTGTCAGAGTACAGGACAACCATAGCTAAAAATTATGACCCAGCCCAAGCTCTAGTGAGGTGCCATAACGGGGACTCTGAGCATCCAAATGCTTTCACCAATGACAATCCTACAAGCAGATTGAATATCTAAGTCATTTTTGTTGGCCTGCACCTCATAAACTCTTCATTGGTAAATCCATTGACAAGTAAGATTCATTAACACACAAAACACAGCTTACAGAAAGACTCATTTGTGGAGATTTTAACTGCAAAGAGAATTCAGCATCAGTCAATGAATGAAAGTCCGGATTAGGTAACATCTCTTCAGCATATTTCAAGTCAGCCCTGAATCTTAGCCATCATGTATTCCCTAGCCACACCATCTCCACACTTAATGGTAAATCAAGTACAGCTGAAAAGCAGAGAAATCATGCTTGGAGCATGTCTTTATTCCTCTTCTGGCGCGCTGCTCTCCAGATTCCTAGTGCCCTCATGCAACCTCCTATTGCAGTGTACTATCTGGTGTTGCTTTAACTGCAATATTTCATGGCTCTTACCCACACTTATCTATTTAAGTGACCCCTTTACTTAGGATATGACATGGGATTGCAAGCAGCTCTGAGAAATTAATTACAATGGATTTGTTAATGGCTGAAAATGAATTTTGTTATTCAACTCCTATTTATCCCAACCTAGAAAATGGGAGGCACCATCGTACAGTAAATAAAAGCTGCCCTGAGAATCCACCAGATTGAAAGTCAGGACAAAAGGGTCTTTGTTCAAGGTCTGCATGGGTGGGCTGTGTGATTTATTCTCTTTGGGCATCTCATTGTGGTCTTTATTTCCATTTCTCTAATGATTAGTAAGGTTGAGATTTTTTTTTCCTATGTGTGTTGGCCATCTGTATGTCCTCTTTTGAAAAATGTGTCTTCATGTCATCTGCCTATTTTTTAATTGGGTTGCTTGTTTTTGGTGGTTTTTTTTTGTTGTTGTTGTTTTTTTTTGTTTTTTTTTTGTGGTTTTTTTTGGTGTTGAATTGAATGAGTTTTTTATAAATTTTGGATATTGACCCCTTATCAGATATATCATTGACAAATATCTTCTCCAATTTAGCAGGATTCCTTTTCATTTTATTGCTGGTTTCCTTTGCTGTGAAAAAAACTTTTTAGTTTGCTATAATCCCATAAGTTTATTTTTTTCTGTTACTTCCCTCGCCTGAGGAGATATAACAGTAAAAATATCACCAAGGGTAATGTCTGCAAATTTACTTGCTATATTTTCTTCTAGGAGTTTTATGGTTTCGGATCTTACATTTAAGTCTTTAATGCATTTTGAATTTATTCTCATATATAGCATAGGGAGTTTGTCCACCTTCATTTTTTGGCATATGTCTGTCCAGTTTTCCAAGCACCATTTGTTGAATAGACTGTCTTTACCCCAATGTAAATTCTTGCTTCCATTGTCATAGATTAAATAACCATATAATCTATATGGATTTATTTCTGGGCTCTCTATTCTGTTCCATTGATCTCTGTGTCTGTTTTCATGCCAGTACCATGCTGTTTTGAGTACTACAGACTTGTAGTATGATTTGATGTCAGGTATCGTGATACCTCCCATTTTGTACTTATTTCTCAATATTACCATGGCTATTTGGGGACTTTATGGTTCACTATAAATTTTAGGATTATGTGTTCTATTTCTCTGAAAACTGTCATTGGTCATTTGATAGGAATTGTGTTGAATTGCCTTAGGTAGTATGAACATTTTTAACTATATTAATTCTTCCTATTCATGCCTATCCATGAGCATGGTATGTGTTTCCATTTATTGTATCTTCTTTAATTTCTCTCTTCAGTGTCCTATATTTTCTGAGTACAGGTCTTTTTCTTCTTTGGTTAAATTTATTCCTAAGCATTTTATAATTTTTGAAACAATTGTAAATGGGACTGTTTTCTTACTTTCTCCTTCTGATAGTTTATTATTGGTGTATATAAATGCAACTGATTTCTGAATATTAGTTTTGTATCCTGCTACTTGACCAAATTCATTTTATCAGTTCTAATAGTTTTTTCGGTGGAGTCTTTGGGGTTCTCTGTATATAGTATCATGTCATCTGAATATAATGAAAATTTTACTTCCTCCTTTCCAATCTGGATGTCTTTTATTTATTTTACTTGTCTCATTGCAGTGGCTAGAACTTCCAGAACTATGTTGAATAAAAGTGGTGAAAGTGGGCACCCTGTCTTGTTCCTGATATTAAGGGGAATGGTTTCAACTTTTCTCCATTGAGTATATGTTAGCTGTGGGTTTATCATATATGGTCTTTATTATGTTGAGATAGGATCCCTCTATTCCCACTTTACTAAGAGTTTTTATCATAAATCACTGCTGGATATTGTCAAATGCTTTTTCTGCATCTATTGATATAACCATAAGATTTTTATTTTTTTCCATTTTGTTAATGTGGTGTATCACACTAATTGATTTCTGGATATTGAACCAATCTTCCATACCAGGAATGAATCCCACTTAATCTTAGTGTATGATCTTTTTAATGTATTGCTGAATTCTGTTTGCTGATATTTTGTTGAGGATTTTTTGCATTTAGGTTCATTAGGGATATCGGTCTGTAGTTTTCTTTTTCTTGTAACATCTTTGTCCGATTTTGGGATCAGAGTTTGGAAGCCTTCCCTTCTTCTGGATCTTTTGGAATAGTTTGAGGAAAATAGGTGATAGTTATTTTTGAATGTTTGATAAGATTCACCTGTAAAGTCATCTGGTCCAGGGCTTTTGTTTTTTGGGAGCTTGTAGATTACAGATTCAATTTCACTGGTAGTAATCAGTCTATTCAGATTTTCTGTTTCTTCTTGATTCAGCCTTGGGAGGTTGTATGCTGCTTGAAAATTATCCATTTATTCCAGGTTGTCTAATTTGTTGGCATACAGTTGCTTGTAGTGTTTTCTTAAAATATTTTGTATTTCTGTGGCATCTGTTGTCACTACTCATTTTTCATTTCTGATTTTATTAATTTGGGTCCTCTCTTTTTCTTGCTGAGTCTGACTAAAGGTTTGTCAATTTTGTTTATCTTTTCAAAAAAACAACTCTTGGTTTTATTGATCTTTGTATAGTTGTTTTGGCCTATATTTCCTTCATTTCTCCTCTGATGTTTATTATCTCCTTCCTTATATTGCCTTCAGGTTTATTTTCCTGTTGTTTTTCCAGTTCCCTTAGGTGTAAGGATAGACTATTGATTTGAAGCTTTTTGGTTTCTTTGGGTAGGCCTGCATTGCTATGAATTTCCCTCTTAGGACTGCTTTTGCTGCATTGCATAGATTTTGGGTCGTTGTGTTTTCATTTTTGTTTGTCTCAAGGTATCTTTTGATTTCTTCCTTGATATCATTGTTGACCCATTCATTATTTAGTAACATGTTATTCAGCCTCCACGTTTTTGTGTGTTTTCCAGTTTTTTCCTTCTAATTGATTTCTAATTTCATAGCACTGTGGTCAGAGAAGACGCTTGATATGATTTCAATTTTCTTAATTTTATCAAGACTTATTTTGTTGCCTAATATGTGGCCTAAGAAAATATCTCATGTGCACTCAAGTTGAATGTATATTCTGCAGTTTTGGGGTGAAATGCTCTAAAAATATCGATTAAATCCAACTGATCTGATGTGTCTTTTAAGGCTGCTGTTTCCATATTGGTTTTCTGTCTGGAGTATCTGTTCCTCGGTGCCAGTGGTATGTTGAAATTCCCTACTATGAGTGTTACTGTTGTTCTATGTCTTTATGTTGGTCAATATCTGTTTATAAGTATTTTGGTGCTCCCATATTGGATGCATAGATGTTTACTAGGGTTATATCCTCTTGTTGGATTAACCCCTTTGTTATTATGTACTACCCTTCTTTGTCCTTCACTATAGTCTTCATTTTACAGTCGTTTTTGTCTGATATAAGTATAGCTACTCCAGAGTTTTTCTCATTTCCATTTGCATGAAATATCTTACTCCATCACTTTACTTTCAGCCTGTGTGTGTCTTTTGGTCTGAGGTGAGTCTAGTGTATACAGCATCTGCATGGGTCTTGTTTTTTTATCCAATCAGCCACCCTATGTCTTTTGACTGGAGCATTTAATCCATTAATATTTAAAGTGATTATTCATAGGTACACAGTTATTGCCATTTTGTTATTTGTATTTCTGGTCTTCATTAGTTAGATAGTTTTCGTCTTCCTTCTGCTTAAAGAAGCCCTTTTAATATTTCCTGCAATGCTTGCTTGATGGTAATGAATTCCTTTAGCTTATTCTTTTCTAGGAAGCTCTTTATCTCACCTTCAATTTTAAATGATATACTTGCTGGGTAAAGCAATCTAGGTTGTAGGTCTTTGTTTTTCATCAATTTGAATATTTCCTACCACTCCCTTCTGGCCTGAAAAGTTTCTGTAGAAAGGTTAGCTGATAGTCTTATGGGAGCTCCCTTGTAAGTAACTCGCACTGTATCTCTTGCTGCTTTTAGGATTCTCTCTTTGTCTTAAACCTTTGCCATTTTAACTGTATCTTGGTGTGGGCCTGTTTGGGTTCATCTTATTTGGAACTCTCTGAGCTTTCTCGGCTTGAATGTTGATTTCCTTTACCAGGTTAGGGAAGTTTTCAGTCATCATTTCTTCACATATGTTCTCTATCCCTTTCTCCCTCTCTTCTCCTCCTGGTATTCCTATGATGCACATGTTGTTGTGCTTAATGTTATCCCACAGATCTCTTAAACTATTTTCATTGTTGTTTATTGTTTTTTGTAATAGTTAGACATTTATCATTTATATCCCTCATGCAGTGACAACCCCCCTCCCGCCATCACTATCCCTCTGACATTGCACACAGCCACTGTGTCTATTCCTAATGCTGTAACCTCTTCCTGTAAATATATATATATATATATATATATATATATATATATATATATATATATATATATATATATAAAATTTGTGTTGACATGTTGACAGTCATTATTGTTCAGCTTCAGCTTCAGGTGTACAGTGCAGTGATCAGGCATCAACATCATTCCTGAGGTGCTCTCCCTAACGAGACAAGTGTCCATCGGATGCCCTGCAAAATCTATACAGTATCATGTCATCTGCATTTAATGACAATTTTACTCCCTCCTTACCAATTTGGATGCCTTTTATTTCTTTTTCTTGTGTGATTGCTGTGGATAGAACTTAGAGCACTATGTTGAATAGAAGTGGAGAAAGTGGACAACCATGCCTTGTTCCTGATCTTAAGAGGAATGGTTTTAGATTTTCCCCATTGAGTATGATGTTAGTTGTGGGTTTACCATATATGGCCTTTATTATGTTGAGATATGGTCTCTCTATTCCCACTTTCTTAAAGGTTTTTATCATAAATCGCTGCTGAATTTTGTCAAATGTTTTTTCTGCCTCTATTGATATGATCATATGATTTTTATTTTTCATTTTGTTAATGTGGTGTATCACATTAATTGATTTCTCGATGTTGAACCACCCTTGCATACCAGGAGTAAATCCCACTTGATTATGGTGTATGATCTTTTTAATGTATTACTGAATTATGTTCACTAATATTTTGTTGAAGATTTTTCCATCTCTGTTCATTAGAGATATTGGCCTGCAGTTTTCTTTTTTTGTAGTGTCTTTCTTTGTCTGATTTGTGATCAGGTGATAGTGGCCACATAATAAGTGTTTGGGAGCCTTCCCCCCTTCTGGATTTTTTGGAATAGTTTGAGGAGAATAGTTGATAATTCTTTTTGGAATGTTTTGTAAAATTCACCTGTAAAGCCATCTGGTCCAGGGCTTTTGTTTGTTGGGAGCTTGTTGATTACTGATTCAATTACCCTAGTGGTAATCAGTCTATTCAAGTTTTCATTTCTTCTTTAGTTAGCCTTGGAAGGTTGTATGCTTCTAGAAAATTGACCATGTCTTCCAGAATGTCTAATTTTTGGCATGTAGTTGCTCATAGTAATTTCTTCTAACAATTGTCACTCCAATAAACTTTAATTTTTTTTGTATTTCTGTTGTGTCTGTTGTCACTTCTCTTTTGTTTTTCATTTTATTAATTTGGGTCCTCTCTCTCTTTTTTCGATGACTCTGGCTAATGGTTTGTCGATTTTCTTTATCTTCTCTAAAAACTTTTGGATTCATTGATCTTTTCTATTGTTTTTCTGATTTCTATTTCATTTATTTCTCCTCTGATCTTTATTATCTCCTTCCTTGTACTCACTTTGGTCTCATTTTACTGTTCTTTTTCCAGATCCCTTAAGTGTGAAGATAAACTGTTGATTAGTGATTTTTCTTGTTTCTTTAGGTAGGCCTGCAATGCTATGAATTTCCCTCTTAGGACTGGTTTCGCTGCATCCCATAGATTTTGGGTCGTCGTGTTTTCATTTTTGTTTGTCTCAAGATATCTTTTGATTTCTTCCTTGATCTCATGGTTGACCCATTCATTATTTAGTAACATGTTATGTAACCTCCATGAATTTTTGTGTCTTCCAGTTTTTTTCCTGAAGTTGATTTCTAATTTCATAGCACTCTGGTCAGAGAAGACAATTGGTATGATTTTAATTTTCTTAAATTTATCAAGACTTGTTTTGTGACCTATCTTGGAAAATGTTCCATGTACGCTTGAGAAGAACGTGTATTCTGCAGCTTTAGGATGAAATGGTCTGAAAATATCCATTAAATCCAACTGGTCCAATGTGTCATTTAAGGCCGTTGTTTCCATGTTGATTTTCTGTCTGGAAGACCTGTCCCTTGTTGTCAGATGTGTGTTGAAGTCCCCTACTATGACAGTGTTACTGTTGATCTCTGTCTTTATGTCAGTCAATATCTCTTTTATGTATTTAGGTGCTCCTATGTTGCATGCATAGATTTGTATAAGGGTTGTGTCCCCTTGTCCAATCGATCCCTTTATTATTATATAGTACCCATCCTTCTCTTTTAATATATGCTTCATTTTAAAGTCTATTTTGTCAGATATAAGTATTGCAACTCCAGTTTTTTTCTCATTTCCATTTGCATGAAATATCTTACTCCAACCCTTCACTTTCAGCCTATGTTTGTCTTTTGATCTGAGTTGAGTGTCTTTCCTACAGCATATACAAGGGTCTTGCTTTCTTATCCTCTCAGCCACCATGGGTCTTTTGATTAGAGCATTTAATCCATTTACATTTAAAGTGATTATTGATAGGTACATGGTTATTGCCATTTTTTAAATTTGTAGTTAGATTGTTTTCAACTTTCTTCTGTTTACAGAAGCCATTTTGAAATTTCCTGCAATGCAGCTTGCTGGTAATAAATTCCTTTAGCTTATTCTTTTTTGGGAAGCTCTTTATCTCTCCTTCAATTTTAAATGCTAGCCTTGCTGGATAAAGCAATCTAGGTTGTAGGCCTTTGTTTTTCATCATTTTAAGTACCTATTACCACTCCCTCCTGACTTGCAATGTTTTTGTAGAAAAGTCATTTGATAGTCTTATAGGAGTTCTCTTGTATGTAACCCGCTGTCTTTCTCTTGCTGCTTTTAGGATTCTCTTTGTCTTAAACTTTGCCATTTTAACTATAGTGTGTCTTGTTGTGGACCTGTTTGGGTTTATCCTGGTTGGAACTCTTTGCACTTCCTGGGCTTGTATGTCGGTTTCCTTCACCAGGTTAGGGAAGTTTTCTGATATTATTTCATCAAATATGTTCTCGATCCCTTGCTTCCTCTCTTCACCTTCTGGTATTTCTATGAGGTGCATTTTGTTGCACTTGATGTTATCCCAGTTGTCTCTTAAACTATCTTCATTGTTTTTTTATTGTTTGTTTTCTTTTTGTTATTCTGTTTGGGTGATCTCTGCTAACTTGTCTTCTAGGTTGCTGATTCGATCCTCTGCTTCATCTAACCTTCAAGTGTGTTCTTTATTTCAGTTATTGTATTCTTTAGTTCTAACTGCTTGTTCATTATGATTTCTCTATCCTTCTTTATGTTGTCACTAAGCTCCTTAAACATTCTTATCATCAGTGTTCTGAACTCTGTCTCTTATAGGTTGGTTACCTCTATTTCATTTGGTTCCAATTCTGGAGGTTCCTTCTGTTCTTTCATTTGGGACCTGTTTCTTTTTTCCCCATTCTGGCTGACTCTCTGTGTTTGCTTCGATGTATTAGGTAGATCCCATAGGGTTCTTGGTTTTTGTTGGTTTATCTTATGTAGTATATGTCCTTTATATTTGACTTGCATCACTCCCCTATTCTCCTGTGTGTATGCCCCAAAGGTGACTCTTGCGTTGTGTATATTGTCCTGTTAAAGTTGATCTTTAATTGCTTTTGGCTTGTCAGTAGGTGGAATTGACTCCTAGGCTAACTAGTTGTGAGACTTGGCTCTGCCCACAGTGGATGATCTGCTGTGTGGGTTCACCGCTTAAATGAGGCTTGGCCCCTGTGTGATCTTGTGCTTGTAGAGAATTCCCTCTGGGTGTGTCATTTGTAGGTTAAATCCAGTAATACTCTGGTTTGGTCTGGATTTGGCCTCAGGGTGTGTTGAATCTTGTGCCTCTTGAGTTGGGCCCTGGTGTAGGGCAATTTCAGTACAAAGCAAATCACCAAGCACAACAACAACAAAGAACAAAACAAATACGCTCATATGTAAAAACAACCAATAACTCACACTCAAAAATACAAAATATCAAAAATATGAAAAGAAAATAAAACAAAAGAGCACCACTCTTGGCTTAAGCCCACCACGTAATCTCCGGGTTGTCCTCTGCTGTACCAAAGAGTCCTCTGCGTACTGTGTAGGCAGAGCCGGTCACCTGGTGCCCAGAGTGACCCTGGGACTGCAGTTTTAGATGAGTGGGGCTATGGGGTCTGGATGGTAATTTTTACAAAGTCAGTGCAGTTTCTGCTCTTGCCTGCACATATGCGCACTTCTATAAATGAAATAGAAATCAGAAAAACAATAGAAAAGATCAATGAATCCAAAAGTTTTTAGAGAAGATAAAGAAAATCGACAAACCATTAGCCAGAGTCATCAAAAAAAAGAGCCCTGTGCCCAGGTCTCCTGAGTGTTAGGGCACTTCTTCCGTGTGTGTGTATGTGTGTGTGTGTGTGTGTGTGTGTGTGTGTGTATGTATGTGTATGTGGAGGGCGGGAGATTTCTGAGCTGCTGAAAGTCCAGAGCTGTGTGTGCCGCGTACTGCTGACCCCTGGGAGGGTCTCCAAAGTTGTAATTGCCCTGCCCTAGGCAGGCCAGAAAAGGTATGGGCTGGGGATAGAGCAGTCTTCTCTCTTCCAGCCCAGCAGTGTCACACTCTTCCCAGCCTCTTCCCTGGGTCAGAGCTGCAGGCTGGGTCTTCCGAGATCGTGATCGTGATCGCTCAGGCTCTTCTGTAATCCGACACTACTCCTCAGTTCAGAGGCCAGCTTGAGTCTCTGGAAGGGTGACGCTAGTATTGGGAAAGTGGGGAGAGGGGCCCAGGTATGAAGTTTACATCCTTTGTCCGACCTAGGGCACAGCTGGAGGTCTCAGCTGAGGTTACTGCCTCAAATGCTGGATATGCTGCTCTCGGCAGGAGAGATCACCTTTGGGATGAAGGGAAAGAGCCCACCTCCTGGCTTTTGTGTTCTCTGTTCTGTCCTGGGACCCCCTGCATTTCAGCAGCTGTGGATGCGAGCCTCCGCTCTACTCTGCTCCCTACCCTCTTTCCCTGCTCACCCAGTTTGCCCACCTTCAAGTAATCCTCGTATGAGTCTCTTTGCTCTTCTGTGTGATGAGCAGAGAGTCCTTTGATGGGTTATAGATGTTCAATTTGTGGTAAGTTATGGAGGAGAACTCAAAAAAACCACCTCTCTGCCGCCATTCCTATGACATCACTCCCTGTTTATTTTTGTTGTTGTTGTTGTTTTGGGTGATTTCTGCTATCTTGTCTTCTAAATCACTGATTTGATCCTCTGCTTCATCTAATCTGTTGGTAGCTTCTTCAAGTGTGTTCTTTATTTCAGGTTTTGTATTTTTTAATTACGACTGGGTATTTTTTTATGATTTATGTATCCTTCTCTACGTTTGCTATGTCTTTATTGAGATTCTCACTAAGTTCCTTAAACATTATTATAGTCAGTATTCTAAACTCTGTCTCTGTTAGGTTGGTTGCCTCAGTTTCGTTTAGTTCCAATTCTGAAGGTTTCTTCTGTTCTTTTATTTGGGACATGTTTCTTCGTTTCTTCATTCTGGCTGTCACTCTGTGTTTGCTTTGATGTATTATGTAGATCCCCTATGTCTCTCAATCTTTGCTGGGTGGTCTTATGTAGTATGTGTCCTTTATATTGAAACTGCACAATCTCCCTATTCTCCTGTGCACATGTTCCAGAGGTGTCTCTTGTGTTGTTATTCTCCTGCTGAAGTTGAGCTTTCATTGTTTTTGTCTTGTCAGTGGGTGGGTTTGACTCCCAGACTGACTAGCTGTGAAAATTGTCTATGCCCACAGTGTATGAGCTGCTGTTTGAGGATTGACCCCTCAGATGAGGCTTGGCCCCTTTGAGCTCCTGTGCCTGTAGAGAATTATCTTTTGGTGTGTCACTTGTAGCTTAAACCCCATAATGGTCTGGTTTGTCCTGGAGTTGTCCCCTGGGTGTGTTGATTTTGTTGCCTCTTGGGCTGGGTTCTCATGCAGGGTGATTTCAGAAAAAAACAAACCTACAAGCACAAAAGGAACCACAACAAAAACCCAAATACACTCACACATAAAAACAACCAACAACCAACACTCAACACAAACAAAAACATCAAACACACACGCACACACACACACACACACAAATAATAACACCAAAAAAATCAATACATAAAAACAGAAAGGAGGAAAAGTGGAGCAAGGAAAAGAAGAGAGAGAGAAAGAAGAGAAAAGGGAAAAAATATATATCTAAAAATGATGAGAATAATAATAAAAATTTAAAAATAAACAGTGCCCATCTTGGTTCAAGTTCACCAAGGCTGTCCTCTGCTGTAGAAAATCCTCTGCTGTAGAAAATCTCTGTGTCTTGGGGAGGCGGAGCCCAGAGTGACCCTAGCAATGACCCTAGGTGGGCAGGCTATGTGGTGTGATTGGTAGTTTTTACAAAGTCATTGCAGTTTCTGCTCTCACCTACACAAAGTGTGCTGAGAACACCACAGCTAGCCACCAGGAGGTGGGCTTCTTCTCTGTGTGCAGGTCTCCTGTGTCTTAGGGTACTTCTTCCGTGGGTGGGGATTGTGGAGGGTATGAGATTTCTGAGCTTCAGAAATCCCAGAGCTGCCTCTATAGCCCTCAGCTAATAGCTGCATGTGTCTCGGCAGATGTAATTACCCTGCCAGGAACCGCCCAGAAAAGGTGGGGGCTGGGTAGGCAGGTGCCTTTGTCTCCCTGGCCAGCCCAGCAGTATCACACTCACTCCAGCCCCTTCACTGGGTCACAGCTGTCAAACTAGTTTTTCCACTTCTTGAGGGCCACAGCTCCTATGTAATCTGACGCTACTCCTTCCCATTCTAGGACTGTCTTAAAACACTGGAAGGGCTGGGATAGGAAAGCTGTGGGAGAGTGGGGGGAGGAGTCCAGGCATGGTACTTTCTCTGCTTTCTACCTGACTGTGAGAGCCCAGCCGCAGTTCTCAGCTGAGGTCTCTGCTTCGAATGCTGGGCACCACTGTCCTATATGCTGACCCATCGGCAGGACTGTGGGGCACAGGGACACAGCCCACAGCCTGGCTTTTGCAATCTCTGGTCTGTGTTCTTGTGACCTGCATCTCTGTGGCTGTGGGATGCATCTCCACGCTTCCCTCTTTCTTCTTCCCCCGCTCTCCTGGTTTGTCCACCTTCAGGTAATCCTCATGGATTATTCTGTGTGATGAGCAGAGAATCCTTTGATGAATTATAGATGTTCAATTTGTGGTAACTTTCAGGAAAGAACTCAAGAAGCCCACCTCGTGCCATTATTTCTATCACAATCAGACTTTTTTTGTATAAGCCAATAAGGGGGAAATCACACATCTAAACCTAACTGCCTCACACCTGTGCTCACAAAGGTGGCAATTGTCTACTTCAAGCAAAGTGAATTTCAGTTTTTCAGGTAAATTTTAAACCTCTCTATTGGCTACGTATGATTTGGAATACACATATTTGTTGCTTCTTCCTGGTAATCTTTCAAGTCTAAGCTCTGCCTGGTAGAGGGCTTTCAGATCATGGCTATATGCAGAGATCCCCATATAGGACCTCCTTAAGTGCAGAGAGACATCAAGAGAGAAACTGAAACTCAATCCAAGTGCAGACTCTGCTCCCAAGTAATAATGGCAACAATTTATTGTCTGCTTACTGTCTGCCAGGCAATATTTTAACCATTATTTTGTTCCAGGAAAACAGGGTCCTTGGCTTCACATAGGAAAGAATTCAAACATGAGCTGATAAAGAGTTTAAAGTAAAAGTAATTTTATTTAGAGAGAGTAAGAAAACAAAGGTCACCCTATAGACACAGTGGCAGTCTCTAATCGCTAGTGGAAGAGAGACTCCCTTCATTCCCCTGGGCTAAGGTTTAAAAGTGTTTTCTGCTTCCATGGAAAATTCATTGGTATGGTGGGGGAAAAGGTGATAGAACAATGGTAAGTTTACCTCTAAGTTCAGTAAGATGCAAGAATAGGGGCAAGTTTGTTTTTAACTCTTTTAAAGCACAACCTGTGTTTTCTTCCCATGAGCTTTTATCTTTGCCATGGCACTTACAGTTTGCTTTAGTCAGACAAGTGGTGATATCTGTACTCCAAATTCTCTAGGCATGACCAGTTGTCAAGAAGTATTCCACCTCTCTGCTTATGCTCTTCTCCCAACTCTCCATCTCTACCTCTCAAAATCCTACACTACTTTTTCTTACATAAAATAATAATACTAATAATAATTGGTTGTTGTGTCTGTGTGTGCTTACATAGCAAAATAAAGTTCTGGCAATTTAATATCTGTTCTTCGTGTCTAAATCTATATTTATATCTATCTACCTATCTATCATCTATACAATATTTTCTTTTTTTTTAAGTGGCCTGGAATCTTGGCTCAGAAAGATGTTGATGACCTTAATGAGTGTATGCAAGGATCAGAGCAAACTAATTCCAATTAACAACTCAGCAACCTTATCCTTCTGGTGGAGGGTAGCCACTTTCCTCAAGTACAAAGGACAGTGAAATTTATTTAGCTTAGTTACACAATAATATGAATTTCTTGCAAGAGTCTATCAGGAAAAATCTATGAATTAATATTGTTAAGGTAAGAAGTCTATTAAGACACATTACTTATAATCACTATGTTTAATGTTCAGAGCATATAAATAGTGCTTTTGAACATTCTAGAGAGAGACACATTCATATATTTATCCTTGAATCAGGCACTCCTATTTTGCAGCATATTTGTATTTATAGACTTTTTTTAATCCCTTGGAACTCAGCCTCTTGGACACTTCAGTGCAGTTTCTTGCCATCTTTTTGTAGCTTCCTAGTGGAGATGACATTTGCTCAGCTAGAGAATAGACACTTTCTAGCTGAGTTGCTCATCACACTGATACCCCAAGGCATGGCTGATTGGCTGTCAGAGGACTCCAGCTGTTTAGTTGCCATGATGTGTCTTTTATAGGAAAAGACATTTCCTGGAACATCAACAGCTTGTTAAGGGAATGCAGGGAGGAAAACTTGAAATTTTGGAGGAACTGAGTGGTTTGAACTTGGAGGGGACGTGAAGATAAAACAGAGAAGGGGATGATTGGAAGACTTTCCCCCATCTGTGTTTGAAAGACTCATTTTCAGAGGTAATTTTACAACTTAGGGTGAGCAACCTTTTCTTCACAGCTTAGAAGGTCAAATGTTGGTAGGAGAAGCAGTCTGACTGCCGTGTTTCCCCAAAAATAAGACCTAGCAGGACCATCAGCTCTAATGCGTCTTTTGGAGCTAAAATTAATATAAGACCTGGTAATTATATTATATTATATTATATTATATTATATTATATTATATTAGACTCGGTCTTATATAAGACCTGGTATTATATATTATATTATATTATATTATATTATATTATATTATATTATATTATATTATATTATGATTCGGTCTTATATTATAGTAAAATAAGACCAGGTTTTTTATTAATTTTTGCTCCAAAAGACGCATTAGAGCTGATGGTCCGGCTAGTCTTATTTTTGGGTAAACATGGTATTACCCACTCTAGAGGTACACAGATCATGTACGGATGTAAAACTCATCAAAGAAGGTAGAAAACTCCTTATGAAATTGTCAGCAATTTCACTTCAATCTGATTTTCTTTGTGCCTTGATTTCCTCTGCTGAAAATCAAGGGTAAAGGATACTCTTCGGCATGCTTCTAAGGCTCAGAGAGCAAAAAGCTGACATGATACTTGGATTTTAAAGGCCCCTTTGGGAAGCTAAGTTGGTAGCCAGAGCATGCAGAATGGAAGAACAAGCCAGTGGTAATGAGGCTGTGCTTGCCAATTTGAAGTCTAGGTGGGCCAATTAGCTCTGCTTTTTTCCACAGCCATCGACTGACCTCTGAACTTTGGTCAGTCATCTCACAGTTTGAATCATTGGTCATTGGAGTCCTCAAGAGATAGTATATGGTTGGCTCAGTGAAAACTAACTAGTAGAGCTATGGCTCCAAGTGTCACCTCTGTGTGTAGGGCAGCACAGGAACTCTTCAGAGCACCAAGTACTGTTTAATGGTCTGTTGGAGTCCTTCTGCCACCGGTACTTTCTGCTCTCACAGCTCTTATCACTCTATATTGTGATTGCTGTCTTGTTATTTGTTTCTCTCATCAAACTGTGAGTTCTTTGAGAACAAAAATTGTGTCCTACTCAACTCTATCACCATGGCATCTCACACAGTGTTGGCACATAGTAAGTGTTCAACAAATCTTTGAGGAATGAATGATGGAATATGAAGGGCCTAGCATCAGGGTTCCCAACCATAGTTTGACAGCAACTCAATGGGTCACCAATGTCACCTTAAAATTCTGAAAAAAATCCTTAAAGAAACTGTATGTAATTAATTTAGAAAAAAATTATTAATATTCGTTTATTGGGATGACAATTGTTAGTAAAGCTACATAGATTTCAGGTGTACAATTCTGTAACATGTCATCAATATATATCATATTGTGTGTTCACTAACCAAAGTCAGTTCTCTTTCCATCACCATATATTTGATCCCCCTTACCCTCATCTACCACCCTTCATACACAATGGAATACAATTCTGCCATAAGAAACGATGAAACACTTTGAAATTTTTAATTTATAAATGGCTTTGCAAAAATGCTACCTATGTGCCAAGGGACAGATGTGGATAGTAACAAATTAAATAGTCTGCCAAGGTAACATCATCCTTTAAAGGTAGCTGACCAATTGACAAACCCTGGCTCACTCTATTGTATATGCAGCAAAACAAAACTTGTTTAAATAAAAAATAAATAAAATCATAATCTGAATTCATAATGGTGATATTTTGGTCCCAAATATCAGTTGGAGAAAGGCTAAGGAGGATGAATACCCAGTGGGGTAGCTACTATTAACATGCTCATTTTACAGAAAGAGAAACTGAAAGTCAGAGTGTTTCCATGATTTTGCCAGTCACTTACTGTAAGTGCCAGAGCCAGAATTCAAACCCGGTCTTGTTTCTTTCCAAAAATTTTATTTGGGAGTTTTTTTTTAAATGCAGAAAAGTTAAAAGAGACTGCAAATCATATACTCACACTTAAATTCTACCTTTAACATTTTTTCTTTATTTGTTTTATCCATCTATCCACCCCTCTATTCATCAATAAATCCATCTTAATTTCGGTGCATTTCAAAGTAATTGTAGACATCAGTATACTTCAACCTATATGCTATATGCTTATAGGATGCATATCATCAAAAAGCATTTAATACCTGTTTGCAGAGGTTCTAACGTGAAATTTACTTATGATGCAATATACAAGTTTTACATGTATATTTGCTGGGTTTTGACAAATGCCTACACTTCAGCTACCCGAACCCTATAAAGATTTAGAACACTACCATTCTCCTAGAAGAGTGCCCTCATGCCCCTTCCCAGTAAATCCCACCCCTAAACTCAGAGGCAACCAGTATTCTGACATTCTTCTACCATATTTATTTTTGCTGTTCCAGTATATATATAGATAGATAGATAGATAGATAGATAGATAGATAGATAGTATTTATACTCTTTTATGTAAGAATTTACCCATGTGGTTTTGTAAATCAATATTTTGTTCCACTTTATTATTGAGTGGTTATGGGTATACCCCCAATTTATTTATCAATTCTCCTGTTAATGGACACTATTTCCACATTCTGGATATTATGAACAACACTGCTATGAACATTTGTGTACAAGTCTTTGTATGGACATATATTTTCATATGTCTTGGGTACAAACCTAAGAGGGGAATTGATAGGTCATTGGGTAGGTATATTTTCACTTTTATAAGAAATTCTAGACCATTTCCCAAAACAGTTGTATAATTTTAACACTCCCATCAACAATGATTGACAATTTTGATTCTTCCACATCCCCACCAACATTTGGTTTTGTAGGTCTTCTAAATTTTAGTCATAGTGCATAACATATATCAATATATATGCCCCCAATCAGGGAGCAGCAAAATATACAAAGGAACTACTAACAGAAATAAAGGGAGAAACTGACAAAAACACAATCATAGTAGGGGGCCTAAATATGACATTGACAGCTATGGATAGATCATCCAAACAAAAATCAGTAAGGAAATATCAGCCCCCATGGACATAATTGACAATTACAGAGCACTTCATCCGAGAATACCAGACTATACATTCCTTTCTAGTGTGCATGGAACATTCTCAAGGATAGACCATAAATTGGGACATAAAACTAGCCTCAACAAATTTAAGAAGATTGAAATTACCAGGCATATTCTTTGAACACAAGGCTTTGAAACTGGATATCAACTCCAAAAAGAAAGTAGGAAATACCACAAATATGTAGAGATTAAACAACAAGCTTTCAAAGAATGACTGGGTCAAAGAAGAAATAAGAGGAGAGATCAAAAAATACATAGAAACAAACAATAATGAAAATACATCCAATCAAAAGTATTGTGATGCAGGAAAAGCAGTAATAAGAGGGAAATTTATATGACTACAGGCCTATCTCAACAAAGAAGAAAAATCCCAGATAAACAACCAATATCACACCTGAAAGATCTAGAAAAAGAAGAAGAAATGAAACCCAAAGTCAGCAGAGGGAAGAAAATAATAAAAACCAGAGCAGATGTAAACAAAATAGAAAACGAAAAGACAATAGAAAGAAATTAAAGCAATAAAGATCTTGTTCTTTGAAAAGATTAGTAAAATTGACAACACCTTGGCTAGACTCACTAAGATAAAAAGAGAAAAGACACAAATCAGAAATGAAACAGGAGAAGTTACCATGGTTACCACAGAAATACAAAGGATCATACAAGAATACTAAGAAGTACTATATGCCACCAAATTCAATAACCTAGAAGAAATGGACGAGTTTTAGAAACATACAGCCTTCCTAGACTGAATCATGAAGTAGTGGAAAATCTAAATAGACCGATCAACAATAAGGGAATTGAAACAGTCATTGAAAACCTTCCCCAAATCAAAAGTCCGGGACCAGATGGCTTCACTAGTGAGTTCTACAAAACATTCAAAGAGGATCTAACACTTGTCCTATTCAAACTCTTCCAAAAAATTGGAAGAAGAGGCAATACTTCCTAACTCATTTTATGAGGCCAACATTACCTTGATATCTGTCATGCGGGAGACACTGCTTGCTGCGCCATCCACCATGCGGGGAGTCATCAGGCGGGGTCTCTGCCTCTGCTCCCCACACAAGAACGCAGGACATTGTGAGGCCAAAAAGGAACACCCACGGAGCCATAAGCAGGGGAGTCATATCACTATAGTCTCACTGGCAGCTGGGTTGGAGAAACAGGAAACAGGAGCCACACTGTTCACAACCCTCACTGTGCTGCTTGCAGGCTCGCCACCATCTTCTTGCTAGCCCCCATTTTCCACTACCGTAGCCAGAGCAGTTATATTAGTGGCCAATGGCTCACTGGTTACAGCTGACGGCCAACTAGCCACAGCTTATGGCCATCCAATCACAGTTGATGGCCATTTACTACCTGAGCCAGCACCTTTCCAAGTGAGGCCGAGAGCCTGGAAACTGCCCTCTGGGGCTCTGTCCCCACACTCCACCCCTACAGGCTCTTGCCTCACAATCTGTGCGACAAGTATCTTCTGCCAGGGGCCCTGTGCGAGGAGCCTGGAGGTGAATGCAATATCCTGGACACAGCCAGGCTCTCTGGGGACAGCCAGGGTTTCTCAGGGCACCACCAGTGCTTCTGGGCACAGCCAGACTTCCTGGGCTTCTTAGGGTACCACTAGTTTCCCGGGGCACAGCCAGGGTTTCTCAGGGCACCACCAGTGCTTCTGGGCACAGCCAGACTTCCTGGGCTTCTTAGGGTACCACCAGTCTCCCCGGACACAGCCAGGATCTCTCAGGGCACCACCAGTGCTTCTGGACACAGCCAGACTTCCTGGACTCTGCCAGGGTTCTCAGAGCACTGCCACTCTCTCGCTCTGGGCACAGCCAGGGCTCTCAGGGCACTGCCACTCTCTCTCTCTGGGTCTCTCAGGGTACCGTGCTGGAACAACAGCAGCTCACAATCAAGGTGCTTACATATTCTCAATGGTGGCCGGTCAAGACACAAAAGCAAACATCCGCCAGTTCCACCACATGGTGGTATGTTCCCAAACAGTCAAGCTGTCCATTAAATTAGAGACAGAAGGCAATTCACCATAGTCCATAGTCATTCGCCAGGGCTGTCCTGGGGGTGAGGGACGACCTTGACCTCACCCTCATTTCCCACGGAGGACTCAGCAAGTGTTTCCTCCTGGGACTACAAGTCCTGCATCCGGGCTGCCTCAGCAAGCACTTCCTAGCCCACAGGGCCGCAATGTCCTTTGCTTTCTCTGGCCTATGCTAGTTGGGGAACCGTCCATGGCTTCCCACCTCTCCATGGGGGTCCAGCTCTCCAGCAGCTGCATGGCTTTTCCTGTGCTGGTGGGAGAACCATCCACATCCTCCCACCCCTCCACGGGGGTCCAGCTCTCAGGCAGCTGCTCCTCCTGGTCTTCCTGAGACTGAGTGTTCATACACACAAACTGCTCCACCGCCCTTCAGGGAGCTTTGGCCGGCACCATACCCTGCTCGCTGCGCCATGTGTTGTGTGGGAGACCCTGCTCGCTGCGCTATCTGCCGTTCGGGGAGTCATCAGGCGGGGTCTCTGCTCCCGCTCCCCACACAAGAACGCAGGACATGATGAGGCCAAAAAGGAACACCCACGGAGCCATAAGCAGGGGAGTCAAATCACTATATTCTCACTGGCGGCTGGGTTGGAGAAACAGGAAACAGGAGCCACACTGTTCGCAACCCTCACTGCGCCACTTGCAGGCTCAGCCACCATCTTCTTGCTAGCCCCCATTCCTTGGTAGCATAGCCACAGCAGTTATATTAGTGGCCAATGGCTCACTGGTTACAGCTGACGGCCAACTAGCCACAGCTGATGGCCATCCAATCACAGTTGATGGCCATTTACTACCTGAGCCAGCACCTTTCCATGTGAGGCTGAGAGCCTGGAAACTGCCCTCTAGGGCTCTGTCCCCACAATACCAAAACTTGGTAAGGATAACACAAACTAAGAAAATTAGAAACCAATACCTGCGAAGAATACAGATGCAAAAATCCTAAACAAAATTCTAGCAAATTGAATGCAACAATGTGTTAAAAAGATTATACATCACGGTCAAGTGGTGTTCATCCCAGGGACTCACAGATGGTTCAACATATGCAAATTGAGCAATATGACACACCACATAAACAAAATAAAAACAATATGATCATATCTATAGATGCAGAAAAAAGCATTTGACATGATACAACATCCATTTATGATTAAAACACTTAATAAAATGTGTATAGAAAGAAAATACCTCAACAAAATAAAGGCCATATATGACAAACCCTCAGCTAATATCATACTTAATATTGAAAAACTGAAAACTTTTTCTCACATCAGGAAGAAGAGAGGGATGCCCCCTGTCACCACTGTTATTCAACATAGTATAGGAAGTCCTAGTCAGAGGTATTAGGCAAAAGAAAGAAATAAAATCATTCAAATTGGGACTGAAGGAGTTAAATTGTCGCTTTTGTGCAGATGACATGATTCCCTATACAAAAGTAGAAAACTGTAAAGACTCCACCGAAAATACAAAACAAAAACAAAACAGAAAAAACAATTGGAAACAATAAACAAATACATCAGGGTTGCTGGATACAAAATCAACGTACAAAAGTCCATTGCATTCCTATATACTAACAATGAAATCTCAGAAAAAGAAATACAAAAAACAATTCCTTTTGCAATTGCAGCAAAAAGAATAAAATACCTAGGAATAAACTTAACCAAGAATGTGAAAAACGTGTATTCTGAAAACTATAAGACATTTTTTAAAGGAATTCAAGAAGACACAAAGAAATGGAAAGACATTCCGTGCTCATGGATTGGAAGAATCAACATAGTTAAAATGGCCATATTACCCAAAGCAATATACAGATTTAATGCAATCCCCATCAAAATCCCAATGGCATTTTTTAAAGAAATAGAACAAAAAATCATCAGATATGTGTGGAATCACAGAACATACTGAATAGTCAAAGCAATCCTAAGAAAAAGAATAATGCTGGAGGTATGACACTCCCCAAGTTGAAAAGGGAGAAAAACAGACACACAGGTCAATGGAATAGAATTGAAAACCCAGAAAAATACCCATATATGTATGGGCAGATAATTTTCAACAAAGGAGCCAAAAATATACAGTGGAGAAAAGACACTATCTTTCATTAATTTGCTGGAAAAATTAATTGTGACTGCTATCTGTCGCAATATACCAAAATAACTCAAAATGGATCAAAGACCTAAACATGAGACCTGAAACAATAAATTGCATAGAAGAAAGCCTAGGTACTAAGCCTATGGACCTGATGTTCAAAGAGGGTTTTATGAATTTGACCTCAAAGGCAAGGGAAGTGAACACTAAAATAAATGAATGGGACTATATCCAACTAAACAGATTCTGCACACCTAAAGAAATCATCAACAAAACAAAAAACAACCAACTGAATGGGAGGAGACATTTGCGAACAACACCTCTGATAAAGGCTAATATCCAAAATATATTAAGAAGCTCACACACCTCAACAACAACAAAAACAATCCAATAAAAAATGGGCAGTGGAACTGAACAGACACTTCTCCAAAGAAGACATACAAACAGCACACAAATATATGCAAAAAATGCTCAACTTCAGTCACTCTTAGGGAAATACAAATCAAAACCACAATGAAATATCACCTCACACCTGTTAGAATATCTGTCATGAACAACACAAATAATAACAAGTATCGGAGAGGCTGTGGAGAGAAAGGAATCCTCATACACTGTTGGTGATAATGTAAATTCGTACAGCCACTATGGAAAACAGTATGGAAGTTTCTAAAAAATAAATTAAAATAGAAGTACATTATGACCCAGCAATTCCACTTCTAGCTATTTATCTGATGAAATCCAAAGAATTAATTTGAAAATATATTATGCACCTCTATGTTCATTGCAGTATTACTTACAAAAGCCAATATATGGAAGCAACCTAAGTGTCCATCAATAGGCAATTGGATAAAGAAGTAGTGGTACATATACACAATTGAATATTACTCTGCCATAGAAAAGCATGAAATCTTACCATTTGCTATAGCATAGATGTACCTAGAGGGTATTATTCTAGGTGAAATAAGTCGGACAGAGAAAGACGAATACCATGATTTCACTTATATGTGGAATCAAAGAACAAAATAAACAAATAAAATAGAAATAGATTCATAGATACAGAGAACAAGCTGATGGGAGAGGGGTTGGGGATAGGTGAAAAAGGAAAGATTGTGATGGGGAGTAGAAGAACTAGTGAGTTATCTGCTCTTATTGTCTAGGCTTAAGGCAATGGACATCTTAACTAAGGCTGTGGAAATAGTTATTGAAAGATGGAAAACTTATTAAGGAGGTTGTATTGAGATTCTTCATGACAGGAAGTAATGGTGGGAAGGGTGCTAATCTCTCTTCTGCTTGAGTCAGCATATAGTTACTCTCCAATAGCAGCAAATATGAATATTGACAGTTCTCATACAGAATGGGGCTTTCCTTTCATAAAATTGGTTCTTTTTCCATTGCTTTTGCTAGAACATGGCCCTCTACCCTCTATCTTAGAGTGACTGTGTCTATTTGAATTCCTGTGCTTATATGCAGTATCATACGAATCTCTATCACTTAGGCCATTGCACCCAAGTGTATGAAAAATGCTCACTAGGATTTTTGCACATGGCTAAAAAGGTGGTTATTTCCAAAGAATATTAAAAGAAAATACCAAATAACACTACCACCACCAAAAATTATTCTTTTAGTGACTTGTCAAATGCCTGAAAGTTTAATCATTTCATGAGAGAATTCAGAAACAAAGATTCAACATTTATGCCCTTCACAAATCATGTGCATTAAAATTAAATGGAGACATTCTTGCTTGAGAAAAGGAAGAGATCAGCATAGGTTCATGTATCTGATGCCTCAGTTACCCTTTTTCATTGAGTAGAATGGGGACTTCAGAGAACAGACTCATGAAGTAGTTAAGTGAGGATGAGTGGTAGGGATTTTAAGAAAGACTATAACAGAACAGAGCTCCAACTAATGAGTGCATGAGTGCCTATGTCAATTGCTCTTCCTTTCATCAAAGTGTTTGGGTATGAAAAGTTCAAAAGGGTAGGATCACTGACCTAACTAATTAAACCAAAGCTATGAAACTTAAAAATTCCAGTGTTACAACTTAGGTTCCCAGCCTGTTACACCTCACTATCTTTGCATACACCTCAAATATTTTCTCCTTCAGGACCCTCCACTCTCTCAAAATCCAGTATAAACTGAGTCACTAAGGAGGACATTCAAGCTCAGCTCTTGTACAGCATCTGCTGCATACATGTCAGTGTATTCAGTGAATGTCTGATACTTGGTTAAAGACACTGCAGCCTTTCAGATTAGTGAAGGGAGTGTAGTTCTCAACTCATCAAGTGTCAAAATAATGAAGCAAGGTGAAGGCAATGATCATCAGCAGAAGGAGCTACAATAAAGACTTCAACCAATCTTCATACCTCTCAGGTTAACTAAAGAGACTCTAAAGAAAAGGGATCTGTGAAGCACAGGACAAAAGGCAGTACCTGGGCAGAGTAGGCATTGGATCTATGTATGTTGAGTGAAAAAGTCAGAAAAGAAGCATTAGGCCAGGTATAGGTGGCCAGTGACAAGAGGTAAATATCTGCCTTTAGGAAAAACAAATCCTGTGCCACCCCTCCATTTTATAGCATCTGTTTTTTCTTCTAATTGTATGAAACCATCTCTTTTTTGTTCCTTTATAAATACTTAAAAGGTGCATCCCTTTCCATGGGATCTGACTGTGTAGGTGTACCTGCAAGTGACTGTAGCATAACTTCTTGTAATCCAAATAATGAGTCTGATTTGCATGAGACACCCATTGACTTGGACCCTACACATGTGAAACTGTTGATGATTTAAACAGTGGATATTGTAGAAAAGATAATCAGAGGGATATCAATCTATTCAAAGAAATATCCAGCTAACCAGTCATGAAAAACATAAAAATAAATCTCGTTAAGATTTTTAAATGGGTCTTCTGAGGACCAGGCAATACAACAATATCCCAGGTAGTACAACATTAAAATGCTTCATTAATTCAGATTAGTCTCTGCTCAACATCTCTATCATTTATTCCAAATCACTGATGATTTATCTTAGTCTAAGAAATATGGAGAGTGATTTGGCTGCACAGACATAACTAATGCTAAGTCGTCCCTGAAAAGCTTGGAGTTTGAGCTGAGACTGAAAGCCCTAAGAGACGCTCTCAAATTGTGGAGAGTTCCCTGAATTCAACCAAGGATATTCTCATGAGTTTTTAAAAATAAGAATCTTTATCCACTTCAGTTAAACTCCACCACTCTGCAGACAGTTTCCATTTGTTAAATACCACTAGGGTCTGCTCTACCTTGGCAAAACAAACAAACAAAAAATCACTTTTAGGTCTCTAGAGATGTGACAGAATGAACCACGTAGCTTCTAAAATAAAGTGGACACTCTAAATTGTTTATTTTTCCTATTTATGGGCAAAGGAGCCTTTTATAAGAACTTGGAAAGAAGTCTTTAAAACATACGTCTAGGAAGAGAGAGAGAAAGTGAGAGCTAAGAGCACGAGTGAAAAAGAGACAGAGACTGATTGAGGTCAAGGAAGAACTGGGAGTCAAGACCAAGATGTGAAGACTAAAAATCCTAGCCTCTGCTTTCTAAAGTATACCTAGGTTGAAATTAACAGAAGCAGGGAATTCACACTATCTTAATAAAGATAATCCAGCTCATTATAACTCAGATGAGATTGGAAATGATAAAATATTTGTGAAGAAAAAAAGAACAGAGTCCATCTCTAAGTAACCAACAGTAGCTTTAGTTCTGAAAATAAACTATAAGATAAGCAGTCCCAGCAATCCAGGTACAATAAGGCAAGTAGGAATAAAAAAAGTTAATAGAATACTTTCTCCTTACCTTGGAGTATGGAGAGAGACTGGTAACATGGACAGGCCCAATCTGAATGCTAGGAAAAGAGGATAAGATAAAAGGATAGTCTCTGCCTTTATATTCCCTTTCCAACCTAGCTTGCTTTTTGCATCTCAGAAAAAAGAGAAGAAATACATAGCAAGATAACTGGTTTATTTTTTTATAATGAAATAGCAGTCAGGAGACCTTTCCTTTAGTCCAGCTCTGTCCATTCCTGGCTGTGTGACATTGGACACTTCGCTAAACCTCTCATGACTCCAGTTTTCTGGTGTATAAAATAAGAGCCTTTGTTTAGTTGTGTATACAGTGCAATTCTTTAATATATCTGGAAGCTCCTAAACACAAAAATTATTATGGTATTACCCCCTTATCTGTGGGGTTTACATTCCAAAAACCCACTGTATGCCTGACTGCAGACAGTATCAGACCATATATATACTTTTTTTCCTGTACATACATACCTATGATAAAGTTTAATTTATAAATTAGGCACACTAAGAGATTAAAAACAACAATAATAAAATAGAACAATTATAACATTATACTGTAATAAAAGTTATGTGAATGTGATATTTCTCAAAATATTGTACTGTACTCACGCTTCTTATAATGATGTGGGGTGATACAATGGCTATATGATGAGATGCATTTGCAGTTTGAGATGTGACAAAACTAGCATAAATTTCTTTTTCCTTCACAATTTCATTGATAGAAGATTCGTTCTTACTATAGATTTTAGCAACCTCAACAGACAATTGTTTTTGTTGTTGCTTATTAAGTCAATAACGTCACATTTTCACTTAAAGGAAGCACTTTATGGCTTCTCTTTGGCATATCCAAATTGCCAACATCATTATTCAAGCACTTTGGGGCCGTTATTAAGTAAAATAAGAGTTACTTGCACAGAAGCACGGCAAAATCAGCATAGTTGATCCAATAACTAAGATGGTTCATAAGTGACTAACCAGCGGGGAGCATATACAGCATGTAGCTGCTGCACAAAGAGATGAGTCATATCCTGGGCAGGATGGAGCTTGACCACGTGAAATTTCGTCATGCTACTCAGAATGGTGTGCATTTTAAAATATATGAATTATTTCTGGAAATTTCCATTTAATATTTTGGACTGCTGTTGACCACAGGTAACTGAAACTGCAGAAAGCGAAACCTCAGATAAGGTGGACTAATATATATGATATTATAACTTCTTTAGTATTCTGTGATTCGATGATTCCATGTACCTAAAAAATAATTTCCAGATGCCAGAGATTCAGCTAAGTAGAGTATGTACATGTGTGTGCATGCATAGAGGAGGGAGTAGGGGAACAGCAAAGGAAATAAATTATAAATTATGAGTGCAAAGGAAAATAGATCATTTAAAAATAAATTGATATCTAGTTACTTTGATTTACTCTAAACAAGCCTACAACAGGGATGGGTCGCAGCCTGAAAAGTCTGCCCTGAAAGCTCACTCAGGATTTTTAATCCTGTCTCCAAGTCATGAAAAGGAAATTATCTTGTGAGCCTTTAAATCTCCACCAGATGACACATATCCATACCATACGAATGCCTTGTAATTGCATTTAGAGTGTAATAGGCAGTTTGCTTTGTTATTGGTAAGATGAGTATGATTTTTATAAGACAATGAACTAATCCATACTCAGAACAGGCAAACATTTTCTGCAAAAAGCCAGATAGTAAATATTTTAGGCTTTGCAGGTCACATTCTATCACACGTTCTCCTTCTCCTTCTTCTCCTTTTTCTTCTTTTCTTCTTTTCTTCTTCTTTTTCGGTTTAAGCAACAGTTTATTTCCAGGTAGTTGACATTTAACACTTAGTATAGTATACTCATTTTTTTTAAATATGATTTTTATGTTTCAATTACAGTTGACATACAATATTATATTAGTTTCAGGTGTACACATGGTGATTAGATATTTATATAACTTAGGAAGTGATCACCCCAATAAATCTAATACCCATCTGACACCATATGCAGTTATTACAATATTATAGACTATATTCCTTGTGCTATATTTTATACTCCCATGACTATTTTGTAGCTACGAATTTGTGGTTTGTAATGCTTTCCCCCTTTTTCACCCATTCTTCTAAACTCCTCTCATCTGGCAAACATCAAAATGTTCCCTATATCTATAAGTTTGATTCTGTTTTGTTTGTTTGTTAATATTTTTCTTTAGATTCCACATGTAAGTGAAATTACATGACATTTGTCTTTCTTTCTTTGACTTACTCAGGTTCATCCATGTTGTTGCAGATGGCAAAATTTCATTCATTTTTATGGCTGAGTAATATTCCATTGTATATATGTACCATCTGTTCTTTATCCATTTTTCCATTAATGGACACCCAGGTTGCCCACGTGTCTTGGCTATTTTAAATAATCTTGCAATGAACATATGGATGCACAAGTCCCTGAGAAGCAGTGTTTTGGGTTTCTTCAAATAAATGCTCAGAAGTGGGATTACGGGGTCCTTCTTTGCTCTTGTTATAGCATTTGTTTTAAAGTCTATTTTGCCTGATATAAGTATTGCTATTTCACCTTTATTGTTTGTTTCCATTTTCATGAAATCTCTTTTTCCATCCCTTTACTTTTAGTCTGTGTGGGTCTTTTGATCTGAAGTGAGCCTCTAGGAGGCATTTGTAAGGCTCTTGATTTCTTATCCATTCAGCTACCCTATATGTCTTCTGATTGAAGCATTTAATCCATTTACATTTAAAATAATTGTTGATATGTTCATTTTATTATTCATATTTTTAATCGTTTGTTTCCCCTTCTTCTTCTTAAAGAAGTCCCTTTAATATTTCTTGTAATACAGGTTTGATGGGGATGAACTTTTTTAGCTTTTTCTTCTGTGGGAAGATCTTTATCTGCCCTTCAATTTTAAATAATAGCTTTTCTCAGTAGAGGAAACTTTGTTGTAGTTCCTTGCTTTTCATCACTTGAATATTTCACGCCAATCCCTTCTGGCTTGCAAAGTTTCTGTTGAAATAAGCTGACAGTCTTACGGAAGCTCCCTTGTAGGTAACTAACTGCTTTTTTTCTTGCTGCTTTTAAGATTCTCTTTGTCTTTAACCTTTATTATTTTAATTAATGTGTCCTGGTGTGGGCCTCTTTGGGTTCATCTTGTTTGGGACTCTCTGAACTTCCTGGGCTTGTATGTCCACTTCCTTTACCAAATTAGGGACGTTTTCCATTATATTTCTTAATAGATTTTCAATTCCTTGCTCTGTCTCTTCTCCTCCTGGTAACCCTGTCATACAAATGCTGGTACTCTTGATGTTGTCCCAAAGGCCCCTTAATCTATGCTCATTCTTTTTAATTCTTTTTTCTTGTTGCTGTTCTGATCAGGTGTTTTCTGCTGCCTTATTTTCCAAATTGCTGACTCAGTCCTCTGCTTTATCTAATCTACTGTTGATTCCTGCTAATGTATGCTTCATTTCAGTTATTATATTCTTCATTGTGATTGGTTCCTTTTTATGGTTTTTATCTCCACTTTTATGCTTCCTATCTCTTTGTTAAAGTTCTCACTGAAATCATTGCATATCTTTATAATATTTTGAACCCTGCATCTGGTAGGTTGCTTGTTTCCATTTTGTTTAGTTCTTTTTCTGGAGATTTGTTCTGGTCTTTTATTTGTTTCCATTTTGGCAGAGTCCCTGTGTTTGTTTCTATGCATTAGGTAGGGCTGCTATGTTTCCCAGTCTTAGTAGAGTGGCCTTACATAGTAGGTGTGCTGTGGGGCCCAGTGGCACAGTCTCCCTTGTCAACTGAGTTGGGTACTCCTGGAGTCTCACTTGTGTGGTTTGTGTGTGCTCTCCTGTTGTATTTGAGCCTTGTTTGCTCTTTGCACATCAATGGGAGAGAATGATGCTCAAGCTGATTGGTTGTGAGGACTGGCCATGACTACAGTGCCGGAGCTGGTGTTCAGGGGATGACCCAATGGAGCAGGATTTGCTTTAGCAGGGCTCTGTTGGCTGCCCAGTGGACCCTTTGGGTGTGTCATTTGTGGAGGTTGTTCGATGGTGCTCTGATGTGCTATAAAGCTGGTTACCTGGTGTGTTGGTTCTGGGGCCTCTTATAAGGGGCTCTGTTGCAGTCCAAGTTCAGCCACAGTCTGTTCCCTGCGTTGAGCTACTTTGTATGAACTGCAAAGTGATCTGCAGATGGTTGCCACTTGTGCTGGGCTTCAAGTTGCCTGGGAGAGGCTAGGCTGTGAACTGAGGCTGGCTGCTGCTAGTGTCAGGCTTGGGGCTGTTTAGTAAGAAGTACAGGGAATGCCAAGGCCAGGTACTTCTTCTTTGTTGTTTGTGAACCTTTGAGAGATTTTAGGAAAGTCTGCAGCATTAGCCAAAATAGGCTGTTTGTATGGAAAAGCCACTGGAAGAAGCTTGGGTGTGCCCACAAGTTGGGTAGGGCACGGTCTCATGGAATCAACAGGGTAGGGAAAATGGTGTTAGCTAGTTTAATGGAGCCTCAGATATGGCTCTCTCCTGTGTCTGTCAGCTGGGTGGGGGTAAGGCTCACAAAAAAATAATGGCTTCTGCCAGCATTTCTGTCACGGAGAAAGTTGCTCCTCCAGCCCTCACCCAGAGCCAGACAATTCAGATCCTCCATGTATGTCCCTGTGACCTTTCATATTGCTGTCCCAATGCTGGAGCTCAGAATGAGTGAGTCCATCAACAAGTAAGTCAGTATATGGGCCCTTTAAGAGGTTCACCTGGAACTCCAGCAGCCCTCCATCTCATTGAGCCACAATCTCTGCTGGTTTTCAGAGCCAGAAGTTATGGGGACTTCTCTTCCTGGCACTGGAACCTTGGGCTTGGAAGCCTGGTGTGGGGCTGTGACCCACTGCTCCTCAGGGGTTACCTCCACAGCCAAGATATCTCTCCTGATTTTTAAACACCACATGTGGGTGTGGGCCCAGCCCAATTGGTGTCTCCACCTCTCTTACCAGTCTGGAGGTGTCTTCTCCTGTATATCCTTAGTTGTAAGAAATCAGTTCAGCTAGAGTTCAGGTGATCCTCAATGATGGTTATTCTGTAATTTAGTTTTAATTTTGGTGAGAGGAGGCAAGCACAACGTTTACATACTCTGCTTAATTGATCAGAACTTCACACATATTCTTCTTTGCTTTTTGTTTGTTTGTTTTACCTTTTCTAAATAATAATTTTAAAATCTGAGTACAGAAACAGGCCATAGGCTGGATTTAACCTGCTGGCTAGTTTGAAGACCCCTGCTCTGGAAGAAGTCTAAGTAATCAAGCAGTAGTGGTAGTGAGATGTCTAATATAACAGGTGTTTAAGTGACTAAAGTTAACTGGAAATTGAGCAGGTAAACCTAACAAACTATGCTGCAAAAAGCTGTGAAAGAATATATAAGCTACTCAGTACATTGTGGCCCTTGGAGAACAGCTACTATTTGAACTCAAGCAGACTGACACCAGAGACTGTACTCTCTTCCACTGTGCATATTCTGGAATAGCACCATGTGAATGGCTTTATAGAAGCATTTCATATTTTAGATAAATAGGGGGTTCCTTACACTTTCTGTAAATAAACTCCTATTTTCTCAATTATTTACATGAAAATTTCCAATGAACTGTTAATATGTTCTTATTAACAAATCAGTCTTAAGCTTCACTGACTCTCCACTTTGCCCCAATCTTCTCTGCCAAGTACTTAATGATGTATAAATAAACACAGATACAAAAGGCAACCCAATATATATAAAACTCCTATAAGAATCATTTAATAAGCTGAAGAATTATTTCAAAAAGTAAGTGATTCCTCAATAGAACAAACTAGAAAGTCCTGAAGTAAACCCAAACACATACAGGAATTTAGTATATGCTAAAAGTGGTATTTAAATTCATGGGGGAAGAGATAGTAGAATAAATGGCATTGAGACAACTATGTAAAAATTCAGAAAAAAAAGTTGAATCCACAATTCATACCTGGCTCAAATGAATTCCAGATAATCAGAATTTTAACATGAAAAATAAAACCATGAAAAAGACTAGATGAAAGAGTGAAATCTTTTTTGGAGGGGAGGGAATATTGGGGAACAGTGTGTCTTTCCAGGATGTCAAGTCGTTTTCTCAATCTAGTTGGGGGGGGGGGGGGCGCTGCTCACTTCAAGTCAAGTCATTGTTTTCAATCTAGTTGTGGAGGGCACAACTCACTGGCCCATGGGGGACTCGAACCAGCACCCTTGGTGTTACGAGCACCTCACTCTAACCATTGAGCCAGCTGGCTGCCCACTGCAGCTCAGCTCCAAGCTCAACCTGTTGTTTCCAATCAGTTGTGGAGGGTGCAGTTCACTGGCCCATGTGGGAATCAGACCGGCAACCTCATTGTTAAGAGCTCACGCTCTAACCAACTGACTCATCCGGCCTCCCCGAAATCATTTTTTGAAATAATCTTTGAGTGGGGAGAAGTCCTTTCTGAGTATGCCACAAAACCAAGAATCCAAAAAAGAAAAGTCCAATACAGATGACTACATAAAAATAAAAATTCCTTCATGGCAAAAACATCCATGAAGTTAAAAAAAAAAAAATGACAAACTGAAAAAAATGTTTGCAATGTATATCACTGAAAAGGAGTTTTCTAAATATAAAAAGATCTCCTACAAATCAATTTTTGAAAGACCAACAACCAAATAGAAAATGGTCAAAAGATAATTACCAGATTATTTATAGAAAAATGAAATATCAAATTAAACATGATAGTTGCTCAATATGAACCATAATAAGAGAAATGCAAATTGAAACTTTGTTGAGATGTTATTTTCTATCCATCAAAGTGGTGATGATGAAAAATTTTGGTAACACACTGTGCTGGTGAGGACATGGAGAAACAATTTATGATCGATCATAAATTGTTTCTCCATAAATCATAAATCAAAACTCTCATAAATTGTTGAAGGGAGTGTAATTAGCACAACTTGTATGGAGAGCAATTTGGCCAATCTGTAAAATTTGAAAGTCACTTTCCTTTGGACCTAGAAATTCCACTTTTAGGAATTTATTCTACAGATATGTTCATGTATAATAAATGGCAAATGTATAAAGATATTAAGTGGAATATTTTTGTAGTAGCTTCAGATTTAAAGTATTTTAAATGTTTATCAATGGGAAATTTGTTTATAAATTATGGTAGATCCGAACATTGGATATCTATATGTTACTGCTAGAAAATGCTCTTAAAATATATACTAAAGTAAAAAAGCAAGGGACATAACAATGTTTACAATATATAATATGCTACCATTTGTCAAAAAATGGGGAAATATATGTATGCATGTGTATGTGGAAGTAAGCAGAGCATCGTGTTTAAGAGCATGGACTCTGAAGTCAATGAGCTTGGGTGTGAATCTTGGCTCTACCACTTAATAACTATGTGACTTCCTTCTGTCTCAATCTCCTCAACTGTAAAATTGGGATAATAATATTACCTACATTTTTGTGCTTTTCTAAGGATTAAATTAGTTAATGTTTTTAAAGTCTAAGACCAGCACCTGATACAAAGTACTATTTGAGCATTTGTTAAGTAAATAAATATGCAGAGAGACTACTTGGGAGGTTCCATAAGGAGTTGCATCTGGCTAAAAGACAAGAATGAAAGGAGACTTACTTTTATACCTTTTGAATATTGTACCATATGCTAAAATAATACTTACTTTTAAAACTTAAATGATTTCTAAGTATAAATTATTTCTGTTCCCCACCATCTTAGATTATCTGCCCTTGTCTCCTCCCCGCCTATCCTCTACTTTGACCCAATTTGTATCACTTCTACTATTGCTTCTTATTAATGTTAGTATCCCTTTCCTCTCCACCAACTCAGTCCTCTCATTTGTCTCAAACTTTATATACTCATTCATGATTTCACTACCTTTTTTCTGTTTCTGATTCCCCAGTTCACTTTTCATCAAAGTGCCAGCACCACATCCTCAAAGTTTCAAATCTAGATACCCTATCAACACAAACTCAGCATGTCAAAGTGAACAGGTCATCCCTCTCGCAATTCAGCCTCCCGACATTTTTATCTCCCAGGCTAGAAACTGGACCCTTTGCTTTGATTTTTTTCCCTCTACTTCATCCCCTAGATCCACTAAATTGACCAATTTATTCTTTCACATATCTCTTCCTCACCATTTGTCACTGCAGGCATATTGCCCTAGGCCAATGTCAATACCATGATATATTATCACCTAGAGAGTTTGTTAAAATGCAGACACAGAATCAGGAGGTATGGTAGCCAGGATACAAGATACCCTCTAATGATCTCCATCTCCCAGTTTCTACTACCTGTGTAGTTTCCTCCTATATGTTATCAGGGTTTCTCTGCATGACCAAGAAAATAGGACAGAATTAAGGGGCTATCATGTGTCAGATTAGATTATAGAAGATAATGTGGCTTTTGTCTTGGTTGCTCTTTCTTTCTCTCTCTCTCTCTAAGGAAAGCCAGATACCATGGTGAGAAGTCACTCAAGCAGCCTATGGAGATGCCAAAATAGTGACAAACTGGGATGTCCAGCCAACACCTATAGTGAAAATGTTAGCCTCCTGCCAGCCACCACATGAGTCAGATTGGAAGCACGCCATCCAGTCCTGGTAAGCCTTCAGATGACTACAACTCCAGCCAAAATCTGACTATAACCTCATGAGAAACCCTCAGCCAAAGCAACCCAGTTAAACCATTCCCAGATTGTTTTTTTTCTTTAAAGTTTATTGGACGAAAATTGTTACTAAAGTTACATAGATTTCCAGTGTAAAATTCTGTAATACATTATATATATATATATATATATATATATATATATATATATATATATATATCTCACATTGTATGTTCACCACCCAGAGTCAGTTCTCTTTCCATCACCATATATTAGACCCCGTTTACCTTCTTCTAGAGCCCTGTTCTCCCCTCCCCCTTACCCTCTGGTAACCTCTAAACTAATGTCTATGCCTATGGGTTTTTGTTGTTTCAGTTGTTTCTCTTGTTCTTTTGCTATTTTTGGTTTACATACCACATATCAGTGAAATCATATGGTTGCCTACTTTTTCTGTCTGACTTATTTCGCCTAGCATTATAATCTCAAGATCCATCCATGTTGTAACAAATGGTCCTATTTCATCTTTTCTTACCACCGAACACTATTCCATTGTGTATATATACCACAACTTCGTTATCCATTCATCCATCGAAGGACATTTTAGTTGTTTCCATGTCTTGGCCAGTGTAAATAAAGTTGCAATGAACATTGGAGCACGTATGTCTTTATGGATAAATATTTTCAGATTTTTGGGATAGATACCCAGGAGAGGGATTGCTGGGTCATATGGTAATTCTATTCTAATTTTTTTAGGAACCTCCACACTGCCTTCCATAGCCGCTGCACCAGTCTGCATTCCCACCAACAGCGTATAAGGGTTCCTTTATCTCCACAGCCTCTCCAACACTTGTTACTACTTGTCTTGTTGATGATAGCTATTCTAACGGGGATGAGGTGATATCACATTGTGGTTTTTATTTGCATTTCTCTGATGATTACTGATGCTGAGCTTTTTTTGTATGTCTACTTGCCATTTGTATGTCCTCTTTGGAGAAATGTCTCTTCAGGTCCTCTGCCCATTTTTCAATTGGGTTCTTTGGTTTTTTGGTGTTGAGTTGTATGACTTCCTTGTATATTTTGAATATAAGCCCCTAAACAGAGGCACTGTTTGAAAAATCTTCTCCCATTCAGTTGGTTGCCTCTTTATTCTGTGAACGGTTTCTATTGCTGTGCAGAAGCTTTTAAGTTTGCTATAGTCTCACTCATTTATTTTAGCTTTAGCTTCCTTTGCCTTTAGAGTCAAATTCATAAAACGCTCTTTGAACACAAGATCAATAAGTTTAGTACCTATGTTTTCTTCTATGCAGTTAATTGTTTCAGGTCTTATGCTTAAATCTTTGATCCATTTTGAATTAATTTTGGTACATGGTGACAGATAGCAGTCCAGTTTCATTCTGTTGCATGTGGCTTTCCAATTCCGCCAGCACCATTCATTGAAGAGGCTGTCTTTTCTCCATTGTATGATTTTTGCTTCTTTGTCAAAAATTATCTGTCCATATTTATGTGTGTTTATTTCTGGATTCTCAATTCTATTCCATAGGTCTATGTGTCTGTTTTTCTGCCAATACCATGCTGTTTTTACTATTGTTGCCCTGTAGTACAAGTGAAAGTCAGGGAGTAGGATACCTCCAGCATTGTTTTTTTTCTTCTTCTTAGGATTGCTTTGACTATTCGGGGTCTTTTGTGGTTCCATACATATCTAAGTATCTTTTGTTATATTTCATGAAAAAATGCCATTGGGATTTTGATGGGGATTGCATTAAATCTGTATATTGCTTTGGGTAATATGGCCATTTTAACTATGTTGATTTTTCCAATCCATGAGCACAGAATGTCTTTCCATTTCTTGGTGTCTTCTTCGGTTTCTTTTAAAAATGTCTTACAGTTTTCAGGATATAGGACTTTCACATCCCTGGTTAAATTTATTTCTAGGTATTTTATTCTTTTTGTTGCAATTAAAAAAGGAATAATTTTTTTATATTTTTATTCCTTTTTTGGAGATTTCATTGTTAGTATATAGGAATGCAATGGACTTTTGTACGTTGATTTTGTAGCCGGCCACAATACTGTATTTGTTTATTGTTTCTAATAGCTTTATGGTGGAGTCTTTAGCGTTTATTACATATAGCATCGTGTCATCTGCAAAGAGTGACAATTTAACTTCTTCATTTCCAATTTGGATGTCATTTATTTCTTTCCTTTGCCTCATTGCTCTGGTGAAGACTTCCAATACTATGTTGAAAAGCAGAGGTGATAGAGGATATACCCTGTCATGTTCCTCAACATAGAGCAAAGGGCTTCAGTATTTCACCATTAATTAGGAGATTAGCTGAGGGTTTGTCATATATGGCCTTTATTATGTTAATGTGTTTTCCTTCTATACCTATTTTATTAAGGGTATTAATCATAAGTAGATGTTGTATCTTGTCAATCGCTTTTTCTGCATCAATTGATATAATCATGTGATTTTTGTCCTTTTGTTTATGTGATGTATCACATTGATAGATTTATGTATGTTGAACCATCCTTGTGCCCCTGTGATGAACCGCACTTGGTCGTGATGAATAATCTTTTTAATGTATTGTTGCATTTGATTTGCTAGGATTTTGTTTAGGATTTTTGCATCAGTATTCATCAGAGATATTGGTTTGTGGATTATTTTGTGTGTGTTATCCTTACCAGGTTTTGGTATCAGGGTAATGTTGACCTCATAAAATGAGTTCGGAGTATTGTATCCTCATCAATTTTTTGGAAGACGTTGAGTAGGACAGGTATTAGATCCTGTTTGGAGGTTTGGTAGAATTCACTAGTGAAACCACCTGGTCCCGGACTTTTCCTTTTGGGAAGGTTTTGGATGACTGATTCAATTTCGTTACTGGTGATCGGTCTGTTTAGATTTTCCAGTTCTTTATGGTTCAGCCTAGAAAGACTATATGTTTCCAAGAACTTGTATATTTCTTCTAGGTTATTGAATTTGATGGCCTATAGTCCTTCATAGTTTTCTTGGATGATCCTTTGTATTTCTGTGATGTCCGTGATAACTTCCCCTTTTTCGTTTCTGATTTTGTTAATTAGTGTCTTCTCTCTTTTTATCTTAGTGAGTATAGCCAAGGGTTTGTCAATTTTGTTAATCTTTTCAAAGAACCAGCTCTTCGTCACATTAATTTTTTCTATTGTCTTTTTGTTCTCTATTTCATTTAGTTCTGCTCTAATTTTTGTTATTTCCTTTCTTCTGCTGACCTTGGGTTTCATTTGTTCTTCTTTTTATAGTCCTTTAAGGTGTCATATGAGGTTATTTGTTTGGCATTTTTCTTGTTTCTTGAGATAGGCCTGTGATGATATAAATTTCCCTATTAAAACTGCTTTCGCTGCATCCCAAAAATTTTGGTAGGATGTATTTTCATTGTGATTTGTTTCTATGCATCTTTTGATCTCTCCTCTAATTTCTTCTTTCACCCGATCGTTCTGTAAAACTATGTTGTTTAAGCTCAATAAATTAGTGTTTTTTCTTGCTTTCTTTTGCAGTTGATATCCAATTTCAAAGCCTTGTGATCAGAGAATATGCTTGGTATGATTTCAACCTTCTTAAATTTGTTGAGGCTGATTTTATGTCCCAATATATGGTCTATCCATGAGAATGTTCCACGTGCACTAGAAAAAAATGTATAGTCTGATGTTTTAGGATGAAGTGCTCTATAAATGACAATTATGTCCATTTCATCTAATGTGTCATTTAGGGCTGCTATTTCATTATTTATTTTCTGTTTGGATGATCTATCCATAGCTGTCAATGATGTACTTAAGTGCCCTAGTATAATTGTGTTTTGGTCAATTTCTCCCTTTAGTTCTGTTAATAGTTGCTTGGTATATTTCGGTGCTCCCTGATTGGGGGCATAAATATTGATGACTGTTATGTCTTCTAGTTGTATAGTCCCCTTTACCATTAGGAAATGTCCATCTTTGTCTCTTGTTATCATTTTCACCTTGAAGTCTGTTTCATCTGATATCATTATGGCTACACCTGATTTTCTCTGGGTACCATTTGCTTGGAGTGTCAATTTCCACCCTTTCACTTTGAGTCTATGCTTGTCCTTGTAGCAGAGATGTGTCTCTTGGAGACAGCATATGACTGGGTTTAGTTTTTTGATCCAATCTGCTACTCTGTGCCTTTTTATTGGTGAGTTCAGTCCATTTACATTTAGGGTGATTATTGATATGTGAGGATTTCCTGTCATTCCATCTTTAGTTTTCTGGTAAGGTTTTGTCTCCATTGTTTCTTTGCCTTTTTGTTGTTGTCTATTATTTCTGTGTGGTAGTATTCTATGATGTTTCCCTCTGTTTCCTCTTTTATTACAGTATGTATTTCAGTTCTGGAATTATTTTGAGTGGTTACCCCTAAGTTTATGTAAAAGAAAGTTTGATATTTAGAGTATTCCATTTTCTTCAGCACGCTTACTTTCTCCATTCCCATATTCTGGTTCAGGACTTTACTCTCCCCATTTATATGTTTTGGGTGCCACAAATTGTCCCTGTTGATGGTGGTCGAATAGCTTCCTTTAGTATTTCTCGTAGTGCAGGTCGTGTATTAGAAAATTCCCTCAGCTTCTCTATGTCTGGAAAGGTCTTTATTCCTCCTTCATATGTAAAGGATATCTTAGCTGGGTATACTATTTCTGGGTCATATTTTTTCTCTTTCAATAGTTTGAATATTTGGTTCCACTCCCTCCTGGCTAGTAGAGTTTCTGCAGAGAAATCTGATGATAATTTAATGGGCTTTCCTTTGTAGGTTACTGTCTTCCTTTCCCTGGCTGCCTTGAGGATTCTTTCTTTGTCATTGATTTTAGTCAGCTTCAATAAAATGTGCCTTGCAGAAGGCCTGTTGTTATTGAGGTAATTAGGTGTTTCATTTGCTTCTTGGATTAGAAGATCCAGTTCTTGCCACAAGTTTGGGAAGTTCTCATCGACTATTTGTTTGAAAATACTTTCTGTTCCATTCTCTTTTTCTTCTCTTTCTGGCATACCCATTATTCTTATATTGCTCTTTATGAGGAGCCAGAAAGTTCTTGTAGATTTCTTTCATTTATTTTAATTCTCAAGTCTCTTTCTTCTTCCATCCATGTCATTTCCAGGTTTCTATATTCAATGTCCCTGATTCTTTCCTCCATCTCATCAATTCTACTACCTGAGCTGGCTATTTCATTCTTAATTTCTTCTATTGAGTTCTCAATCTCCACAAATTCTATTTGCTTCTTTTTAAAATTTTAATCTCTTTCATAAAATTCTCATCTTGTTCTTTGATTGTGTTTCTGAGTTCATTAAAATGCCTTTCTGTGTTTTCTTGCATCTCATTGAGTTTTTTCAGAAATGCAATCTTGAATTCTCTGTCATTTAAGTCACATATTTCCATATCTTTAAGTTCCTTTGCTGGAGACTTTTCACTTTCTTTCTGGGGTTCTTTTTGCCTTGGTTATTCATGGCAATTACTGATTTATTATTTATCTTCCTAGACATCTACAGGAGTGGCTTCTGCAGCAGGTTGATAGAAAAAAGTCTTTCTTTTGTTTTCCAGTATTTGATGGTAGAATGTTTTATTTTCTCTTCGACTGCAGGCTATTTTTCCTCTCTGACATGGTAGTCCTTTGTTTTCTCTGCACTATTCCAGCTTCTCACACAATGGGGTATTCCCTGGGAGACAGTCTTCTCCTGTTAATAGTTCACCTGGGTAACAGGGCGCAGTGTCTTTGTGGGTATACGGAGAGCTTTTGAAGTTCCAAAGCTCTTTCTGCACCAGATACAGAGCCTGTATATTTCAGCAGTTCTGTTTACTCCTGCAGGGATCCACCTATATAGGTGGGGTCAGGAGCAGGGTGAGTTGTAAGAGGTGGCCCAGAGCAATGACGGCGACCAACACCACAGCTGGTCCTGTTTCCAAAGCTCCCTCCCCTTTGCCAGAACTAGTTGGGCTGTGAATCTGTGTCTGCAGTGCACAGTTCTCAGAACTGCAAATATTCTGTTCTTTTGATCTGACACTGCTACTGTTCTGCTTTTAGCACCATGCAGGGTGAGCTCTGGGATGTTAGGGAGGGGGCGGCTCTTCTCAGTGCCTACGGCTTCCATTCTCTGCTTGACAGTGAGGGCTTAAACCACCAATTTCAGCGTTCTTCCTTCACTCTTTGCTCCGAGTTCTCTGCCATGAGCGTTGGGTTCAGCCGTGTTATATGCTCTCCCCTCAGCCCTGTGGGCCATAAACGGAGGCCTAGCAGTCTGAGTTCTTCCCTCTCTCGCGTCTGCGGTAGTTCTCGGAATGCAGCGAGCTCAGATCACTCAGTTAAGTCTGCGTCCTGCGTCCCCTCAGCTCTGTCTCCGCACTTCTCCCTTCCCTCCTTCCCCGCTCACATGATTCGCCCACCTTTAGGTGATTTCAGTAGCAGGCCTCTTCGTCTTGCCTGTCTGCTGTGCAGGCAGTCCTTTGTGGAGTTGTAGTTGTTCAATTAGTTGTAAATTCCAGGGGACATTTACAGAGGCTCACCTCACACCACCATTTTGATGACGTACTCTAGTTTGCATTTTATATGCCAATAATTCACTATCAGAATGGGAAATTAATTAAACCATTCCATTTACAATTGCATCAAAAAACATAAAATAGTTAGGAATTTAACCAAAAATGTAACGACCTATACTTAGAAAATTATAAGACATTGAAGAAAGAAATTAAAGACTATATAGATAAATGGAAACATATATATGTTCATGGATAAGAAGAATTAATATAGTTAAAATATCCACAATACCCAAAGCAACATATATATTCAATGCAATCCCTGTGAAAATAGCAATATTTATTTCCACAGTACTGAAACAAATCATCTTAAAATTTGTATGGAATCATAAAATACCCCGAATAGACTGAGATAGAAGAACAAAGCTGGAGATGTCAAGCTACCTGATATCAAATTTTACAACAAGGTTACAATCGAAACAGCATGGCATTAGCCTTAAAACAGACACATATATTAATGGAACAGAATACAGAGCCCAGAAATAAATGCATGTCTATAAGGTTATTTAATCTATGACAAAGGAGGCAAGAACTTACATTGGAGTCAAGGCAGTCTATTTAATAAATGGTGCTGGGAAAACTAGACAGATACATGTAAAAGATGAAATGGGCCACTTTCTTATTCCATATACAAGAATAAACTCAAAATGGATTAAAGTCTTACACATAAGTCCCAAAACTATAAAACTCCTAGAAGAAAGTATAGAAAGTAAACTCTCAGAGATTACCCTTAGTAATATTTTTATTGATGTATCTCCTTGGGCAAGGAAAACCAAAGAAAAAATAAACAAATGGGATTACATCACACTAAAAAAGTTTTTTTTCACAGCAAAGGAAACCATCAATAAAACAAAAAGATGCCCTACTGACTGTTAAGACATTTGCCAATGACACATCTGATAATTGGTTAAAATCGAAAGTTTATAAAAACCTCATATAACTAAACACCAAAAATAAAAATAAAAATCCAATTAAAATGTGGGCCAAGGACCTCAGTAGATATTTCTCCAAAGAGGAAATACAGATGGTCAATAGACATATGAAAAGATGTTCAACATCACTAATCATCATAGAAATGTAAATAAATATAAAAATGAGGTACCACCTCATTTCTGTCAGAATGGCTATCATCAACACATAAACAACAAGTGCTGGCCAGGATAAGGAGAAAAGGGAAACCTCATTCATTTTGGTTGAATTATAAATTGTGTAGCCACGATGGAGGTTTCCCAAAATATTAAAATAGAACTACCTTATGATCCAGCAATCCCACTCCTGTGTATTTATCCAATGAAATCCAAAACACTAATTTAAAAAAATATATGCACCTTTATGTTTACTTCAGTGGTATTTACAATAGTGAAGATATGGAAACAAACAAATTGTTCATCAATAGGCAATTCGATAAATAAATTGTGGTATATTTACACAATGAAATATTATTCGGCCATAAAAAAGAATGAAATCGTACATTTGAAACAATGTGGATGGACCTAAACGATATTAGGCTAGGTGAAAGAAGTCAGATTAAGAAAGACAAATACCACATGATCTGACTTATATGTGGAATTTAAAGAACAGAATAAACAAAAAAAACAGAGAGAGGTCATCAAAATGGTGGCATGAGGTGAGACTCTGGAAATCTCCCCTGGAATTTACAACAATTGAACAACTATAACTCCGCAAAGGACTCCCTGCACAGCAAACAGGCAAGACAAAGAGGCTCACTACTAAATTCACCTAAAGGTGGGCAAATTGAGCAAGCAGGGGAGGAGGGAAGGGAGAAGTATGGAGACGGAGACGAGACGCACGGGCACAGGACGCAGACCGCAGACCAAGCTCAGTGCTCCCAGCTAACTGCATCCTGGAACTACCTCAGCTGTGGGAGAAGGAAGAACTTTGACTGCTAGGGCTCCACTTATGGCCCACAGGGCTGAGGGGACAGCATGTAACACAGCTGAACCCAAAGCTCATGGCAGAGACCTCGGAGCAAAGAGTGAGGGAAGAAGGCTGAAAACGGTGGTTTAAGACCTCACTGCCACAGAGAATGGAAGCATTAGGCACTGAGACTAGATGCCTCCTCCCTACCATCCCAGAGGTTGCCCCACCTCAACCTGCCCAGTGCTAGAAATGCAACAGTAGCAGTGTCAGATCAAAAGAACAGAATATTTGCAGTTCTGAGAACTGTAGTCCACAGACAGATTTGCAGCCCAACTAGTTTGGGCACAGGGGAGGGAGCTGTGGAAGCAGGACCGGCTGTAGTGGTAGTCATCGCCATTGCTCTGAGACACCTCTCACAACTCACCTCACCCCTGTCCCCACCTATCTGGGCGGATCCCTGCAGGAGTAAACAGAATTGCTGAAACACACAGGTTCTGAATCTGGTTCAGGAACAGCTTTGGAATTTCAAAAGCTCCCCCATCCCCACAGGGACGTGGCGCCCTATGACAGAGGTGAACTGTTAACAGAGGAGAAGCCCGCCTTCCATGGAATCCCCCCTTGTGTGAGAAGCTGGAATAGTGCAGAGAAAACAACACTACAGTGTGAGAGAGAAAAAAAGGCTGCAGTCAAAGAGAAAATAAAACATTCTATCAACATGTACTGGAAAACAAAAGAAAGACCTTTTCCTATGAACCTGTTGCAGAACCCACTCCTGCATATGTCTAGGAAAAGAAATAATAAATCATTAATTGCCATGAATAATCAAAACAACAAAACAGCTCAGAAAGAAAGACAACAAAACAGCTCAGAAAATGAAGTCAAACATATGGTAATATGTGACTTAAACGACAGAGAATTCGAGACTGCAGTTCTGAAAAAACTTAACAAGATGCACGAAAACACAGACAGGCAGTTTAATGAACTCAGAAACACAAAGAACAGCATGAGCATTTTATGAAAGGGATTGAAATTTTAAAAAAGAACTTAATAGAATTTCTGGAGATTAAGATCTCAATGCAAAAATTAAGAATGAAATAGCCAGCTTAGGAAGAAGAGTTGATCAGATGGAGGAAAGAACCAGTGACATAGAAGATAGAAAACTGGAAATGATACAGATGGAAGAAGAAAGAGACTTGAGACTTAAAAAAAAATGAAAGAACGCTACAAGAACTTTCTGACTCCATCAGAAAGAGCAACATAAGAATAATGGGCATACCACAAGGAGAAGAAAGAGAGAAGGGAAAAGAGAGTACATTCAAATAGTCGAAGAGAAATTCCAAACTTGTGGAAAGAACTGGAACCTTGAATCCAAGAAGCAAACCAAACACGTAATTACCTCAAACCCAACAGGCCTTCTTCAAGGCACACTGTATTGAAGCTGTCAAAAATCAATGACAAAGAAAGAATCCTCAAGGCAGCCAGGGAAAAGAAGACAGTAAACTACAAAGAAAAGACCATTAGACTATCATCAGATTTTTCAGCAGAAACTCTACAAGCCAGGAGGAGTGAAATCAAATATTCAAACTATTGAAGAGGGAAATTATGAGCCAAGAATAATATATACAGCAAAGATATCCTTTAGATATGAAGGAGGAATAAAGACCTTTCCAGACATACAGAAGCTGAGGGAATTTTCTAATACACAACCTGCACTACGAGAAATACTAAAGGAAGCTATTCGACCACCATCAACAGGGACAATTTGTGGCAACCAAAACATAAAACGGGGAGAGTAAAGGCCTGAACCGGAATATGGTAATGGACAATGTAAGCATGCTGTAAAGAATGGAATACTCTAAATATCAAACTTTCTTTTACATAAACTTAATGGTACCCTCTCAAAAAAAAATCCAGAACTGAAATATATACTCTAATAACAGAAGAAACAGAGGGAAACATCAAAGAATGCCACCACACAGAAATAATGGATAACAACAACAAGGCAAAGAAACCATGGAGACACAATCTTACCAGAAAACTAAAGCTAAAATGACAGGAAATTCTCACATATCAGTAATCACCCTAAATGTAAATGGACTGAACTCACCAATAAAAAGGCACAGAGTAGCAGATTGGGTCAAAAAACTAAACCCAAACATATGCTGTCTCCAAGAGACACATCTCAGCTACAAGGACAAGCATAGACTCAAAGTGAAAGGGTGGAAATTGACACTCCAAGCAAATGGTAGGCAGAGAAAATCAGGTGTAGCCATAATGATATCAGATGAAACAGACATAAAGGTGAAAATGATAACAAGAGACAAATATGGACATTTCATAATGGTAAAGGGGACTATACAACAAGAAGACATAATAGTCATCAATATTTAGGCCCCCAATAAGGGAGCACCAAAATATACCAAGCAACTACTAACAGAACTAAAGGGAGAAATTGACCAAAACACAATTATACTAGGAGACCTAAATACATCATTGACAGCTATGGATAAATCATCCAAACAGAAAATAAATAATGAAATAGCAGCCCTAAATGACACAATAGATGAAATGGACATAATTGTCATTTATAGAGCACTGCATCCTAAAACATTAGACTATATATTTTTTTCTAGTGTACACGGAACATTCTCAAGGATAAACCATATATTGGGACATAAAACTAGCCTCAGCAAATTTAAGAAGATTGAAATCATACCAAGCATATTCTCTGATAACAAGGCTTTGAAATCGGATACCAACAGCAAAGAGAAGCAGGAAAAAACACAAAAACATGGATATTAAGCAATATATTTTAGAGAATGTCTGGGCCAAAGAAGAAATTAGAGGAGAGATCGAAAGATGCATAGAAACAAATCACAATGAAAATACATCCTACCAAAATTTTGGGGATGCAGCAAAATCAGTTTTAATAGGGAAATTTATATCATTACATGCCTATCTCAAGAAACAAGAAAACTCCGAAATAAGTAATCTCACACTACACCTTAAAGAACTAGAAAAAGTAGAACAAATGAAACCTAAGTTCAGGAGCAGAAGAAAGGAAATAATAAAAATCAGAGCAGAACTAAATGAAACAGAGAACAACAAGGCAATGGAAAATATTAATGTGAGAAAGAGCTGGTTCTTTGAAAAGATTAACACAATTGACAAAACCTTGGCTAGGCTCACTAAGATAAAAAGAAAGAAGACACTAATAAACAAAATCAGAAATGAAAAAGAGGAAGTTATCACGGATGTCACAGAAGTACAAAGGATCATACAAGAATACTATGAAGGACTATATGCCACCAAATTCAATAACCTGGAAGAAATGGACAAGTTCTTAGAAACATATAGCCTTCCAAGGCTGAACCATGAAGAACTGGAAAATCTAAACAGACCGATCACCAGTGACGAAATTGAATCAGTCATCGAAAACCTTCCCAAAAGCAAAAGTCTGGGACCAGGTGGCTTCACTAGTGAATTCTACCAAATCTTCAAAGAGGATCTAATACCAATCCTGCTCAAACTCTACAAAAAATTGAAGAAAAGACAGTACTCCCCAACTCACTTTATGAGGCCAACATTACCCTGATACCAAAACCTGGCAAGGACAACGCAAAAAAAGAGAACTACAGACCAATATCTCTGACGAATACAGATGCAAAAATCCTAAACAAAATTCTAGAGAACTGAATGCAAGAATGTATTCAAAAGATTATTCATGTCGACCAAGTGGGGTTCATCCCAGGGGCACAAGGATGGTTCAACATACTCAAATCCATCAATGTGATACATCACATAAACAAAATAAAGGACAAAAATCATATGATTATATCAATTGATGCAGAAAAAGCATTTGACAAGATACAACGTCCACTGATGATTAAAACACTTAATAAAATAGGTATAGAAGGAAAATAGCTTAACATAATAAAGGCCATATATGACAAACCCTCAGCTAATATCATAATTAATGGAGAAAAACTGAAGCCCTTTGCTCTACGTTAGGGAACATGACAGGGCTGTCCCCTATTACGTCTGCTTTTCATAATAGTGTTGGAAGTCCTCGCCAGAGCAATCAGACAAGGGAAAGAAATATAAGGCATCCAAATTGGGCATGAAGAAGTTAAACTGTCCCTCTTTGCAGACGGCATGATGCTGTATATAGAAAACCGTAAAGACTCCACCAAAAAGCTATTGGAAATGATAAATGAATACAGTAAAGCTGCCAGCTACAAAACCAACGTACAAAAGTCCATTGCCTTCCTATGTACTAACAATGAAATCTCAGAAAAAGAAATAAAAAATACAATTCCTTTTGCAATTGCAGCAAAAAGAATAATACCGAGGAATAAACTTAACCAAGGATGTGAAAGATCTATATGCTGATAACTACAAGACATTTTTAAATGAAATTGAAGAAGACATAAAGAAATGGAAACATATTCTGTGCTCATGGATTGGAAGAATCAACATAGTTAAAATGGCCATATTACACAAAGCAATATTCAGATTTAATGCAATCCGCAACAAAATCCCAATGGCATTTTTTAAAGAAATAGAACAAAATATCATCAGATTTGTTTGGAATCACAAAAGACCCCGAGGAGCCAAAGCAATCTTAAGGAAAAAGAACAATGCTGGAGGTATCACGCTCCCTGTCTTTAGCTTGTATTAAAGGGCAACAGTAATCAAAACAGCATGGTATTGGCAGAAATACAGACATATAGACCAATGGAATAGAATGAAGAACCCAGAAATAAACCCCCATAAATATGGACAGATAATTTTTGACAAAGAAACAAAACACATACAATGGAGAAATGACAGCCTCTTCAAAAAATGGTGCTGGGAGAATTGGAAAGCCACGTATAAAAGAATGAAACTGGACTGCTATCTGTCACCATGTACCAAAATTAATTCAAAATGGATCAAAGACTTAAGCATAAGACCTGAAACAATAAACTGCATAGAAGAAAACATAGGTACTAAACTTATGGACCTTGGGTTCAAAGAACATTTTATGAATTTGACTCCAAAGGCAAGGGAAGTAAAAGCTAAAATAAATGAATGGGAATGGGACTATATCAAACTTAAAAGCTTCTGCACAGCAAAAGAAACCATCTTCTAGCAAATCGAATACAACAATGCATTAAAAAGATTATTCATCACGACCAAGTGGGGTTCATCCCCGGGGCACAAGGATGGTTCAACATATGCAAATCCATCAATGTGATACATCACATAAACAAAATAAAGGACAAAAATCATATGATTATATAAATTGATGCAGAAAAAGCATTTGACAAGATACAACATCCATTTATGATTAAAACACTTAATAAAATGGGTATAGAAGGAAAATCCCTTAACATAATAAAGGCCATATATGACAAGCCCTCTGCTAATCTCATAATTAATGGAGAAAAGATGAAGCCCTTTGCTCTACGTTCAGGAACACGACAGGGATGTCCCCTATCACCTCTGCTTTTCAACATAGTGTTGGAAGTCCTTGCCAGAGCAATCAGGCAAGAGAAAGAAATAAAAGGCATCCAAATTGGGAATGAAGAAGTTAAATTATCACTCTTTGCAGATGACATGATGCTATATATAGAAAACCCTAAAGACTCCACCAAAAAGCTATTAGAAACAATCAACAAATACAGTAAAGTTGCTGGCTACAAAATCAACGCACAAAAGTCCATTGCCTTCCTATATACTAACAATGAAATCTCAGAAAAAGAAATGCAAAAAACAATTCCTTTTGCAATTGCAGCAAAAAGAATAAAATACCTAGGAATAAACTTAACCAAGGATGTGAAAGACCTATATGCTGAAAACTATAAGACATTTTTGAAAGAAATTGAAGAAGACACAAAGAAATGGAAAGACATTCCGTGCTCATGGATTGGAAGAATCAACATAGTTAAAATGGCCATATTACCCAAAGCAATATACAGATTCAATGCAATCCCCATCAAAATCCCAATGGCATATTTTAAAGAAATAGAACAAAAAATCATCAGATTTGTTTGGAACCACAAAAGACCCCGAATAGCCAAAGCAATCTTAAGGAAAAAGAACTATAATGGAGGTATCACACTTCCTGACTTTGGCTTGTACTACAGGGCTACAATAATCAAAACAGCATGGTATTGGCAGAAAAACAGACACATAGACCAATGATATAGAATTGAGAACCCAGAAATAAAACCACATAAATATGGACAGATAATTTTTGACAAAGAAGCTAAAAACATACAATGGAGCAAAGACAGCCTCTTCAATAAATGGTGCTGGGAGAATTGGATAGCCACGTGCAAAAGAATGAAACTGGACTATTTGTCACCATGTACCAAAGTTAATTCAAAATGGATCAAAGACTTAAGCATAAGACCTGACACAATAAACTGCATAGAAGAAAACATAGGTACTAAACTTATGGACCTTGGGTTCAAAGAGCATTTTATGAACTTGACTCCAAAGGCAATGGAAGTAAAAGCTAAAATAAACGAATGGGACTATATGAAACTTAAAAGCTTCTGCACAGCAAAAGAAACCATTGACAAAATAAAGAGGCCACCAACTGAATGGGAGAAGATTTTTGCTAACAGTGCCTCCGATAAGGGGCTAGTATCCAGAATATACAAGGAACTCATGCAACTCAACAACAAAAAAACAAACAACCCAATTGAAAAATGGGCAGAGGACTTGAAGAGACATTTCTCCAAAGAGGACATACAAATGGCAAATAAACATATGAAAAAATGCTCAACATCACTAATCATCAGAGAAATGCAAATCAAAACCACAATGAGATATCACCTCACCCCAGTCAGAATGGCTATCATCAACAAGACAAATAGTAACAAATGTTGGAGAGGCTGTGGAGAAAAAGGAACCCTCATACACTGTTGGTGGGAATGCAGACTGGTGCAGCCGTTATGGAAGGCAGTGTGGAGGTTCCTCAAAGAATTACGAATAGAATTGCCGTATGACCCAGCAATCCCTCTCCTGGGTATCTACCCAAAAAACCTGAAAACATTTAGAGATAAAGACACGTGTGCTCCAATGTTCATTGCAGCTTTGTTTACAGTGGCCAAGACATGGAAACAACCAAAATGTCCTTCGATAGATGAATGGATAAAGAAGTTGTGGTACATATACACAATGGAATACTATTCGGCAGTGAGAAAAGATGATATAGGAACATTTGTGACAACATGGATGGATCTTGAGAGAGTAATGCTGAGCAAAACAAGTCAGACAGAAAAAGCAGAGAACCATGTGATTTCACTGATATGTGGTATATAAACCAAAAACAACAAAAGAACAAGACAAACAAATGAGAAACAGAAACTCATAGACACGGACAATAGTTTAGTGGTTGCCAGAGGGTAAGGGGGGTGGGGGGGCAGGTGAGGGTAAGGGGGATCGAATATATGGTGATGGAAGAACTGACTCTGGGTGATGAACATACAATGGGATTTATAGATGATGTAATACAGAATTGTACACCTGAAATCTATGTAATTTTACTAACAATTGTCACCCCAATAAATTTAATTAAAAAAAAAAAAAAAAAAAAAAAAAAGAAACCATCGACAACCAAAGAGGCAACCAAGTGAATGGGAGACGATTTTTGCAAACATTGCCTCCGATAAGGGATTAATATTCAAAATATACAAGGAACTCATGAAACTCAACAACAAAAAAAAACAAACAACACAACTGAAAAATTGGCAGAGGACCTGAAGAGACATTTCTCCAAAGAGGACATGCAAATCACAAATAGACATATGAAAAATTGCTCAACATCACTAATCATCAGAGAAATGCAAATCAAAACCACAATGAGGTATCACCTCACCCCAGTCAGAATGGCTGTCATCAACAAGACAAATAGTAACAAGTGTTGGAGAGGCTGTGGAGAAAAAGGAACCCTCATACACTGTTGGTGGGAATGCAGACTGGTGCAGCCGTTATGGAAGGCAGTGTGGAGGTTCCTCAAAAAATTACGAATAGAATTGCCATATGACCCAGCAATCCCTCTCCTGGGTATCTACCCAAAAAATCTGAACACATTTAGAGATAAAGACACGTGTGCCCCAATGTTTATTGCAGCCTTGTTTACGGTGGTCAAGACATGGAAACAACCAAAATGTCCTTCGATAGATGAATGGATAAAGAAGTTGTGGTATATATACGCAATGGAATACTATTTGGCGGTAAGAAAAGTTGATATAGGAACATTTGTGACAACATGGATGGATCTTGAGAGAGTAATGCTGAGCGAAATAAGTCAGACAGAAAAAGCAGAGAACCATGTGATTTCACTGATATGTGGTATATAAACCAAAAACAACAAAAGAACAAGACAAACAAATGATAAACAGAAATTCATAGACACAGACAATAGTTTAGTGGTTGCCAGAGGGTAAGGGGGTGGGGGTTGGAGATGAGGGTAAGGGGGATCGAATATATGGAGATGGAAGGAGAACTGACTCTGGGTGATGAATACACAATGGGATTTATAGATGATGTAATACAGAATTGTACACCTGAAATCTATGTAATTTTACTAACAATTGTCACCCTAATAATTTTTTTTTTTTTTTATTTTATTAAATTTATTGGGGTGACAATTGTTAGTAAAATTACATAGATTTCAGGTGCACAATTCTGTATTACATCATCTATAAATCCCATTGTGTGTTCATCACCCTGAGTCAGTTCTCCTTCCATCACCATATATTCGATCCCCCTTACCCTCATCTCCCACCCCCCACCCCCCGCCCCCCTTACCCTCTGGCAACCACTAAACTATTGTCTATAAACTATGACAAATTTTGATTTAACTTTGTGTCAAAATGAGGATGAGTGGTTGTTTAAAACTGCAAATTCAACATATTCCCCCTGGGGACATAAAGAGCTGCTCATTAACACTTTTTGGATAAAAAAAAAAATACTTTTTTTTTTTTTTTTTTATTAAATTTATTAGGGATAATGGGCAAACCTAGTCACCCTAATAAATTTAATTAAAAAAAAAAGTATTTTTGAGTAAATGTGTGTGTGTGCTTTAAGGAGAGGGCCCACTTAGAAAAACAGGTGTGATGAAGGCAGGTAAGGGAAGGGTCAGTGGGAACCATATCAGGGCATTTAGTTGTCTTATTTGACGTTGGGACCTCCAAAAGTGTTAATGAGCAGCTCTTTATGTCCCCAGGGGGAATATGTTGAATTTGCAGTTTTAAACAACCACTCATCCTCATTTTGACACAAAGTTAAATCAAAATTTGTCATAGTTTATAGTGTTTGTTAAAAGAGAACATCAAAAATTAATTCTCATTAGAGTGCTCATTAATATGCACGGTGCTCTCCAGTTTGACCTAATTAAGTGAAGCACCATTCATAATAGTATTGTAGCCCAGTAAAGAGAGGAGGCTGTTCAGGTCTGAAGGGTGTTCCCGTGGGACAACTTTAGCAACACTGCAGGACAGGGCACCTGCCAGCCACTTCCTTAGAAAACAGGAAGTTCTCAGAAAGCAAGTGGCTGTGGCCCCTGCTAGGATATCTGATTTCACACTCCAGTTTTCCTGTTCCACAACTTTATTTGGTGAAATGAATTGAATTGGGGTCAGTGGTGCATTCAGAGCTGGGCCAAGGAAAAGCCCCCTAAAGAGAGAAGGATGTTCAAGAGCTTAAGCTCAAGACAAAAGATTGTGAAGGAGAGGGGAGGGTGGAAAATAATAACAGAAGGTAACAAGAAAGAGACAGAAAACTAAAATGAAATAGGGAGCAAGAGAGAAACAGGAGTGACACAGGTGTCCAGACACTGTCATATTCTAAAGTAAAGGACACACCAGTGGGGGATTACTATTTGTGTGAAGATTTATTAATTCTTTCTTTGTCAATTTGAGGTTTTTGAGACTGTTCTTAAATTGTTCATGGACAATTCAAAATTATTAATTCCAGTGGGCCACTATACATAAAAACTAATACTTGAGCTCTGTAACTTGTAGTCAGTGCTTTTTTAGAGAATCTTGAACTTGAAACAAAAGTAGGAAGCAATGGGAAATTGGGAGTGAGGCAGAGGAATTTCAATCCCAGCCCCACTACTTAGTGTGTAAATGAGTGACTTTGGAGAAGTCACCTAGTCTCGCTAAGTCTCAATTTCCTTGTCTGTAAACTATGAGGGTTAACTGTATGGAATGGTCATTTCATTTTTGTAGATTCAAATGTTCAAATTCACCAATCGCATATGATTCAACCGAATAAAATGATTAAACAGAATAATACATTTTAACAATTTTTAAACTGTAAAATGCCAAAGAACATTTATGATAAGTTATAACCGTTGCTACTTCAAAAACATGCATATGTATAATATTGTGCTCCACTGACAAGAGCAGCAAAATCAGATCAAACCTCTTCCCCAAATTTTGCCAAAGGTCTTCTTGACTCAAGACTCAAGGTTAGGAGAGCCACAGCCCAGGTCTATCACTGTGAGCCAATATTATCAACACTATTTAAGATCATTTTTAAACGTCTTGCTTTGCTAGGGTGGATATTTAACAGAAAGTGATCCAAGTAATTTCCAAGTAGCTCCCTAAGTACTTACACAAACACACACACACATGTACACGTGCACGCACACGCACGCACACACACACACACCCATCCTATCAGTTCTCCTCCTATCACTCCTCAAATTGATCCAAAGCCTTATTGGAAAAATATAGTGCAGAGTCATTTAAGGAGAAGTATCCATAATGACATTACTCCAAACTATCAATAACAGCAAATCAAAGTACTGCCTAGGAGAGAAGGCAGGTCAGCAAAGTAAGGATTTTTTTTTTTAAGTAAGGAATTTTAATAGAGATTTAAAGGTTCTAGAAATCAGAGCAGGAAATGGATCTGAGCCATGCAGGCTAGGCAAGGTAGAGTCAGAACAAAAGGGAACAAGGAGGGTGAGGGCAGGTAGTGGCTCAGAAGCCTGATCAACAACCAATAACCTAGAGATGACAGATGTGTGAAGACAGACTAAAACAGAAACTGGGAGCTCTGTAAAAGATAGAAATGTGGAGGCAGACAAGTGACCAAATGTCCAGAAACTAAGAGATGTAATACAGGACAAAGTACATTTCAAAAAAAATAGAAATACCAGTTTGGGGAATGATCTAATTTGATGGGGCAAAATGTTGCCTCGTCTCTCAACTCGGGAGATTGTTATACTTCCTGTGAAGGCAGGGATAAATTCTGATATTGCCAGAATGGGGCTTACAGGCAAAAATATTTAGAATACATGGCTGTAGTGAAGAAAGAGAGGGTTAAAAAGACCATTTCTGATGAAGGGAGGGAGGTTATTGTTGAGAAAGAGGGTTCTGTGTGTAGCTAACGGAAAGCAGTTAGCATTAGAGGAAGTACACAGAGTCTGCACATACACACATGCCTCTGCCAATCAAGCTTTGAAGATTCAGAATCTCTCCGAGGAGCAGAACATGATATTGTATTATAATAATTTACTGTTCAACCCAGATAAGAGACAAATGGCATACTGTGCCGAGTGCACATCTCTAATAGAGATAACGCTGTCTCCTTTGATAGGTGCATTGTATTGTGACTGTTCAGCAGGTGATCTGGACATTTTTTCTTTCTTCATGGATCTGAGCTTCATTGTCAAACAAACTGACAGTAGGGAATTTCAGTAATAACTTGACACCCTGCTTTAGCCCTTCCCTGCTCAGAAAATATTCCCTCTCTGGGTTCTTTGTTCAGAGACATATTAGTCTAAATTTACATTTATTGTATTTCATTCTTTCTACATTCATTGTTGCACTTCAAAATATAGCATTCTCCAAACTTGGGATTTTGTTCACTGCGTCGTCTTCCAGCTCATTAATGTAAATAATAAAGAGCCTGGTTTCCAATGCCATTCCCTTTCAGAGTCATATTAATAATTCATTTCCAGCTTGATGAAGTCCTTTTAGCAGCTGCTTTGTTCAAAGCTTTGCCACTCACTGTGGCAACAGATCAATTGTCTTATGGTAAAATTGAACTGAAGGGCCTGAAAAGAGCATTTGTATTCCCCACATATGACCATGGGAGATTAACAGTGTTGGGAGAAATGCACCAAAGTCCACTTCTCAGTCTCCTTCTGGAGATTTATCCTCTTGTTCCCTTGTTCTTTCCAAATCTGTTCTTTTTAGCATTCATTATGAAGACAATGAGCTCAGCACCAAAGTATAGGAGCTGAATCCTTAGATATACACAGGGAAAGAAAAGTCTGTCAGTCAAGATATTTTTTCTTTCTCTGAGAGCAGACAGTGTAATGGTCTAGTGAGGGCAGCTCAGAGTGCCTGGGGCATGCAGTGGCATACGTAGCAACCTGTGTATAGTAGGCACTCGAATTTCTGCTGACTGACTGACATAGTATCTGGCTGGGAATATTGTTCCAGGGACAAAGACTGGTGGAATAATACACACCAAAATCATCACCACTCCTTTTCCTTCAGATATTCCTCAGAATATTTAGTGAGATATATAAGTATAATACAGAAAATTGAAGATTTGAAAAGCCACAGAGCCAGCTATAGACTGAAACCCATGGGCTATGTGACACCAGGTGAAACATTCTGAAGACATAGCAGTGGCCTTTTGCCTTCTGATGCCAATAGAAGTGTCAGTCTGTCATCTATAAATTATAGTGTAAGGAAGAAGCAGGTTGAGGAAAAGCTAATGGGAGCTTTGAGTGATCAGAGAGCAGCATCCAGTACCTAAATATCCATAGGGAAGTTGGCAAGAGGAAGTAATCCCATTCTGGGAAAGCAAGGTGCACAGACTATGAATACTAAAATGGAAACTAGTTTTAAGATAGTCACTCACTCATCGCTTCCCATTCAGGCCATTTGTTCCCTGGATGAATGGGAGTAAACCTGTTTCACATCCAGCCCATACCACCTGTGAGTATAGTAAATAAAATTTAAAAATAAGAGATGAGACTGAAAATGCTAATCACTGGAATCCATTTCATACAAACTACAATAAGTGAAAACACTGTTCCTTGAATGATGCATGTTTAGTGACCATAAGTACTGGGGGATCTAGCCCTTTAACCAGACCCTCATACTGACACCCTCATTCCCCCAACAATCTCTTTGGGACCTCTTATGCCTCTTGTCTTCAAAACTTTCATAGTATTGTTCTCTAATAGATATAAGTGATGGTAGTACGATCAGATAAACATATATATATATATATATATATATATATATATATATATATACACACACATATATCTGGTATAATGCGTGACACATCCCCAAAATAAATGTAATATTCTATGCTATGAGAGGTAGCATAGTATAAGGGTTAAGAGTATAGACTCTGGAGCTAGACTGACTGGGTTTGCAATCCTGGCTCTGCCATTTGCCAGCTGTGTGTTTTATGGACATTCTGTTTCCTCATCTGTAAAATGAGGATACTGAAAATAGTACCTATCTCATAGAGTTGTCACAAGGAATGTGTATGTTAATATCTATGAGGCTCTTAGACAGTGTCTAGCAAGTATAGTAAGTGTTACATAAATGTTTATTAAATAAACTTAGTTTCTTAAAATTGCTTTAAAAGTTCTTAAAGTGGTGATCTTTAATGATAGGTTTAAGGCACTGCAAGAATAGGATATTTTAGAGTGCTCCTCACATCACATTACATGTATAACCATCTACCGTTAACAGTGCCTTACGAGCTTAGAAATCTATTCATCGAAAATAAGTTGACTGCTCATGACTCTCCACCTTCAATAATTATTTTCATTGAAAATATCCAGGACACAAGCTAAAAAGCAAAAGCTGTGGTTTTTGATGTCTCTACATCTCCAGACCTTTGCCTCCTGCCCGTCTTTGCAAAGTGCTTTCAGCTAAACACAAGTCAGATTCAGCCCCATTAACAGCTCTGTAGATCACAGCTGAGGCTCACTGCTTGGCAACTTCCAACCTCTCACTCACCTCCCTGATTTCTGCTGAATCAACTCATGCTCCAGCCTAGATCATTAAGGATGTGTCAGTAAACTGGCAGCATGGGTCATCTCTCACAGTCTGTAGGGATGTGGAGGAATGGAGGATGCAAATGAATTAGAGTTCAGTTCACCAGGAAAAAAACACAAACCTATATGAAAAGATTTTGCCTCACATATAAGAAGGCTCCCAGTGGGCAGCCTGACACCAAATAGATCAAATAGATAGCTATAAGAAAGCTAGTACTTCATTGTGATCTGAGCAAAGACCAAAGAATGATGAAATTGATGGGATTTTGATTCTTCTGGTTTGGTACTAATTTGAAAATTTTATGAGGAGCAGGAACCTGGTGGAGCACACTGAGAACCAGGCCTTTGGAAGTATTTTGCTCCCACTCCTTGACAAAGACATATGATTGATAGACATAGGCACAAAACTGGATTTTCACAATTTGAAGACCCTCACCTGGCAAGCATTTTAAATATAGATATTAGAACCAGGTTTAACCTGAAACAAAACTGAGATATACTTTCCATCTTTACCGTATTTCCATCCCTTTGTCTCTCCGATTTCCATTATCCTCATATTGACCCCTGGCTTTCTAAGGGTCTGTCGTGCAGGGAGGCCTGCAGGGTCTCTACTCCTGCTCCCTGCGCAAGAATGCAGGATATGGCTAGGCCAAAAAGGAACACTCACGAAGCCATAAGTAGGGGAGTCACATCACTATATTCTCGCTGGCGGCATCCGCCTCTCTGCAATCTGCACCTGCTAGCTCAGCCACCATCTTCTTGCTAGCCCCCATTTTTCTGCTAGCGTAGCCACGGCCATTATATTAGTGGCCAATGGCTCACTGGTTACAGCTGACGGCCAAGGAGCCACAGCTGATGGCCATCCAATCACAGTTGATGGCCATTTACTACCTGAGCCAGCACCTTTCTATGTGAGGCCAAGAGCCTGGAAACTGCTTTCTGGGGCTCTGTCCCCACAGGGTCTGCCCCCCAAAATTTGTCACCTGACAGAAATCTGACTTTTCCCATCACTAACCCATATATTGGCAATGTACTCCTTTAAGCCCCCTATTTCATTCCCCTAATCTAGCCTATATTCTATTCTTTTGTAATGTTTCCTAAAGTACTAGCAATTTAATGAACAAAACTGTATTAACATATCAAAGGCAGAAAATGAATTAGTGTGTTATCATTATTTAGCATGGCAGAGACTTTTTGCTGTCCTCCAAAATCTATTCTCCCATTTTTCCCCTCCTGGTAACATGTCTGGCTAGACTACATTCCCTAGCTTCCTTTAAATTTAGATGTGACCATGTGATTAAATTCTGACCAATGAATGACATGTGAGAATAAGTTCTAGGCACTACCTCCAGTCCAAAGAAAAGAGTTGGACTCCTGTCATGCAGGGTCTCTGGTCCCGCTTCCTGTACAAGAACACAGGATATGGTGAGGCCAAAAAGGAACACCCACGGAGCCGTAGGTAGGGGAGTCATACCACTATGGCCTCACTGGAGGCTGGGTTCACACGACGTGCGACGTGCTGTTCATTTTTCTGCCAACTGACCTACGACTCTCCTCCACTCTCCTCGGCTCTCCTCGACAATCCTTAGCTCTCTACCGTAGCCGCAGCAGTTATATTAGCGGCCAATTGGCTAACTGGCCACAGCTGACAGCCAACCAGCCTCAGCTGACGGCCATCTACTACCCGAGCCAGCACCCTTCCACGTGAGGCCGAGAGCCTGTAAACTACTTTCGGGGGCTCTGTCCCCACACATACCACTATATTCTCTCTGGTGACTGGGTTGGAGACACAGGAAGCAGGAGCCGCAATCTTCTGTCCACTTCTCTGCCAACCAACTCCCTTGCCAGTGCAGCCATGGCAGTTATATTAGTGGCTTTTCTGCCAACTGACCAACTCAACTCTCCTGGACTCCACTCCCCAGCGCAGCTGTGGCAGTTATATTAGTGGCCGATGGCTCAATGGTTACAGCTGATGGCCAAATAGTTACAGCTGATGGCCATCTACTACCCAAGGCAGCACCTTTCCATGTAAGGCCAAGAGCCTGGAAACTGCTCTCTGGGGCTCTGTCCCCACAACTCCTTTTAAGAAAATGGTTTGTCTCCCCAGTCTCACTCTTGTCTTCACTAGCTGGGCATTATGCCAATGAGGCCCTAAGGAATTGAGTGGCCAAAAGATGGGGTACATCCAAATCTCTAAATGACTGTGGTGAAGAGAACCATCTTGCTGGCCTGAAAACTCACACAGACTGCTGTGTAAGCAAAGAAGAAACTACTGTGTTGATCCGTTACATATTTGGGTTTACTCATTACCACAAACTAGCCTATCCTACTCTTACTAAGATTTGTGGAATATATGCATTTTCACAAATGTCTGCTATAGGCAAAATCTGCTATCTCAAAGAGCTGAATCTCTAACAGAAATAAATTTCAGGTACCACTGATGGAGATTTTGGGGATAGAGCTTTTTGTAGCACTCAACACATCATGTACAAAGACAAATCATAGATGGATTCAACCACTGTCACGCACGGTGTCAGGCAGGGTCTCTGGTCCCACTCCCCACATAAGAATGCAGGACATGGTGAGGCCAAAAAGGAACACCCATGGAGCCATAGATAGGGGAGTCATACCACTATATTCTTGCTGGCGGCTGGGTTGGAGACACAGGAAGCAGGAGCCACACTATCCACAACATGCCGTCCACTTCTCTCTGCCAACCAACCTCACTTGCTAACTGCAATCCGCTTTTGCTAGCTCAGCCACCATCTTCTTGCTAGCCCCCCATTTTCTGCTAGCATAGCCACAGCAGTTAGATTAGTGGCCAATGGCTCACTGGTTACAGCTGATGGCCAACTAGCCACAGCTGATGGCTATCCAATCACAGCTGATGGCCACTTAATACCTGAGCCAGCACCTTTGCACATGAGGCTGAGAGGCTGAAAACTGCACTCCTGGCTCTGTCCCCACAACCACAACGTATGATGGAAGAGGAAACTGGACCAAGCAAAAGGTCCATTAACTAGGATAGGTGCTGAGTGAACCAGACCAGAATGCAGAAGCTGGCCTCAGCCAACAGTTGGGATTTCCAGATCAGCATCCATAGCTTCAAGCAATGATCAGAGGGAGGATATCCAACCCAGGGACAAGAAATTCTAAAAAGGTTCCAGCCCAGAAATCAAGCATAGGTTCTCTCATCAAGATTTGTCTGTACCTTTCCAATACAGACAGAGTCTAGGGAAAGAAAAATGGCAGAAAGTAGGTAAGGTTCAAGGTGGGGACACAGCCCTAGGGGAGACAAAGTAGAACTACTGGGTAAGCTACAGAGTGGGAGATTAAAGCAAAATCACCTAGAAAGAGTGGTGGGGAGCACTACAATTTATAATTGAAATAGAATGAATGCATAATGCTCACTTCTGGCTTAGTGTTTCAAGCTCAATTAAAGAGGTCTGAGGTTACTGGTATATTTTCTGTCATTTTTAAAATTGTTTTAGGAATAAGGTAGGGATTGGTTTGGGCTGTACATGGGGGTTGTCCATAGAATACCAAGGCACTAGGGAAGGTAGAAGCAAGGGAAATGTGGGAGGAATTGACAATTTAAAGATCCAGTTTCCAGCTAATGTCAATGCTGGCCGACAAATCTTCATATTCATCAGAAAAGCATGACTAATGACAAATCATAGGTGAACAATTAAAAATGCATATCATCTTCATCAAATTGGTACCATTAAAGACCAGAACTATTAACATATTTAAACATGCATGACCAGTACCTCTCTTACTAGTTACTGAGCAAATCCTCTTCGTCCTCACAAGATTCCACATTAGCCAGATTCAAAGAATTATCTAGCTAATATTGGCCATGGCCAGAGTTGTAACTTCATCTGTAGAAATTGCTAAAAAATAGGCTTTCGGTCTCATTTTGTAATAGTGATCATTTCTGCTATTGGTTTGTTTGTTGTACAATTATTAACTGTCTCCCTCTGAACCCTTTCACAGCAGCTAAAGTACTCCCTCAGATGGTCTCTAGATTTCACTCACAACTAACAACAGGGCATCGTTCTGTTGGAGTTTTCCTCATAATGCTCCTGACAACCCCTAAAGCCAGAACCCTGACAGCACTTAGTTCAAGCTTTGATTTAGTTCTTGTGGTCCTTTTTTTTTTTTTTTTTTTTTGCAAAGGAAAAAAAAAAAACTGGTATGACCTGTATTGAAAGTTGGACTACATATGCACGTACAAATATACGATGTACATATGCATAATTTAGCAACTTTGCTCTTGGTGATTCTAAAAGACTTTGTTTACAGAACACTTTGCAAAATTCAAATAAATTTTAAAATGCTGCCCTTACCCTCTGGCAACCACTAAACGGGGGTGGGGGGTGGGAGATGAGGGTAAGGGGGATCGAATATATGGTGATGGAAGGAGAACTGACTCTGGGTGATGAACACACAATGGGATATATAGATGATGTAATACAGAATTGTACACCTGAAATCTATGTAATTTTACTAACAATTGTCACCCCAATAAATTTAATAAATAAATAAAAAAAAAGGGGGAAAAAAATGCTGTCTTGCCAACCTGGAATCAGGTAATATCAGTGGTGCCTTACAGAGGAAAATAAATTTGCAGTATCCAATCATTGCAACAAGGACGCTGGCTACACAGTGAATAGCACAAGGCCGGCCCCACCATACAGACAGAGCCTTACAATTCCAACCATTCATGTCAAAGAGGTAGTGAGAGCCAGGAAAAGAACCTACAGGTGTTTCCCCTTGAGAAGCCAGGTTTGTAAAGCCCCTGTGACCCCCTATGCCAACTTTCACCACCGATCAGGCATTACTTGTCTTTCCTATATTCGGTGCATTCTTTCTACTTTACTCCAGGGATGTGATTACTATCTGATCCCTAAGATGAGCCCCATAGCCTCTTCCCACTTTGTTCCATAACCATACTTCACTCCAACACAGAAAATCAGCAACAAGAACCACAGCCCTCCCTTTTGAACATCACAGCAATGCGATCAGTTTAAAATAACAGTTTTTAAACACCAGTTTACAAAATAGGGCTGGGTTTTGATGAAGTTTCACTGATTTTTGTTACAAAATCAGAAAAATAAAGTCAGTGTAATGAGAGTTTTCCATAAGCTAAGTGTATTCAATTAAACAGACTGTCCTTTATTCTTCGATTATATCTTTCCTACTTTCACTGTGGGAGGAGGAGGTCATTACAGTGCCCTTTCTTTTATGAAACTGGTGATAATAGTTGATGGTTGAGATTCAGCTTGTTTTTATTTTGTTTTCACTTTGAAAAAACAAAAAGTAAACAACGTGACAGAGGTAAGGTATAAAGAAATTAACTAGGTTATCAAATTAGTTCCTTTAAACATACCAGCAATGAGATTAGAAGGGGGTTTAAAGTAGGGTGGATCTGTTTCAGTGGGAGGAGGAAACAGAAGGCCAAGAATGGCAGACTCAGCGTAAGCACCACATGGGGAAGTGTTTTTTGAGAACTACACCCTGAAAGGCAGTGAAAGGAAAAAGGATAGCTGCCCAAGAGGACCTGGGGAATACTGAAGATTAACTCCTTTTGATTTCATACTGAATCCCAACTCCCACTGAATCCCTCTCATTTGCCTAATTACAGTCACTCTCAAAACTGCACATTAGGATGCACTGCACTAACATTATCAGTATGAAATCAAAACACCATTTGGAAATAAGATTCAAATTTTATTCTGATAGCAATTAAATTCCCAATAACCTGGAAGGCAAACACAGTTATGCAAATTGTAGATGCAAGCTGACTAGTATTAGAACTCAAATGGTTATCACTTCAGAACGAGGCATTTTGTAGCTCCTTACCTTTTTTAAAGGCTGCAGTGAAATTTAGTTTAACTGGAATTTGTGAGTTACAGGACCAGATTCCATTAATTTTCTGAATATAAAATGTAAGTTTAGCTTATCAGAAAATTGATCTTCTCCAAGGACTATCCCCCTTAATCTTTTCTTCCTCTATTTCTTCATAAATGTGTTATCTAATTCAGTCACTATATTATTTATCACCTATTATTCTTTATTAATTCACTAACACTATAATTCAGCAATGGAAATTTTTCCATAATACTTTTCAATACATTTGCCTACTGAATAAAACCATATTGATTTTTAAGGATTTTTACGCTCTAGAAATGCTTGCAGACAAATTTGCAAACAAAATTTTGTTTGGTTTCCAAAGACATTATTTTGACATGATTTCAACTGACACCAACAAATCAAACCAAGTTCTGCAACAAATGCATTCTTTTGTTGTTGTTGTTGTTGTTGTTTTTGTTATTTTATTAAATTTATTGGGGTGACAATTGTTAGTAAAATTACATAGATTTCAGGTGTACAATTCTGTATTACATCATCTATAAATCCCATTGTGTGTTCATCACCCAGGGTAAGGGGGAACAAATGCATTCTTAATGGGTTTTGTATCATTTGTTTTAGTTGACACCATTTGTTATAATTTAACAGCATTTCCTTCCAAGAAAAGTCCAAAATCAATTTAAAAAATGGTGACATATGTTTATATTTATTTGGAAATACAAATGCAACCAAAGGGGCTCTGTCAGTGTACGATTAATAAAATACATGATGTTGGGGTTTCGGGGCATCTGATTGTCTGTCTTGTAATATGAATTTTGAAATAGCTTATATTCCTGCTCCTTGACTTTCAGGTTAGGGTAGAATTTCACATTAATGATAAATCACGCTGGATATGTAGGTTTCTATTTCAATTTGCTGCAACATAACTTCATAAGTTCACAGAGGGTTGGGGGGATGGCACCACATGTGGGGTGAGGAGAACCACAGGCCAGAAATGAAATATTAAGACAAAGAAATGAACACATTGAAATGTTATTACTGAGATATATGCTGAAACTAACATAACTGTCTTTTCTTCCAACTGTCATGGTGCTCAGGCTGGCCATGGAAATCCCTAAGCCCAAAATTGGACACAGAGGTTCAACATTAAGTTTTCCTCACACAAACCCTTTGGCCTTTTCAGATAAATTCTTCTTTATATTGACAGTAGAGAAATATGATTAGGAATTCCAAGGAGAAAAGATACCCTGCTCTGGGCCTGACTGCCAACCCTTTCACAAACACATTTTCAGGATCTGCCTGTCCCTCGACCCAGGTTCAGTCCTTAGGTTCTCTTCTGCCACCCAGGTACAAATGAAATTCTATCATAGAATTGTAGCATCTCATGGTTAGAAGGATCTTAAAAGTCACCTAATTCAGTGACTCCCAAAGGCTAGTCCAGGGACTAGTGCCAAATCCTAATGAAATTTTGTACATCTGTGAAAAATACGGGCAATGTGGTAGTAAGCTAAATTTATTAAAGGATTTTGCTTCATTCTATTTTGAGGTATGAAATGATGGTGTTCAAATTGGTAGGTTTTTTTTCTGTTTCCTCATTAGAGGGTGAGCCTTCATTACTTGTCTCTGAGCTCCACCAGAATAATACTCTTGCCTCTCTTTACCTTTCATTTACTCCTTGCCATGAGAGGAGTGAATTATTTGATTTAATAAACTTCAAAGAAGGAACTGACCATCTTCAACTTGGCCCCTTCTGAGTTTCTCACTTTCTGGAGTCATCTTGTCCATGGATGTTCACATTCTTGCCAAACAGGAAAGGAACAAACTAACTCCTACAGAGAAGATCTATAGTTGTCTGGCTGGTGCAATGACTGGCTGGGCAAGCTGAGAAAGGGTAAAGTATTAACACACCTACTTGTCGGCAGATCTAAAGCCACAATCTCCATTTCTACTTTATCAGTGCTACCGTGTTTCCCCGAAAATAAGACCAAGCCAGACTATCAGTTCTAATGCTTCTTTCGGAGGAAAAGTTAAGACAAGGTCTTATATTACATTATACTATACTATACTATACTATACTATACTATACTATACTATACTATATTATATTATATTATATTATATTATACCCGGTCTTATATTATATTAAAATAAGACCAGACCTTATTTTAATTTTTGATCCAAAAGACGCATTAGAGCTGATGGTCTGGCTAGGTCTTATTTTCGGGGAAACACGGTAGCACTGATATTGTATCTTCCAGCTCACACCTTACCTATATCTCAATTAAGAGCTAATAGCTAACACTTATAGAACTCTTACTATGAGCAAAGCATTGTTCACATGCCTTGCACTTTGAGGTAGGTATTGTTATCCCATTTTACAGAGGAGGAAACTAAGGCACAGAGAGTTTAAGGGATTTTCCAAAGGTCACTCAACTGTTAAATGGCCCAGTCTATAGCAGAACCAAGTAGCATGGCTCCAAAATCCAATGGGTTTCAGATGCAGGAAGAGAAGAAAAGTGTTATCCATTGCCAAATGTTATCCCCAAAACCTTATCACGCCTCACTGGGTTAAGAAAAATAAATAAAAATTGGAAACCTTTATCAGTACATTCAATTTTGTTTTTAAACTTCACTAGCTAGTCATACACATCCAGTACTTTATCAACAACTGTCTTGGTCCAAGCATTCATGCACTTCAGGAATACTCACTCTCTCTTCCTGCCCATTATTCATCCTACATCTATGTACTAGGACCTATACTAATAGAACACTATGACGGCTGCTTTTTCTTGTTAAGACCATACCAAATTGATAGAATATTTTTCCGTATATTGAGCTGAAATCTCCTATGTTTGTCATAAGTAGCCATACAGAACAAATATAATCCCTTGTGGACAATATAGCCCTCCTGAAACATTTTTTTTAACTCTTAATTAAACATTTTGCATTCCTCATGGCTTTGAGGGCCTTCATCGCACTAGTAATCTTCTAAAATGACTCCAGTCTGATTATATCTCTTTAAGGATAGTTTCCAGAAGGAATCTAATACTCCAGGTGAAGTCTGGCCAGTGATGATTACAGCAGACCCATTTCCTTGCTAGTTTTGGATTCTATACTTTTACAAATATCTTCTCTCTACCTCTTCTCCCAATTTAGATGAATGAGTTTGTCAGTTACTGAATCGTCTGGAAGCACAAGGCCCAGGCCATAGGAGTTTCCTATTTTAACTTCTATCTTGAAATCAAATGATCTTCCAATTCACATGTGATAAGAAAGTCAGAGAGGTCACTTACACACACACACACACACACACGACTGATACCACCTGGTACTTTGCTCCTGTCCCAGGTCTCCCACAAGTCCCATTTTTCCATGGTTACTGATATTTGATGCTGGCCTGATCTGACAATTGGTCTTGTCATGCCCTTTGGTTTCCCATAAAAGTGATCTTGTTGAATGCCAAGGGAGCTTGACAGTGCCCATAGGTCTGTCACAAACATTTTCCCTATTCAGTTTGCTTATTTGTTGTGTTCCTTTGGCTGCATCTACAAAATACCAAAACATCCAGCTTATTCAGTCAATAAATCAGGAGATACAAAGGATAAAGATCAGTCAAATCAGCAATTTATCAACATGTAGAAAAACATATTAGTCCAAGTATAAAATACTTAATAATAGTGTTAAGGTAAATTTATGTGTGATAGATACTTAGTGAATTGGGAAGTAGTTATGATTATTAGAATTGTTCCTAAACTTTTAAAGTTGATGTCATGAAAAGCAAACATATTCATCTTCCCACAAAATTTTTCTTACTACCACAGTTGAAGGTGAAATCTTGGGCTATAGGAAATATTGACATGATCCAATATGGCAGGTCTTAAATTCTTATAAAAACATGAGAAAGGGACAAAATAATTCACAGAAAAGATATGAAAATTCAGAATTCGTAAACTAGTTATATCATTGAGGCCTGTGAGACACCTTTTTTAAAAATCCAGATTTGAGTGACATCACAGAAATGGAGGCATGAGGGGAGCTGCTTGAAATCTCCCCTGGAAGTTACCACCAATTGAACACTTATAATTCATCAAATGATTCTCTGTTCATCACACAGAACAGCTAAGAGACATACATGAGGAGCTCCTGAAGGTGGGCGAACCAGGAGAGCAGGGGAAGAGGCAAAGGGGAAGTGCAGAGTTGCAGCCTGCACCCATGGCAATGTGGGGCCCAGGACATAGACCAGAGATCACAACAGCCAGGCTATGGGCTGTGTCCCTGCACCCCACAGTCCTACCAAGGGATTAGCATATAGGATGGTGGTGCCCAGCATTCGAGGCAGAGAACTCAACTGAGAACTGTGGCTCAAGCCCTCACAGTCAGGCAGAAAACAGAAAAAGCATGGTGGCTGGATGCCTCCCCCCACCCTCCCAGAGCTATCCTCACCCCCGCCCTTCCAGAGTTTTAAGCAGATCACAGAAGTAAAAGGAGTAGTGTCAGATTACAGAAGAACTGTGGCCCTCAAGAACTGGAAAAACCTGTTAGACAACTGTGGCCTAGGAAAGAGTCTGGGATGACTGTGATACTGATGGGCTGGCCAGGGAGACAAAGACAACTGCCTAGCAGCCTTACTCCCAGTAGGGCAATTAGAGCTGCTGAGACACATGCAGGTGTTAGCAGTGGGTTGCAGAGGCAGCTCTGGGCTTTCAGAAGCTTAGAAATCTCACACCCTCCACATAACCACATGGAAGAAGTGCCCTAAGATGCAGGCGACCTGCTCACAGAGAAGAAGCCCACCTCCAGGTGGATGGCTGTGGTGTTCTCAGCACATGTTTGTGCAGACAAGAGCAGAAATTGCACTGACTTTGTAAAAACTATCAATCGTACCCCATAGCCCCGCCCACCTACAACTGCATTGTCAGGGCACTCTGAACTCCAGGTGGCCAGCTCTGCCTCCACAAGACCCACAGGAGATTTTCTATAGCAGAGGACAACCCAGGGATAGCTGGTGGACTTAAACCAAGAATGGCTCTGTTTTCAATTTTATTATTATCATTTATATATATATATTTTTTTCCTTCTTTTTTTCTTCTCTTTCTCTTCTCTTCTTTTTTCTTTGCCTTGGTCTACTTTTCCTTCTTTATTCTGTTTTTCTGTACTGCTTTTTGTTGTTGTTATTTATTTATTTATTTATTTATTTATTTATTTATTGTATTCTCTGTTTGTATTGAGGTTGTTTTTATGTGTGAGTGTATGTTTGTTTTTTTATTGTGTTTGTTGGTTTGTTTTGTTCTGAAATCACACTGCACAAGAGCCCCACCCAAGAAGCACAAGAATCAACACACCCACAGGTCAGATTCAGACCAAACCAAAACATTACCCAGTTTGACCTACAAGAGACACACCCAAAGGGAATTCTCAACAGGCACAAGAGCCTGCAGAGGCCAAGCCTCCTCTGAGGGGTCAGCCTGCAGACAGCAGCTCACACACTGTGGGCTTTACCAATCCTCATATCTACTTCACCCAGGAGCCAATCCAAACCACTGAAAAGCCAAAAGCAATCAAGGCTCAATTACAATAGAAGAATAACCTCAACACAAGGGACACCTCTGGAATGCACACACTGGAAATCAGTTCACTATAAAGGTCACATACTATATGAGGTCACCCAGCAAAGACTGAGAGACATTGGAGGTCTACCTAATACACAGAAACAAACACAAAGCAACAGACAGAATGAGGAAACAAAGAAACATATAGCAAATAAAAGAACAGAAGAAATCTCCAGAAATGGGTCTAAATGAAATGGAAGCAGTCAACCTACCAGACACAGAGTTTAAAATAATGTTGATGAGAATGACAAGGAACTTAGTGAGAATTTCAACAAATAGATAGCAAGCATAAAGAAGGATATAGAAACCATTAAAGATAATCAGACAGAAATAAAGAATATAATAACTGCAGTGAGGAATACACTAGAAGGAATCACCAGCAGATTAGATGAAGCAGAGGATGGAATCAGTGATTTAGAAGACAAAGTAGCAGAATTCACCCAATTGGAACAACAACAGCAATGAAAAGAAAAGAATAAAAATCAATGAAAAGAGTTTAATAGACCTGTAGGACAGTATCAAGCACAACAACATTCGCATCATAAGAATACCAGAAGGAGAAGAGAGAGAGCAAGATATCAAGAACATATTTGAAAAAATAATTGAAAACTTCCCCCTCCTGGTGAAGAAAATCAACATACAAGCCAAGGAAGTGCAGACAGTTTCAAACAAAATGAATCCAAATAGGCCCAGACCAAGACACATCATAGTTAAAATGGCAAAGGTTAAAGACAAAGAGAGAATCCTAAAAGCAGCAAGAGACAAACAGTGAGTTACTTACAAGGGAGCTCCCATAAGATTATCAGCTGATTTTTCAACAGAAACTTTGCAGGCCAGAAGGGAGTGGCAGAAAATATTCAAAGTAATGAAAAACAAAGGCCTACAACCTAGATTGCTTTACCCAGCAAGACTATCATTTAAAATGGAAGGAGAGATAGCTTCCCAGAAAATAATAAGCTAAAGCAATTCATTACCACCAAGCGAGTATTGCAGGAAATGTTAAAAGGGCTTCTTTAAGCAGAAGAAAGATGAAAACAAACTAAATAATGAAGACCAGAAATACAAATAGCAAAATGGCAATAATCAATAATCACTTTAAATGTAAGTGGATTAAATGCTCCAATCAAAAGATATAGGGTGGCTGAGTGGATAAGAAAACAAGACCCATGCATATGTTGTATCCAAGAGACTCACCTCAGATCAAAAGACACACATAGACTGAAAATAAAGGGATGGAATAAAATATTTCATGCAATTGGCAATCAGAAAAAAGCTGGTGTAGCAATATTTATATTGGACAAAATAGATCCAACAAGAGGACATAATCTTAGTAAACATCTATGTACCCAACATAGGAGCAACTAAATATTTAAAACAGATATTGACTGACGTAAAGACATAGTGACACTATCATAGTAAGGGACTTCAATACACCATTGACACAAAGGGACAGATCCTCCAGACAAAAAAAAATCAATATGAAAACAGTAGCATATAATGACACATTAGACCAGTTGGATTTAATTGATATTTTTAGAGCATGTCACCCCAAAGCAGCAGAATATGCATTCTTTTCAAGTGCACTTGAAATATTTTCCAAGACAGACCACATGTTAGGCCATAAAAACAAGTCTCAAAAAATTTAAGAAAATTGAAATCATATCAAGTGTCTTCTCTGACCACAGTGCTATGAAATTATTAGAAATCAATTACAAGAAAAAAACTGGAAAACATACAAATACATAGATGCTGAATAACATGTTACTAAATAATGAATGGGTCAACAATGAGATAAAGGAAGAAATCAAAAGATACCTTGAGACAAACGAAAATGAAAACACAACAATCCAAAATCCATGTGAATGCAGTGAAAGCAGTCCTAAGAGGGAAATACATAGCAATGCAGGCCTACCTAAAGAAACCAGAAAAATCTCAAATCAAGTCTATCCTTACACCTAAGTGAACTGAGGGGGAGGGCATAAAAATAAGCCCAAAGGGAGTATAAGGAAGAAAATAATAAAGATCGGAGCAGAAATAAAGGAAATAGATACAAAAAAAAAAAAGAAAGAAAAAGAAAAAGAAAAACTATAGAAAAAATCAATAAAATCAAGAGCTGGTTTTTTGAAAAGGTAAACAAAATCGACAAACCTTTAGCCAGTCTCAATATAAGAAAAAGAGCAATATAAGAATAATTTTTGACAAAGAAGCTAAAAACATACAATGGAGCAAAGACAGCCTCTTCAATAAATGGTGCTAGGAGAATTGGATAGCCACGTGCAAAAGAATGAAACTGGACTGCTAATTGTCACCATGTACCAAAGTAAATTCAAAATGGATCAAAGTCTTAAGCATAAGACCTGACACAATAAACTGCATAGAAGAAAACATAGGTACTAAACTTATGGACCTTGGGTTCAAAGAGCATTTTATGAACTTGACTCCAAAGGCAATGGAAGTAAAAGCTAAAATAAACGAATGGGACTATATGAAACTTAAAAGCTTCTGCACAGCAAAAGAAACCATTGACAAAATAAAGAGGCCACCAACTGAATGGGAGAAGATTTTTGCAAACAGTGCCTCCGATAAGGGGCTAGTATCCAGAATATACAAGGAACTCATGCAACTCAACAACAAAAAAACAAACAACCCAATTGAAAAATGGGCAGAGGACTTGAAGAGACATTTCTCCAAAGAGGACATACAAATGGCAAATAAACATATGAAAAAATGCTCAACATCACTAATCATCAGAGAAATGCAAATCAAAACCAAAATGAGATATCACCTCACCCCAGTCAGAATGGCTATCATCAACAAGACAAATAGTAACAAATGTTGGAGAGGTTGTGGAGAAAAAGGAACCCTCATACACTGTTGGTGGGAATGCAGACTGGTACAGCCGTTATGGAAGGCAGTGTGGAGGTTCCTCAAAGAATTACGAATAGAATTGCCGTATGACCCAGCAATCCCTCTCCTGGGTATCTACTCAAAAAATCTGAAAACATTTAGAGATAAAGACACGTGTGCTCCAATGTTCATTGCAGCTTTGTTTACGGTGGCCAAGACATGGAAACAACCAAAATGTCCTTCGATAGATGAATGGATAAAGAAGTTGTGGTACATATACACAATGGAATACTGTTCGGCAGAGAGAAAAGATGATATAAGAACATTTGTGACAACATGGATGGATCTTGAGAGAGTAATGCTGAGCAAAACAAGTCAGACAGAAAAAGCACAGAACCATGTGATTTCACTGATATGTGGTATATAAACCAAAAACAACAAAAGAACAAGACAAACAAATGAGAAACAGAAACTCATAGACGCAGACAATAGTTTAGTGGTTGCCAGAGGGTAACGGGGGCGGGGGGTGGGGGGGTGGGAGATGAGGGTAAGGGGGATCGAATATATGGTGATGGAAGGAGAACTGACTCTGGGTGATGAACACACAATGGGATATATAGATGATGTAATACAGAATTGTACACCTGAAATCTATGTAATTTTACTAACAATTGTCACCCCAATAAATTTAATTAAAAAAAAAAAAAAAAAAGAACCAAATAGAATTTCTGGAGATTAAGAACTCAATAGAAGAAATTAAGAATGAAATAACCAGCTTAGGTAGTAGAGTTGACCAGATGGAGCAAAGAATCAGTGACATCGAAGATAGAAACCTGGAAATGACACAAATAGAAGAAGAAAGAGACTTGAGACTTAAAAGAAATGAAAGAACTCTACAAGAACTTTCTGACTCCATCAGAAAGAGCAATATAAGAATAATGGGCATACCAGAAGGAGAAGAAAGAGAGAAGGGAACAGAGAGTATATTTAAACAAATAGTCAATGAGAACTTCCCAAACAAGTGGACAGAACTGGATCCTCGAATCCAAGAAGCAAATAGAACACCTAATTACCTCAACCCCAACAGGCCTTCTCCAAGGCACATTGTATTGAAGCTGTCTGAAATCAACGACAAAGAAAGAATCCTCAAGGCAGCCAGGGAAAAGAAGACGGTAACTTACAAAGGAAAGCCCATTAGATTATCATCAGATTTTTCAGCAGAAACTCTACAAGCCAGGAGGGAGTGGAACCAAATATTCAAACTATTGAAAGAGAGAAACCATGAGCCAAGAATAATATATCCAGCAAAGATATCCTTTAGCTATGAAGGAGAAATAAAGACCTTTCCAGACATACAGAAGCTGAGGGCATTTTCTAATACACGACCTGCACTACAAGAAATACTAAAGGAGGCTATTCGACCACCATCAACAGGGACAATTTGTGGCAATCACAACTCAAAAAGAGGGAGAGTAAAGGCCTGAACCGGAATATGGGAATGGAGAAAGTAAGCGTGCTGAAGAAAATGGAATACTCTAAATATCAAACTTTCTTTTACATAAATTTAAGGGTAACCACTCAAAATAAATCCAGAATTGAAATATATACTGAAATAAAAGAAGAAACAGAGGGAAACATCATAGAATACCACCACACAGAAATAATAGACAACAACAAAAAGGCAAAGAAACAATGGAGACACAACCTTACCAGAAAACTAAGGATAGAATGACAGGAAATCCTCACATATCAATAATCACCCTAAATGTAAATGGACTGAACTCACCAATAAAAAGGCACAGAGTAGCAGATTGGATCAAAAAACTAAACCCAACCATATGTTGTCTCCAAGAGACGCATCTCAGCTACAAGGACAAGCATAGACTCAAAGTGAAAGGGTGGAAATTGACACTCCAAGCAAATCGTACCCAGAGAAAATCAGGTGTAGCCATAATGATATCAGATGAAACAGACTTCAAGGTGAAAAAGATAACAAGAGACAAATATGGACATTTCATAATGGTGAAGGGGACTGTACAACAAGAAGACATAACAGTCATCAATATTTATGCCCCCAATCAGGGAGCACCGAAATACACAAAGCAACGACTAACAGAACTAAAGAGAGAAATTGACCAAAACACAATCATACTAGGGGATTTAAATACATCATTGACAGCTATGGATAGATCATCCAAACAGAAAATAAATAAAGAAATAGTAGCCCTAAATGACACATTAGATGAAATGGACATAATTGACATTTATAGAGCACTTCATCGTAAAACATCAGACTATACATTCTTTTCTGGTGTACATGGAATGTTCTCAAGGATAGACCATATATTGGGACAAAAAATCAGTCTCAACAAATTTAAGAAGATTGAAATCATACCATGCATATTCTCTGATCACAAGGCTTTGAAATTGGATATCGACTGTAAAAAGAAAGCGGGGAAAAACACAAATACATGGAGACTAAACAACATACATTTAAAGAAGGACTGGGTCAAAGAAAAATTAGAGGAGAGATCAAAAGATACATAGAAACAAATGACAATGAAAATACATCCTACCAAAATTTTTGGGATGCAGCGAAAGCAGTTTTAAGAGGGAAATTTATCTCATTACAGGCCTATCTCAAGAAACAAGAAAACTCCCAAATAAATAACCTCATGTTACACCTTAAAGAACTAGAAAAAGAAGAACAAGTAAAACCCAAGATCAGCAGAAGAAAGGAAATAACAAAAATTAGAGCAGAAGTAAATGAAATGGAGAACAAAAGGACAATAGAAAAAATTAATATGACAAAGACCTAGTTCTTTGAAAAGATTAACAAAATTGACAAACCCTTGGCTAGACTTACTAAGATAAAAAGAGAGAAGACACTGATTAACAAAATCAGAAACGTAAAAGGGGAAGTTATCACGGACACCACAGAAATACAAAGGATCATCCAAGAATACTATGAAGGACTATATGCCACCAAATTCATAACCTAGAAGAAATGGACAAGTTCTTAGAAACATATAGCCTTCCAAGGCTGAACCATGAAGAACTGGAAAATCTAAACAGACCGATCACCAGTAATGAAATTGAATCAGTCATCGAAAACCTTCCCAAAAGCAAAAGTCCGGGACCAGATGGCTTCACTAGTGAATTCTACCAAACCTTCAAAGAGGATCTAATACCAATTCTGCACAAACTCTTCCAAAAAATTGAAGAAGAGACAGTACTCCCTAACTCATTCTATGAGGCCAACATTACCCTGATACCAAAAGCTGTTACGGACAGCACAAAAAAAGAAAACTACAGACCAATATCTCTGATGAATACCGATGCAAAAATCCTAAATAAAATTCTAGCAAATCGAATACAACAATGCATTAAAAAGATTATTCATCACGACCAAGTGGGGTTCATCCCCGGGACACAAGGATGGTTCAACATACGCAAATCCATCAATGTGATACATCACATAAACAAAATAAAGGACAAAAATCATATGATTATATCAATTGATGCAGAAAAAGCATTTGTCAAGATACAACATCCATTTATGATTAAAACACTTAATAAAATGGGTATAGAAGGAAAATACCTTAACATAATAAAGGCCATATATGACAAGCCCTCTGCTAAACTCATAATTAACGGAGAAAAACTGAAGTCCTTTGCTCTACGTTCAGGAACACGACAGGGATGTCCCCTATCACCTCTGCTTTTCAACATAGTGTTGGAAGTCCTTGCCAGAGCAATCAGGCAAGAGAAAGAAATAAAAGGCATCCAAATTGGGAATGAAGAAGTTCAATTATCACTCTTTGCAGATGACATGATGCTATATATAGACAACCCTAAAGACTCTACCAAAAAGCTATTAGAAACAATCAACGAATACAGTAAAGTTGCCGGCTACAAAATCAACGCACAAAAGTCCATTGCCTTCCTATATACTAACAATGAAATCTCAGAAAAAGAAATACAAAAAACAATTCCTTTTGCAATTGCAGCAAAAAGAATAAAATACCTAGGAATAAACTTAACCAAGGATGTGAAAGACCTATATGCTGAAAACTATAAGACATTTTTGAAAGAAATTGAAGAAGACACAAAGAAATGGAAAGACATTCCGTGCTCATGGACTGGAAGAATCAACATAGTTAAAATGGCCATATTACCCAAAGCAATATACAGATTCAATGCAATCCCCATCAAAATCCCAATGGCATATTTTAAAGAAATAGAACAAAATATCATCAGATTTGTTTGGAACCACAAAAGACCCCGAATAGCCAAAGCAATCTTAAGGAAAAAGAACAATAATGGAGGTATCACACTTCCTGACTTTGGCTTGTAGTACAGGGCTACAATAATCAAAACAGCATGGTATTGGCAGAAAAACAGACACATAGACCAATGGAATAGAATTGAGAACCCAGAAATCAAACCACATAAATATGGACAGATAATTTTTGACAAAGAAGCTAAAAACATACAACGGAGCAAAGACAGCCTCTTCAATAAATGGTGCTGGGAGAATTGGATAGCCACGTGCAAAAGAATGAAACTGGACTGCTATTTGTCACCATGTACCAAAGTTAATTGAAAATGGATCAAAGACTTAAGCATAAGACCTGAACCAATAAACTGCGTAGAAGAAAACTTAGGTACTAAACTTATGGACCTTGGGTTCAAAGAGCATTTTATGAACTTGACTCCAAAGGCAATGGAAGTAAAAGCTAAAATAAACGAATGGGACTATATGAAACTTAAAAGCTTCTGCACAGCAAAAGAAACCATTGACAAAATAAAGAGGCCACCAACTGAATGGGAGAAGATTTTTGCAAACAGTGCCTCCGATAAGGGGCTAGTATCCAGAATATACAAGGAACTCATGCAACTCAACAACAAAAAGACAAACAACCCAATTGAAAAATGGGCAGAGGACTTGAAGAGACATTTCTCCAAAGAGGACATACAAATGGCAAATAGACATATGAAAAAATGCTCAACATCACTAATCATCAGAGAAATGCAAATCAAAACCAAAATGAGATATCACCTCACCCCAGTCAGAATGGCTATCATCAACAAGACAAAGAGTAACAAATGTTGGAGAGGCTGTGGAGAAAAAGGAACACTCATACACTGTTAGTGGGAATGCAGACTGGTGCAGCCGTTATGGAAGGCAGTGTGGAGGTTCCTCAAAAAATTATGAATAGAATTGCCATATGACCCAGCAATCCCTCTCCTGGGTATCTACTCAAAAAATCTGAATACATTTAGAGATAAAGATACGTGTGCTCCAATGTTCATTGCAGCTTTGTTTACAGTGGCCACGACTTGGAAACAACCAAAATGTCCTTCGATAGATGAATGGATAAAGAATTTGTGGTATATATACACAATGGAATACTATTCGGCGGTAAGAAAAGATGATATGGGAACATTTGTGACAACATGGATGGATCTTGAGAGAGTAATGCTGAGCGAAATAAGTCAGACAGAAAAAGCAGAGAACCATGTGATTTCACTGATATGTGGTATATAAACCAAAAACAACAAAAGAACAAGACAAACAAATGAGAAACAGAAACTCATAGACAGAGACAATAGTTTAGTGGTTGCCAGAGGGTAAGGGGGGTGGGGGGTGGGGGGTGGGAGATGAGGGTAAGCGGGATCGAATATATGGTAATGGAAGGAGAACTGACTCTGGGTGATGAACACACAATGTAATTTATATATGATGTAATACAGAATTGTACACCTGAAATGTATGTAATTTTACTAACAATTGTCACCCCAATAAATTTAATAAAATAAAATTTTAAAAAAGAATATGTTATGAACAAATATAGGCCAAAAAATGAACAATCTGTAAGAATTAGATAAATTCCTAGAAATATACAATCTTCCAAGATTGAATCAACAAATACGGTATATCTGAACAGACCAATTACTACTAATGAAATTGAATTCGTAATCAAAAAACTCCCAACAAACGAAAGCCCTGAACCAGATGACTTCACAAGTGAATTTAATCTTTCCTTCTCAAACTATTCCAAAAAATTCAAGAACAGGGAAGTCCACCAAGCTCATTTTATGAGGCCACCATGACCCTGATTCCAAAACCAGACAAAGACATCACCAAATAAAGCTATGTGTCTATCTACCTACCTATCTATCTATCTATCTATCTATCTATCTATCTATCTATCTATCCATCCATCTCTGATGAACATAGATGCAAAAATCCTCAACAAAATTTTAGCAAACCCAATTCAGCAATGCATTACAAAGATCATACATCATGATCAATTGTGATTTATTCCTGGGGTGCAAAATTGTTTCAATATATGCAAATCAATTAATGTGAAATACCACATAAAAAATGAAAGATACAAATTATTATGTGATTATATCAACAGATACAGAAAAAGTGTATGATTTAATTGAGCATCGATTTTTGATAAAAAATTCTCAGCAAAGTGGGAATACAGGGAATATACCACAGCATACTAAAGGCCATATATAAGGTCTGACAATTAAATTTGCGAACTTTTCACCGTGAACTAACATGGGCAGCACTGTACAAAAGCTCAGTAAGATTTCATAACCTTAGTATATCATTGTCTCACAGCTGTGTTCGTGTCTACGTGTGGTGGTGTCTTGCTGAGTGGCACTCATTATTGTTGTTGCCTGTTTTTGTGTGCCATCGTGAGAATGTCTGAGCTTGAATTAGAGTAATGAACAAACATTTAATTTCTTTTTAAACTTGGCAAGGGTGGAAGTGAAATCCGGGACATGTTAGTCCAAGTGTATGAAGATAATTCCATGAAGAAAATGGCAGTGTACAAATGGATTAAACATTTTTCTGAGGGGAGAGAATGTGTCACTAAAGAAGAGAGGTCAGGGTGCCCAGTAATGAGCAGAACTGATGAAATCATTGGAAAAATTCATCAAATGGTGGGTCAAAATCATTGGCTGACTATGAAAAGCACAGCAGACCAAGGAAACATCAATAGAGAAACAGTTAAGAAAATCTTAACTGAAAATCTTGGCATTAGAAAGGTGCGTGCAAGAATGATCCTGAAGGAGATAACTGATTAACAAAAGCAGAGGAAAGTCAAAGTTTGCCAAGACCTTTTGGAGAGGAAAGACAATGTTTTGGACCATGTTATCACTGGTGAGGAGACATGGGTATACTACCAATACGACCCTGATACAAGGCATCAAAGTGCACAATGGAAGTGAGCCAATTCTCCATGACCAAAACAGTTCTGTCAGTCCAAATCAAGAGTCAAAACAATGTTGCTACCTTTTTTGATACCACAGGGATTATTCATTATGAATTTGTGCCAGTTGGACACACAGTTAACCAAGCTGACTATTTGGAAGTGCTGAAAAGACTATGTGAAAAAGTTAGATGGCCTGAACTTTTTGCCAAGAATTCATGGCTGTTGCATCACAACAATGCACTGGCTCACACAGCACTGTCCGTGAGGGAGTTTTTAGGCAGTAAACAAATGCCTGTATTGGAATACCCTCCTTACTCACCTGATCTGGCCCCAATTACTTCTTTCTTTTCCTAAAGATAAAAGAAATATTGAAAGGAAGACATTTTGATGATATTCGGGACATCAAGGGTAATACAATAACAGCTCTGATGGCCATTCCAGAAAAAGAGTTCCAAAGTTGCTTTGAAGGTTGGACTAGGTACTGGCATCAATGCATAACTTCCCAAGGGGAGTATTTCAAAAGTGACCATAGTGATATTCAGCAATGAGGTATGTTGCACTTTTTCTAGGAAGAGTTCGTGAATGTAATTGTCAGATCTTGTATAACAAATCCACAGCTAACATCAACTCAATGGGGAAAGGCTAAAGCATTTTCCTTAAAATCAGGAAGAAGACAAGTATGCCACTTTCACCACTTTTATTCAACACAGTATTGGAAGTCCTAGCCACAGCAATCAGACAAGAAAAAGAGGTAAAAAGCATCCAAATTGGAAAGGAAGAAATTTTCAGATGACATGATACTATATAGATAACCGTAAAGAGTCCATAAAAAAACTATTAGAACTGACAAATTTAATGAATTAGCATGAAACAAAATTTATAGTCAGAAATCAGTTGCATTTTTAGACACCAATAATTAATTATCAGAAGAGAAATTAAGAGAACAATCCCATTTATAATTGTATCAAAAATAAAATTTGTAGGTATAAATTTAACCAAGGAAGTAAAATACCTGCACTTGAAAAATTGTAAGACATTAAAGAAAAAATTGAAGAAGATACAAATAAACAGAAGAATGTGCCATGCTCATGGATAGGAAGAATTAATGGGTTAAAATGTCTATACTACCCAAAGCACTGTATAGATTCAATGCTATCAACTATCAAACTACCAATGACATTTTTCACATAACTAGAGAAAATAATGCTAAAATTTATATAGAATCACATAAGACCCTGAATAGCCACAACAATCTTGGGAAAGAAGAACAAATTTGGAGATATTACGTTATTTGATATTAAACTATACTGCAATGCTATAGTAATCAAAACAGGATGGTACTGGCATGAGAACAAACACAGGGATCTATGGAACAAAATATAGATCCCAGAAATAAGCCCAAGCCTATATGGTCATTTAATCTATATCAAAGGTTGCAAGAACATACAACAGGGTAAAGGTAGTCTATTGAATAAATGGTGTTTGGAAAAATGGACAGATAAATGCAAAAAAAATGAAACTGGACCATTTTTTTACACCATACATGAAAATAAACTCAAAATGGATTAAAGGCTTAATGTAAGACCCCACACCATAAAACTCCTGAAAGAAAACATAATCAGTAAGTTCTCTGACGTTGCTCTTAGTGATATTTTTTCTGCTCTATCTTCTTGGTCAAGGAAAAGGAAAGAAAGAATAAATAAATGGGACTACATCAAAATAAAAATGTTTTGCACAGCAAAACAACCATCAGCAAAACAAAAAGACAACCTCCCAGTTGGGAGAAGATATTGGCCAATGGTACTTCTGATAAGGCTTTTATATCCCAAATGTATAAAGAATTCATACAACTTAACACAAAGGAATAAAACAGACAATTCAAATAAATAGTGGGCTGACGACGTGAACAGCCGTTTCTCCAAAGAGGACATACAGGTGGCCAATAGACATATGTAAAGATGTTCAACATCACAAATCATTAGAAAAATGCAAATTAAAACTACAATGAGATATCATCTCAGACCTGTCAGAATGGCTACCATCAATCAATCAACAAATAAGTGTAAGCAAAAATGTGGAGAAAAGGAAACCATCATGCATTGTTGCTGGGACTGCAATTTGGTGCAGCCACTGTGGAAAACAGTATGGAGGTTCCTCAAAAAATTAGAAATAGAACTACCTTATGAGCCAGCATTTCCGCTTCTTGGTATTTATCCAAAGAAATCCAAAACACCAATTCGTAAAGATATATGCACTCCTATGCTCATTGCAGCATTATTTACAATAGTCAAGATATGGAAGCAACCTGAGTGCCCATCAATAGATGATTGGTTAAAGAAAAAGTTACACACACACACACACACACACACACACACACACACACACACACACACACACTGGAATATTACTTGGCCACAGAAAAGAATCAAATCTTACCATTTGCGACAACATGAATGGGCATGGAGAGAATTATGCTAAGTGATCTAAGTCAGACAGATAAAGACAAACACCATATAATTTCACTTATATGTGGAATCTAAAGAACAAAATAAAGGAACAAACAAAACAGGAACTGACTCACAGATTATAGACCAAATTGATGGTTGCCAGATGGGAGAGGGGTTTGGGTGGCTGGGTGTAACAAGTGAAGGGATTATAACTACAAATATTTGTAGTTATAAGATATTCATGAGGATATAACTATAAGCTTCATGGAGCCACAAAACACGTCTGTCTTGTTCATCTCTATCTCTAACATCTAACAGTGCCTGCCACGTAGTGCATGCTCAGTAAATATTTGGTATTTTAATGAATAGTTAATCTCATGGCTGTCTTGAAAGCTCTCCTGGTTTTCCTCCCCTATTGAGGAAATGCCTCTAGGCTCTCTGCATCTCTCCTTGTCTAATTATTTTCATTAAAACCTCTTTATTTTATATTTTATTCCCCCAGGGTCTCTCAAAAAAGAGAAAATTTTAACCAGTAAGATTAAGTTTCAGGCCCTGCATTAATCCAGATCTAATGAGAAAAAAGAAAACTGTTTTAAGTGGTTAAAACAGAGGGGGATTATGTGCAGGGAACTGTTTACACAGATGATGGGGTACATATAAGGGCAGTGTTACTTTCCAGATTAAGAGTGTGTTGAAAGCAGCTCTCTTGACACATAATTATGTTATGAGCACACACGATCTAAGAATTGTAAATAATCTTAAGCTTCATTCAACTCATACTCATCAGATGGCTATTGTGTCACAGATGTCTATTGCCTATTCCAACGTCTCTTCTACTCTTTCTCCTGTGGTACAGAATGCTAGTTTTCAGATGGATATCTTCCCACCTAGAATAAAAGATTCAATTTTCCTGCCTTCCTTGCAGCTAGAGCCAAGGCCATGAGACTAACTTTTAGACAGTGATATGTAAACAAAGGTTCCATGTAGAACTTCCAGTGAAGCTTCTAAAAGGGAACCAGCACATTTGAGGGGCTTCCTTTCATTTTTCTGTATTTCCTCTGTCTTCAGTGCCTACACTGAGGACATGAAAGTTTAATCTCCAAGGGTCCATGAGAAATTCTTGAGGGTGGAAGACAAGTAGCAGGATGATACAATGGGAAGGTAGAAACCTAGGTTTGTGATGACAACATACAGTTACCCTGAAGCTTTGGATTGTCTACCTCCAAAACTTTTTCACATGAAAGAGAAATATGCTGTTATATTATTTAAGCTATTGTTTTATTTTCTGATTCTTTTTGTGCTTTATTTCTGTTATATACAACTGAATATTATTTTAATTGATCCAGCTATATTGTTTTTATTAAATCTGAGACAAATGGCAATTTAACTTTGGTTTGGATATTCCCAGTGGTAGGGAACTTCCTAACCCTTGAGGTGGCCTGTCTGTCTTGGGACAGCTATTATTAATGGGAACTTTTCTTCATTGCATGAAAATTTATATTCATGTAGAGTCCAATAATAAGTCCTAGAATGGCTTGGGGTCACATCTTTCTAGTCTTTTCTTCATATGTTTAAAGAAGTGCTCATGTTCCTTTGAGTTGGCTCATTTCTAGGCTAAATATCACCAGTTCTTTTGACTCTACTCACAAGGCATGGCTTTTTCATTTCAACAAACTTAGCCTAGCTTCATGTGTAATTTGTTCACATGGAAAAGAGCTTCAAGCTGTAAGATTCAGCTGTGTTGTCTACAGCCCTATTTATTTAATAGATTCAAATGAATAAAAAGTACTTTTTACTTGCTCTATGCCAAATTAATAGCCCGCAGTTTACATAACGGACCTCACCATTTTGGTTGGGCAAAAATCTGGGTAAAACAAGCATGATCATTTAATCCTATACTATATTATAATCAGTGTGTGCAACAAGAAGCTTAACATTTTAATTAATTGTTAGCCATACTTTACACAAACTAGCTTCTCATTTTACATCATAAGAGGCAAAATTCCTAGAGTCATTAGCTGTTGCTTAGTCTGCTTAAACAAAGCTCCTTTCCTAAATGTTTTCTGTGGAGGTCGTCAGCCCAGACAGTTGGGCTCTCATTTCAGGGACTGTCTGTTTAACACTTGTCAATTACTTCTACTGGAAACATGTTCTAGTAGTCTACTGAGAAACCACTTTCTATATGCATTAAAATAACTTTAGAGTTTTTTCAAAATATGTATCTAAGGATTATGCTTCTCTCCCTACCACTCCACTGGACCAACACTGGCAAAGTCACTGACTCCTACCTGTCATATTCAGTAAACTAATATATTTCCTCATCTCAGTTGACACCTCTGTGGTATTTGACACTGTTGATTAATTCATTTTCAAAATTGTCTCCTTCCTTCGTTATTGACACAATACCCCTACAGTTTCTTTTTCTCTATGACCATTCCTCAGTCTCCCCTGTTGGGTCCTCTTCCTCTGATCACCTCTTCATTGTTGCTGTTCTTCAGAGCCCTGACCATAGCTCTCTGAACTCCTCACTTTATATTACTATCTTTCCCCTGAATAATCCCATCCGCTCTAGTATCAGCATAGTCTGATGACATTTGTGTCTGTATCTCTAGCTCTGACCTTTCTATTTTGAGCTCCAAACCACTATTTTCAACTGACACAGGGGCAGCATTACCTTGATGATACATAGGCACCATAAACCATACATCTTCAAAACTCATCACCTCCCCCTCCAATTCAGATACTCAAGCCCCAAATCTGAGAATCAGCAACTTTCTCACTATTCTATAGTTATTCCTTCCAACAACCGTGTTATGTAAGTATTATTATCCTCATTTAGACATGATAAAACCAAGGCTCAAAGTGGTTAACTAGTGTGCCCACAAATCCCTCAGGGACTACATGGCAGATTTTAATGCATTTCAGTCCAACTGTGGAACTGGAATTCTTAAAAACTATGGTAAATGCCCATTACTAGAGAATTCTGTTATAGGGTATTTTGTCTTCATCTTGAAAATCAGTGAGCAAGACCCGATGCGAAAGAAACACTCAAGAGGAAAATATTGCTGAGATGATTAGGTTAGGAGAGAATGTGCTGTTCCTGAGCAACATGGATAAAAGCATAAGCTCACGGAGTGCAGGGAGGAAAAAGGCAATAGAGTGGAAAAGTGAGGAGAGCCATAGCAGCAGTGCTGGGAAGGGTCTCAGGCCAAAGTTTCTTCCTTAGGATCATGTGGTGAGAATTGACCTCACTAGGTTTCAGTCTTGCCTGTAGGTAAGTGGTTTCCAGGTGGGAAAGGGAAAACCCTGTAGTAATCCCAAACCTGCATTTCCATATAACTTGTATTGAAATCAAAAGGGCCTATTGATTGATACACATGACTGTTGGACATAATGAATAGCTGCCGAATATAATAAATGGCAATTAATTTGGAACAGAACCAAAGGTGCAATTTTCATATCAAGCTCAGCCATGAAAATTATAAGCAAATTAAGAGAGTAAAACAATTACTCTTAAAATATTTTTTCAACTCAGTTTGGTTAAGAATATTTTTATTGCTGTCATTTTTATTCTCTCCTCCCCAAATTTCTTCAAACATTTTCTTCTTTAAGCTTTTAAACTAACCATTCCTTTAAGGAACGGAACTCATATTCAGTACGGTACATGAAAGGCAGTGAAATCAAGCAAATTTTTTAAATCTCAATATTCTATTGGTATCTGATGTTTGACAAAATTGATATATTCCAACAATGTAAACTGTAAGACAAATCCTGTTTCACTGTTGCCTAACATTAGAACACTGGATATGTTTTCCCATGTACACCCCATCTCCCCTTGCCAATAGGATGTTACAAATACTGAGGGAGGGAGGTGTCAGGAAAACATTACTTAGATGGCATTGATGCTTTGATTATTTTCTTGGGAGGAGGTGTTTTGTTTGGAGTCTGTTTTCTGCCATATATCCACTGTTCCTTTTACCTTTCTTCAGGAAAATAATTTATCCTAAGTCTGGTTGACTCTCAGTCACTCTTCCTATGGGTCTAAATACTGTCCAGAGAGTATAGATGTGATGTTACATCTCAACACTAAGTACTATGTTTTAACACAAGGTATGCCAGCATGAAGATTCCTTGTTACATTCTCAAATATGTCAAAAAGTAAACTAGATGACCATTTTTATCATTATCTAAATTAAAACTCCAATAAAGTAAATTTATTTAAAACAAGTGATCATTTTAGTTAAAGCTTAGGTTTTGATCACCTCTTTCTAACAACATTGTCAAAATGTTTTCATGTGGCTTATGTTTTTATTTATGAACTAGTGAGAAAAAAGCCAAATACTTAAATCTAAAAAACTACTGATTTATTTTTGTGGCAACTGAGGCCATACAAGTCTTTATAAATTGACAAAAAGCATTACTGAGAATTTCTTTCCTGTGCTTCAGTTTCTAAATGTCACATTTGTTATCCTACACAAGCTACATATCTCTTGGGTCTATATTTAAATTCTATTTAAAATAAAAATTTATCATTATCCTATTTCCTTAGAGTATTATGTGAATTTATGGATTAATGATCAGAAAATGCTTTGAGATTAATGAATGACTCTGTTTTTTTATTTAATTAGTTTCAGGTGTACAAAACAATGTAATAGTTAGACATTTGCACCCCTCACAAGGTGATAATCCCCCTTCCCCAATATATTACCCCTTTGACATCATATATAGCTGTTACAATTCCATTGATTCTATTCCCTATGCTGTACTTCACATACAATTATATATATATACATATATATATATATATATATATATATATATATATATATATATATATATATATATAATTATAGCTGACATTCAATATTATTCAGCTTCAGGTGTACAGCACAGTGGTCAGGCAGCTACACCATCCATGAAGTGGTCTCCCTAATAAGACAAGTGCCCATCTGACACCCTACAAAACCTTTACAACATTATTGGTTATATTCCCCAAACTATATTTCATATCCCTATGCAATATTGTGGCTACCAATTTGTGCTTTCTAATCCCCTCACCTTCTTCCTCATCCCCACCCCCTCCCATCTAGCAACCATCAGTTTTTTTCTCTATATCTCTGAGACTATTTCTATTTAGTTTGCTCATTTATCCTGTTCTTTAGATTTCACATAAAAGTGGAATCACATGGTATTTGTCTTTCTCCATCTGATTTATTTCACTTAGCATAATATTCTCTGAGTCCATCCATATTGTTGCAAATGGTAAGAATTCATTCTTCTTTATGGCCGAGTAATACTCCATTGTATAAATGTATCACAATTTATTTATCCAGTCATCTAACGATGGGCATTTCGGTTGTGTTGGCTATTGTGAATAGTGCTGCAATAAACAGGGGTGCATGTGTTTTTTTGAATTAGCGTTTTGAATTTCTCTGGATAGATACCTAAGAGTGGAATTACTGGGTATTAAGGTAATTTAATTTCCAGTTTTTTGAGATACCGCCATGCTGATTTCCATAATGGCTGCACCAATCTGCAGTCCCACCAACAGTGCACGAGGGATCCATTTTCTCCACATCCTTACCAGGACTTGTTGTTTGTTGATTTATTGATGATAGCCATTTTGACTGGAGTGAGGTGGTATCTCATTGTGGTTTTTATTTGCATTTCTCTAATGATTAGTGAGGTTGAGCATTTTTCATATGTCTGTTGGCTATCTCTATGTCCTCTTTAAAAAAATGTCTCTTCATGTCCTCTGCCCATTTTTTAAATTAGGTTGTTTGATTTGTTTTTGGTGTTTGTTGAATGAGTTTCTTTTTAAATAAATTTTGGATATTAACCCCTTATCAGATGTATAGTTGTCAGATATCTTCTCCCATTCAGTAGGATACATTTTTGTTTTATTGATGGTTTCCTTTGCTGTGAAAAAACTTTTTAGTTTGATGTAATCCCATATGTTTATTTCTCTCTTTTAGTCCTCTTGCCCAAGGGGATGTATCAGTAAAAATATTACTAAGGGCAATGTCTGCAAATTTACTTCCTATATTTTCTTCTAGAAGTTTTATGGTTTTGGATCTCACATTTAAGTCTTTAATGCATTTTGAATTTATTCTCATATATGGCGTAAATAGATGGTCCACCTTCATTTTGTGTGTGTGTGTGTGTCTGTCCAGTTTTCCCAGCACAATATGTGGAATAGACTGTTTTTACCCCAATGTAAATTATTGCTTCCATTATCATAGATTAAATGACCATGTAATCCATATAGATTTATTTCTGGTATCTCTATTCTGTTCCATTGATCTCTGTGTCTGTTTTCATGCCAGTACCATGCTTTTTTGATTACTATAGACTTGTAGTATGATTTGATGTCAAGTATCGTTACATCTCCCACTTTGCTCTTATTTCTCAAGATTTCCATGGCTATTTGAGGTCTTTTATGGTTCCATATAAATTTTAGGATTATATGTTCTATTTCTCTGAAAACTGTCTTTGGCAGTTGACAGGAATTCTGTTGAATCTATATATTGCCTTAGGTAGTATGGACATTTTAACTACATCAATTCTTCCTATCCATGAGCATGGTATGTGTTTCCATTTATTTGTATCTTCTTTAATTTCTCTCTTCAGTGTCCTATAATTTTCTGAGTACAGGTCATTACTTCTTTGGTTAAATTTATTCCTATGCATTTTATAATTTTTTTTTTAGTTTTACTCTTTTTTTGTTTTTAATTGGGGAATAGGAACAGGACTTTATTGGGGAACAGTGTATACTTTCAGGACTCTTTTTTTTTTAAATTTATTAGGGTGACATTGTTAGTAAAATTACATAGATTTCAGGTGTACAATTCTGTATTACATCATCTATAAATCCCATTGTGTGTTCATCACCCAGAGTCAGTTCTCCTTCCATCACCATATATTTGATCCCTCTTACCCTCATCTCCCACCCCCCACCCCCCACCCCCGTTTCTTATATTGCTCTTTCTGATGGAGTCAGAAAGTTCTTGTAGAGTTCTTTCATTACTTTTAAGTCTCAAGTCTCTTTCTTCTATTATCCGTGTCATTTCCAGGTTTCTATCTTCGATGTCACTGATTCTTTCCTCCATCTGGTCAACTCTACTACCTAAGCTGGTTATTTCATTCTTAATTTCTTCTATTGAGTTCTTAATCTCCGGAAATTCTATTTGGTTCTTTTTTAAAATTTCAATCTCTTTTGTAAAATGCTCATGCTGTTCTTTGATTGTGTTTCTGAGTTCATTTAACTGCCTATCTGTGTTTTCTTGCATCTCGTTGAGTTTTTTCAGAACTGCAATCTTGAATTCTCTGTCATTTAAGTCACATATTTCTGTATCTTTAAGTCCCTTCTCTGGAGATTTTTCACTTTCTTTCTGAGCTATCTTGTTGCCTTGGTTATTCATGGCGATTACTGGTTTACTATTTCTCTTCCTAGACATCTACAGGAGTGACTTCTGCAACAGGTTGATAGGAAGAGGTCTTTCTTTTGTTTTCCAGTACTTGTTGGTGGAATGTTTTATTGTTTCTCCAACTGCAATATATTTTTCTTGTCCCACACGGTAGTGCTATGTTTTCTCTGCACTATTCCTGCTTCTCACACAATGGGGGGATTCCCTGGGAGACGGGTTTCTCCTCTGTTAATAGTTTGTCTAGGTCACAGGGCGCAGTGTCCCAGTGGGTATGCGTAGAGCTTTTGATGTTCCAAAGCTCTTCCAGCTCCAGATTCAGAGCCCGTATATTTCAGCAGTTCTGTTTACTCCTGCAGGTATCCGCCCAGATAGGTGGGGTCAGGGGCGGGGTGAGTTGTGAGAGGTGGCCCAGAGTAATGGCGGCGACCACCACCACAGCCAGTCCTGCTTCCACAGCTCCCTCCCCTTTGCCGGAACTAGTTGGGCTGTGAATTTGTGTCTGCCGTCCACAGTTCTCAAAACAGCAAATTTTCTGTTGTTTTGATCTGACACTGCTACTGTTTCGCTTCTAGCCCTGGGCAGGTGGGGGCGGGGCGAGCTCTGGGAGGGGAGGGAGGGGGTGGCTAGTCTCAGTGCCTAAGTCTCTGTTCTCTGCTCGGCAGTGAGGGCTTAAACCACCGTTTTCAGCCTTTTTCCCTCAGTCTTTTCTCTGAGATCTCTGCCGTGAGCGTTGGGTTCAGCCATGTTATATGCTGTCCACTCAGCCCTGTGGAGCCCTGGCAGAGCCTTAGCAGTTCGAGTTCTTCCCTCTCCTGCAGCTGCAGTAGTTCCGGGAAGCAGCGAGCTGGGCGCACTGAGCTAGGTCTGCGTTCTGCGCCCGCGCGGCTCCGTCTTCGCGCACTTCTCCCTTTCCTCCTCCCCCACTCGCGCGAATCTCCCACCTGTAGGTGATTTCAGTCGGTAGTGGACCTGTTCGTCTTGCCTGTCTGCTGTGCAGGGAGTCCTTTGTGGAGTTTTTGTTGTTCGATTCTTTGTAAATTCTAGGGGAGCTTTACAGAGGCTCACCTCACTCCACTATTTTTCCGATAATAATATATTCTTATAATCCTTTGTGTTTCTGTGGTGTCGGTTGTCACTCCTGATTAATTTCTGATTTTATTTGTTTTCTCTCTCATCTTTTCTTAATGAATCTGGTTAATGGTTTATCAATTTTGTTTTCAAATAACCAGCTCTTGGTTTCACTGATTTTTTTTTTTTTTATTGAACTTTACAGACTCTATTTTGTTTATTTCTGCTTTGATCTTAATTACTTTCTTCCTTCTAACTCACTTTGGACTTAGCTGTTATTTTCCTAGTTCCTTTAGCTGTAACTTTTGATTATTTAGTTGAGATTTTTCTTGTTTCTTTAGGCCTATATTGCTGTGAATTACCCTCTTAGGGCTGCTTTTGCCGTGGAACATAGATTTTAGGTCACTGTGTTTTTATTTTCATTTGTCTCAAGGAAGCTTTTGATTTCTTCCTTGACCTCATTGTCAACTTATTCATTGTTTAGTAGCATGTCATTTAGCTTCTATATGTTTATGTGCTTTTCAGTTTTTTTCTTCTAATTGATTTCTAGTTTCATATCTTTGTGGTGAGAGAAGACTCTTGATATGGTTTCAATTTTTTTTAATTTATTGCATTTTCTTTTGTGGCCTAACATATGGTTTGTACTGCAATATGTTCCATGTGCACTTGAGAAGAATGTATATTCTACTGTTTTGGAGTGAAATGCTCTAAAAATGTCAATTGATTCCATCTGGTCTAATGTTACATTTAAGCTGCTGTTTCCTTGTTTATTTGCAGTCTGGAAGATCTGTCCATTGGTGTAAATGGGGTGTTAAATTTCCCTACTATGATTGTATTACTGTCAATGTCTCCCTTTATGTTGGTCAATATTTGCTTTATATATTTAGGTGCTCCTATGTGGGGTGCATAGATGTTCATGAAGTTTATGTCCTCTTGTTGAATTGACCCCTTTATCATTATGTAATGTCTTTCTTTGTCTCTTATTATAGTCTCTGTTTTAAAGTCTATTTTGTCTGATATAACTATTGCTACTCCAGATTTTGATTTTTTCATTTCCATTTGAGTGAAATATCTTTTTCCATCCCTTTACTTTTGTCTCCGTGTATGTCTTGAAATCTGAAGTCTTTTATATGCAGAGTACATAATGGTCTTATGTTCTTGTTCATTCAGGCACCCTAAATTTTGATTGGAGCATTTAATCCATTTACATTCAAAATACTTACTGATAGATATGTAGTTATTGCCATTTTATTATTCGTATTTTTTATATTTTTCTCCTTCTCCTCCTCCTTCTTCTTCTCCTCTTCCTCCTCCTCCTCCTCTTTCTTCTTCTTCTTCAAGAAGTCCCTCTAACATTTCTTATAATACCACTTTGTAATGATGAACTCCTTTAACTTTTTCTTGTCTGGAAAGTTCTTTATCTGTCCTTCAATTCTAAATGATATCTTTGCTGGAAAGAGAAATTTTACTTGTACCTTTTTTTCATCACTTGGAATATTTTGTGCCAATTCCTTTTTTTAAAAATTTAATCTAACTTATTTTTATTTTGTAAAATATCCTTTAGGTTGAAATTTTGAATTTTCCATTCTTAATTGGTATTCAGTATGACATCTATTTGAGAATTACCAGGTTTCTTCTTTTTTATTTATTTATTTTTTTATTAGTTTCAGGTGCACAACACAAATTAATGCTTATCGTTTATCATTTATATCCCTCAAACTTTGTGAACCCCCCTGCTCCCATCCACTATGCCTCTGACATCGCAAAGAGCCATTACATTTCCACTGTCTCTATTCCTAATGCTGTACTCTGCTTCTTGTAAATATATATATATATATATATATATATATATATATATATATACACACACACCATATATATATATATATATATATATATATATATATATATATATATATATATATATGTTATTGTAGTTGGCATTCATCATTGTTCAGCTTCAGCTTCAGGTGTACAGTGCAGTGATCAGGCATCTACATCATCCCTGAGGTGGTCTCCCAAATGGGACAAGTGTCCATTGGATACCCTACAAATCTTTACAACATTATTGATTACATTCCCCAAATTAATTTTCAAAACCCCGTGGCCATCTTCTGGTTACTGCCTGTTTTCTAAGCCCCTCACCTTCCTTATCTCCACCGCCCCTCCCATCTAGCAACCCTCAGTTTTTCCTCTATGTCTCCAAAACTGTTTTTGATTAGTTCATTCACTTATTCTTTAGATTCCACATATAAGTGAGATCATATAGTATTTGTCTTTCTCTGTCTGACTTATTTCAATTAACATAATGTTCTCTAGGTCCATCCATGTTGTAGCAAATGGTAAGATTTCTTTCTTCTTTATGGCTGCGTAATACTCCTTTGTATAAATGTACCACCGTTTCTTAATCCAGTCATCTACCTATGGGCATTTCGGTTGTTTCCATGTCTTGGCTATTGTGTATAGTGCTGCAATAAACAAAGGAGTAAATAAAGATTTTTGAATTAGAGTTTTGGATTTCTCCAGCTAGATACCTAGGAGTGGAATTGCTGGATCATAAGGTCGTTCCATTTTCAGATTTTTGAGATACCTCCATACTGTTTTCCATAGTGGCTGCAACAAACTGCAATCCCACCAACAGTGCACAAGTGTTCCCTTTTCTCCACATCCACGGCAGCACTTGTTTGTTGATTTACTGATGATAGCCATTTTGACTGGGATGAGGTGATATCTCCTTGTGGTTTTCATTTGCATTTCTCTGATGGTTAGTGAGGTTGAGCATTTCTTCATATGTCTGTTTGCCATCTGTATGTCCTTTTTAGAAAAATGTCTCTTCATGTCCTCTGCCCATTTTTTAATTGGGTTGTTTGTTTTTTTGGAGTTGAGTTGAGTGAGTTTTTTATAAATTTGTGATATTAACCCCTTATCAGATATACCATTCGCAAATATCTTCTCCCATTCAGTAGGATGCCTTTTTGTTTTATTGATGTTTCCCTTTGCTGTGAAAAAACTTTTTAATTTGATGAAATCTCACGTGTTAATTTTTTCTTTTACTTCCCTCGCACGAGGGGATATATCAGTAAAAATCTTACTCTGGGTAAGGTCTGTGAAGTTTCTTCCTATATTTTCTTCTAGGAATTTTATGGTTTCAGATCTTACATTTAAGTCTTCAAGCCATTTTGAATTTATTTTTGTATATGGTGTAAGGAGGTGGTCCAGCTTCATTTTTTTCTATGTGCCTGTCCAGGTTTCGAGCACCATTTATTGAACAGACTATCTTTACCCCACCGTAAATTTTTGCTTCCATTGTCATATATTAAATGGCCATATAGGCATGGATTTATTTCTGGACTCTCTATTCTGTTCCATTGATATATATTTCAGTTTTCATGCCAGTACCATGCTGTTTTGATTACTGTAGCCTTGTAGTATAATTTGATGTCAGGTATTGTTATACCTCCTACTTTGCCCTTATTTCTCAAGATTGCTGAGGCTATCCAGGGTCTTTTATGGTCCCATATAAATTTTAGGATTATATGTTCTATTTTTGTGAAAAACGTCATTGGTAGTTTGATAGGAATTGCGTGGAATATGTATATTGCCTTAGGCAGTATGGACATTTTAACTATATTAATTCTTCCTATCCATGAACATGGTATGTGTTTCCATCTATTTGTATCTTCTTTCATTTCTTTCTTCAGTGTCTTGTAATTTTCTGAGTACAGATATTTTACTTCTTTGGTTAAATTTATTCCCAGGTATTTTATAGTCTTTGGAGAAATTGTAAATTGGATTGTTTTTTTTTTTTAATTTCTCCTTCTGATGTTTTATTATTGGTATATACAAATGCAAGTGATTTCTGAAGATTAATTTTGTATCCTGCTACTTTACTAAATTCATCTATCACCTCTAATAGTTTCTTGGTAGAATCTTTAGGGTTCTCTATATATAGTATCATGTCATCTGCATATAATGACAGTTTTACTTCCTCTTAACCAATTTGGATGCCTTTTATTTCTTTTTCTTGTCTGATTGCTGTGGCTACAACTTCCAGCACTATGTTGACTAGAAGTGGAGAAAGTGGGCAACCTTGCCTTGTTCCTGAAATTAAGGGGAATTGTTTTAGCTTTTCCCCATTGAGTATGATGTTAGCTGTGGGTTTATCATATATGGCCTTTATTATGTTGAGATATGATCCCTTTATTCCCACTTCTTAAGGGTTTTTATCATAAATGTCTGCTGGATTTTATCAAATGCTTTTCGGCATCAATTGATATGATCATGTGATTTTTATTTTTCATTTTGTTAATGTGGTGTATCACATTAATTGATTTGCAGATGTCGAAACACCCTTGCATACCAGGGAAGAATCCCACTTGATCATGTTGTATGATCTTTTTAATGTATTACTGAATTCTGTTCGCTAATATTTTGCTGATGATTTTTGCATCCATGTTCCTTAGATATATCGGCCTGTAGTTTTCTTTTTTGGTGGTGTCTTTGTCTGATTTTGGGATCAGGGTGATAGTAGCTTCGTAATAAGTGTTTGGGAGTCTTCCCTCCTTCTGGATTTTTTGGAAGAGCTTGAGGAGAATAGGTGATCATTCTTTTTTGAACGTTTTGTAAAATTCACCTGTAAAGCCATCTGGTCCAGGGCTTTTGTTTGTTGGGAGATTGTTGATCACTGATTCAATTCCCCTGGTGGTAATCACTCTATTCAGGTTTTCTGTTTCTTCTATAGTTAGCCTTGGAAGGTTGTACGCCTCTAGAAAATTGTCCATGTCTTCCAGATTGCCAAATTTGTTGGCATATCATTGCTCATAGTAATTTTAAAAAATTTTTTTTGTATTTCTGCGGTGTCTGTTGTCACTTCTCCTCTTTCATTTCTGATTTTATTAATTTTTGTCCTCTTTCTCTTTTTTTTAATGAGTCTGGCTAAAGGTTTGTCAATTTTGTTTATCTTCTCTAAGAACCAACTCTTGGATTCATTGATCTTTTGCATTGTTTTTCTGGTTTCTATTTCATTTATTTCGGCTCTGATCTTTATTATCTCCTTCCTTGTACTTTAGGCTTATATTGCTATTCTTTTTCCAGATCTCTTAAGTGTGAAGATAAACTGTTGATTAGTGATGTTTCTTGTTTCTTTAGGTATGCTTGCAATGCTATGAATTTCCCTCTTAGGACTGCTTTCGCAGCATCCCATACATTTTGGGTCGTCGTGTTTTCATTTTTGTTTGTCTTCAGATATCTTTTTATTTCTTCCTTGATCTCCTGGTTGACCCATTCATTATTTAGTAACATGCCATTCAGCCTCCATGAACTGGTGTGTCTTCCAGTTTTTTTCCTGTAGTTCATTTCTAATTTCATAGCACTGTGGTCAGAGAAGACAATTGGTATGATTTCAATTTTCTTAAATTTATCAAGACTTGTTTTGTGGCCTAACATATGGTCTATCTTGGAAAATGTTCCATGTGTGCTTGAGAAGAACGTGTATTCTGCAGCTTTGGGGTGAAATGCTCTGAAAATATCGATTAAATCCAAGTGGTCCAATGTGTCATTTAAGGCTGTTGTTTCCATATTGATTTTCTGTCTGGAAGACCTGTCCCTTGCTGTCAGAGGTGTGTTGAAGTCCCCTACTATGATAGTGTTATTGTTGATCTTTGTCAATTGTGTGTCAATCAATATCTGTTTTATATATTTAGGTGCTCCTATGTTGGGTGCATAGATGTTTACTAGGGTTATGTCCTCTTGTCGGATCGATCCCTTTATTATTATATAGTGCCCATCTTTGTCTTTTAATATGTTCTTCATTTTAAAGTCTATTTTGTCAGATATAAGTATTGCAACTCCAGCTTTTTTCTCATTTCAATTTGCATGAAATATCTTACTCCAACCCTTCACTTTCAGCTTGTATGTGTCTTTTGATCTGAGGAGAGTCTCTTGTATACATCATATACAAAGGTCTTGTTTTCTTATCCACTCAGCCACCCTATGTCTCTTGATTGGATCATTTAATCCATTTACATTTAAAGTGATTATTGATAGGTACATAGTTATTGCCATTTTAAAATTTGTAGTTAGATTGTTTTCATCTTTCTTCTACTTACAGAAGTCCTTTTAGTATTTCTCGCAATGATGGCTTGGTGGTAATAAATTCCTTTAGTTTATTCTTTTCTGGGAAGCTCTTTATCTCTCCGTCAATTTTAAATGATAACCTTGCTGAATAAAGCAACCTAGGTTGTAGGCCTTTGTTTTCCATCACTTTGAGTATCTCCTGCCACTCCCTCCTGTCCTTCAATGATTCTGTAGAAAAGTCATTTAATAGTCTTATGGGAGTTCCCTTGTATGTGACCCTCTGTCTTTCTCTTACTGCTTTTAGGATTCCCTCTTTGTCTTTAACCTTTGCCATTTTAACTATAATGTGTCTTGGTGTGGACCTGTTTGGGTTTATCCTGGTTGGAACTCTCTGCACTTCCTGGGCTTGTATGTTGTTTTCCTTCATTGGGTTAGGGAAGTTTTCTGACATAATTACTTCAAATATATTCTTAATCCCTTGCTTCCTCTCTTCACCTTCTGGTATTCCTATGATGCACATGTTCTTGCGCTTGATGTTATCCCAGAGGTCTCTTCAACCATCTTCATTGTTTTTTATTCTTTTTTCTTTCTGTTGTTCTGTTTGGGTGATCTCTGCTAACTTGTCTTCTAAGTCGCTGATTCAATTCTCTGCTTCACCTAACCTGCTGTTAATTCCTTGAAGTGAGTTCTTTATTTCAGTAATTGTGTTCTTTAGTTCTAACTGGTTGTTCATTATGATTTCTACATCCTTCTTTATGTCGTCTCTAAGCTCCTTAAACATTCTTATCATCAGTGTTCTGAACTCTGTCTCTGATAGGTTGGTTACCTGTTTCATTTCGTTCCATTTCTGGAGGTTTCTTCTGTTCTTTTATTTGGCACATGTTTCTTTGTTTCCCCATCTTGCTGACTCTCTGTGTTTGTTTCGATGTATTAGGTAGATCCCCTAGAGTTCTTAGTTCTTGCTGAGTTATCTTATGTAGTATGTGTCCTTTATATTTGACTTGCACTACTTTGTTCTCCTCTGTGTGTGCTCCAAAGGTGACTCTTGTGTCATGTATATTGTCCTGTCATGGAAGATCTTTAATTGCTTTTCGCTTGCGAGTAGGTGGGGTTAACTCCTAGGCTGACTAGTTGTGAGAATTCCCTCTGCCCACGCAATGTGTTCTGCTGCGTGAGGGTTGACCACATAAATGTGGTTTGGCCTTTGTGGGCTCTTGTGCCTGTAGAGAATTCCCTCTGGGTGTGTCATTTGTGGGTCAAACCCGGTAGTACTCTGGTTTGGTCTGGAGTTGGCCTCTGGGTATGTTGAATCTTATGCCTTGAAGCTGGGCCCTGGTAGGGCAATTTCAGAACAAAGCAAATCACCAAGCACAACAACAACAACAACAAAGAAAAAATCAAATACATTCACATGTGAAAACAACCAACAACCCCCACTCAACACAGGCAAAGATATCAAAGATATGAAGACAAAACAAAATAAAACAAAACAAAAAGCAGCGCCAGTATTGGCTTAAGCCCACCAAGTAATCTCCAGGTTGTCCTCTGCTGTACCAAAGAGTCCTCTGTGTATTGTGCAGGGAGAGCTGGTCACCTGGTGCCCAGTGTGGCGTTGGGACTGCAGATTTAGATGCGTGGAACTGAGGGGTCTGGATGGTAGTTTCTACAAAGTCAGTGCAGTTTCTGCCCTTGCCTGCACATATGCACACTGAGAGTAGCACCACCAGCCCTGTGTCCAGTTCTCCTGAGTCTTAAGGCACTTATTCCGTAGGGGGGGCGGGGCGGGAGATTTCTGAGCTGCTGAAAGGCCAGAGCTGCATTTTCTGCTTACTGCTGATCACTGGGAGTGCCTCCGCAGTTGTAATTGCCCTGCCCTAGGCAGACCAGAAAGGGTGGGGACTGGGGATGGAGGGGTCTTCTCTCTCCCAGCCCAGCTGTGTCACACTTTTCTTGCAGGCCAGAAAAGGTGGTGGCTGGGGTTGGAGGAGTTTCTTCTCTCCTAGCCCAGCAAAAATCACACTCTTCCCAGCCTCTTCCCTGGGTCAGAGCTGCACGCCAGTCTTCCAGAGCCTGAGCACTAAGGCTCCTATGTAATCTGACACTACTCCTCAGTTCAGGGGCCAGTTTAAGTCTCTGGAAGGGCTGGGGTAGGATTGGAAGAGAGGGAGGATGGGCCCAGGTATGGAGTTTGTGTCCTTTGTCTGGCCTAGGGCCCAATTGGAGCAATCAGCTGAAGTTATTGCCTCAAATGCTGGATACGCTGCCCCCTCGGTGGGAGAAATCAGCTGTGGGACACAGGGAAAGATCCCACCTCCTGAGTTTTGTGTTCTCTGTTCCGTCCTGGGATCCCCTGCCTCTCTGCAGCTGCGGATGCTGGCCGTATCTCCACTGCTGCCGATGCAGGCCGCGTTTCCACCGCGGCAGATGCGGGCAGCGTCCCCACAGCCGCAGGTGTGGGCCGCGTCTCCACTCTGCTCCCTTCCCTCTTCCCCTGCTCGCCCAATTTGCCTACCTTCGAGTAATCCTTGCATGAGTCTCTTAGCTGTTCTGCGTGATGAGCAGAGAGTCCTTTGATGGGTTATAGATGTCCCGTTTGTGATAAGATCTGGAGGAGAACTCAAAAAGTGTGCCCCGCTGCCGCTATTCCTATGACGTCCTGTGCCAATTGCTTTTGACCTGCACATTTTTTTGTAGAGAAATCAGCTGATAGTCTAATGAGAGCTTCCTTGTATTTCACTAACTGCTTTTCTCTTGCTGCTTTTAAGATTCTCTCTTTGTCTTTAAACTTTGGAATTTCAATTATGATATATTTTAATGGGGGCTTCTTTGGGTTAGTCTTGTTTGGGATTCCACACTTTCTGGGCTTGTATGTCTGTTTTCTTTGTCAGGTTAGCAGTTTTCCATCATTATTTAAATAGGTTTTCAAATCCTTGCTCTCTCTCTTCTGCTTCTGGTACCCCTATGATGTGTATATTGGTACACCTGATATTGTACCAGAGGCCCCTTTAATTATTCTCATTTTGGGGGATGTTTTTTTTTTCTTTTTGTTGCTCTAATTGGGTGTTTTTTGCTACTTTGACTTCCAAGTCAGTGATTCGATTCACTGCTTCATCTCATCTGCTCTTGATTCCCTCTAATGTGTACTTTGTTTCTGTTATTGTATTCTTCATTTGTGACTGGTCCTTTTTTATGTTTCCTATCTCCATTTTATGTTTCCTATCTCGTTGTTGAAGTTCTCCCTGAGATTATTGAACATCTTTATAACCAGTGTTTTGAACTCTGTGTCCAGTAGATTGCTTGTCTCCATTTTGTTTAGTTCTTTTTCTGGAGCTTTGTTCTGTCCTTTCATTTGGGACATGTTTGTTTGTCTCCTCATTTTGGCTGCCTCCCTGTGTTTATTTCTATGTATTAGGTAGAGCTGTTATGTCTCCCAGTGTCAGTAGAGTGGTCTTATGTAGTAGGTGTCCTTTGGGGCTCAGTGACACAGTCTCCATGTACACCTGAGCTGGGCACTTCAGCAGTGTGCATTGTGTGGGTTGTGTGCCTTCCTGTTGTAGTTGAACCTTGGTTGTTCTCTACACATCAATGGGAGGCATTGACCCTCAGTTGATTTATTGTGAGGACTGGCCATGACTACAGTGGAGGAACTGTTGTGAAGGGGCTAGCCATATGGAGCAGGATTCACTTTAGCAGGGCTCCTGTTCCTGTGTAGTCTGTTCTTTAGGTGTATCATGCTAGGATGTAACTGGGTCGTGCTCCAGCTTGGTCCAAAGCTGACCACCAGGTGTGCCATCCCAAGTGTGTCTTGGTAGGGTCCCCACTACAGCCAAGTTCTTCCACAGTCCATGCCCTGCCTGGGGCCACCTTAAATAAACCACAAAGCTATCTGTGCATAGCCACCACCCATAGCTGGGTTTAGAGGTGACTTGATTGACCAAGCCTCGAACGAAAACCAGTGCTGCTAATACTGGTCTTGGGGCTGCTGAACAAGAGTGACAGGGCATGCCGAGGTCAGATGCTGCTCATTTGTGGTTTGTGAACCTTTGGCAGATTTTAGGAAATCTGCAGTATGAGCTAAGACAGGCCATTTGTATAGAAATACCACTGGAAGTGGCTTGGTGGGCCGACAAGTTAGGTGGGGCAGGGTCTCAGGAGAAAAACAGTGCAGGATACACGGAGTTAGCTAGGTTGATGGAGCCTCAGTTATGGTGGCCACCTGCATCAGCACCCTGTGTAGGGAGAGGACTCAGCAAAGGAACAATGGTTTCAGCTAGCACTTCTCTTTGGGAGAAAACTTTCCCTCCAGCCCTTGCCCAGAGCTGGACAATTCGGTTACTTCCTGTATGTCCCTGGTGCCTTTTGAGCTGCTGCCCCAGAGGTGGAGCTCAGAGCGAGTGAGACTGACAGTGAGTAATTCAGTGCATCAGCCCTTTAAGAGGAAATCCTTGGATTCCAGCAGCCCTCTGTCTCACTCAGCCACAATCTTTGCTGGTTTTCATAGCCATAAATTATGGGGACTCTCTCCCCTGCTCTGGAACACAGAGCTGGAGAGATTGGTGTGGAGCTGGAACCCCTTGCCCCTCCAGGATGCGGGACACCTCCATAGCCAAGGTAGCTCTCCCAATTTTTAACCACCACACACGCGTGTGGGACCAGCCCATTCTGCATCTCTACCTCTCCTACCAGTCTCAAGATGGCTTCTCTCTAAGTCCTTAACTGTAGGACTTCTGTTCAGCTACACTTTAGGTGATTCTAAATGATGGCTGTTTTGTATTTTAGCTTTCATTTTGATGTGGTCATGAGCAGAGGCAAGCACAATGATTACCTACTCCACTATCTTGACTGGAAAGCCTCTAATCCATTTACATTTAAAGTGATTTTTGATCAGTCCATAGTTATTGCCATTTTATTGTTTAAATTTATGTTCTCCCCCATCCCCTTCTTCTTCATAAAAAAGTCCCTTTAACTTTTCTTTAAACACTGGTTTGGTAGTGATTAACTCCTTTAACTTTTTCTTGTCTGGAAAACTTTTCTCTCCTTCGATTCTAAATGATAGCTTTGTGGGGTAGAATAATCTTGGTTGTAGATCTTTGTTTTTCATTACTTTGAATATTTTGTGCCAGTCCTTTCTGGCCTGCAAATTTCTTTTGAGCAATTAGCATACAGTCATTTAGGAGCCTCTTGTAGGTAACTAACTGCTTTTCTCTTGCTACTTTTAGGATTCTCTTTTTGTTTTTAACCTTTGCTATTTTAATTATGATGTGTCTTGGTGTGGGCCTCTTTGGATTCATCTTTTGGGGAACACTCTTTGCTTCATGGATTTGTATGTCTATTTCGTTCTCCAGGATAGAGAAGTTTTCACTCATTATTTCCTCAAATAGATTCTCGATCCCTTGCTCCCTCTCTTCTCCTTCTGGTACCCCTATTATGCAAGTAGTGTTAGGCTTGATGTTGTCTCTTAAACTGTTGTCTTTTATTTATTTATTTTTTGGATTATTTTTGCTGTTCCAATTGGGTGTTTTCTGCTACATCTTCCCAATCACTGATTTGAACCTTTTCTTCATCTAATGTTCTGATTCTTTCTAGTGTATTTTTCATTTCAGCTATTGTATTCTTAATTTCAGACTGGTTCTTTTTTATGGTTTCTGTGTCCTTTTTTATGCTTACTATACCTTTTTCTAAGTTCTCACTACATTCCTTGAGCACCCTTATTACTGGTGTTTTGAACTCAGTATCTGGTATGTTGCTTGCCTCCATTTTGTTTAGGTGTTTTTCCTTGAGTTTTCACTTTTTTTTAAATTTATTTTTGGGGTGATATATTTCTTTGTCTTCTCATTTTGACTGCCTGTCATTGTTTATTTCTATGCATCAGGTAGATCTGTTACATCTCTCAGCCTTGACCAGGTAGCTTATTCTAGTAGGTGTCTTAATGGACCCAATGGCACAGTCTCTCTGGTTACGTTCACTGAGTTATCTAGGAATGTCCCTTGTGTAGGTTGTGTGTGCCCTCCTGTTGCAGTTGAACCTTGATTGCTGTTGGCACATCAGTGGGTGAAATTGACTCTCAGATTTTTTGGGTGTGAAGATTAAATACAACCACAGTGTTCTACCTGCTGTGCAAGGTCTCTCCATAAGAAGTGAAATTCTCTCTGGTGGCTCTGGTGCCCACTGAGACCACCCTTTGAATGTGCCACTTGTTGACCTAATCAGGTCATGCTTTTTTGTGGCCTGAAGCTAACCACTGAGTATCTTGGTTCTGAGGCTCCTTGTGAGGGGTTCCTGTGTAGTCCAAGGTCAGCTGCTGCTTGTGACTGGCCAAAGGCTAACTGATAGGAGCTGTAAAGCAATCTGTGGTGTTTTGCTACCTGTGCTGGATCTGGATGCATATTGTGAACCCAGGCCAGCTGCTACCAGTACCGGGCCTGACAGTGCTCCGTGAAAGGCACCACAAGGCCTGACACTGCCTGCCAGTTGCCCATATGGCTCATCAATTGAAAGAGTCTGGGGCAGTATGCCAGTTGGGTGAGTTGGGGGCCTCAGGGAGTTACCAGTGTAGGGGGAGTGTTATTTACCAGGTTAATTCATATTCAGACTTGGCTATGTGGAGGAGGGCCCAACATAGGGAAAATGTCAAACTGTCCCTACTGTCCTCACTCTGAAGACACACAACTCAATTTTTCCCTATATGTCCCTGCTGCCCCCTGAGGTTCTGTCCCACTGCTGGAGCCCAGGATGATCAACTATGAGTGAGTGTGTTTGTGCATTTGCCCTTTAAGAGTACTCTTGTTTTTCCAGCAGCTTTCCATCTCACCAACATGGATGGAATCCCTGCTGATTTTTAGTCAGATATTGTGGGGCCTACTTTTCCCGGCACTGGTACTCCAGGTTTGGGTGCACAGCATGGTGCTGGGACCCCTTGTTCCTTAGGGGTTACCTCTGCATCTGAGATATCACTCCCAATACTCAACCACCACACATGAGTGTGGGGCCAGCTGGTTTCCCTTCTCCACCCCTCCTACCAGTCCTTATGTGGCTTCTTCTTTATATCCTTAGTTATAGGATCTGTTCAGGTACTGTTCACATTGTTCTCCATGTTGATTGCTTTATAATTTAGTTGTAATTTTAATATAGTCATGGGAGTAGGAAAGCACAACATTTACCCATTCCACCATCTTGACAGGAACTCCTTACAGTAGCTTTTTCAAAGTATCTTGACTCCTCCCATTTATATCCTATGTTTATCTTCTTTAGGAATAATACTGTTTGGATTTGACTATCAGTGTTGCTTATCACATTCTCCTGTTCTTCTTTAAGAGTTCATCATCTTTCTCCAGGTGAATTGTAAGCAACTTAAAGACAAGAACAAATCTTTTAATTCCGTTTTGGTTGATGACACCATAATCTTTTATCCTTTCTATTGCTTCTGATTTCTTTTTGGTAAGCCTGAGATTTTATCCAATCTTCTCACAACATCCAAGCCTTCCTACTCCTAGGCTCTGCCAATAACTAACCTTGTGTAATTGGTCAAGTTGCTTAACTGCTCAGAACTTGTTTTACCATCCTTAGAATGGATTTGATACCCACCTGTTAGTGTTAAAATTAGAATTAAAGGAAGATAACCTTTAACCAATAGTACCTGGTATAGAGACTAGCATTTAGAAGGTGTGCAGTTAGTCTATATTTCCTCTCCCTGACCCACACACCACCAAAAGAAACTTATCTGTTCTGAGACCCACACCCTTAGAGTCCTATCCTCTGTTAATGTAGCCATTCTAGTGAGGTAGTGCATTATCCGTGCTACACAATGTATTAATATTTTAAATATAGTTCCCCTATAAGAAAGTCTTAAGTCTCAACTGAACTGACACCTGAACACACTAACCAGTTCCCTTCCTTGTATCTTTTATTTTTTCCTGCTCCATTCATATTCATTATAGTATTTAGTGCAATTTGAAGTGAATTACTTCATTTCTTTACTTGCTTATTGTCTATTTATTCCAATAGGCTGTGCACTCAAGGTCAGAAAGCATGTATGCTTTAATCACCAATGAATTCCCAGAACCTTGCAGAGGGTCTAGTACAGAGCAGACAATAAATATTTTTTGGATAGATTGATATATTGATGGATGGGTTGATGGATGGATGGATAGATAGATGGAGAGATATAATAAGTGAAAAAATTAATTGAACAACTGAAACATTATGGTGAAAATTTTAGTCTTACTGGAAAGATGGCAAAATAATATTTGGGGCAGACATGTTAGTCATCTCAAATTGTATGGAGATAGATTGCCTTGAAGAGGAAGGGTTAAGACAACTGTCGAATGAGTGAAGAAAATGGATTTTTTACAGGTAGCAAACAAGAGACATGTTGAGAATTTGCAAAAAGGATGTGTCTAAAGTCACAGGAATGCCTAACCCATGATGCTTACCATCAAATATTATTCATATGAAAACACCATTAGAAGCCTGACACATAATTCATTCTCTTCTTTCCTTTGTCTCCCCTGCCCAAAATTTAGTATTAAAGCTCAGGCACTTGGACCCTTTAGCTTCTCAACTGAAAAATACACCACCAACAACGTGTGGTGGTTGAGGAATCAGAAAATAAGTTAGGTTTTGGAGCCTTCCAGTTGAAAAGGATTTGCAAGCCCTTTTCCACTTACTCTGTGCTATGAAGACAGATTTCCAGAGGTTGGAGAGAGATTTGTACTGTGGATGCTAGGTTTACAAAATGCCACCATACAAAAAGTTTGAATTATTCCTCCCCTGTTTTTCAGATGTAATATACCTTTGCAAACATAAAGAGTATTAAAAGGACATTTGAATGGTAATAAGGTCTTAACACTTATGAGCAGCTATTTCCCTTGCAATGCAGTTGCAAGCAATTCCCTTGCAATGTTGTTGAAGGGAAGAAAACCAGTAACAAATTGAGTTAACCTCTTATCTTCCAAAATCTAATGGCAATTGTTTTATAGTTAGGTATCAGTGCCCTGAGAGATTAATCCCTTAAACTCAGAAAAATTAGGATTTTCAGTTAAACACTTGATCTATTCTTTCTCTCACTTACTCCCCTATCTCTTCCTTATTGTGAGGGGGGAATACTTCACTAAAGAACCCCTCAAATTGGTGAACCCATGAAAGTTAGGGTAAAATTCTCTAATTTTTTGAGGAACCTCCACACTGCCTTCCATGGATCTTGAGAGAGTAATGCTGAGCGAAATAAGTCAGACAGAAAAAGCAGAGAACCATGTGATTTCACTGATATGTGGTATATAAACCAAAAACAACAAAAGAACAAGACAAACAAATGAGAAACAGAAACTCATAGACACAGACAATAGTTTAGTGGTTACCAGAGGGTAAGGGGGGTGGGGGATGGGGGGTGGGAGATGAGGGTAAGGGGGATCGAATATATGGTGATGGAAGGAGAACTAACTCTGGGTGATGAACACTCAATGGGATTTATAGATGATGTAATACAGAATTGTACACCTGAAATCTATGTAATTTTACTAACAATTGTCACCCCAATAAATTTAATAAAATAAAATTTAAAAAAAAATTTAAAAACAAACTCATTATTTTCATAGTTCCTTGCTCAAATGCAAATAAAAATCATCTTGAAATAGGTCTATAGGCTGCAGGTGAAAAGTTGACGTTCAGCCAAGACTTAATTCAGAGTCAATAAAGTAATATTCCTATGCATAGTTAGATGTGTAAATTTTCTCCACATGATAAATAAGCAGGCTATGATTTCTATCAAATCAGTCTTGCCTTGAGTCAGTCCTTCTCTAATCAATAAATCTGGATGTGCACTGAAATGTGAAGGGTTACATTCACTTTAAACTCCTTCATCAAAAGTACCCAGCAATTTTTCTATTATTGCCATAAATTCAAAATACCAGGCTTATTTATTTTGCTTTTAACTGCGACTTCAAAAGGACAATAAGCTTCTCGGTCCCCAAAAAGTTCTTACTTGGATGTGGTTAGAAATCTACATAGATTCTCCAACCCAATCAGTGCAGTAGCCACAATTATGTTAGCACACTATAAAGAATAATTGGGTATGAGACAGTATTAGTGAAAATGGGGTGTTTGAAAGTTGTTGCTGGGATATTTGGAGTTTTTATTAGGAATTCTAAGAAGTTGGAGGTTTTTGGGAAATGTGCAAATCACAGGAAAGAGATCCACTATTTAGGCCAAGGTTATAGTCCTTCCGCTGCTTCCCTCAACAGTATTCCTTTTCATTGTATGAATATATACAACAAAGCCAGCCTCACTGAAAGCCTTCATGTTTTGGCAGTGCAATAAGTTTGTGTAATGTTCTCAAAATTTTAAGATTTCTGAAAGATCACAAAGTGTCCATTTCTTCTCCGTTCTCCCAACAGTTGTTATCAGCCCTCTTTGCTTTCTTCTAGGCTTGTTTATTTTCAGTAATGACTGCTGACACACTTCATTAGAGGCTGTGGGATATTGTGGACACCAATTCTTGCCATCAATGCACACCCTAAAATATTTATTATCTAGCCCTTTATAAAAATTTTTGTCTGATTAAAACATATTAAAAATCCTGATTTAATACGTTAATATGGAGAGACATATACTTTTACTATATTACAACTTTAAAATAATCATTCTAATAGTATTTGAAAATAATTAGTCTCCTTTTTAATTCTATGGATTTCATTTTTGTCATTTAAAAATGTAATTCTGAGAAAAGTTCCATAAGCTTTACTAGACTGACAAGAAGTTCATGGACAAAATAAGGTTATGAACCCCTGCTAGCTTGAGAATGAATCTCAAGTTCTCTTAGTGTGTATGTATACTTAGTTTGTGGGTACCTTTTTCCATTCAGCAAATAGATTTAACTATTTAACTATGGACGTTTTTCTACTCTTCATTTTACTTGATTGCTCTATTACCCTAACCTTGTTTTACTGTGATGCTTTATTAAATAATTCACTTATTCAACAATTTATTTATTTATTTATTTATTGAATACCTACTATGCACCAAACATTGAGTATATAGCAGTAAACAAAACAGATCAGAATCTCTGTCCTCACAGAGCTTACATTCTAGCTGAGGGAGATATGCAATAAAGTAAAATGGGAGCATGTAAGAGGATAACAAGTGCTATAGATACAAACGAAGCAGAAAAGTTAAGTACACTTTTAAATGAAAAGTCAAGTGAGGTCTCATTGAGAAGGCAGTGCTTGAGCCAAGACTTGAAGGTGAGAGAATTAGTTATCCTGGGTACTGGGGACAGGCATACTGGGTAGAGGAAACAGCTAGTGAAAAGACCCCAAGGGAAGATTGTGCCTGGCTTCTTATAGCAAGGAGGCCAATATGACTGGAATAGAATATGTCAGATAGTGAGTAGTAGAAGATAAAATAAAGAGGTAATGAGGCCAGGGATTCTCAACCCTCCCTGGGGCTAAGAATCACCTGAGGAACTTTAAAAAGCTACAGCTACCTGGGTCACATCACAGATCACCCCTCCTGGAGATACAGCTTCAATTTATTTGGAGACAGAGCACAGGCATTTGTTTGTTTGTTTGTTTGTTTAAGTTTTCCAGGTCAGTGTAATGTGTAATAATGGTTTAAAATCACTGGGGTAGGGCCACAGACACTAGTTTGTGCTTAAAGTGAGATGAGGAGCCATTAGAGAGTTTTGATAATAAAGTATGAATCAACTTAGGTTTTAAACATGATCACTCATGTTTCTCTGGGTTAGAGAGTTAAGGGTGGAATGAGGGACCCTTGTTAATAGACTATTGCAATAATCCAAGCATGCCATTGTGATTGAAGTAAAGATGGTAAAATGTGGTTAGATTCTGATTGTATTTTGAAATATAAACTATGAAATGGCTTTTAGACTGAGGTGGGGGAACAAGAAAAAAGGAAGAGTCAAGGGTAATACCAAGGTTTTTGGGCTGAGAAAATGGAAGAATAAATGGCCATTAAAATGGTCCAGACAATACGAGGATCAGATTGTGAGGAAAATATCAGAAGTTTGGTTTGGGACATGTTAAGATTCAGATTCCTATTAGATATACAAGAGATACAACAAGGCAGTTGGACATAAAAATCTGGAGTCTAGAAGATAAATCTGGACTGTAGATATAAATTTGGGATTCAATAACGTGTACATGGTATTTAAAGCCACAGACAGGATGGCACCACTGAGGGACTGACTGTGGATAGAACTGAGAAGTAGTCAAGAACTCTGATGTCAAGAAGTTGGGGAGATAAGAAAGAACCAGCAAAAGGAAACTGGAACAGCCAGATATAGGATATAGAAAGAAAACCAGATCCGATGTCCTGGAAGCCAGGAGAATTGTCTGCTTTACAAAACTGTTAAAAGGTCAAATAAGGTGAGAACTGAGATTTGACCTCTGCATTACCAATGAGGTCATTGGTGATTTTGATAAGAGCAGTTTCAGTGAAGTGTTAAGGACAAGGGTTTGACTGGAGTGGGATCAAGAAAGAATGGAAGGAAATCAAATGCAAACATTAACTACAGATGACTTTTTGAGGAATTTTTGCTGTAGGGGGACAGATAAATTGATTTTTAATTAATACAAATAATTACAATATGCTTGAAGGCTGATGAGAATAATTCAGAGAAGATGGAAAATTAATTTATGCAAAAGAGACGGGAAAGAATTACTGGAACAATTCAATATATTTAAGGAGGAGTCAAATTGCCCTAGTTTAAATCTTGGCTCCATCCCTTTTGAGTTGTGAAACTTTGCACAAATTACCTTCTCTGTGTCTCAATTTCTGCATAGAAAAATGGAAATGAAAATATAACAGTACCTACCTCAGAGCCTGTTTTGAATTGAATTATATATTACACAAAGCACATACTGGTACACAGTAGGGATCCAAAACATATTGGTGGTTAGCAGTATTTGGAACTACATTCCTCTCTTAACAAAACACTGCTTAAGATTTATTTTCTATAAACCTTCCTGACCAAGTAACCCCCACCATGTTTTAATCCCATGATCAGTAACTCATTCAACCAATCTCTTGGCACTTAATGGATATATGGCATATGGTCAGGTTGACATTTGCTTCTCTTTTCCTTTTTTATGTCATTTCTGTGTGTACATTCCAACAAAGTCCATCTGTCCCCAGGGATAGTACTTACTATAAGGGTTAAGAGCACAGGCTTTCAAGTCCAACTTTATTAATTTGGATCCCAGCTCTGTCACTCGCTGTCTAACTTTAGACAATGTTATTTTTTTTTTTAATTAAATTTATTGGGGTGACAATGTTATTTAATCTCTGTATCCTACTTTTCCTATCTGTAAAATAGGGATAATAGTATTATCTACCTCACAGATCATTTAAAGGATTTAATGTGTTAATATGCAAAAAGTGACTAGAAAAGTACTTGGCACAAAAATAAATTCACAGCATATTTTTGCTGCTATTATTATTCCTAGAGACCATAAACTATGTCTTCCAAACATTTAGCACCACCTCCTACCCAACATGGTACCATGACCACAACACCACAATACATCCATTCTCTTCCCTAAATAAGAACTTTATATTTCAGAGGCATTTTCAGTATAGTATTTATGTGTTTACTAACCACCAGCTGTCCACTGGGGTCATATGTACAAATGTAATAAAAGCCCTCTTTTCCTCCAAGTGACCTGAAAAAAATCCATTAATGAACCATTTATTCCCATCACAGTTGTGCAACTATACCTAATTAAAACAAAACAAAACAAACAACAACAACAAAACAAGAGGCTATATTTATATACCCATTTTTTTTTACTAATAATGTTTAGCGCAATTGAATTTATGAAAACAAGATTTTGTTTTTCTCCCTTTCCTTTCTGTGGAGGGCAAGAGGAACTCTACGTAACTTTTATTCACCCTTTGGATCCTAAATTAGACAATAACTTACCCCAGGGAGCCTTTATTCCCCACCACATGGTTGCTAAGTCCACTTGTATTTGTGATTATCATGACAGCAATCATACTATACTAGAATCACTTAGTTGCTTATCAGTCTTCCCTACTCCATGAACGTAAGTATTGTGTTAATCTCATTCCCTAGTGACTACGCCAACACTTAACACATAATAAATATTTGCTAATTTGTTATTACAGCTGTGTTATTCTCAGTAGCCAATTTTGTAGGATTTTTCCTCTTTCAACCAGGAATTTTTTTTTTTGTCTTCTTTTTTTTTTTTAATTAAATTTTTTGGGGTGACAATTGTTAGTAAAATTACATAGATTTCAGGTGTACCATTCTGTATTACATCATCTATAAATCCCATTGTGTGTTCATCACCCAGAGTCAGTTCTCCTTCCATCACCATATAATGAGAAACAGAAACTCATAGGAATTTTTATTTTATTTTATTTTATCAACCAGGAATTTAAATATTGTGTAAGTATAATCATAGTACAAAATAAAATGTAATGATATCAGGGAGAACCTTACTCATAATAAGATTAGAAAGCTATCTCTACAATGGGGTTTGAAGGAAATTTAGAAAGCCCTTATACAAAAATGCCTCCTATACACAGACCATCTACATTGAGACTACAGGTTCACAGATTATAGGATGATAGCAAAAAAAAAAAAAAAAGAAAGAAAAGCAACAGTTATTAAATGCCTACTAGGTGCCAAGCATATTATGCATGCTATCTCCTTTGATCCTCAGGATAAATCTATGGTGTGTTTATGATTACTCACATTTTATAGATGAGTAAACAAGCTCATAGAGAGTAAATAAGCTCATAAAGGGTAAATAAAGAGCCAGGGTTTAAACATATGTCTGTCTGACTCCACATTTATGTTATTTCTATTATTCCACATTGATACCCATGAGACAAATCCTAGACAATTAAATAAAGATAGAAGAAAAATATAAAAACAGCCTGGGATGTGGTTGTGCTCATGGAGGGCATGAGCAAGAGGGGTTTTAGGGATGAACAGTCTATTTATGTACTGTGATAAGCAGAATAATGGCCCCCTAAAGGTTTCTATGTCCTAATCCTTGGAACCTGTGAATACATTACCTTTCATGTAAAAAAGAATTTTGGAGATGTGATTATGGTTAAGGATTGTGAGATGAGGAGATTTTCCTGAATTATACATACATCCTGTATTACTTTCCTGTGACTGTTATAACAAATTACCACAAATTGGTCAGCTTAAAACAATAGGAATTTATTCTCTCAATGTTCTAGAGGCCATGAGGCTGAAATCAAAGTGTCAGCGGGCACACACTCCTTTTGGAGGCTCTGGGGAGACTCCTTTTTTGTCTTTTCCAGTTTCTAGTGGCTCCAGGTGTTCCTTGATTTGTAGCTGCATTACTCCAATTTTTGCCTCTGTGATCCCATTGCCTCCTCCTCTTCTGTCTTCTCTCTACCTCAAATTTTCCTCTGCCTTTCTCTTATGAAGGCACTTCTCATTAGATTTAGAGCCCAGCCAGATAATCCAGGATGATCTTTTCTCTCAAGGTTTGTAATTATGTCTTCAACTAACCTTTTTTTCAAAAAATGTTGACATATCTCTAAGGGCAGCCAAAATTCAAACCACATGTCCTTAAAAGTGGAGAAACTTTTCAAGCTATGGTCAGAGGGGGATGTGACAACAGATTGATCAGATTGATGCAGTGTTCCTGGTTTTGAAGGTGAAGGAAGAGGGCCACAAGCCAAGTAATGAAGGTGGCCTCTAGAAACTGAGAAAAGCAAGGAAATAGATTTCCCTCTAGAGACTCCAGGAAAGAAAATGTAGCCTTACCCACACCTTGATTTTAGCCCAGTGAAAATCATTTTGGGCTTCAGACCTCCAGAACTATAAAAAAAGGTGTGTTGTTTTAAGCCAATAAGTTTGTGGGAATTTGTTACAGCAGTGATAGAAAATTTATACCAGTACTGAGGAAAGTTAGAGAAATGTTTGGATCAGAACAAGTGTAGAAGCCTCAGTCAAGAGGGCAGATCATGAAGAAGAAAGATATTCAAGTAAATGCCAGTACAGAATAGGGCAGATCACAAGAACTAGGAAATCCACAAGAGAGAGAAGGTCAGGACAAAGAAAGTAGAATTCATATGTATTACTAATATCCAGAAGCACCCTTGATAATGGAGCATAAGGCCAGGAAACTGATCCTAACATACAGAGCCCAGATCCTGTAGGGGGAACACAATTGGAAACATGCTGTCCAGTTAGAATATGTGTGGGCAGGAAAGAGTGGCATCATTTGGTAAGCATATCCCTATATAACTTCCTGCGATTTTCACATAACTCACTCTTTGTGTTAAGGCATTTAAAGTCCTCCTCAAAGTTCTAGTTTCATATTAGTATTACCTATTTAATACAGAGAGAACTTGTTAAAAAGATATCCTAGTCAGTCACCTAACAGGGTCTGAGAAAATGCCCCCAAGACTGATAAGTAAGATAAGTAAGAAACAACTAGAAAATGTTTACAGTACGGAGTGTTAGTCAGGGACAAGTACTGATCCTGGCACATGGTTATGAATGGAATAAATGTCTGTTGAGTGAATGAGTGAATAGATGAGTGAATGAGAACACTGAAGACATGGAAAATTTGTAGGACATGACGACTTAAAGAAGTAAGGATGCACAAAAACAGCAGTGGGACTTCAAAGTCAATCTTGGCCTATTGTGCTGAAAGCTGGTCATAGACAATACTTCCCCGTGAACTGGGCTGATGTGTCTTTTTATAGTATTTATCTCTTTACCTAGGTAACTTTATTGTTTCTAATCTCTAATTTCAAAAGTAATACATCTTAAAGGAAAGAAAAAAAATGCATGTAATCTCATCACCACAAGATAATAGTTTTTGAGTATTTACTTCTAGTCCTATGTCTTTGTCTATGATTCTGCTTATGTGTGTGTCTCATTCTCTCTCTCTCTCCAGATAGATAGATAGATAGATAGATAGATAGATAGATAGATAGATAGATGATAGATAGATAGATAGAGATATAGATATATATAGATATGTATCTATATATGTATGTATAACTACATATGCATAATTTTTAACTGTGGTATTTTATTTTTTAAATATGGTATTTTATTTTTTTTAAAAAACAGCACATGTTGCAGTTGCTTTTCCAAGTCAATAAATATTTTCTTACAACATGATTATATATGACTACATAATAGCTTAACATATGAGGATGCATAATTTATTTAACCAATCTTCTACTGTCTTTTTATTATAAATTACCACCATGAAAAGCAGTGGTGCAGTGAACATTTTTATAATCACTGCTTTCCACCCCTCTCTAATTATTTCCTTAAGGTAACTTCCTACAAATGGAATTGCATGTTTTGTGAATTTAAGTATATATTGTCATGTTATCCCATAAGAAGATTCAGTACCTATTTACATTCTGACCGCAATACATGAAAGTTCAGTTTCGAGTGACGTCATAGCAATGGCGGCAGCGGGGCGCACTTTTTGAGTTCTCCGTCGGATCTTATCAGAAACGGGAAGCTTATAACCCATCAAAGGACTCTCTGCTCATCACGCAGAACAGCGAAGAGACTCGCGCAGGGATTTCTTGCAGGTGGGGAAAAATTGGGCGAGCAGGGGAAGAAGGAAGGGAGCGGAGCGGAGACGCGCCGCACCTGCGGTGGCGGTGGGGACGCGGGTTGGGATCGCGGTCCACACCTGTGGCGGTAGAAATTCGGCCCCCACCCTCGGGTTGTGGAAATCTGCTCCGCACCTGTGCCTGTGAAATTCCAGCCCACACCCACGGCTACAGATACGCAGGATATCCCAGGACGGAGGAGAGCCCGGAAGCCACGAGGTGGGCGTTTTGCCCTGCATCCCACAGCGGACCTCTCCCGCTGCAGGGGCAGCATATCCAGCATTAACTTCAGCTAATAACCTCAGTTGGTCCTTGGGCCGGACAAGGAACACAGACTCCGTGCCTGGGCACCTTCCCCCGCTCTTCTGACCCTGCCCCCGCCTTTCTAGAGACTTGATCTAGCCCCTGCACTAAGGAGCAGCGGCAGATTACAGAGGCGCCTTGGAGCCCCGGCTCCGGGAAGACAGGCGGGCCCAGGGAGGAGGCTAGGAGCTGGGAATCTTCCGCCCCCAGCCACCACCTTTTCTGGCCTGCGGGAAGAGTGTTAAGACAGCGGGGCTGGGAAAGAGAAGACCCCTCCTTCCATCCCCAGCCCCCACCCTTTCTAGCCAGCCTAGAGCGGGGTAAACACATCCCCAGCTGCAGAGACGCAGGGGTTCCCAGGACAAAAGAGAGAACACAAAAGCCAAGTGCCGGACTCTACTTTGCGTCCCACAGCAGACCTCTCCCTCCCGCAGAGGGAGGATTTCTAGCATTTGAGACTATTAAACTCCATACCTGGGCCCCTCCCCCCGCTCTTCCAATCCTACCCCCACCCTTCCAGAGACTTAAACTGGCTCCTGATCTGAAGAGCAGTGTCAGATTACAGAGGAGCCTTGGGGTTTGGGCTAAGGGAAGACTGGCCGCTGGCTTTGGTCCAGGGAAGAGGCTGAGAAGAGTGTGGTCTGCCCTGGACTAGGAGACAGAAGACTCATCCACCCCCAGATACCACCGTTTCTGGCCTGTGGGTGGGGTGTGACACAGCTGGGCTGGGAAAGAGAAGACCCCTCTTTCCATCCCCAGCCCCCACCCTTTCTGGCCTGCCTAGGGCGTGGCAATTACATCGGCGGAGGCACTCCCAGGGATCAGCAGTAAGTGGTATATACAGCACTCAGCTTTCAGCAGCTGAGGAATTCCCTGCCGGCCACACACACACACAGGGAAGAGGTGCCCTAAGACTCAGGAGAGCTGGACACAGGGCTGGTGGTGCTATTCTCGGTGTGCATATGTGCCGGCAAGGGCAGAAACTGCACTGACTTTGTAAAACCTACTGTCCAGACCCCTCAGCCCCACGCATCTAAAGCTGCAGCCTCAGAGTCACTCTGGGCATCAGGTGACCGGCTCTACCTGCACAATACGCAGGGGATTACTTGGTGGGCTTAAGCCACAACTGGCGCTGTTTTTTTTTTTTTTTTTTTTTTTTTTTTCTTTTTCTTTCTTTTCTTTCTGTTTTGATTTGTCTTTATATTTTTGACATCTTTGCCTGTGTCGAGTGGGGATTCTGTGCTACAGCAGAGAACAACTTGGAGATCACTTGGTGGGCTTAAGCCACAACTGGCGCTGTGTTTTTTGTTTGTTTGTTTGTTTTTTGTTTGTTTGTTTTTTGTTTGTTTGTTTGTTTTTGTTCTGTGTTGATTTGTCTTTATATTTTTGACATCTTTGCCTGTGTCGAGTGGGGATTCTGTGCTACAGCAGAGAACAACTTGGAGATTACTTGGTGGGCTTAAGCCACAACTGGCGCTGTGTTTTTTGTTTGTTTGTTTGTTTTTTGTTTGTTTGTTTTTTGTTTGTTTGTTTGTTTTTGTTCGGTGTTGATTTGTCTTTATATTTTTGACATCTTTGCCTATGTCGAGTGGGGGTTGTCGATTGTTTTTTTACATGTGAATGTATTTGACTTTTTCCTTGTTGTTATTGTTGTGCTTGGTGATTTGCTTTGTTCTGTAATTGCCCTACCAGTGCCCAGCTTAAGAGGCACAAGATTCAACATACCCAGCGGCCAACTCCAGACCAAGCCAGAGTACTACCGGGTTTGACCTACAAGTGACACACTCAGAGGGGATTCTTTACAGGCACATAGAGGCCAAAGGGCAAACCACATCTAAGCGGTCAATCCTCACGCAGCAGAATACCCTGCGTGGGCAAAGCCAAGTCTTACAACTAGTCAGCCTAGGAGTTAACTCCACCTACTCACAAGCGAAAAGCAATTAAGGATCTTCTTTAACAGGACAATATACACAACACAAGAGTCACTTTTAGAGCACACGCAGGGGAGAAGAACGAAGTAGTGCAAGTCAAATATAAAGGACATTTATTATATACTAATCCAGCAAGAACTAAGAACTCCAGGGCACCTATCTAATACATCGAAGCAAACACAGAGAGTCAACCAGAATGAGGAAACAAAGAAACATATCCCAAATAAAAGAACAGAAGAAACCTTCAGAAATGGAACTAAATGAAGCAGAGGTAACCAAACTGTCAGAGACAGAGTTCAGAATACTGATGATAAGAATGTTTAAGGAACTTAGAGAGGACATCAAGAAGGATGTAGAAATCATAACGAACAACCAGTTAGAACTAAAGAACACAGTTACCGAAATAAAGAACTCACTTGAAGGAATTAACAGCAGGTTAGATGAAGCAGAGGATCGAATCAGCGACTTAGAAGACAAGTTAGCAGAGATCACCCAAACAGAACAACAGAAAGAAAAAAGAATAAAAAACAATGAAGATGGTTTAAGAGACCTATGGGATAACATCAAGCGCAACAACATGCGCATCATAGGAATACCAGAAGGTGAAGAGAAGAAACAAGGGATTGAGAACATATTTGAAGTAATAATGTCTGAAAATTTCCCTAACCTGATGAAGGAAACCAACATACAAGTCCAGGAAGTGCAGAGAGTTCCAACCAGGATAAACCCAAACAGGTCCACTCCAAGACACATTATAGCTAAAATGGCAAAGATTAAAGACAAAGAGAGAATCCTAAAAGCAGCAAGAGAAAGACAGAGGGTTACATACAAGGGAACTCCCATAAGACTATCAAATGACTTTTCTGCAGAAACATTGAAGGCCAGGAGGGAGTGGCAGGAGATACTCAAAGTGATGGAAAACAAAGGCCTACAACCTAGGTTGCTTTATCCAGCAAGGCTATCACTTAAAATTGATGGGGAGATAAAGAGCTTCCCAGAAAAGAATAAGCTAAAGGAATTCATTACCACCAAGCCAGCATTGCAAGAAATACTAAAAGGACTTCTGTAAATAGAAGAAAGACGAAAACAATTTATCCACAAATTTAAAAATGGCAATAACTATGTACTTATCAATAATCACTTTAAATGTAAATGGTTTAAATGCTCCAATCAAGAGACATAGGGTGGCTGAATGGATAAGAAAGCAAGACCCTTGTATATGCTGTATACAAGAGACTCACCTCAGATCAAAAGACACACACAGGCTAAAAGTGAAGGGTTGGAGTAAGATATTCCATGCAAATGGAAATGAGAAAAAAGCTGGAGTTGCAATACTTATCTCTGACAAAATAGACTTTAAAATGAAGAAAATATTAAAAGACAAAGATGGACACTATATAATAATAAAGGGATCAATTCGACAAGAGGATATAACTCTAGTAAACATCTATGCACCCAACATAGGAGCACCTAAATATATAAAACAGATATTGACTGACATAAAGATGGAGATCAACAGTAACACTATCATAGTAGGGGACTTCAACACACCTCTGACAACAAGGGACAGGTCTTCCAGACAGAAAATCAATACGGAAACAACAGCCTTAAATGACACATTGGACCACTTGGATTTAATTGATATTTTCAGAGCATTTCACCCCAATGCTGCAGAATACACGTTCTTCTCAAGCGCACATGGAACATTCTCCAAGATAGACCATATGTTAGGCCACAAAGCAAGTCTGGATAAATTTAAGAAAATTGAAATCATACCAATTGTCTTCTCTGACCACAGTGCTATGAAATTAGAAATGAACTACAGGAAAAAGACTGGAAGACACACAAATTCATGGAGGCTGAATAATATGTTACTAAACAATGAATGGGTCAAACAGGAGATCAAGGAAGAAATCAAAAGATATCTCGAGACAAACGAAAATGAAAATACAACGACCCAAAATCTATGGGATGCCGCGAAAGCAGTCCTAAGAGGGAAGTTCATAGCACTGCAGGCCTACCTAAAGAAACAAGAAACATCACTAATCAACAGTTTATCTTCACACTTAAGGGATCTGGAAAAAGAACAACAAAATAAGCCCAAAGGGAGTACAAGGAAGGAGATAATAAAGATCAGAGCGGAAATAAATGAAATAGAAACCAGAAAAACAATACAAAAGATCAATGAATCCAAGAGTTGGTTCTTAGAGAAGATAAACAAAATTGACAAACCTTTAGCCAGACTCATTAAAAAAAAGAGAGAGAGGACCCAAATTAATAAAATCAGTAATGAAAGAGGAGAAGTGACAACAGACACCGCAGAGATACAAAAAATCCTAAGAAATTTCTATGAGCAACTGTATGCCAACAAATTTGACAACCTGGAAGAAATGGACAATTTCCTAGATGCATACAACCTCCCAAGGCTAACTCAAGAGGAGACAGAAAACCTGAATAGACTGATTACCACCAAGGAAATTGAATCAGTAATCAACAATCTCCCAACAAACAAAAGCCCTGGACCAGATGGCTTTACAGGTGAATTTTACAGAGCGTTCCAAAAAGAATTGTCACCTATTCTCCTCAAACTCTTCCAAAAAATCCAGAGGGAGGGAAGACTCCCAAACACTTTTTACGAAGCCACTATCACCCTGATCCCAAAATCAGACAAAGACACCACAAAAAAAGAAAACTACAGGCCGATATCGCTAATGAACATAGATGCAAAAATCCTCAACAAAATACTAGCAAACAGAATTCAGCAATATATTAAAAAGATTATACACCATGACCAAGTGGGATTCATCCCTGGCATGCAAGGGTGGTTCAACATCCGCAAATCAATTAATGTGATACACCACATTAACAAAATGAAAAATAAAAATCATATGATCTTATCAATTGACGCAGAAAAAGCATTTGATAAAATTCAGCAGCCATTCATGATAAAAACCCTTAAGAAAGTGGGAATAGAGGGATCATATCTCAACATAATAAAGGCCATATATGATAGACCCACAGCTAACATCATACTCAATGGGGAAAAACTAAAACCATTCCCCTTAAAATCAGGAACAAGGCAAGGCTGCCCACTTTCTCCACTTCTATTCAACATAGTGCTGGAAGTTCTAGCCACAGCAATCAGACAAGAAAAAGAAATAAAAGGCATCCAAATCGGTAAGGAGGAAGTAAAACTGTCATTATATGCAGATGATATGATACTATATTTAGAGAACCCTAAAGACTCCACCAAGAAACTATTAGAGCTGATAGATGAATTTAGTAAAGTAGCAGGATACAAAATTAATATTCAGAAATCAGTTGCATTTGTATATACCAATAATAAAACATCAGAAGGAGAAATTAAAAAAGCAATTCCGTTTACAATTGCTCCAAAGACTATAAAATACCTGGGAATAAATTTAACCAAAGAAGTAAAAGATCTGTACTCAGAAAATTATAAAACACTGAAGAAAGAAATGAAAGAAGATACAAATAGATGGAAACACATACCATGTTCATGGATAGGAAGAATTAATATAGTTAAAATGTCCATACTGCCTAAGGCAATATATATATTCAACGCAATTCCTATCAAACTACCAACGACATTTTTCACAGAAATAGAACATATAATCCTAAAATTTATATGGGATAACAAAAGACCCCGGATATCTTCAACAATCTTGAGAAATAAGAACAAAGTGGGAGGTATAACAATACCTGACTTCAAATTATACTACAAGGCTACAGTAATCAAAACAGCATGGTACTGGCATAAAAACAGACCCATAGATCAATGGAACAGAATAGAGAGTCCAGAAATAAATCCATGCCTATATGGCCACTTAATCTATGACAATGGAAGCAAGAATGTACGGTGGGGTAAAGACAGTCTATTCAATAAATGGTGCTGGGAAACTTGGACAGACACATGCAAAAAGATGAAGCTGGATCACCTCCTTACACCACATACAAAAATAAATTCAAAATGGCTTAAAGATTTAAATGTAAGATCTGAAACCATAAAATTCCTAGAAGAAAATATAGGAAGAAACTTCACAGACATTACCCGGAGTAAGATTTTTACTGATATATCCCCTCGTGCGAGGGAAGTAAGAGGAAAAATAAACATGTGGGATTACATCAAACTAAAAAGCTTTTTCACAGCAAAGGAAACCATCAATAAAACAAAAAGGGATCCTACTGATTGGGAAAAGATATTTGCCAATGATATATCTGATAAGGGGTTAATATCACAAATTTATAAAAAACTCACTCAACTCAACTCCAAAAAAACAAACAACCCAATTAAAAAGTGGGCAGAGGACATGAAGAGACATTTTTCTAAAAAGGACACACAGATGGCAAACAGACATATGAAGAAATGTTCAACCTCACTAACCATTAGAGAAATGCAAATAAAAACCACAATGAGATACCACCTCACCCCAGTCAGGATGGCTATCATCAATAAATCAACAAACAACAAGTGCTGGCGTGGTTGCGGAGAAAAGGGAACGCTGGTGCACTGTTGGTGGGAATGCAGATTGGTGCAGCCACTATGGAAAACAGTTTGGAGATATCTCAAAAATCTGAAAATGGAACTACCTTATGATCCAGCAATCCCACTCCTAGGTATCTATCCGGAGAAATCCAAAACTCCAATTCAAAAATCTTTATGCACTCCTATGTTTATTGCAGCACTATATACAATAGCCAAGACCTGGAAACAACCGAAATGCCCATCAGTAGATGACTGGATTAAGAAACTGTGGTACATTTATACAATGGAGTATTACGCAGCCATAAAGAAGAAAGAAATCTTACCATTTGCAACAACATGGATGGACCTAGAGAACATTATGTTAAGTGAAATAAGTCAGAAAGAGAAAGACAAATACCATATGATCTCACTTATATGCGGAATCTAAAGAAAAGAATAAGTGAATGAACTAATCAGAAACAGTTTTGGAAACATGGAGGAAAAAACAGAGGGTTGCTAGAGGGGCGGGGGGGTGGGGATAAGGGGAAGGTGAGAGGTTTTGGGAACGTACAGAGGGATAGTGGATGGGGGGAGGGGGGTTCACACAGTGTGAGGGATAAAAATGATAAATGTCTAAGTTTTGCTTTGTCTTGTGCACCTGAAACTAATTAATAAAAAAAAAAAAAAAAAAAAAAAAAAAAAAAAAAAAGAAAGTTCAGTTTCCTCAAACCTTTTCAACACAAGTATATTATCTTTTTTTTTTAATTTGCCAGTGTGATGGATGGATTTAATTTGTATCTATTTGATTATTTATGAGGGTAAATATTTATTTATTTATTTATTTATTTATTTATTTATTGTCTTTTTTATGTTATTTTATTCCTGACATTCAATATAATTTTATATTAATTTCAGGTGTACAGCATAGTGGTTAGATATTTATATAGTTTAAGAAGTGATCCCCCTGACTAGTACCTGCTTGGCACTATACATAGTTATTACTGTGTTTCCCTGAAAATAAGACTTACCTAGACAATCAGCTCTAATGCGTCTTTTGGAGCAAAAATTAATATAAGACCCGGTCTTATTTTACTATAATACAACACCGGGTATAATATAATATAATATAACATAACATAACATAACATAACATAACATAACATAATATAATATAATGTCTTATATTAATTTTTGCTCCAAAAGACACATTAGAGCTGATTGTCTGGCTAGGTCTTATTTTCAGGGAAACATGGAATTATGTTCCCTATGCTTTACTTTACATCCCCATGACTATTTTGTAACTACCAATTTGTGCTTCTTAATCCCTTCAGCTTTTTCACCCTGCCTCCAACCCTCTCCTGTCTATCACCCCAACAGATCTAGTACCCATCTGACACAATATTATTGACTGTGTTCGTTATGCTACACCCTACAGCCCCATAACTACTCTGTAACATCCAGTTTGTACTTCTTTTTAATTAATTAATTAATTATATTAAAGTTTAGTAGGGTGACAATTGTTAGTAAAGTTACATAGGTTTCAGGTGTACAATTCTGTAAAACATAATCTATATATCACATTGTGTGTTCACCACCCAGAGTTAGTTCTCTTTCCATCACCAACTATGGTGATGGACAGTTTGTACTTCTTAATCCCTTCCCCTTTTCTCACCCACAACCCCAACCACTCTCCTATCTGGCAACCATCAAAATGTTCTCTGTATCTATGAGTTTGTTTCTGTTATTTTGTTGTTTAGATTCCACATATAAGTGAAATCATATTGCATCTGTCTTTCTCTGTCTGACACTCCACTCAGGACAATACCCTATAGGTCCACCCATGCTGCCTTATATGGCAAGAACACTTTCCCTTCCATGGTTGAGCAATATTCCATTGTATATACTCATATGTACCACCTCCTTTTTATCCATTCTTCCATTGATGGACACCAAGGCTGCCTTCACATCTTGGCCATTGTAAACAATACTGCAATGACCGTATGAATGCACATGTGCCCTCAATGTAGCGTTTTGGGTTTATTTGGACAAATACCCAGAAGTGGAATTACTGGGATCTTCTTTGTCTCTTGTTATAACTTTCGTTTCAAAGACTATTTTGTCTGGTATAAGTATTGCTGCCCTAGTGTTTTTATTTGTTTCATTTCTATTTTCATGAAATATCTTTGTCCATCCCTTTACTTTCCGTTTGTGTGTGTCATTCAATCTGAAGTGAGTTTCCTGTAGGCAGCATATGTAAGGATTTTCCTTTCTTATCCATTCAGCCACACTATCTATGTCTTTTGATTGGAACATTTAATTTATTTACATTTAAAGTAATTGTTGATAGATATATAGCTATTGACATTTTATTATTCATAATTTTTTTTTTTCTGTCTTAAAGAAGTCCCTCTAGCATTCCTTGTAAGACTGGTTTGGTGGTGATGAACTCCTTCAGCTTTTTCTTGTCTGGGAAGCACTTTATCTGTTCTTCAATTTTAAATGATAGCTTTGCTGGGTAGAGTACCCTTGATTTTAGGTCCTTGCTTTTCATCATGTTAAATATTCCGTGCCAATCACTTTTGGCCTGCAAAATTTCTGTTGAAAAATCAGCTGATAGTCATACGGGAGCTCCCTTGTAAGTTACTAGTTGCCTTTTTCTTATTATTTTTAGGATTTTCTCTTTGTCTTTAACCTTTCCATTTTAAGTACAATGTGTCCTGGTGTGGGCCTGTGTGGATTCATCTTGTTTGGGACTCTCTGTGATTCCTGGACTTCTATGTCTATTTCCTTCACCGGGTTAGGGAAGTGTTCAATCATTATTCCTTCAAATAAGTCCTCAGTCCCTTGCTTTCTCTCTTCTGCTTCTAGTACCCCTATGATATGAATGTTGTTATGCTTCATCTTGTCCCAGAAGTCTCTTAAACTATCCTCATTTTTTTTTTTTTTTTTGCTGTTCTGATTGGGTGTTTCTGTTACCTTGTCTTCCAAAACACTGAATCAGTCCTCTGCTTCATCTAGTCTGCTGCTGATTCCTTCTATTGCATTCTTCATTTCAGTTACTTTATTCTTCACTTCTGACTGGTTCTTTCTTTGTGATTACAATATCTTTTTTTATGCTTGCTATCCCTTTGTTGAATTTCTCACTAAGTTTCTTGAGCATCCTTATAACGATGGTTTTGAACTCTGTCTCTGGTAGATTACTTTCTTCCATTTTGTTTAGTTCTTTTTCTGGAGTTTTCACCTGTTCTTTCATTGCACTTCTTTGTTTCATCATTTTGGTTACCTGTGTTTAATTCTGTTCATTAGAAACAAACCACAGCATGTAGATCTGCTATTTCTACCGGTCTCAACCAGGTGGCCTTTTGTAGTAGATGACTTGTGGGGCCCTTGCAAGTCTTCCTGGTCACCTCCTCTGGGTGCTCCAGGAGGGTCCCTTGTGTAGCTTGTGCGTGCCTTCCTGTTATAGTTGAGACTTGATTGTAATTGGCATGTGAGTGGGATTGACCCTCAGGCAGATTAGCTATGGGGTTTGACTATGTCTACCCAACTTTGGGGCTGCTGTGACTGGGCTTAACCTTCTGAGTGGGATTAGTCCCCATGTGCTCTGGTGTCTGTTGAGACCACCCTTTGTTTGTACTCTTTGTGGGGGCTAATTTAGTGGTGCTTTGCTGTGGTCCAAAGCCAACCTCCAAAAATGTTGACTCTGAGACTTCTTCTGAGGGGCTCTGGTGCAGACCCAGGTCACCCATTGCCTGTGACCAGCCAGGTAGTACCTGGTAAAGGCTACAAAGTGATTCACAGTTGTTTGCTGCCTGTGCTAAACCTGGAGTCATGTGGGAGAGTCCAAACTGCGAACCGAGGATGTCTGCCACCATTCCTGGGCCTGGGGTAGTTCTGCAAAGAGCCAGGACACCTAAGGCCTGTTGTCATCTGCCTGTTCCCTTAGGGTTCTGCCACTGATATAGCCTCGTGCAGTATGCAAGTTTAGTGACGCATGGTCTCAGGGAGTCACTAGAGTGGGACAAGTTGTGGTCACCAGGTTAATGTAGATTCTGGTTTAGTGCCAATGCTGAGTCTGGAGCTACTTAGCAAAAGTCTCAGAACACACAAAGTCCAGTTGCCGCCTGCCTGTGGCCTGCAGACTCTGATAGTTTTGCAAGAAAGAGTGCAATGCAGGCTGGGCTGGCTGTTCCCCGAAAAAGTGCCTCAAGCATTGGGGGAGTTAGATGGGTAGGGTGCCAGTGGAGCACACCAGACCAATTCAGTTTCAGATTTGACCCTGACAGGGGAGGGCTCAGCACAGGAAATATGGCACCCGCCTGCTAGCTGCATGGGAGAAATACCCAACAGAGGGAAAATAGCAACTGTCTTCCCGTCCTTGCTCCAAAGCCACACACCTCAGTCTGCCTCTGTATGCCTCTGATGCACCCTGAGTCATCGTCCCTCTGCCGGAGCCCAGGGTGAGTGCCTATGAGTGAGTGAATGAGTCTGTACATGGGCCCTTTAAGAGGATATCTGGGTTTCCCGCAACCTTCCATCCCACCCAGATGGTCAGAATCCTGACTGTTTTTCACAGCCAGATGTTGTAAGAACTCTTCCTGGCACCAGTACTCTGGGCTGGGGAGCCTGGTGGTGGACTGGGGTCCCTCGCTTCTCCATGGGGAACCTCTGTGGATGAGATATCCCTCCTGATTCTCAACCACCACTTAGGTGGGGGGCCAGCCAGTTTCACGTCTCTGCCCCTCCTACCAGTCTTGATGTGGCTTCTTCTTTATATCCTTAGTTATAAAACTTCTGTTCTGCTAGGCTTCAGATGGTTCTCCAGGTTGATTATTCTATAACTTAGTTGTAATTTTAATGTGTAATTTTAGTTGTAATTTGTAATGTTTAATGTGAAGGAAGCAGGCACAGTGTTTATCTACTCCATTATCTTACATCTCTCTCCTTCATTGTCTTTTAGTCTTTTTTCCCTTCCTGTTGTTTTTAAGGTTTTTACATCATATGCAGTGGATTCAACAATGTTTCAAGAGCTGATTTTATTTTTCAGGGGACAGAAATGTTAGTTTTAACATTGGTGGAAAGAGAGCATGATTAGGAAGGCAAATCAGCTCTTGGGCATGATCCAATGGTACCTTCCAAAAACAGATGGTAATGATTTGGGACTTCTTCATTTATTTATTGACCATTTTTGTTCCTTCCTTTGTTAATTACTTTTCATTTTCTTTCTCCATTTTCTATTTATGTTTTCATCTTTTGAAAATGAACTTGTAGAACTAAGTAGACCAATTATATTTAATATCTTCTACATTTCCCCATTTCTCTGGTTTTTCTTTAATTTTTGTATATTATGGATTTTTAACCTACAAAGGGAGTTTAATATGTTTGTTTTTGTAGCATTGATTCACTATTTTCCTTCCCAGTTTTATGCTTTTGCTATTATGCTTAGACAGATGTTGTTACTACAATTATATATAAATACAATAAACACCTATGTGGGTATTTTCTAGTTTATAGTTTTATTTCACATTTTAATATTTAAACCATGTAGACTTTTTTAACAGAATGAGGTAAGGGTCTGATTTAAGTTCAGTTTTAGTAGATAACCATTTATGAGATGATGAATTTTCACTGGAAATTCACCAAAATTAATCCAGGAAAGAGTGCACTGATTCTCAAACTAGTGAAATGATTTTTTTCAAAGCCTGCATTTTTCATACTGCACCATAGGTCTCAGCACATAATGAATTCTGATCTTCCAACACAACCCAGCATGCCAGCATTTGCAGATGTACTCACAAGCCAACCATATAGCAAAGCACCTTTGCAAGCAAAAGTTCAACTTCCCCCTGTGCAGTCTCCAGTTACAGACTCACGTTCATTCTAAAATCACCTTAACACACAGAATACAGACGTATTTACTTTTCATACAATTCATGGGTGAATTTTGCTCTGAAGTAAAGTTAACAACCAAATGTTTCCTCAACAAGCACATTCCATACTGGTCTCTGGATGTAAGGCCCTATGGTAAACTTGGTGAAAGCAACAAGAAAAGAGGGATTTTTAGATTAGGAGAAAATCCTCCTATTTCACTACATACAGTGTCCTTAGCACCTAAATACTATTGGTTCTGAGTTTACTTCCTATAAGATGTTACCAAGGCAAATGCTCTGGAAAATAGCAACTGGAACCATTTGAGGGTTACTAATTACAGGGCATCACAGGTAAAATTTATAATCCTCCTTGGCAGATGTGATCATTGCATTAAACACTGTTGGCATGCTTTATAAGCAAGATGCAGGCTGGAAAGAGGTTAGTTTTTGAGTAACACAGCTTTCCAGCAAGTAGCTCTGTACATATGTAGGAGAAACAACTGCTGATATGATATAATAGGAAAATTTTAAAAGACCACTTGGTTTTAAAATGTTTTTTAAAAACCACATGGTTTTCACTCCATGAGGTATTGATATGCAAAGAAATGCCCAGACAGTTCTGTTAGATTATTAACTTTGCTTATGTTATACACTACCAATGACTTCAATATTTGGGTTGAAAAGATTTTTCTGTATCTGTGCCACAAAGTTCCAGTTAAAATATTTAAAAAAATTAAACTATATATTTCTGATTATTTTCCTCCAGCCAATGCTGCAGCTAAGCAAAAATTATACAACACAGAAATGAATGTTCAATTAAAAGCATTTTAGGAAGAAAAATAAAAATGTCAAAATAAACAACATCTCTGTAGGCAAAATAGATAGCTCTGTTGAGTGGCTTTTAGACTTTCCAGTCTTCCTGAGATGGCCTGGAGGTATGGCCAGAGGGTTCCTCAGCCACAAATACAGAAAGCTATTGTTACCTCCACACAAGCAATGAAAAAACACAAAGAAGAATCACATGCAACTTTAATCATTATTATTTTCTAAGCTCTCCTTTAAAGATAAAGAAAACGAAAAGATAATTTATGTTTACAGTTCTGTGATACATAAAAATATAATTAAAGTACGAAATCTCCCCAAAGAAATGTGATGTAGGTACAAAATTAAATTCAGCATTTAGCTGGAGAGGAGTCCCCTTGGAGAGACCAGATTGATAGGTGAGGGATCAGTTTGGAGTCCTTTTGCCGGTTTTTTCAAGGGATTGTGTTTTGATCAACCCTATTCTGATTTCTCCTCACAAATGTCACAATTAATTATAGGACATATTACCTGAATTATAAAATCCAGCTATATAAATAGCCCCTGATTTTTGTTCTTTTGAATGCCATTTAGATATATGAAAGTCATTCTTCCTATCATATTTCTAGCACCCTCTGACAAAGCAATATTTAACATTTCCCGTAGCATTTAACATTTCCCACACAAGGCTTTTTTGTTGTTGTTAATGTATTTCAGAATACAGAAAGTTCCAGAGTTTGTTTATTTTTTTAAATTTTCTTTATTAGTTACATAAAACTATCAACAGATTATGCTTGCCTTACAAATATCAAGCTGATTTAAAAGAAATTTTCTTGAACTGAGTGGGGCATGGGAAGGGGAATAAGAAAATGGAAGACTGCACAGTGGGGGGCAATTTTTTTTCCCTAAAAGATTTTTATCTAATTTTTTTTGTAATATCATATTTCATCTCACTAACACATTATTAGTTCTAATAAGGACACCAAAAACTCACAAGGGTCACAGTTAAGCTTTAAAGACTGGGTATGTTATTTACAGACTTGGGTATTGACCACATTTGGTTGCATGAATCTTGAAGAAGCCTTTTTTGCTCATCTCATGAGAAATCTATTAGGACGCCATATATTTGAAAGTGCTCTCTTCTCTCCTTGTAGAACAGGAACCCCAATCAATCTTTTGTGTTATGACCAGTTTTAAGTCATAAAACAGCAGTTATTGCAGGTTTTATGGAGCTGTGAGCTGTGACACTCATGTGGAAGATAAGTTCATCACAGCCTTAAAGAGCAAATTATCCTTCAAGGTCCTAGGTTTCCTTAGAGAGGCTGCTCCAGTGATCGACAAACTTACTTTTTAACAAACATTTCTTACCATTAGAAAACACTTCTATATTTACCAACCCAGCTAGATTATCAGTATTTATTGTATTCAGAGCTTTGTGTACTGGGAAATATAGATGAGAAAGACCTGGTTTTTTCCTTCAACCTGAAACCTGTTAACCACATTAGAGATGTGTGAGGTTTTTTAAGCATTTAAATGGCCCTCATTAACTCAGTGTGAGTCTTTATCCATGGCATAGAGCCTTCTTAAAATCTATATGTACAGCAGAAGAGCCACATCTTTTGAGGTAATAAGTATTTTCTTTGTCCTAAATTTGCCTCTTGCAAACATTCAAAAAGGGATCCTGAGCTACAATATCTTTGAAGTCTGTCTTTAATATCGTCTAACCCACCACCACCCTAAGAAGCTCAATTCTTCCCTTGGCCTAATGTCTCTAGCCCAATAGCTTAATACCATACCACCCTAAGTCACTGAATGAAAATGCATAAGTCCAGAATTATTTTCATTTCCTGTAGTTCATACTGTCTGATCTCCATGTAACAGCCAACTAAATTTTAATGCTAACTCATACTGGTATAATAATGGAAAGGGACTAAAGGAGTTAATAGGATACTGGCATAGATTCCTTCTGGAAAAAATGGTATCCCCATCTGTGTTGTCTAATTTAATTTTCCTAGTGGTAGAGAGGACCAGATCAGGTTGGAGGGGTGAGCAATAGGGTAATAAAAGCAATATATTGGATAAGATGTAGGCTATTAAGAGCTATACCAACTAGACCATGTAAGTAGTAACCTACCCAGATGTTTTTTTCTGTGAGCTCCTAGAAAGAAGAGACCATTCCCTGAATTAATTAATTAATTAATTAAACATACCAGTTTCCGGGGCAACCAATGGCTCAGTTGATTAAAACATGAGCTCTCAACAACAAGGTTACCGGTTCAATTCCCTCATGGGATAGTGGGCTGCACCCCCTGCAACCACATATTGAAAATAGCAACTGGACTTGGAGCTGAGCTGCACCCTCCACAACTAGATTGAAGGACAATGACTTGGAGTTGATGGGCCCTGGAGAAACACACTGTTCCCCAATATTCCCAATAAAAATTAAAACAAACAAACAACAAAAAAAGAAAGCATACCAGTTTCCTTTTTTATAATGATCACTTTATTTAACAAACTTTAGCATAGCTCCTCGACTTGTGAGCCAGTCCCAGTGTTGGGTGCTAGGGATGCAGCAATAAATTAAACGTAGGCACAGCCCTCAGGTAGACCTTCTGGTGGAAGAGACTCAAAAGATCTTGAGGGCACCATATCCCTGCTGAGAAGCACCAGAATAAATGTTTTGTAGATGGAATGAATTTCACATGGTGACATTGAAGACGGAATAGCTCTGATATTACAGTAAAAATGGCTGAGTAGGTGACCATTGTACTTGCTTATTAACATGAACACATGAAAATTAGAACTAAACTACAGAACAACTATCATTGAGAATTGCCTGAAATCTCCCTGAAGAGAAGCCTTACAACTAAGTACATACAGAAGAAGCCACCTCAAGACTGGCAGGAGGGACAGAGACACAGAAGGGACTAGTCCCACACCCGTGTGTGACCATTAAAAATTGGAATGGCTTATATACCACATATCAGTGAAATCACATGGTTCTCTGCTTTTTCTGTCTGACTTATTTCGCTCAGCATTACTCTCTCAAGATCCATCCATGAGAAACAGAAACTTATAGACACAGATAATAGTTTAGTGGTTGCCAGAGGGTAAGGGGGGTGGGGGGTAGGGGGTGGGAGATGAGGGTAAGGGAGATCGAATATATGGTGATGGAAGGAGAACTGACTCTGGGTGATGAACACACAATGGGATTTATAGATGATGTAATACAGAATTGTACACCTGAAATCTATGTAATTTTACTAACAATTGTCACCCCAATAAATTTAATAAAATAAAATTTAAAAAAAGAAAAAAAGAAAAAAAATTGGAATGGCTATCTCAGCTGCAGAGGTCCCAAAGGAGCAAGGGGTCCCAGCCTCTCACAAGCCTCACCAACCCAGGTTTGCAGTGCTGGGGAGAGAAGTCCCACAATACCTGCCTGTGAGAAAAAGCAGAGATTGTGGTTGGGTGAGATGGAGGGCAGCTGCAGTCCCACGCACTCCTCTTAAAGGGTCCATGCACAGACTTACTTGTTGCCTGATTTACTTGCTCTGAGCTCCAGCTCTGGGGCAGCAGCCTAAAAAACACCAGGGACATATGGGGAGGAACTGAGTTGTCTGGCTACAGAGCAAGGACTGAAGGTACAGCTTACTCTCAGACAGAAGTGCTGATAGAATCCAGTGTTTCTTTGTTGAGCCCTCTCACCTACCAGCATGCAGACACAGGTAGCTGGCATATCTGATTCTCCATCAACCTAGTTAATAGCATTTGTCCTCCTGGCCCTGGTGATTCTCTGAGACCCCACCCACCCAAGTTGCAAACCCACCCAAGCCAGTTCCAGTGGTTTTTCTATCCAAATGGCCTGTCTTGTCTCATGCTGAAGACTTTCCTAAAATCTCTCAAAGGTTCACAAAACCCAAACAAGCATCATCTGGCTTCAGTGTGTACCATGTCTCTTGCTGAGCAGCCCCAATCCTGGCATTAGCAGCAGCCAGCCTCAGTTTGTGGCTTGGCCTCTCAAGGTAACTCCAATCCCAGCATAGGTAGTGGCCATCTGTGGATTGTTTTGTGGCTCATGCCAGATAGCCCTGGGAAGGGCACAGGCTATAGCTCAACTTGGCCTGCAGTGGAGCCCCTCCCAGGATGCCCCAGGGCTGAAACACCTGGTGGCCAGCTTTGGACTGAGAGACAGCATCACCTGGCCATCTCCAACAATGACACACCCAAAGGACAGACTGAGCAGACACCAGAGCCCTGATAAACTGAAACCAGCTCTGTAGGGTCAGCCCCTTCAAAAGAGCTACTCAGCCTGCCATCACAACCAATAAGCACAAGCATCAGTTCCTCCCATTGATGTGCAAACAGCAACCGAGGTTCAACAACAACAGGAAAGCATACACAACCCACACATAGAACACACTTGGGGCACCTGGTTTACATGACCAAGGAAGACTGTGCCACTGGGTCCCACAAGACACCTACTACATAAGGCCATTATACTAAGATTGGGAGACATAACACCCCTACCTAATACACAGAAACAAACACAGGGAGGCAGCCAAAATGAGGAGACAAAGAAAAATGTCCCAAATAAAAGGACAGAACAAAGCTCCAGAAAAGAACTAAACAAAATGGAGACAAGCAATCTACTGGACACAGAGTTCAAAACACTGGTTATAAGGTTGCTCAATGATCTCAGTAAGAACTTCAACAAAGAGATAAGAAACATAAAAATGGAGATAGAAACCATGAAAAAGAAAGGCAGAAATGGAGAATACAATAACTGAAATAAAGTATACATTAGAGTGACTCAAAAGTAGATTAGATGAATCAGAAGATTGAATCAGTGATTTAGAAGTTAAGGTAGCAGAAAACACCCAATCAAAACAGGAAAAAAAATCCAAAAAATGAGGATAGTCTAAGGAGCCTCTGGGACATCAAGCATACTAACATTTGCAACGTTAGAGTACCAGAAGGAGAAGAGAGAGAGCAAGGAATAGAAAACCTAGTTGAATAAATAATGATGGAAAAGTTCCCCACCTTAGTGAAGGAAATAGATACACAAGCCCAGAAAGTGCAAAGAGTCTCAAATAAGATGAACCCAAAGAGGCCCACACCGAGACACATCATAATTAAAATGCCAAATGTTAAAGACAAAGAAAGAATCTTAAAAGCAGCAAGAGAAGAGCAGTTAGTTACCTACAAGGGCGCTCCCATAATACTGTCAGCTGATTTCTCAACTGAAAATATGCAGACCAGAAGGGATTGGCACAACATATTCAAAGAGATTAAAAGCAAGGACCTACAACCAAGAATACTCCACACAGCAAGGCTATCCTTTAAAATCGAAGGACAAATAAAGAAGATAAAAACCTAAAGAAGTTCATCACCACCAAACCAGTATTAAAAGGAATGTTAGAGGGACTTTTCTGACATGAGAAATATATATATAGTGAATATTAAAATGGCAATAACTATATATCTGCAACAATTACTTTAAATGTAAATGGATTAAATGTTCCAATCAAATGATAGGGTGGCTGAATGGATAAGAAAGAAAGATCCTTACCAATGCTGCCTATAAGAGATTCACTTCAGATTGAAAAACACACAGAGACTGAAAGTAAAAGGGTGGAAATGATATTTCATGAAAAAGGAAACAAACAAATAAAAAAGTTGTGATAGCACTAATTAAACCAGACAAAATAGAATTTAAAACAAAGGGTATAACAGGAGACAAAGAGGGACTTAGTAAACCCACTTCTGGGTATTTATGTGAAGAAACCCAAAGTACTAGTCCAAGGGTATGTGTGCATTTATATGTTCATCACAAAATTGTTTACAATGCTCAAGATTTGGAGGCAGACTGGATGTCTGTCAATGGATGAATGAACAAAGAGGAATTGGTACATACATACAATGGAATATTGGTCTACCATGGAAGGGAATGGGTTCTTGCCATCTGCAGCGGCATGGATGGACCTGAAGAGTACTGTGCTGATTGGAGTATGTCAGACAGAGAAAGACAGAAGCAATGTGATTTCAATTATATACAGAGGGTGCCAAAAAATGTATACACATTTTAAGAAAGGGAAAAAATGTATTAAAATTGTATAATATACATCAATAACAAAAGATGAATACAAGTCACATTTGACTTCTGCAACTACAAGAGTTGCTCAAAGTGGTTACCATCAGCATCCAGACACTTTTCTGATTATTGCAAACTACTGCTTGAGCAATGTTGACCAAAGTGTCCACCTGTTTTGCTGCACAAGCCGTTTCAATTACTTCCAAAAGTACTTCCAGTGTAACCAGTTTTCTATGGTATATTGCATCCTTTAAGGTCCCCCATAGGTAGAAGTCAAGGGGTGTTAAGTCAGGAAAACATTCTCGAATTTCAAGTACCACTTCAAAATGGTCTTGTGCACCTCAAACAACAACCCTGCTTCTGCCATTTTCTTTGACTGTCCTGCCTGTCACATGGTGACACTAGCATTCATTTGATTAATGCCATCTTTTGAGCATTGCTACCGTAATTCAATTCAACTTCAAAAAGTAATACATAGATAACATCTCTTAAAATGTGTATACTTTTTTTGTCACCCCCAGTGTATAGAATCTAAAGAACAAAATAAGTAAGTAAACACAACAGAAAAAAACACACCTCATAGATACAGAGAACATTTTGATGGTTGCCAAATGGGAGGGGGGATGGGGAGGTGGCTGAAAAGGGGAAGGGATCAAAAAGTACAAATTGGTTGTTACAAAGTAGTCACAGGGATGTAGGGTATAGCATAAGGAACATTGTCAATAACATTGTAATAACTATGTATGGTGTCAGATGTGTACTAGATTTATCAGGGTGATAGATGGGAGGGGGATTGGGGGGCAGGGTGAAAAACGTGAATGGATTAAGAAGTACAAAGTGGTAGTTACAAAATAATCATAGGGACATAAAGTAAAGCATAAGAAATATAGTTAGTAATATGGTAGCAACTATTATAGTGCCAGGTGGGTACTACACTAGTCAAAGGGATCACCTCTTAAATTATGTAAATGCTGTATATTATGCTGTACACCTGAAATTAATATAAAATAATATTGAATGTCAACTGTAATTGAAAAATTAAAAAGGGGGGAGAGGTGAAGAGGAATAAGAAGTCCAAATTCTCAGGTATAAAACAAATAAGTCACGGGGATGTAATGTATAACATAGAGAATATAGTCAATAATATTGTGATAGCATGGGACAGTGTCAGATGGTTGCTGGATTTATCATGGTGATTATTTCTTTAGGTACATAAATGTTGAATAACTGTGGTGTACATCTGAAACTAATATAATATTGTATGTTAGCTATATATTTTTAAAAATCTTTTTTAAAAGAGGACTGAATAGCTCTGATTTTGGAAAATACATCACTTAAAAACATAAAATTACACTACAAAATATGAAGGAAGCTGCCCTTTTGTTTAGCTTTTCTGAAGTGAGTTTTATAGGTAAAGGAAGGTTTTAATTGAATCCCTGACAAACCTATGACCAATAGCCCCAAACTGAAGTAGCTGAAATTTGGATTAGCCCAAACAGCAGTGCCTCTCAGTCTTCTTGTTATCTGGAAATACTTCTTTTTCTGCATTTGTATGTTTTTATTGAGAGAGAATTAATATACAATAAAATGCACAGATTTTTAAGTTTTCAATTTGATAAGTTTTGACAAATATATTCACCCCTGTAACCACCACTAAAGCAAGATACAGATTATTCCCATCACCCAAAAAGTTTCCCTTGCCTTTTTACAACACATTGTCACTAAGTGTGTGTGTAATTTCCATGTACACACACACTTAGTGACAATGTGTTGTAAATTCTTCTATCACTATGGATTAGCTCTGCCTGTTCTTGAACTTCAGATGTAGGGAATCATACAGTATGCAGTCTTTTGCATCTGGATGGACACACTAGCATTTGGGGTAGCATACTTGAAAGGATTAAAAAGTTCAAAATAGCATTAAACAAGTGAGCAATAAACACAAAACAATCCCCACAGCAGTATTTCAATATCTCACTGAGTTTATAAAAATTTCTACAGTTATGTATTCATTTCACTGCCCTTCAGCTTTAAATTGTTTAAGACCAATGATTTTCTCTACAAGACAAAAATCTCATATGTTCCAGAACACACAAAATCTTTCCTTGATGTGGCCTGACATGCTATGCTTATTATGTCTTAATCAAGCAGGTTGTACTTGGTTCTACTTTCATGCAGCACATATCACTCTCAAAGTATGATCCCTCAATTGTGATATATGTACAATTTACATGATGAACAATCGTGGAACTGGAAAGGTTTCAAGGACACTGCTGTACTATATTACACTGGGTGAGAACCACTGGGGAGAGACATTCATGCCAAATCAAACAAATTCATTTGCCTCCCTATGCCAGATTTTGTTCTATGTTCATTTCCTTGCTAGGTCACTGAACAATACTCCCCATCATAACTGGTTGCACCAGTTGCATTTTCCCTGCCCCATTCAGTCCAGATGCTGCTGTTATCAACTTTTTAATCAGAGTACAAAATACCACATGCCGTGTTGCATCTGAGAGAAAACAGAGCAGAAAATGTGGTTCAATAGTGGAGTTAACTGGGTAGAGGGAAGAAAAGATGTCTGATATCCATGATTCAAGACTTATATATTTTCTTCTTCCAACACTGAGAAATTGCTATGATTATATGATGTTCTGTGTATGTATAAAAGTGTAGAGCTATTATGTCTATATACTTAAATAGGTACACGATAGCTCAAGACCAAAAACTGGTTCAACATCACAAGAAAGGAGAATAATTCTCAGATATGTGACTGCTGTTTTCATTTGTATTTTTGTACTCATAGATTCTTTTTTAACAAGAGCCACCCCACCTCAACTTCTACCACCGCATTAATGGATTACTAATTAATGTATATCTGTGGGGAAATGGGACTACTGACAGGCAAACACATTTTCAAACATTCTTTGGAAACCTAAACACATTTCCATTTCTTCTGTGGTTACAATCCTATGGGGGAAAAGTTTTCAACTTAACCCCAGCTTAGCTATTTGCCCTTTGCTCCTTTCTGCTAAATATTGGACAATGTTAGGTCTTTAGTCTCTATGCACAAACAGGAGAGATGGGCTGTCTAAAGCTAGCCAGGCTAAGAAACATCTTTCACAGAATCTGGAAAGCTAAAGCAAAGAGTGGTCTTTGCCTTGAAAATTACAAAATACTACCCTTCAAGGCAGAGTTGTCCTGGATCTTGAATTCTGAGGGGAGATCTGAGAGTTAATATGGCTTTTAATATATATTTTGTGGAATAGAAATTTCCTACAGGTATGAGTTACTGGATTCAGTTGTGGAAGGAAGAGCCTTATGATAATCTCAGTATCTCCTCAGTCCCACCCTGGTCTATGGGAATGAAGACACCATGCATTAACATATTCTGCTTATGTACTGGAGGTAATTTAGCTCATTTTGCCAAAAGCAAAGAGAAAACTAGTTCAGAGGTGTCCCTCCCTCTCTCTCCATCAACACCCAAAGGGGAAATCAAGTCAGGAGATTCAGACTTCTTAGGGATCAGGTACAGAGTCTTACTGATGCTGTCCTACCAACTACCACTAGGAATTGAGTCCCTAGGAGTAGAGTGAAGGGGGGCAAGTGGCTGGTACCTGATGCCAGGGCTTTCCAAAAGGCAAGCAGATTTCCCCCTGCTCTAGGCCCTGTAAGCCTAATTGGCATATTTTTAAATCTGGTCTCAAAGGGAAATGAAGTTCTATGTACAAATTAAAAGAAATCTGGGAGAAGACAGAAGAGAAGAAACCTGGGGGCCATTTACCATTATCTCAATAAAATGGCAATGACTACACTCCACCTGCAACAATTAGGGTGATAAATGCCCATTTCTTTGAGGCTTGTTTGAAAGTCAATTATGTAGATTATTTAAGAATACTGACAGATGGCTTTCTTGCCCAGATGAGACAATCAAGCTGAACTTTGATATGGGCATAAAATAACACTGTCATTTCTCAAACAGAGGATGTCTCCCTAAGAAGCCAACCAGAGGACTGGATGAAAATTTGCCATTGGCCACTTTTGATGGACCCTGCCCTTAGATTGTTTTTTGTTGTTGTTGTTGTTGTTGTTCTTTGTTTGTTTTTGTTTTCCAAATTCCCCCTTTTCCTACCCTCAATGAAAGCTTTGATTTCTTTCATCTTGTAGTTAAATACTGATCCTCTGCTTCCTCTGCCCTGTCCTCAAGGTTTTGATTAACACAGAAGATTGCCACATAAACAGATTTTTGTTTGTATTTAGCTAATTCATTTGTTCCCCCTTTCTTCCACCTCCACCTCCCACTTTAGTTCAAGCCGTTGTTTCTCAGTCTAGTTGTGTAGGACACAGCTCCCTGGCCCATGCTATTATTATGAGCCTTGTGCTCCCCGGGGCTGAGGCAGTCGGTCGCCAGTCGTCGGTCGGCCGCTCACAGCAGCTCACGGCAGCTCTTGGGCTGCAGGTCATTCACGATGGCTACCGGCCACTCACGTTTGCCACCAGCCAATCAAAGCAGCACATGGTAGCCCAAGGCAGCACTCAGCAGCCCTCAGCAGCTCACGCCAACCTCCGGCTACTCACAGCAACCCAACTCCAGGGAGAGCCGTTGTTCACAATCTTAGCTGTAGAGGGCACAGCTCACTGATCCATGTGGGAATCCAACTGGCAACCTCGGCTTTAGGAGCATGGCGCTCCAACCACCTGAGCCCTTAGGCTGGCCCCAGCTAATTCATTTTTTGTTATGCATTTGCTGCAGTACATCTTACTTTATTGTCCAATCACTGAACAGAGAAAAATGGGTTGATCTGAGTAACTAAATAATTCTAGCTGCAATGTGTAGTGGAGAGTGGGGGAGAAATGAGGGATTAGGGGGAGACTGAGAAAGTTTGGTGTAACCTTGCCCTTCAGTTTTCTTACTTCTCCCCTGATCCCCAACCCAAGTTACAATTTTGATTAGATGGTGAGGGGGTTTATGGAGGTGGCATTGTGGTACTCCAGTAGTGATTTAAAGAAATAAAGGTTTAGAAAATGATTGTTTCAAAAGACTTTCTTCTTTTATTAAAGTTTACTGGGTGGGGTGACAATTGTTAGTAAAGTTACATAGATTTCAGGTGTACAATTCTGTAATATATCATTTATATCTCACATTGTGTGTTCACCACCCAGAGTCAGTTCTTCCATCACGATATATTGGATCCCCTTTAACATCATCTAACATCCCCTCTCCCTTACCCCCTGGTAACCAATAAACTAACCTCTATGTCTATGAGTTTTTGTTTCTTCATTTCTTGTCTTGTTCTTTTGTTGTTTTCAGTTTTATTTATCACACGTATCAGTGAAATCATATGGTTCTCTACTTTTTCTCTCTGACTTATTTCGCTTAGCGTTATAATCTCAAGATCCATCCATGTTGTTGCAAATCGTACCGGTATTTCATCTTCTCTTATGGCCGAATAGTATTTCATTGTGTATACAGACCACAACTCTTTATCCATTCATCTATCAAAGGACACTTTGGTCATTTCCATGTTTAGGCCACCTTAAATAATGCTACAATGAACATTGAAGCACATATATCTTTATGAATAAATGTTTTCAGATTTTATGGGTAGATACCCAGGAGAGGGATTGCTGGGTCATATGGAAATTCTATTCTTAATTTTTGAGGAACCTCCACACTGCCTTCCATAGTGGTTGCACCAGTCTGCATTCCCTACAACAGTGTATGAGGGTTCCTTTTTCTCCACAGCCTCTCCAACGCTTGCTATTATTTGTCTTGTTGATGATAGCCATTCTAACTGGTGTGAGGTGATACCTGATGGTGGTTTTTATTTGCATTTCTCTGATGATTAGCGATGTTGAGCATTTTCTCATACGTCTATTGGCCATTTGTATGTGCTCTTTGGAGAAACGTCTCTTTAGGTCCATGGCCCATTTTTTAACCTCATTGCTTGTTTTCTTGTTGTTCAGTTGTATGTGTTCCTTACATATTTTGCATATTAGCCCCTAATCAGATGTGTTGTTTACAAAAATATTCTCTATTCAGTTGGTTGCCTCTTTATTTTGTCGATGCTTCTTTGGCCATGCAGAAGTTTTTTAGTTTGATATAGCCCCATTCATTTATTTTACCTTTTACTCCTCTTGACATTTAAGTCAAATTCATAAAACGCTCTTTGAACCCAAGGTCTGTAAGTTTTGTACCTATGTTTTCTTCTATACATTTATTGTTTCAGGTCTTATGTTTAGCTGTTTGATACATTTTGAATTAATTTTCATTTATGGAGACAGATAGCAATCTAGTTTCATTCTTTTGCACGTGGCTTTCCAATTCTCCAAGCACCATTTATTGAAGAGGTTTTCTTTTCTCCACTGTTGTTTTTTGCTTCTTTGTCAAAAATTGTCTGTCCTTATTTATGTGGGTTTATTTCTGGGTTCTCAATTCCATTTCATTGGCCTGCATGTCTGTTTTTCTGTCAATACAATACTGTTTTGATTATTGTTGCCCTGTAGTACAAGCTGAAGTCAGGGAGTGTGATACCTCCAGCACTTTCTTTTTTCTTAAGGTTGTTTTGGCTATCTGGGCTCTTGTTTGGTTCCACATAAAATTGATGTGTTTTTTTTTTCGTTGTTGTTGTTCTATCTCTTTTAACATGCCATTGGTATTTTGATGGGGATTCCATTAAATCTATATATTGCTTTGGGTAATACAGCCATATTAACTATGTTGATTCTTCTCATCCATGAACATGGAATGTCTTTCCATTTCTTTGTGTCTTCTTCAATGTCTTTTAAATTGAAGAAGACAATTGTATGCTTTTCAGTACTTAGGTCTTTCACATCCTTGGTTAAGTTTATTCCTAGGTATTTTATTATTTTTGTTGAAATTGCAAAGCAAATTTTTTAAAATTTCTTTTTCTGAGATTTCATTGTTAATATATAGGAATGCAATGGACTTCTGTACATTGATTTTGTGGCCAGCAACATGACTGCATTCATTGATTGTTTCTAAAAGCTTTCTGGTGGATTCTTTAGGGTTTTCTAGATATAGAATCATGTCATCTGTAAAGAGTGACAATTTCTTCTTGTCCATTTCTTCTAGGTTATTGAACTTGGTGGCACAAACATATATTTGTAGGCTGATGTTCTAGGATAAATTGCTCTATAAATGTGAATTTTGTCCACTTCATCTAATGTGTCATTTAGGGCTGCTATTTCTTTGTTGTTGTTTTTTTCTGTTTGGATGATCTGTCCATAGCTGTCAATGATGTGTTTAGGTCCCCTACTATAATTGTGTTTGGGTCAATTTCTCCCTTTAGTTCTATTAGTAGTTGCTTGGCATATTTCGGTGCTCCTTGATTGGGGGTATAAATATTGATGACTGTTATGTCTTCTTGTTGTATAGTCCCCTTTACCATTATGAAATGTCCATCTTTGTCTCTTGTTACCCTTTTTATCCTGAAGTCTGTTTCATCTGATATCAGTGTGACAACATCTGCTTTTCTCTGGATACCATTTGCTCGGAGCTTAAATTTCCACCCTTTCACTTTAAATCTGTATTTGTCCCTGTAGCTGAGCTTTGTCTCTTGGAGGCAGCATATGGTTGAGTTTAGTTTTCTGATCCAATCTGCTACTCTGTTTCTTTTTATTGGTGAGTTCAATGCATTTACATTTAGGGTTACTATTGATATGTGAGGACTTCTTATCATTCTATCTTTTCTTTTTCTGGTAAGGCTGTGTCCCCATTGTTTCTTTGCCTTTTTGTTGTTGTCTATTAATCAGTATGGTGCTACTCTATGAATTTTCCCTTTGTTTCTTCTTTTACTATGTTATATATTTCAGTTCTGGGTGTTTTTTCTTTGTTATTGTTGTTGAGTGGTTACCATTAAGTTTATGTAAAAGAAAGTTTCATATTTGGAGTATTCCATTTTCTTCTGCATGCTTGCTTTCTCCATTCCTATATTCCAGTTCAGGCCTTTACTCCCTCTCTTTTATGTTTTGGTTCCCACAAATAATCCCTTTTATGCTGGTCGAATAGCCTCCTTCAATATTTCTTGTAGTGCAGGTCATGTGTTAGAAAATTCCCTCAGCTTTTGTATGTCTGGAAAGGTCTTTATCTTCCCTTCATATCTGAAGGATATCTTTGCTGGATATATTATTCTTGGATCATAATTTCTCTCTTTCAATAGTTTGAATTTTTGGTTCCATTCCCCCACGGCTTGTAGAATTTCTGTTAAAAAATCTGATGATATTCTAATGGGCTTTCCTTTGTAGGTTACCGTCTTCTTTTCCCTGGCTGCATTGAGGATTCTTTCTTTGTCATTGATTTTTGACAGCTTCAATACAATGTGCCATGGAGTGGCCTGTTGGGATTTAACTAATTAGGTGTTCTATTTGCTTCTTGGATTCGAGGATCCAATTCTTTCCACAAGTTTGGGTTGTTCTCATCGATTATTTGTTTGAATGTACTCTCTGTTCCCTTCTCTCTTTCTTCTCCTTCTGCTATGCCCATTATTCTTATATTGCTCTTTCTGATGGAATCAGAAAGTTCCTTTACAGTTCTTTCATTTCTTTTAAATCTTAAGTCTTTTTTTTCTTCCATGCATGTCATGTCCAGATTTCTATCTTTGATGTCACTGATTCTGTCCTCCATCTGGTGAACTCTAATACCTAAGCTGGCTATTTCATTCTTCATTTCTTTTATTGAGTTCTTAATGTCCAGAAATTCTATTTGGTTCTTTTTAAAAATTTAAATCTCTTTGGTAAAATGTTCATGTTGTTCTTTGATTGTATTTTTGAGTTCATTAAACTGCCTGTCTGTGTTTTGTTGCATCTCATTGAGTTTTTTAGGAATTGCAATCTTGAATTCTCTGTCATTTAAGTCACATATTTCCATGTATTTAAGTTCATTTTCTGGAGACTTTTCATTTTCTTTCTGAACTGACTTGTCACTTTGGTTATTCATGGCAATTAATGAATTATTGTTTATCTTCTTAGTCTTCTACAGGAGTGGGTTATGCAACAGATTCATAGAAAGTGGTCTTTCTTTTTTTTCCAATATGTGTTGGTAGAAGTCTTCATTTTTCTCTCCGACTGCAGCCTTTTATTCTCTCTCAGATTGCACTCTTCCAGATTATCACACAATGGGGTGATTCCCTGGAAGGTAGGCTTCTCCTCTCTGAGCAGGTCACCTGGGTTACCCTCCGTGGGGAAAGTGGAGAGCTTCTGAAGTTCCAAAGCTCTTCCTGCACCAGATTCACAGCCTGTGTGTTTCAGCATCTCTGTTTACTCCTACAGGGATCCACCCAGATAGTTGGGGACAGGGCTGGGGTGAGTTGTGTGACGTAGCCCAGAGCAATGGCAGTGACCACCACCACAGCCAGTCTTGTACCCAGGGCTCCCTCCCCTTGGCAAGAACTAGTTGGGCTGCGAGTCCATGGCTGTGGGTGACAGTTCTCAGAACTGCAAACATTCTGTTCCTTTGATCTGACACTGCTACCATCCCTCATCTAGCCTTGGAGGGTGGGGGAGGAGAGAGCTCTGGAAAGGTGGGGAGAGGGCAGGCAGGCTCAGTGCCTACGCCTTCCATTCTCTGCTCGGCAGTGAGGGCTTAAACCGCCATTTTCACGCTTCTTCCCTCAGTCTTTGCTCCAAAGTCTCTGCTGTGAGTGTTGAGTTCAGCTGTGTTATACACATCGCTCAGGCTGAATTGTGGGCCATAAGCACAGCACTAGCAGTCTGAGTTCTTACCTTTCCCGTGACTGCCTTAATACCAGAATGCAGCGAGCTCAGACCTCTGAGCTCCGTTCTGCATCCTGTACCCACATGGTCTGCATCTCTGCACTTTCCTCTTCCTTCCTCTCCTGCTTGCCCAATTTGCCCACCTTTAGATGATTTCAATTGTACACCTCTTATTCTTGCATGTCTGCTGCACAGGGAGTCCTTTGTGGAATTATAGTCATTCAATTTGTTGTAAATTCCAGGGGAGATTTCAAGAGGTTCACCTCACGCCTCCATTTTTATGACATGATCCTCAAAAGATTTTCTTAACCAAAACAAAACAAAACAAAAAAAATAGAGATTCACCAAATGAGATCTGTTGCTTGTTGCTTGATACTTTTTATTATATGAGGTAATTCATTTGGCACAATTATATCAATCCTGAGGTGCATTTATTCATTTTGTATTCCTAAAGGCACAGACCAATCTTCTCCATTGTCATTTATTGGTGACACCAAGTATTTGGAAAAAATTTGAAGAAAGCAGCATAACAGAACAGAGCCAAAGATATACCTAAATGTAAAATTAAACAAATCACAGCAAATGCAGTTTAACTTGTTTGTTAAAGGCATCAATTTCAGGATGGAGAAAAATGGTTGTAGAAGAAAAAAGAAAAATCAAGAATGGGGTGGCCAGTTGGCTCAGTTGGTTAGAGGTCAATGCTCATAACACCAAGTTCGCTGGTTTGATTCCTACATGGGCCAGTGAGCTGCACCCTCCACAACTGGATTGAAAACAATGACTTGACTTGGAGCTGATGGGTCCTGGAATAACGCACTGTTCCCCAATATTCCCCAGTTAAAAAAAATGATTTGCTTAAAACAAGAATAAAGTGGATATTTGTTTCTACCCTCTATCATTTGCCCATCTAGTCTTCTTTAGCTCAGATACTCAGTATGCCCAGGCCTCCTTGAATAGAAAACAAATCCACAAGCTATAAATAAAAAATGAATAGCTTCCACTACATGAAAATGTAAAATTTCTATATGCAAAATACATCAGAAATACATTTTAAAAAACACAGACTGGATTTACAAAGCATAGAACTGACAAAAGATACAAATACAGGATATATAATAAATTTCTGCAAATCTATAAGAAAAACAACACAATAAGAAAATGGACAAAAGACTTGAACAGACATTTCACAAAAGAGGAAATTCAAATGCCTAATACACATATGAAAATATGTTCAACCTCAATGATTATCAAGGTTAAAATATTAAGGTAACATTTCTTCTACTGAAAAAATGCAAAGTCTTACAATACTAAACATTGCCAAGAAAACAGAGAAAAGAGCAATTTCAAATACTGATGGAATTTTGTATACCATATTTCCCATGTATAATGAGCACTCTTTTTGCCCAAATTTGTGAGGGAAAAATAAGGATTCACATTATACATGGTAGTACTAATTCGATACCTATATAAATATGTTTAATTCTTTTATTTATGGCTGTGGACAGAAAAAGGGCCACATGTTAAACCTGACAAGCTCAGGAGACTGAAAATAACCATATATAATGGCGTGAACATAAACATTCCTAACTAAGGTGGGCCATGGCGGGAAGTCACATCCTTGGCGTGTAGCTTCCTTGACAAAGGTCAATCTTTACCTTAAGTGAGCCTATCTGTCGTCGTTTTGCATCTAAGATAACATATCCTTAGAATGTCAGAGTAACCCCTTTTACCAGACCCCTCAGGAGACACAACCCATGACACCAGAGCAGGAAACTACAAAATCCCTCATTGTTATCTTGTTCCTCAAATACCATCTCTATGTGCTATAAAATGCTATTAACTAACCTGTACACACCAATGTAAAAGAAGTGTGTATCTCTCCATTTTGCTTTATATCCAATCCCAGAGATTTCCCCATGTTGCTTTCTCCCACTCCCTTAATCTACAAGAAATGGATTTCATGTAACCTTCCTCCTTTGATTCAAATGTATAAAATTAGTTGCAAAATGGCCATTTCCCTCAAAATTTTCTCAATGTGTTGAGACTTTGCTTCCCAGGAATTGTCACCAGTTTGATTCAAATAAACTCTTATAAGCTTTCTCTTAGGCTAGATGTTTTTCATTGACATACTTATGAGTTAAAAGCGTATCTCTAGAAATCAATAACAATATCCATATGCAAAACAATACATAGTATACAATAATCAGTTGTGTTGAACTGACAATGAACTAGCAAGGATGAAGAGTTCTTGGCCTTCTATGACGCATAAAAATCATAAATTTGTTACCAGTACATAAAATGTCTTGCACCATAATATGTTAACAAATGCTAAAATTCCTTTATAATACAAAAAATGAGAACCTAAATATAAAGAAAAATTTAAATTAAAAAAATAAAACAAAAGATTTTTTTCCCTGAAAGTTTGGGCCAAAAACAAAGGTGCAAAAGGCATAGAAACAATGGAGACATAGTCTTACCAGAAAACCAAAGACAGAAAGAGAGGAAATCGTCACATATCAATAATCACCTGAAATGTAAATGGAGTAAACTCACGAATAAAAAGGATCAGAATAGGAGATTGTACCAAAAAACTAAACCCAACCATATGCTCCCTCCAAGAGAGACATCTCACCTACAAGGACAAACACAGACTCAAAGTGAAACGGTGGAAATTGACACTACAAGCAAATGGTATCCGATAAAATCAGGTGTGGTAATACTGATACCAGATGAAACAGACTTCAGGATATAAAAGGCAACAAGAGACAAAGATGGACATTTCATAGTGATAAAGGGGACTATACAACAAGAAGACGTAACAGTCATCAATATTTATGCCCCCAATCAGGGAGCACCGAAATATACCAAGCAACTACTAACAGAACTAAAGGGAAAAATTGACCAAAACACAATTATACTAAGGGACCTACATAAATAATTGACAGCTGTGGATAGATCATCCAAACAGAAAATAAATAACGAAATAGCAGCCCTAAATGACACATTAGATGAAATGGACATAATTGACATTTATAGAGCACTTCATGCTAAAACATTAGACTATAGATTTTTTTTCTAGTGTACATGGCACATTCTCAAGGATAGGCCATATATTGGTATATAAAACCAGCCTCAGGAAATTTAAGAAGATTGAAATCATACCAAACATATTCTCTGATCACAAGGCTTTGAAATTGGACATTAACTGCAAAAAGAAAGCAGGAAAAACCACAAATATGTGGACATTAAAGAACATACTTTTAAAGAACGACCGGGTCAAAGAAGAAATTAGAGGAGAGATCAAAAGATACATAGAAACAAATGAGAATGAAAACACAACCTACCAAAACTTTTGGGGTGCAGCGAAAGCAGTTTTAAGAGGGAAATTTACATCATTACAGGCCTGTCTGAAGAAACAAGAAAAATCCCAAATAAAGCACCTCATGTTACACCTTAAAGAACTAGAAACAGAAGAACAAATGAAACCCAAGGTCAGCAGAAGAAAGGAAATAATAAAAATCAGAGCCTATCTTTTGGCCTATCACATCTTTTCACAGTCCTTTCTCATTAAGTTTAATCATTTCTAGCTTTTGATTTAAAGTGAGAGACATGTGACTCTTCCTTTCACTTGAACTCTTAGAGGCCATTGTAGGGTTATTAATTGGCCTAATTTCAATATTCTTGTGTCTCAGAATAGGGAAACCAGAGAAGATGGATTGGGGGCGGGGATGGCCAGTCAGTGTAGCAGTCAGAACACACGTTTATTGATTAAGTTCACTGTCTTATATGGGTGCCGTTCATGGCACTCCAAAACAACTATAAGAGTAACATCAAAGAATTCTGATCAGAGATCATCATAACAAACATAATAAAAATAATAAAAGTTTAAAATATTGTGAGAATTACCAAAACGTGATACAGAGACATAAAGTGAGAAAATGCTATTGAAAAAAAAAAAGGGTGCCAAATAGACTTGCTTGACACAGTATTGCCACAAACCTTGAATTTGTAAACAACAACAACAACAACAACAACAAAACAAAACAAAAAATTCAGTATCTGTGAAGCTCGGTAAAGCAAAGAGCAATAAAAGGTGTATCTCTATGGTTTCTTAAAGGAAACCCTATTTGTGTGGTTGTAATAACTGAAACAATAGCTTGGGGTCCTGAAAGTAAAAGGTCTCCTTTTGAGGCACCCTATCCAAATATAGAGGTATAATTGAAGTAGAAATCCATACATATGACTTTTCCTTTCCCATCCCAACAACAAGACCTTGCTGATCCTATATCCCTGTTATTCAGGATCTACTCTCTGTTGCAGTAAATAAGAAATAATGTATTTGATAACCAAATTATAATAATCCTTAATGATGTATTGGTATATTTTTCTGTGACATAATGCTTTCACCCAGTTTAAATACATATTTTCTTGGCAAAAGCTTTAGGGTGAGATACTTAGAGTGTGATACTGATGATGAGGATCCACTCAGGTGAGGTGATAAGGGATAGCCCTTTAGACTTAGGACCTCTGATGCATTTTGTATGATGTATCAATTCTACATGTGTAAAGGCAACCTTATTCATAGATTGCAGCATCCCCCAAATTCAGAAATCTATATCCACCTTCATTATTCTGTCCATATTCCTGAATTGCTAGTACTATGATTTTCCATGTATTCAGTATCAGCAGTACTAGTACTTATTCAATATTTTATTTAAATTAATTTTATTTAAATGTCTATTTTAGTCTCATTCTATGCTACAATATCTATAAAATCACAAGTCTTTGTGCTAGCTATATGAAACCATTTATGTAATACACAGATGAATATTTTATTTTAATATTTATGGATTTATTTTCATGTACACAGATTAATATTACATATCTATTTCATTAACATTGAAATAAAAAATATTCCTTTCTGTACTACCTAAAAAATTTAAATATTAAATTTGGGAAACTCTACTCAAGCCACATCATTTAGACTATTAAGCTAAGCAAACTAAGTCAGAGAGAAAAAGTAGAAAAACATGATTCCACTGATGTGTGGTATCTAAAACTGAAAGAAATACAGGAAAAAAACAAACAAAAGAAAAAACAAAAACTCATATACACAGACAATAGTTTAGTGTTTACCACAGGATAAGGGGGGGAGGAGTGGGAGATTAGGATAAAAGAGATCAAATGTATGGTGATGGAAGGAGAACTGACTCTAGGTGGTGAACAAACAATGTGATATATAGATGATGTATTACAGAATTGTACACCTGAAATCTATGTAAATCTACTAACAGTTTTCACCCCAATAAACTTTAATTAAAAAAAGAAAATCATGACATACACTTAAAGACAAATATGCAAATACCAAAAAATGTATATAGTTCAAAAATATCTTAAACACTCCATTCCCAGCATCAGCAACAGTGGCACTGCATAACAAGGCCCTGATATTCTACAAAAAAATGTCAGCAATGATTGGCCAGGTTTCTTTGAAGGCTCTACAGTCCCCAACCTCTGAGGGTTAGTCGAGTATGCCAGTATCAAATCCAACCCCAGCTCATATAATAAAGTTAATATCGAAAATCAAGGTTTGGATGAATGGGGAAGCCAATTAAAAGGGCTGAAAAGAAAACACAATTTCCCATTGTCTAATTGACATCCAGCACCTTCAAGGAAATAAATTTGTTAAATTAAACTATTAATGAGAAATGAATATTTGACTCACTGCCTTGAATAGAAAATAATTCATTATTAAGGTTGCCCAGTGAAGACTGAGAGACACAGGTGATCTACCTAATACATAGAGGCAAACACAGAGTGACAGCCAGAATGCGGAATCAAAGAAACATTTCACAAATAAAAGAACAGAAGAAATCTCCAGAAATTGAACAAAATGAAATGGAGGCAATCAACCTACCAGACACAGAGTTTAAAATAATGTTGATGAGAACGATAAAGGAACTTCGTGAGAATTTCAACAAAGAGATAGCAAGCATAAAGAAGGATATAGAAACCATAAAAAATAACCGGACAGAAATAAAGAATATAATAACTGAAATGAAGAATACACTAGAAGGAATCACCAGCAGATTAGATGAAGCAGAGGATCAAATCAGTGATTTAAAAGACAAATTAGTAGAATTCACTCAATCAGAACAACAAAAAGAAAAAAAAGAATAAAAAGCAATGAAAATAGTTTAAGAGACTTGTGGGACAATATTACGCACAACAATATTCACATCATAGGAATACAAGAAGGAGAAAATAGGGAGCAATAGATCAAGAACATATTTGAAGACATAATGACTGAAAAATTCTGTAACTTGATGAAGGAAAACGACATACAAGGCCAGGAAGCACAGTGATCCCCAAACAAGATGAACCCAAACAGGCCCACACCAAGACACATCACAGTTAAAATGGCAAAGATTAAAGACAAGGACAGCATCTTAAAAGTAGCAAAAGAAAGACAGCTAGTTACTTACAAGGGAGTTTCCATAAGACTATCAGCTGATTTTTCTACAGAAACTTTGCAGGTCAGAAGGGAGGGGTAGGAAATATTCAAAGTGATGAAAAACAAAGGCCTACAACCTAGATTGCTTTACCCAGCAAGGCTATCATTTAAAATTGAAGGAGTGACAGTGACCTCATAGGAATGGTGGCAGCAAAGTGGTCTTCTTGAGTTCTCCTCCGAAACATACCACAAATTGAACGTCTATAACCCATCAAAGGACTCTTAGCTCATCACACAGAACAGCTAAGAGACTCCTACGAGGATTACTTGAAGTTGGGCAAATTGGGTGAGCAGGGGAAGAGGGAAGGGAGTGGACTTGAGATGTGGCTGCATCCGCGGTTGCGGAGACGCAAGGGATCCCAGGACAGAACAGAGACCACATGAGCCAGGAGGTGGGCTCTTTCCATGCGTCCCACAGCTGATCTCTCCTGCCAAGAGAGCAGCATATTCAGCATTTTAGGCAGTAACCTCAGCTGAGACCTCCACCTGGGCCTTAGATTGGATAAAGGATGCAAACACCATACCTGGGCCTCTCCCTCAACTCTCCCAATCCTACCCCTGCCCTTCCGGAGACACAAGCTGGCCCCTGAACTGAGGGGTAGTGTCAGATTACAGAGGAGCCAAAACACTCAGAATACGGGAAGACCTGGCCTGCAGCGTTGACCCAGAGAAGAGGCTGGGAAGAGTGTGATACTGCTGGGCTGGGAGAGAGAAGACTCTTCCATCCCAGCCCCCACCTTTTCTGGTCTGCCTAGGGCAGTGCAATTACAACTGCAGAGACACACCCAGGAATCAAGCAGCAGGCAGCAGTCACAGCTCTGGGCTTTCTGCAGCTAAGAAATCTCCTGCCCTACACACACATACACACACACACGCACACACACACACACACGGAAGAAGTGCCCTAAGACACAGGAGACCTGGGCACAGGGCTGGTTGTGTTACTCTCAGTGCGCATATGTGCAGGCAAGAGCAGAAACTGCACTGGCTTTGTAAAAACTACCATCCAGACGCCATAGACCCACTCATCTAGAACTGCAGTCCCAAGGTCACACTGGGCACCACGTGACTGGCTCTGCCTGCACAAGACACAGAAGATTCTTTGGTACAGCAGAGGACAACCTGGAGATGACTTGGTGGGCTTAAGCCAAGACTGGCGCTTTTTGTTTTGTTTTGCTTTGTTTTTGTATTTTTGATATTTTTGCCCTTGTTGACTGTGGGTTATCGGTTGTTTTTACATGTGAGTGTATTTGGTTTGTTCTTTGTTGTTGTTGTTGTTGTTGTTGTGCTTGGTGATTTGCTTTGTTCTGAAATTGCCCTACACCAGGGCCCAGCACAAGAGGCACAAGATTGAAAACAACCAGAGGCCTACTCCAGACCAAATCAGAGTATTACTGGGTTTTACCTACAAGTGACACACACAGAGGTCATTCTCTACAGGTACAAGAGCCCATAGGGGACAAGCGACTTTTGAGCGGTCAACACTCACATAGCAGAACATCCACTGTGGGCAGAGCCAAGTCTCACAACTAGTCAGCCTAGTAGCCAATCTCACCTACTGACAAGCCAAAAGCAATTAAAGATCAACTTTAACAGGACAATATACACAACACAAGAGTCACCTTTGGAGCCAAATATAAAGGTTACATACTACATAAGATACCACAGGAAAAACTCTAGGGGATCTACTTAATACATTGAAGCAAACACAGAGAGTCAGCCAGAATGGGGAAACAAATAAACATGACCCAAATAAAAGAACAGAAGAAACAGCCATAATTGGAACCAAATGTTATAGAGGTAACCAACGTATCAGAGACAGAGTTCTGAACACTGATGATAAGAACGTTTAAGGAGCTTAGTGACAACATAAAGAAGGCTAGAGAAATCATAATGAACACCAGTTAGAAATAAAGAATACAATAACTGATATAAAGAACACACTCAAAGAAATTACCAGCAGGTTAGATGAAGCAGAGGATCGAATCAGCAACTTAGAAGACAAGAAGCAGAGATCACCCAAATGGAACAACAAAAAGAAAAAATAATAAAACACAATGAAAATGATTTAAGAGACCTCTGGGATAAAATCAAGTGCAACATGCACATCATAGGAATACCAGAAGGTGAAGAGAAGAAACAAGGGATCGAGAACATATTTGATGAAATAATATCCGAAAACTTCCCTAACCTGGTGAAGGAAACCGACATACAAGCCCAGGAAGTGCAGAGAGTTCCAACCAGTATAAACCCAAAAAGATTGACATCATCAAAATGGCAGTGTGAGGTGAGCCTCTGTAAAGCTCCCCTGGAATTTACAACTAATCAAACAACAATAACTCCACAAATGACTCCCTGCACAGCAGACTGGCAAGATGAAGAGGCCCACTACTGAATTCACCTAAAGGTGGGCGAATCACACGAGCGGGGGAGGCGGGAAGGGAGAAGTACGCAGACGGAGAAGCACAGGTGCAGGACGCAGACCTAGCTCAGTGCCCCAAGCTCGCTGCATCCCAGAACTACCACAGCTGTGGGAGAGGGAAGAACTCGGACTGCTAGGGCTCAGCTTATGGCCCACAGGACTGAGGGGGCAGCATATAACACGGCTGAACCCAACGTTCATGGCAGAGGCCTCGGAGAAAAGACTGAAGGAAGAAGGATGAAAATGGTGGTTTAAGCCCTGACTGCTCGAGCAGAGAATGGAAACCTTAGGAACTGAGACTAGCCACACCCTCCCTGCCCTCCCAGAACTCACCCCGCCCCACTTGCCTGGTGATAGAAGCTGAACAGTAGCAGTGTCAGATGAAAAGAACAGAATATCTGCTGTTCTGAGAACCATGGACCACAGACACAGATTCCCAGCACAAATAGTTCCGGCAAAGGGGAGTGTTGCGCAGGGTGTCCTGCATAGGGAGGCCTGCGGGGTCTCAGCTCCTGATCCCCACATAAGAACACAGGATATGGTGAGGCCAAAAAGGAACATTCATGGAGCCATACATAGGGGAGTCATGCCACTATATTCTCGCTGGCAGCTGGGTTGGAGAAACAGGAAACAGGAGTCACACAATTCTCAACCCTCATTGCTCTGCTTGCAACCTCAGCCACCATCTTCTTGATAGCCCCCATTTTTCTGCTAGTGTAGCCGCAGCAGTTATATTAGTGGCCAATGGCTCACTGGGTACAGCTGACGGCCAACTAGCCACAGCTGATGGCCATGCAATCACAGTTGATGCCCATTTACTACCTGAGCCAGCACCTTTCTATGTGAGGCCAAGAGCCTGGGAACTCCTTTCCGTTTACTCCTGTTTCCTCCTACAGGGATCTGCCCAGAGAGGGAGGGAGCTGTGAAAGCAGGACTGGCTGTGGTGTTGGTTGCCAGCATTGCTCTGGGCCACCTCTCACAACACACCCCGCCCCGGGTCCCACCTATCTGGGCAGATGGCTGCAGGAGTAAACAGAACTGCTGAAACATACGGGCTCTGAATCTGGAGTTGGAAGAGCTTCAGAACTTCAAAAGCTTGCCGCACACCCACACGGACACTGCGCTCTGTGACCCAGGCGAACAATTAACAGAGGAGAAGTCTGTCTCCCAGGGTATTTCCCCGATTGTGTGAGAAGCTGGAATAGTGCAGAGAAAATACAGCACTACCATCTGAGAGAGAAAAAAGGCTGCAGTCGGAGAGAAAACAAAATATTTCTACCAACAAGTACTGACAAACAAAAGATAGACCTCTTCCTATCAACCTGTTGCAGAAGCCACTCCTGCACATGTCTAGAAAGAGAAATAATAAATCATTAATTGCAATGAATAACCAGGCAACAAGACAGCTCGGAAAGAAAGTGAAAATTCTCCAGAGAAGGAACTTAAAGATACAGAAATATGTGACTTAAATGACAAAGAATTCAAGCTTGCAGTTCTGAAAAAACACAACGAGATGCAAAAAAACACGGACAGGCAGTTTAATGAATTCAGAAACACAATCAAAGAATAACATGAGCATTTTACAAAGGAGATTGAAGTTAAAAAAAAAAAATTCTGGAGATTAAGCACTCAACAGAAGAAATTAAGAATGAAATAGCCAGCTTAGGTAGTAGAGTTGACCAGATGGAGGAAATAGTAAGTGACATCGAGGATAAAACCTGGAAATTATAAAGATGGAAAAAGAAAGAGACTTGAGACGTAAAACAAATGAAAGAACTCTACAAGAACTTTCTGACACCATCAGAAAGAACAATATAAGAATAGTGGGCATACCAGAAGGAGAAGAAAGGGAGAAGGGAACAGAGAATATATTCAAACAAATTGTCGATGAGAACTTCCCAAACTTGTGGACAGAACTGGATCCTCGAAACCAAGAAGCAAATAGAACACCTAAATACCTCAATCCCAACAGACCTTCTCCAAGGCACATTGTATTGAAGCTGTCTAAAACCAACGACAAAGAAAGAATCCTCAAGGCAGCCAGGGAAAAGAAGACGGTAACTTACAAAGGAAAGCCCATTAGATTATCATCAGATTTTTCAGCAGAAACTCTACAGGCCAGGAGGGAGTGGAACCAAATATTCAAATTATTGAAAGAGAGAAATTATGAGCCAAGAATAATATATCCAGCAAAGATAGCCTTTAGATATGACAGAGGAATAAAGACCTTTCCAGACATACAGAAGCTGAGGGAATTTTCTCATACACTAACGGCACTACAAAAAATAAAAAGGAGGCTATTCGACCACCATCAACAGGGACAATTTGTGGCAACCAAAATATAAAACGGGGGAGAGTAAAAGCCTGAACTGGAATATGGGAATAGAGAAAGTCAGCATGCTGAAGAAAATGGAATACTCTAAATATCAAACTTGCTTTTACATAAACTTAAGGGTAACCACTCAAAAAAAAAATCCAGAACTGAAATATATACTGAAATAAAAGAAGAAACAGAGGGAAACATCATAGAATACCACCACACAGAAATAATAGACAACAACAAAAAGGCAAAGGAACAATGGAGACACAACCTTACCAGAAAACGAACATAGAATGACAGGAAATCCTCGCATATCAATAATCACCCTAAATGTAAATGGAATGAACTCACCAATAAAAAGGCACGGAGTAGCATATTGGATCAAAAAACTAAACCCAACCACATGCTGTCTCCAAGAGACACATCTCAGCTACAAGGACAAGCATAGACTCAAAGTGAAAGGGTGGAAAATGACACTCCAAGCAAATGGTACCCAGAGAAAATCAGGTGTAGCCATAATGATATCAGATGAAACAGACTTCAAGGTGAAAATGATAACAAGTGACAAAGATGGACATTTCATAATGGTAAAGGGGACTATACAACAAGAAGACATAACAGTCATCAATATTTATGTCCCCAATCAGGGAGCACCAAAATATACCAAGCATCTACTAAGAGAACTAAAGGGAGAAATTGACCAAAACACAATTATACTAGGGGACTTAAATACATCATTGACAGCTATGGATAGATCATCCAAACAAAAAATAAATAACGAAATAGCAGCCCTAAATGACACATTAGATGAAATGGACATAATTGACATTTATAGAGCACTTCATCCTAAAACATCAGACTATATATTCTTTTCTAGTGTACATGGAACATTCTCAAGGATAGACCATATATTGGGATATAAAATCAGCCTCCGCATATTTAAGAAGATTGAAATCATACCAAGCGTATTCTCTGATCACAAGGCTTTGAAATTGGATATCAACTGCAAAAGAAAACAGGAAAAAACACAAATACATGGAGATTAAACAACATACGTTTAAAGAACGACTGGGTCAAAGAAGTTAGAGGAGAGATCAAAAGATACACAGAAACAAATGACAATGAAAATACATCCTACCAAAACTTTTGGGATGCAGCGAAAGCAGTTTTAAGAGGGAAATTTATCTCATTACAGGCCTATCTCAAGAAACAAGAAAACTCCCAAATAAATAGCCTCATGTTACACCTTAAAGAACTAGAAAAAGAGGAACAAGTAAAACCCAAGGTTAGCAGAAGAAAGGAAATAACAAAAATTAGAGCAGAACTAAATGAAATAGAGAACAAAAAGACAATAGAAAATATTAATGTGACAAAGAGCTGGTTCTTTGAAAAGATTAACAAAATTGTCAAACCATTGGCTAGACTCACTAAAATAAAAAGAGAGAAGACGCTAACTAACAAAATCAGAAACAAAAAAGGGGAGGTTATCACGGGCACCACAGAAATACAAAGGATCATCCAAGAAAAATATGAAGGACTATATGCCACCAAATTCAATAACCTTGAAGAAATGGACAACTTCTTAGAAACATATAGCCTTCCAATACTGAACCATGAAAAACTGGAAAATCTAAACAGACTGATCACCAGTAACAAAATTGAATCAGTCATCCAAAAGCTTCCCAAAAGCAAAAGTCCGGGACCAGATGGCTTCACTAGTCAATTCTACCAAACCTTCAAAGAGGATCTAATACCAATCCTGCTCAAACTCTTCCAAAAAGTTGAAGGAGAGACAGTACTCCCTAACGCATTCTATGAGGCCAAAATTACCCTGATACCAAAACCTGGTAAGGACAACACACACACACACACAAAAACTGCAGACCACTATCTCTGATGAATACAGATGGAAAAATCCTAAACAAATTTCTATCAAATCGAATACAACAATGCATTAAAAAGATTCATCAAGACCAATTGGGGTTCATCCCAGGGGCACAAGGGTGGTTCAACATACACATATCCATCAATGTGATCCATCACATAAACAAAATAAAGGACAAGAATCACATGATTATATCAATTGATGCAGAAAAAGCATTTGACAAGATACAACATCCATTTATGATTAAAACACTTAAAAAAATCGGTATAGAATGAAAATACCTTAACATAAGAAAGGCCATATATGACAAGCCCTCAACTAATCTCATAATTAAGAATGAAAAACTGAAGTCCCCACTTCCGGAAAAATGGCGGAGTGAGGTGAGTCTCTGTAAAGCTCCCCTGGAATTTACAAAGAATCGAACAACAAAAACTCCACAAAGGACTCCCTGCACAGCAGACAGGCAAGACGAAGAGGCCCACTACCGACTGAAATCACCTACAGGTGGGAGATTCGCGCAAGTGGGGGAGGAGGAAAGGGAGAAGTGCGCGGAGACGGAGCCGCGCGGGCACAGGACGCAGACCTAGTTCAGTGCGCCCAGCTCGCTGCTTCCCGGAACTACCGCAGCTGCGGGAGAGGGAAGAACTCGGACTGCTAGGGCTCCGCGAGGGCTCCACAGGGCTGAGGGGACAGCATTTAACACGGCTGCACCCAACGCTCACGGCAGAGACCTCTGAGAAAAGACTGAGGGAAAAAGGCTGAAAACGGTGGTTTAAGCCATCACTGCCGAGCAGAGAACGAAGCCTTAGGCACTGAGACTAGCCGCCCCCTCCCTCCCCTCCCAGAGCTCGCCCCGCCCCCACCTGCCCGGTGCTAGAAGCGAAACAGTAGCAGTGTCAGATCAAAACAACAGAAAATTTTCTGTTTTGAGAACTGTGGACCGCAAAAACAAATTCACAGCCCAACTAGTTCCAGCAAAGGGGAGAGACCTGTGGAAGCAGGACCAGCTGTGGTGGTGGTCGCCGCCATTGCTCTGGGCCACCTCTCACAACTCACCCTGCCCCTGACCCCACCTATCTGGGCAGATCCCTGCAGGAGTAAACAGAACTGCTGAAACATACGGGCTCTGAATCAGGAGCTGGAAGAGCTTTGGAACATCAAAAGCTCTACGTATACCCATCAGGACACTGGGCCCTGTGACCTAGATGAACTATTAACAGAGGAGAAGGCCGTCTCCCAGGGAATCCCCCCATTGTGTGAGAAGTTGAAATAGTGCAGAGAAACCATAGCACTACCGTGTGGGAGAAGAAAAATAAGTTGCAGTTGGAGAAATAATAAAACATTCAACCAACAAGTACTGGCAAACAAAAGAAAGACCGCTTTCTATCAACCTGTTGCAGAAGTCACTCCTGTAGATGTCTAGGAAGAGAAATAGTAAACCAGTAATCGCCATGAATAACCAAGGCAACAAGACAGCTCAGAAAGAAAGTGAAAAATCTCCAGAGAAGGCACTTAAAGATACAGAAATATGTGACTTAAATGACAGAGAATTCAAGATTGCAGTTCTGAAAAAACTCAACGAGATACAAGAAAACACAGATAGGCAGTTAAAGGAACTCAGAAACTCAATCAAAGAACAGCATGAGCATTTTACGAAAGAGATTGAAATCTTAAAAAACAACCAAATAGAATTTCTGGAGATTAAGAACTCAATAGAAGAAATTAAGAATGAAATAACCAGCTTAGGTAGTAGAGTTGACCAGATGGAGCAAAGAATCAGTGACATCGAAGATAGAAACCTGGAAATGACACAGATTGAAGAAGAAAGAGACTTGAGACTTAAAAGAAATGAAAGAACTCTACAAGAACTTTCTGACTCCATCAGAAAGAGCAATATAAGAATAATGGGCATACCAGAAGGAGAAGAAAGAGAGAAGGGAACAGAGAATATATTCAAACAAATTGTCAATGAGAACTTCCCAAATTTGTGGACAGAACTGGACCCTCGAATCCAAGAAGCAAATAGAACACCTAGTTACCTCAATCCCAACAGACCTTCTCCAAGGCACATTGTATTGAAGCTGTCTAAAGTCAACGACAAAGAAAGAATCCTCAAGGCAGCCAGGGAAAAGAAGACGGTAACTTACAAAGGAAAGCCCATTAGATTATCATCAGATTTTTCAGCAGAAACTCTACAAGCCAGGAGGGAGTGGAACCAAATATTCAAACTATTGAAAGAGAGAAACCATGAGCCAAGAATAATATATCCAGCAAAGATATCCTTTAGATATGAAGGAGGAATAAAGACCTTTCCAGACATACATAAGCTGAGGGAATTTTCTAATACACGACCAGCACTACAAGAAATACTAAAGGAGGCTATTCGACCACCATCAACAGGGACAATTTGTGGCAACCACAACTCAAAAAGGGGGAGAGTAAAGGCCTGAACCGGAATATGGGAATGGAGAAAGTAAGCGTGCTGAAGAAAATGGAATACTCTAAATATCAAACTTTCTTGTACATAAACTTAAGGGTAACCACTCAAAATAAATCCAGAATTGAAATATATACTGAAATAAAGGAAGAAACAGAGGGAAACATCATAGAATACCACCACACAGAAATAATAGAGAACAACATAAACGCAAAGAAACAATGGAGACACAGCCTTACCAGAAAACTAAGGATAGAATGACAGGAAATCCTCACATATCAATAATCACCCTAAATGTAAATGGACTGAACTCACCAATAAAAAGGCACAGAGTAGCAGATTGGATCAAAAAAGTAAACCCAACCATATGCTGTCTCCAAGAGACACATCTCAGCTACAAGGACAAGCATAGACTCAAAGTGAAAGGGTGGAAATTGACACTCCAAGCAAATGGTACCCAGAGAAAATCAGGTGTAGCCATAATGATATCAGATGAAACAGACTTCAAGGTGAAAAAGATAACAAGAGACAAAGATGGACATTTCATAATGGTGAAGGGGACTGTACAACAAGAAGACATAACAGTCATCAATATTTATGCCCCCAATCAGGGAGCACCGAAATACACCAAGCAACTACTAAAAGAACTAAAGGGAGAAATTGACCAAAACACAATTATACTAGGGGACTTAAATACATCATTGACAGCTATGGATAGATCATCCAAACGGAAAATAAATAAGGAAATAGTAGCCCTAAATGACACATTAGATGAAATGGACATAATTGACATTTATAGAGCACTTCATCCTAAAACACCAGACTATACATTCTTTTCTAGTGTACATGGAACATTCTCAAGGATAGACCATATATTGGGACATAAAATCAGTCTCAACAAATTTAAGAAGATTGAAATCATACCATGCATATTCTCTGATCACAAGGCTTTGAAATTGGATATCAACTGTAAAAAGAAAGCGGGAAAAAACACAAATACATGGAGACTAAACAACATACTTTTAAAGAAGGACTGGGTCAAAGAAGAAATTAGAGGAGAGATCAAAAGATACATAGCAACAAATGACAATGAAAATACATCCTACCAAAATTTTTGGGATGCAGCGAAAGCAGTTTTAAGAGGGAAATTTATCTCATTACAGGCCTATCTCAAGAAACAAGAAAACTCCCAAATAAATAACCTCATGTTACACCTTAAAGAACTAGAAAAAGAAGAACAAGTAAAACCCAAGGTCAGCAGAAGAAAGGAAATAACAAAAATTAGAGCAGAACTAAATGAAATAGAGAACAAAAAGACAATAGAAAAAATTAATATGACAAAGAGCTGGTTCTTTGAAAAGATTAACAAAACTGACAAACCCTTGGCTAGACTTACTAAGATAAAAAGAGAGAAGACACTGATTAACAAAATCAGAAACGTAAAAGGGGAAGTTATCACGGACACCACAGAAATACAAAGGATCATCCAAGAATACTATGAAGGACTATATGCCACCAAATTCAACAACCTAGAAGAAATGGACAAGTTCTTAGAAACATATAGCCTTCCAAGGCTGAACCATGAAGAACTGGGAAATCTAAACAGACCGATCACCAGTCACGAAATTGAATCAGTCATCCAAAACCTTCCCAAAAGCAAAAGTCCGGGACCAGATGGCTTCACTAGTGAATTCTACCAAACCTTCAAAGAGGATCTAATACCAATTCTGCACAAACTCTTCCAAAAAATTGAAGAAGAGACAGTACTCCCTAACTCATTTTATGAGGCCAACATTACCCTGATACCAAAACCTGGTAAGGACAGCACAAAAAAAGAAAACTACAGACCAATATCTCTGATGAATACCGATGCAAAAATCCTAAATATAATTCTAGCAAATCGAATACAACAATGCACTAAAATGATTATTCATCACGACCAAGTGGGGTTCATCCCCGGAGCACAAGGATGGTTCAACATACGCAAATCCATCAATGTGATACATCACATAAACAAAATAAAGGACAAAAGCATATGATTATATCAATTGATGCAGAAAAAGCATTTGACAAGATACAACATCCATTTATGATTAAAACACTTAATAAAATGGGTATAGAAGGAAAATACCATAACATAATAAAGGCCATATATGACAAACCCTCTGCTAATCTCATAATTAATGGAGAAAAACTGAAGCCCTTTGCTCTACGTTCAGGAACACGACAGGGATGTCGCCTATCACCTCTGCTTTTCAACATAGTGTTGGAAGTCCTTGCCAGAGCAATCAGGCAAGAGAAAGAAATAAAAGGCATCCAAATTGGGAATGAAGAAGTTAAATTATCACTCTTTGCAGATGACATGATGCTATATATACAAAACCCTAAAGACTCCACCAAAAAGCTATTAGAAACAATCAACGAATACAGTAAAGTTGCCGGCTACAAAATCAACGCACAAAAGTCCATTGCCTTCCTATATACTAACAATGAAATCTCAGAAAAAGAAATACAAAAAACAATTCCTTTTGCAATTGCAGCAAAAACAATAAAATACCTAGGAATAAACTTAACCAAGGATGTGAAAGACCTATATGCTGAAAACTATAAGACATTTTTGAAAGAAATTGAAGAAGACACAAAGAAATGGAAAGACATTCCGTGCTCATGGATTGGAAGAATCAACATAGTTAACATGGCCATATTACCCAAAGCAATGTACAGATTCAATGCAATCCCCATCAAAATCCCAATGGCATATTTTAAAGAAATAGAACAAAAAATCATCAGATTTGTTTGGAACGACAAAAGACCCCGAATAGCCAAAGCAATCTTAAGGAAAAAGAACAATAATGGAGGTATCACACTTCCTGACTTTGGCTTGTACTACAGGGCTACAATAATCAAAACAGCATGGTATTGGCTGAAAAACAGACACATAGACCAATGATATAGAATTGAGAACCCAGAAATAAAACCACATAAATATGGACAGATAATTTTTGACAAAGAAGCTAAAAACATACAATGGAGCAAAGACAGCCTCTTCAATAAATGGTGCTGGGAGAATTGGATAGCCACGTGCAAAAGAATGAAACTGGACTGCTATTTGTCACCATGTACCAAAGTTAACTCAAAATGGATCAAAGACTTAAGCATAAGACCTGACACAATAAACTGCATAGAAGAAAACATAGGTACTAAACTTATGGACCTTGGGTTCAAAGAGCATTTTATGAATTTGACTCCAAAGGCAATGGAAGTAAAAGCTAAAATAAACGAATGGGACTATATGAAACTTAAAAGCTTCTGCACAGCAAAAGAAACCATTGACAAAATAAAGAGGCCACCAACTGAATGGGAGAAGATTTTTGCAAACAGTGCCTCCGATAAGGGGCTAGTATCCAGAATATACAAGGAACTCATGCAACCCAACAACAAAAAAACAAACAACCCAATTGAAAAATGGGCAGAGGACTTGAAGAGACATTTCTCCAAAGAGGACATACAAATGGCAAATAGACATATGAAAAAATGCTCAACATCACTAATCATCAGAGAAATGCAAATCAAAACCACAATGAGATATCACCTCACCCCAGTCAGAATGGCTATCATTAACAAGACAAATAGTAACAAATGCTGGAGAGGCTGTGGAGAAAAAGGAACCCTCATACACTGTTGGTGGGAATGCAGACTGGTGCAGCCGTTATGGAAGGCAGTGTGGAGGTTCCTCAAAGAATTACGAATAGAATTGCCATATGACCCAGCAATCCCTCTCCTGGGTATCTACCCAAAAAATCTGAAAACATTTATCTATGAAGCACGTGTGCTCCAATGTTCATTGCAGCTTTGCTTACGGTGGCCACGACATGGAGACAACCAAAATGTTCTTCGATAGATGAATGGATAAAGAAGTTGTGGTATATATACACAATGGAATACTATTCTTTGATCTGAAAAGACAATATAGGAACATTTATGACAACATGGATGGATCTTGAGAGTATAATGCTAAGAGAAATAAGTCAGACAGAAAAAGCAGAGAACATATGATTTCACTGATATGTTGTATATAAACCAAGAACAACAAAAGAACAAGACAAACAAAGGAGAAACAAAATCTCATATGCACAGACAATAGTTTAGTGGTTATCAGAGGGTAAGGGGGATCAAATATATTGTGATAGAAGGAGAACTGACTCTGGGTGGTGAACACACAATGAGATTTATAGATGATGTAATACAGAATTTTACACTTGAAACCTGTGTAATTTTACTAACAATTGTCACCCCAATACATTTAAAAAAATAAGAATAGAATTACCATACAACTCAGCAATCCCTCTTCTGGGTGTATACCAAAAAAATCTGCAAACATATATCTGTAAAGATATATGTTCATTGCAGCATTGTTCACAGTGGCCAAGACATGGAAACAACCTTCGATAGATAATTGGATAAAGATGTGATACATATATACAACGGAATAATACTCAGGCATAAGGAAAGATGAAATAGTGTCATTTGTGGTAACATGGATGGATCTTGGGATTATCATGCTAAGTGAAATAAGTCAGACAGAAAAGGACAAGAACAATATGATTTTACTCATATGTGGAATATAAAACTGAAAGCAACAAATGAACAAGACAAACAAGCAAAAACTCATAGACACAGACAATAGTTTAGTGGTTACCAAAGGGTAAGGTGAGTGGGGTGGGGAGAGCCAATGGTAGAAGAGGATAAAGGGAGTCAAATATGTGGTGACGGAAGGAGATTTAACTTTGGGTGGTGAACACATAATGCAATATATAGATGATATATAATAGAATTGTACACTTGAAACCTATATAATTGTACTAACCAATGTCACCCCAACAAATTTAATAAAAATATAAATATGTAAAAAAATAAAAAACCCAAACAGGTCCACACCAAGACACATTGTAATTAAAATGGCAAAGGTTAAAGACAAAGAGAGAATTCAAAAACAACAAGAGAAAGACAGCGGGTTAGATACAAGGGAACCCCCATAAGATTTTCAAATGCCTTTTCTATAGAAACATTGCAGGCCAGGATGGAGGTACTCCAATTGATGGAAAACAAAGGTCTACAACCTAGATTGCTTTATTCAGCAAGGCTAGCATTTAAAATTGAAGGAAAGATAAAGAGCTTCCCAGAAAAGAATAAGCTAAAGGAATTTATTACCACCAAGCCAGCATTGCAGGAAATACTAATAGGGCTTCCACAAACAGAAGAATGATGAGAACAACCTAACTACAAATAAAATAAATGGCAAAAACTATGTAACTATCAATAATCACTTTAAATGTAAATGGATTAAATGCTCCAATCAAAAGACATAGGGTGGCTGAGTGGATAAGAAAGCAAGACGCTTGTATATCCTGTATACAAGAGACTAACCTCAGATCAAAAGACACACACAGGCTGAAAGTGAAGGGTTGGAATAAGATATTTCATGTCAATGGACATGAGATAAAACCTAGAGTAGCAATACTTATATATCACAAAGTAGACTTTAAGATGAAGAACATATTAAAAGACAAAGATGGTCACTATATAATAATAAAGGGATCGATCCGACAAGACGACACAACCCTCGTAAACATCTATGCACACAACATAGGAGCACCTAAATATATAAAACAGATATTGACTGACATAAAGACGGAGATCAACAGTAACACTATTATAGTAGGGGACTTCAACACACTTCTGACAACAAAGGACAGGTCTTCCAGACACAAAATCAATATGGAAACAACAGCCTTACATGATACATTGGACCAGTTGTCGATGTCTTCAGAGCACTTCACAGTTGGACCAGTAATCGATATCTTCAGAGCATTTCACCCCAAAGCTGCAGAATACACGTTCTTCTCAAGCGCACATGGAACGTTTTCCAAGATAGACAACACAATAGGCCACAAAATAAGTATTGATAAATTAAAGAAAATTGAAATCATACCAAGTGTCTTCTTTGAGAACAGTGCTATGAAATTAGAAATCAACTACAGGACAAATACTGGATGACACGCAAATACATGGAGGCTGAATAACATGTTACTAAATAGTGAATGGGTCAATCATAAGATCAAGGAAGAAATCAAATGATATCTTGAGACAACGAAAATGAAAACATGATGACCCCAAATCTATGAGATGCAGCAAAAGTAGTCCTAAGAGGGAAATTCATAGCACTGCAGACCTGCCTATGGAAAAAAGAAAAACCATCAATAAACAGTTTATCCTCAAACTTAATGGAACTGCAAAAAGAAAAGGAAAATAAGCCCAAAGGGAGTACAAGGAAGGATATAATAAAGATCAGAGCGGAAATAAATGAAACAGAAACCAGAAAAACAGCACAAAAGATCAATGAATCCAAGAATTGGTTTTTAGAGAAGATAAACAAAATCGACAAACTTTTAGCCAGACTCATCCAAGAAAAGAGAGGAGAACCCAAATTAATACAATCAGAAATGAAAGAGAAGTGACAACACACACCACAGAAATACAAAAACATTTTTTTAAATTAAAGTTTATTGGAGTGACAATTGTTAAAAGATATTACTATGAGCAACTCTATGCCAAAAATTAGACAATCTGGAAGACATCGTCAATTTTCTAGATGCATACAACCTTCCAAGGCTAACACAAGAAGAAAGAAAACTTGACTAGACTGATTACCACCAAGGAAATTTAATCAGTAATCAACAAGCTCCCAACAAACAAAAGCCCTGGACCACATGGCTTTACTGGTGACTTTTACAAAACATTCCAAAAAGAATTATCACCTATTCTCTTCAAACTATTCCAAAAAATCCAGAAAGGGGGAAGGCTCCCAATCACTTATTATGAGGCCACTATCACCCTGATCCCCAAATCAGACAAAGACATTATAAGAAAAGAAAACTATAAGCCGATATCCCTAATGGAAATAGATGCAAAAATCTTCAAGAAAATATTAGCAAAGAGAATTAAGCAATACATTAAAAAGATCATACACCTTGATCAAGTGGGATTCATTCCTGTTATGCAAGGCTTGTTCAACATTCGCAAATCAATAATGTGATACACCACATTAACAAAAAGAAAAATGAAAATCGTATGTTCATATCAATAGATGCAGAAAAAGCATTTCACATTTTACAGAATCCAGCAGCCATTTATGATAAAACTCTTAAGAAAGTGGGAATAGAGGGACCATATCTCATCATAATAAAGGCCATATATGATAAACCCACAGCTAACACCATACTCAATGGGGGAAAGCTAAAACCATTCCCCTTAAGATCAGGAACAAGGCAAGGTGGCCCACTTTCTCCACTTCTATTAAACATAGTGCTGGAAGTTCTAGCCACAGCAATCAGACAAGAAAAAGAAATAAAAGGCATCCAAATTGGTAAGGAGGAAGCAAAATTTTCATTATATGCAGATGACATAGTATTATATAGAGAGAACCCTAAAGACTCCACCAAAAAATTATTGGAACTGATAAAATGAATTTAGTAAAGTAGCCGGATACAATATTAATATGCAGAAATCAGTTGCATTTGTATATACCAATAATAAAATATCAGAAATAGAAATGAAGAAAACAATCCCATTTACAATTGCTTCAAAGACTATAAAATACCTGGGAATAAATTTAACCAAAGAAGTAAAAGATTTGTACTCAGAAAATTATAAGACATCTATAAGAAATGAAAGAAGATACAAATAGATGGAAGCACATACCATGCTCATGGATAGGAAGAATTAGTATAGTTAAAATGTCCATACTGCCTAAGGCAATATACAGATTCAATGCAGTTCTTATCAAACTACCAATGACGTTTTTCACAAAAGTAGAACATATAATCCTAAAATTTATATGAAACCATAAAAGACCCTGGATAGCCTTAGAAATCTTGATAAATAAGAACAAAGTGGGAGGTATAACAATGCTTGACATCAAATTATACTACAAGCCTACAGTAATCAAAAGAGCATGGTACTGGCATAAAAACAGACACATAGATCAATGGAACAGAACAGAGAGCCCCCCAAAAAAATCCATTCCTCTACGGTCATTTAATCTGCGACAATGGGAGCAAGAATTTAAGGTGGGGTAAAGACAGTCTATTCAATAAATGGTGCTGGGAAACCTGTATAGACACATGTACAAAAATGAAGTTGGACCACCTCCTTTCACCACATACAATAACAAATTCAAAATGGATTAGACTTAAATGTAAGATCTGAAATCATAAAATTCCTAGAAGAAAATATAAGAAGAAACTTTACAGACATTATCCAGAGTAAGATTTTTACTGATATATCACCTCGGGCAAAGGATGTAAGAGAAAATTTAAACATGTGGGATTACATCAAACTGAAAAAAAAAATTTTCACAGCAAAGGAAACCATCAATGAAACAAAAACAGATCCTACTGAATGGGAGAAGACATTTGCCAATGACATATCCGATAAGGGGTTTATATCCCAAATTTATAAAAGACTCACTCAATTCAACTCCAAAAAAAAACAAACAACCCAATTAAAAAATGGGCAGAGGACATGAAGAGATATTTTTCTAAAAAGGACATACAGAAAGCAAACAGACATATGAAAAAATGCTCAATCTCACTAATCATTAGTGAAATGCAAATAAAAACCACAATGAGACACCACCTCACTCCAGTCAAAATGGCTATCATCAATAAATCAACAAACAACAAGTGCTGGCGAGGATGAGGAGAAAAGGGAACCCTTGTGCACTGTTAGTGGGATTGCAGATTGGTGCAGCCACTATGAAAAACAGTATGGAGGTATCTCAAAAATCTGAAAATAGAACTACCTTATGATCCATCAATTCCACTCCTAGGTATCTATCCGGAGAAATCCAAAACTCTAATTCAAAAAAATGTATGCACCCCTATGTTTATTACAGCACTATACACAATAGCGAAGACATGGAAACAACCGAAATGCCCATCGGTAGATGACTGGATTAAGAAACTGTGGTACATTTATACAATGGAGTATTTTTACACAGCCATAAAGAAGAAGGAAATCTCACCATCTGCAACAACATGGATGGACCTAGAGAACATTATGTTAAGTGAAATAAGTCAGACAGAGAAAGACAAGTACCATATGATCTCACTTATATGTGCAATCTAAAGAAAAGAATAAATGAATGAACTAATCAGAAACAGTCTCAGAGACATAGAGGAAAAACAGATTTGCTAGATGGGAGGGGGGTGGGGATAAGGGCAAAGGTGACAGGATTAGAAAGCACAGTTGGTAACCACAAGATTGCCACAGGGATATGAAAGTCAATTTGGGGAATGTAATCAATAATGTAAAGATTTTGTAGGGTATCCGATGGACACTTGTCTCATTAGGGAAACCACCTCAGGGATGATGTAGATGCCTGATCACTGCACTGTACACCTGAAGCTGAAGCTGAACAATAATGAATGTCAACACCAATTATATATATATATATATATATATATATATATATATATATATATATATATATATATATATATATATATGAAGCTGAAGGAATACAGACAGTGGAAATGTAATGGCTGTGTGGGATATCAGAGGGGTAGTGGATGGGGGGAGGTGGGTTGTCACTGTGTGAGGGATATAAACGATAAATGTCTATTACATTGTTTTGTGCACCCGAATCTAATAAAAAATGTTTAAAATTATATGTAAATCTAGGCATACATTCAGCTATGAAAAAAATAAAGAGAAAAACATTTTTAGGTTCATCTTCAAAAAAAAAAAAAATAAAATGGAAGGGGAGATAGCATCCCACAAAAGAATAAGCTACAGGAATTTGTTACCACCAAGCAAATATTGCAGGAAATGTTAAAAAAGGGCTTCTTTAAGCAGAAGGAAGGTGAAAACAAACTAATGAACCAGAAATATAAATTATAAAATGGTAATAACTATGTACCTATCAATAACCATTTCAAATGTAAATGGATTAAATGCTGCAATCAAAAGACATAGGGTAGCTGAGTGGATAAGAAAACAAGATCTAGTGCAGCCGTTATGGAAGGCAGTGTGGAGGTTCCTCAAAGAATTACGAATAGAATTGCCATATGACCCAGCAATCCCTCTCCTGGGTATCTACCAAAAAAATCTGAAAACATCTATAGATAAAGACACGTGTGCTCCAATGTTCATTGCAGCTTTGTTTACGGTGGCCAAGACATGGAAACAGCCAAAATGTCCTTCGATAGATGAATGGATAAAGAAGTTGTGGTATATATACACAATGGAATAATATTCGGCAGTAAGAAAAGATGATATAGGAACATTTGTGACAACATGGATGGATCTTGAGAGTGTAATGCTGAGTGAAATAAGTCAGACAGAAAAAGCAGAGAACTATGTGATTTCACTGATATGTGGTATATAAACCAAAAACAACAAAAGAACAAGACAAACAAATGAGAAACAGAAACTCATAGACGCAGACAATAGTTTAGTGGTTACCAGAGGGTAAGGGGGATGGTGGGTGGGAGATGAGGTTAAGGGGGATCAAATATATGGTGATGGAAGGAGAACTGACTCTGGGTGGTGAACACACAATGGGATTTATAGATGATATAATACAGAATTGTACACCTGAAATCTATGCAATTTTACTAACAATTGTCACCCCAATAAATTTAATAAAATAAAATTTAAAAAAAAAAAGAAAAAGAAAATACTTCATTATTGGGTAGCATTGTTCCAACCAAACACTAGGGGAGTCGAGGGACAATGTTACTAAAAATTGTATTTTCCTTCAGCACTATACTTCCCATACCATACAACCTTTTTAAATAAAATTTATTATCATTTTAATAGGCAGAAATGGTACTTTTAATTTGGAGTTCAATTCTGCATTACTTTTCATTGCCATAGACTTTATAGGATTCTCCAATATTTTCAAATACTCAAACATATGCTTGTGGTTAAGAAAAGGAATTTCTATGTCTTGGCCACCATAAATAAAGCTGCAATGAACATTGGAGCACACTTGTCTTTATGGATAAATGTTTTCAGATTTTTTGGTAGATACCCAGGAGAGGGATTGCTGGGGCATATGATAATTCTATTCTTAATATTTTGAGGAACCTCCACACGGCCTTTCATAGCAGCTGCACCAATCTGCATTCCCACCAACAGTGTATGAGGGTTCCTTTTTCTCCACAGCCTCTCCAAATATTGTTATTATTTGTCTTGTTGATGATAGCCATTCTAACTGGTATGAGGTGATATCTCTTTGTGGTTTTTATTTGCATTTATCTGGTGATTAGTGATGTGGAACATAGTGTCCTCCGATAGATGATTGGATAAATAAGCTGTGGTATATACACACAATGAAATACTACTCTGCCATAACAAAAGATGAAATAGTACCATTTGCAACAACATGGATGGATCTTGAGATTATTATGCTGAGCAAAATAAGTCAGACAGAAAAAAGTCAAGAACTATAGGATTTCACTAGTATGTGGTATATAAAACTGAAAATAACAAAAGAACAAGACAAACAAATGAAGAAGCAAAAACCCATAGACACAGACAATAGTTTAGTGGTTTCAGAGGGTAAGGGTGAGGGAGGTATTTGATGAGGGTAAAAGGGATCAAATATATGGTGATGGAAAGACATAGATGATGTATCATAGAATTGTACACCTGTAACCTATGTCACTTTGTTAACAATTGTCACCCCAATAAACTTTAATTAAAAAGAAAAAGGAGTTACCTAGACCTTATCATTTATTCAATATTTTCTTTCAGCCAAGTCCCTCGTTTACTTTTTACACCACTTAAGATATAATATGCATAATATCATGGGATTGGTGTATGAGTTGTAATGTTTTTTAAACTGTATATCAAACTAAAAATGTGACTATTAATAAATAAAATAGTAACCTGTGTACCACATGTAAATATCACCTATGTACATCAGGTAACACTGCGCATTCTACATTTTTTGAAATGCTGCTTTAAAAATATGTGTTAAGCAATGTGGGTTCTTGACAAAATAAGGAAGGGAGAAATTATGTAATCTACAAAATCAAAATTTAAAAACGTATTCTTTTGAGGGAGATACTTGGGACCTATTTAATTTGTTACTCTTTTATGAAGAAATCCACTATTACCACCACACCCCACTTCACCAAACCCTGATTTCTGCTTTTTAAAGCTATAGCTATTCTTCCCTCTTAAAGCCTTCCCCGATTCTTCAATCTGCTCTAATCTTGTTTTACTCTGACATGCCACAACATTGTGTATTCCTTTTAAGGCCCTTATCATATTTTGAGATCAGCTGCAGTTATGTTTTCACTGGACCTATTCCTCTGATTAGACATTGTATCCCCTTAGGTAGCTAAACAGTACTTTGAACACAGTGGGTGTTCAATAAATATTCTTTCAGTTGAAAGACTATGCCACAAACCAGGATGATTTACCAAGTCTAGCAAAACTCAAAAAACTTCATTTGTTGAGAGCCTTTAATAGCAATTACCTGAACACCAAGTCTCATTGTTCAGACATAGATGATGATGATGATGATGATGATGATGATGATGAAATTATAGAAATTTGGGGTGAATATATAAAGTCTCTGTGTGTCTTGTTTGGATGCTGAGAATCTCATTTTATCTTCTGCTTTAACTGGCAGTGGGTGGCATTTTGAAATTCTCTTTCCATAAGCCTGCCTATTGGGACAACATATCTTCTTTAATGGGTTCAGAAAGTAGCAATTAAGTTTTTTACATAGGCCACACTTCTTGATCATGTCTGTGCTGTATTCATTATGCTCACTCCCTCAACATCAATAAGTCAATTTTAAAGAGCATATGATACTTTACAGTGTATTATGGAAAGCCCTCTTTCTGAGTAATACAGTTTTTCTCATTGCCCCTGATCATGTACAGCTCTTATTTGGAAAATAGGATATTATATTTTCTCCTTAAGATTTGCTCCTCTTAGCCTCCCTCAATCCTATCTCCTAAACCTTAGGTCTAAAAGTGGAAAGAAGTAACATATATCTGGAATAATCAAGCCCCGGTATAATCTACGTATTTTTAAGTACACACAATCAGGAGAGCTATCTCATGCCCCTTTTCTTGCCTAGGCAAAGGACTGGAAAGGTAATATATAATGAGTATCACTCACTGTACAAGCATGTGCATCAAATCCACTCTAGCATACAAGCAATGTGAAAATGACATTTATTCTACCCCAATGAAAGTAGAAGAGGAGTTTGGGAATCTGTGCCTGCATACAAGGGTGGAGAAGGCCACTTACTCAAAATGCTCATATCCATTGTTCTTCCTACTGTTACAGGGATTAACTGTTTTTCCCTCACTGATTTATTTTTTTATATATTTGGTAAAGGATTTGAGATGCTTTATAATTAAAGATATAATAGGAAAGAGGGAACAAGAGAGGGAGGGAGGAAGAGAGAGAGAGGGAGAGAAACATGAACAATTAAAATCAGAATAATGGAGCCAAAGAATTGTAATAAAGACAGGAAAGAAATATTTGCAAAAGACTATATAATTAATATGATAATATAACATGATTAATGATAAGTACAGCACTTGTGCAAAAACAAAAAAACTATTCTGAGCTTCCTGGCAGGCAATGCGAGAGTGGTGTAGAGTGATTATGCAACATTCATTATCAAATTAAAAGGAAAATTGGATAAAATAATTTTGTCCTAGTACTGAATTCTAAGAATTTTTTGGAAGAATTATTTTGTAGAAAAACCAATGAACAGCACAATTTAATCTCTTAAATCTTTATTGAGCTGGGGGTCTTGAACCCAAAAACAAAAAAGACCCAATGACAGACCTTGAGATACTAACAGTAAAATCAGTCAGGTATGAATGCATGAATATATGCATACATATTTATGTATAGATATAGGTATAATTCTGTGTACTGGAAATGAGTTCCTAAAGGAAGGGTTCTGAAGAAAAATTCTCTTAGTGATTACTTTTGCATAAAGCCAGTGAAGGATATAGTAATCTAGTGCAATGTTCCTCAAAGTGTGGTTTCTGGACCAGCAGTACCTGAATCACCTTAGAACTTGTTATAAATGCAAAATTTTGAAGCCTACTCCAGAACTGCTGAATCAGAAACGCAGGTTGGGGCCCAGAAATCTGTGTTTTAACAAGCTCTCCAGTAGATTCTGGTGCACTCCAATGTTTGAGGACCACTGACTTAGTAACAGCCATTCCTAATCTTCGTCGTATCACCCAACTTGGGATCCAGGTCTTGGACTCTCTCCCCAGATGGGGAACCAGATTACCTAGGTTTTCTAATGTGTTTGGCCTTTCAATCCTTGCTCCTACTCCAGAATGCTTACTAAAGCACAGGGCAGAAAGATATAGACATACTATAAAATAAATTGCCCAGGGCCCACTCCATGCTTTACACATACAGAGCCTTCAAAATCACCTGGGATAATAAATTCAAATGGATGGGTCTTGAGATTGTTATGCTTAGTGAAATAAGTCAAACAGAAAAAATGAAGAACCGTATGACATCACTCATATGTGGAATATAAAACTAAAAGCAACAAGACCAAAAAAATGAAGAAACAAAAACTCATAGACACAGACAACAGTTTAGTGGTTACCAGAGGGTGAGGGAGGAAGGGAGATGGTAGAAGAGAGTAAAGGGGGTCAAATATATGGTGATGGAAGGAGAACTGACTCTAGGTGGTAAGCACACAATGTGATATATAGACAATGCATTATAAAATTGTACACTTGAAACCTATATAGTTTTACTAGCCATTGCCACCCCAATACATTTAATAAAAAAGCAAATTTGATCTGTTTTGAAGATAAAAGTATACCTAGAGATCAGATAGCATAACGATTCTAGTAGTAGTAAAACACATTTTGGAAATTTAGACTTCGAAATAAACTGATGAACAAATTTTTCTATAAGTGAGGACCACAGCAATACAGTAATCTCTCATATTTCATTCAATTAGACATCACTTTTTAAGGATTCTCATCTATCTTCAGTAAGGTGGCAAAAAGTAAAATAAGCAAAAACAAAGCTAAATAAAATAAACAACAACAACAAAACAGTTTCAAAGAAGCTAAAGTGGCTATCATGATGTCTATGCTGTAGTGTGATTTAATTTACTTATAGGGTAATTTATCAAGCTAATATTCAGTTACCATTTTTAATTTAGACAATGTTATCAATCATGATTTAGTGGGACTCTTTGGTGTTTATTCATAGACAGCAGCAAAATCTCACCTGGTTGACAGAGGAGACCAAGTAGGAAGAGATAAATTCTCCAATACCAGCATCAGAAGATGTGCCATGTTTTCTAGCCACACAAACAATCGTCCCCGATATAACTTTAAGTTCAATCACCATATACACCAATCATCCTCATGATAAACTTGCTGACCAGCCAATTGACTTAAATTTCTTGCTTTTTAAACTATTTATTTTTGGTTTTTACTTTGTATTCATAAAAGCATTTTGAGAAATGTTCAGTTTATTTCTGACATTTCTCCCTACTGCTACAGCTGGAGAATGAGAGGCAGAAAGAGAGACTGAGACTGAAGATATTAGAAGAATGCATTCAAATAAATATGTTATTGTATAAAAAGAACACATGGATATTTTTGAAGATTATCTTATAATGGACCAAGAGTTTATTATGGTAAGTGAAATAAGTCAAACTGAGAAAAAGAGATGCCATATGATTTCACTTATATGTGGAATCTAATGTACAAAATAAATGAACAAACAAAACAGAAACAGACCCACAGATACAGAGAACAAATTAGTGGTTACTAGATGGGAGGGGAGTTGGGGAGCTGGGTGAGAAAACTGAAGGTATTAAAAGGTACGAATTGGTAGTTACAGAAGAGTCAAAAGGATATAAATTACAGTATGTAGAATATAGTCAATAATATTTTAAAAACTATGCACTGTGTCATTTGGGTATTAGCCTTATCAGAGGGAACACTTCTTAAGTTATTTCTTAAAACGTAAATAAATAACCACTAGGTTGTACACCTGAAACTAATATAAAATAATATTGAATGTCAACTATAATTTAAATAATAGTCACAGGAATATAGAGTACAGCATAGGGAATATAGTCAATAATATTCTAATAACTATGTACTGTGTCAAATGGGTAATGGACTTATTGGGGTTATTACATTTTGAGGTTATAAATATCTAATTATTATGTTTTGAACACCTGAAACCAATTTTTTAAAAAAGGATAGACATAGATCAATGGATTAGAATTGAAAGTATAGAAAAAAACACACATTTTAGTCAATTCATTTACAACAATTATCTCAGTGCAATTCAAGAATGAAAGAATAATATTTTCTATAAATTTGCATAAACAACTGGATAACCTCACAGAAAAGCATGAAATTATTCCTCTACCAAACACTATTTGCATAAATGAGATCTGACAATTAAGTTCACAAACTAATCCTAGAAAAAGTGCTACATACCTCGCTGCTGAATATCACTATGGTCACCTTTGAAGTACTCCTCTTGGGAAGCTAGGCACCAATTCCAGTGCCAAATCCACTCTTCAAAGCATTTTGGAATTCTTTTCCTGGAGTGGCCATCGGAGCTCTCATCATATACCCTTGATGTCCTGAATGTCATCAAATTGTCTTCCTTTCAATATTTCCTTTATCTTCTGGTAAAGATAGAAGTCATTTGGGATCAGATCAGGTGAGTAGAGAGGGTGTTCCAATACAGTTATTTGTTTACTGGCTAAAATCTCCCTCACAGACAGTGCCATGTTAGCTGGTGCATTGTCATGACGCAAGAGCCATGAATTGTTGGCCAAAAATTCAGGTCATCTAACCTTTTCATGCAGCCATTTCAGCACTTCCAAATAGTAAACTTTGTTAACTGTTTATCCAGTTGGTACAAATTCATAATGAATAATCCCTCTGATATAAAAAATATTAGCAACATTGCTGCAACAAGTTTGTCAACTTAATTGTCAGACCTCATATTAATTCAAATTGGATCAAATATAAGACCTAAACTCAAAAAGTCTTATAATAAAGCAAAGGACTAAATCATCATGACCTTGGATTAGGCAGTTGTTTCTTAGATATGACACCAAAGGCCCAAGAAACCAAGTAAAAACCAATAAATCTGACTTTATCCAAATTGAAAAGTTTTATGCTTCAAAGAGCACCATCAAGAAAATGAAGACAACCCAGAAAATGGGAGAAAATATTTGCAAATCGTATGTCTTACAAAGGACTTGTATCCATAATATGTAAAGTCCCTTTAAACTCAATAATAAAAGTACAAAAAATTAATTGTCAAATTATCAGAATAGACATTTATCACATATATACAAGTGTCCATTAGGCATATAAAAAGATGTTCAGTATAACTGGCCATTAAGAAAATACAAATCAAAACCACAATGATTAATATAAAAAAGACAGTAACAGCGTTGACAAGGATGTGAAGTAATGGGGATCCTTATAAATTGCTGTTTGGAATGTAAAATGGCACAGCCACTTTGGAAGACAGTTCAACATTTCTTCAAAATGTTAAACATAGACTTATCATATGGTCCAGTAACTCTACTCTTGGAGATATACTCAAGAGAACTATAAGGATATATTTACACAATTACATGTTCATAAATGTTTACAGCAGCATTGTTCATAATGGCCAAGAGATGGAAACAACCCAGATGTTCCATTGATGACAGGGTAAACAAAATGTGGTATATCCTTACAATGCAATATTATTTGGCAATACAAAGGAATTAAATACTGATATGTGCTATAATATAGATGAACCTTGAAAATAGTATGCTAAATGAAAGAAGCTAGTCACAAAAAGAAACTCATAATATGTTTCTATTTATAAGAAATTTCCAGAATAAGCAAACCCATAGAGAGACCTAAAGTAGAGTCATGGTTTCCTGGGGCTGGAAGGAGATGGGAATGGGGTTGACTGCTGAAACAGGATTTTTGTGTGTGTGTGTGTGTGACTAAAGTGTTCTGGGTTTAGATAGTGGTGATTGTTGTACAACTCTGTGACTATATTAAAAAATTACTGAGTTGCATATTTTGAAAGGTGAATTTTATGGTGAATTTACAGATTTCAGCTCTGGGGTAGGAAATGTTCAACATGAGACTGGATTATCTTGGTATATCAGATAGCAAGGAACCTTCCAAAACCAAACAGGGTCATGTCAAAGGACTCAATAGTCAGTGTGAAAGGTGAATTTAAGAAACACAAGAATTGCCAAACAAGCATTCAATAAAACTTCCCACCATTTTATGACAAATAAAATCTCTAAACAAACTAGAAACGGAAGGAAACTTCCTTAATTTGAAGATAATTTATCAAAAACCAATAATAAATATTATATTAAAATTTAAAACACTATAGGGGTTCCTATCGAAGGCAAGGATGCCCATTAAAGCCTTTATTTTTCAGATTGTTCTGGAAGTATTAGCTAACACAATAAGACAAAGAAAAATATGAGGTTGAAGTGTTGAAAATGAAATTTAATTTGTCATAATTTAAAGATGATATACCATGTAACACAAGATATATATGGATGTAATACAAGAGACAACTATAAAACTATGAGAACTACGAGTAAAAACTTCATTGTGGTGATCAGATAAACATCAACTATGCAAAATTCAAAAGATTCCTATTTCAAAATAAGTGAAAATTAATGAGAAAATGTAATGGCAAATGGACACAATTCATGCACATACACACATACACACACATTTTAAATAAAGAGGAATAAATTTAACTATAATTATGCAAGACCCATACGTAGAAACTTTGAAACTTTACCAAATGACACAAAAGTACACCTAAATAATTCAAGAGCTGTACATTCTCCCTGGATGGGATGTGAAGTAAGAGAAATCTTATACCCTGTTTGTGGAAATCTAAATTGGTTTAACTATTTCGGACAACTGGCAGTATGTACTAAATTTGAACATGTTCTTATCATTCAAAAATTCCATTCGCGGTCTATACCCAACAGAAAAAAAATATATTCATAAAAATGTTTCTAGAACCATTAATTTTAATAGCCAAAACCAGGAAACAACCCAAATATCCATTAACATTAGTATAGATAAGTTGGGTAATGCTACACAGTGATGAAAATCAACAAATGACTGTTCTATTAAGCACCATGGTTGACTTTCACAAACATAATATTGAATGAGAGAAGCCATACCCAGAAGAATACATACAATATAATTCCACTTATATGAAAGTGAAAAAGCAAGGCAAATTAATAATTTTAGAAGTCAGGATAATATTTACTTTGGGGAGAAAGTAAGGAGTAGTGATAGAGATGAATACATAAGAGTGGCTTCTGGTGTGCTGGTGGTTTTCTGTTTCATGAACAAGTGGATGGTGGTAGTATAATGTTTTCACTTTGTGATAATTCACTGAACAATATGATTGATTTGTTCTCTTTTCTGTGTGTATATTATATATAATAAGTGTTTATTCAAAAAATACTTTTGAAATGATTGTCTATGGGGGACAGAAAGAACACAGTTGGGGAAACAAAGATAGAAGTTAGATTTTTCTAAATACACCTTGTTTTTTAGATTTGTGACTCTCGATCTTCGTAATATTGCACATAATTATAAAATTAAATTAAATTTAAAAACACTCAGTATTAAATGAAATAAAATTGAAATAAACTTGCATATAGATTTGGTACCATAAAAATCCATAGAGAAACTACTCCTAGTATTTTAAAACACAGTAATTTGACTCTCCATTCCTAGTCAGATATATGTTAAGGACTGAATTAATTTTTTAAAACTTTATACTATTTTCAGTAGTTTATTATTGTTGATAGTTTAGTGTCATTAAGGGTAAAGGAAATAAGCACTTTTGTTAGTGTTCTTAAGAAGCAGTGTTTGGGCATGAAAAAAAGGAGATACAGACATCAGATTGATGATCTCAAGTGAAAAACCTGCAGTCCTGAATTTGAGTAAGAAATATCCCATAAACTCATGATATAGTTTACATTAAAAATATTTTCTGTTTCTGTTCACTGAAAAAGCCTAGAAACAATGACCAACCCTAGCAATGAGAAACCCTAACATTCAGATAGTCATCTCAAAATACCATTTCCCACTAAAAGGAAACAAAGCTCTTTGGAGAAATTACAGATTCCAGGTCTGGGACAGGAAATATTCAAGCTGAGACTGGATCATCTTGTCATATCAGAGAGCAAGGAAGCTACCCAAACTAAATAGGGTCATGTCAAAGGACTCAAGAGTCAATGTGAAGAAGCATTGACTGGTCAAAGTTGGAACAATGTCATCATCAATAAAAATTATAACTGCAATGGTTTGAAACAATAAGTTTTTAAAAAACATGGGTTCATAATGATAATAAAGCAACATATTGCTAGTGAATGCTACTGAACCAACTCATTATTTTGAAAACTGGTAAATAAAAGAATGAATAATTCACCTTGTCCTTCTTATATGATGTGAAAGGTGTGCTAAAAAAAATATGGTGAATGTTGAAATTTGAAAAAAATATTACAGTAAAGGACACATTGCCATTAATCCCCTTCAAAATACTCCCCCTCGCTTCAAACACACTTATCCCATCATTCTTGCTGTTTCTGAAGGAGTGCTGAAAGCCCGTTTTCGTGAGTGCGCTGAAAGTCCTCTTTCTTTAGTTGCGCTGTCATGGCTGCCTCCATGTCCTGAATCATTTTGACTTTGGGGGAGATCCAGAAAACATGTGGTGCCAGATCCAGTGAATAAGGTGGATGAAGACACACCATAATGTTTTTATTTGACAGAAATTGTTGTATACCAGAAGTGATGTGTGACACGGAGTGTTGTCATGATGGACGATGATTTACAGCATGCTTTAAAACACAGTGTGAGGGATATAAATGATAAACGTCTAAGTTTTGCTTTGTCTTGTGCACCTGAAACTAATAAAAAACAAACAAACACATCTTCTCTCAACCACAGATCACACCCAACTGACTGCACCGAACAAGTTAAACTTATCACACACTGTTACTAAGGTTTGATGCACTGCTTCCCCTACTAAAGATCCCTGCCTTTCTGTTGGATGACACTTGGCAGCAGCATTCACTACATGTTTTGATCACAACAGAAAGGCTCCATATCACACATGGCTTCTGGTATGGGAATTTCTGCCAAATAAAAATATTACAGTGCTTCTCATCCACCTTATTCACCGGATCTGGCACTGTGCAACTTCTGCCTCTTCCCCAAAGTCAAAATGACCATGAAAGGTAAATGTTTGAATTGATTCAGGACATCAAGGCAGCCATGACAGCACAACTAAAGACACTCACTAAAGACAACTTCCAGCACTCCTTCAGAAAGTGGCAAGAATGGTGGGATAAGTGTGTTCAAAGCAAGGGGGAGTATATTGAGGGAGGTTAATAGCAATGTGTGTTTTACTGTAATTTTTATTTATTTATGCATTCACTGTAGTTTTTGATCATACCTCATATACCTCATTGAAACTAAATGGATGATTATGGGAAGATTGTATTTTTGGAAGTATTCCAACTAAAAAATGAAGAAGGAATGATAGTACTAGTATATCACTATTTCATAACCTCTGTAGATGTAGTCAATGAGTATCAGTGGCTGATGTCATTATAAAAAGAGAGAAAAGCAGACATTATGTGCTTCATGATGGAAGTACATAACCCCGTCTATGAGGTATTTTTGTGAAAAGATCAAACCTGAATTTGATCAAGTATCCAACTCTACCAATTTAAAGGATATAGAGGACAGAGGAATATTTTAAGTGACACTACTAGGATGCAATAGGCAAAATCCAGACTAGGAAATTCTACAGAACAAGTGACCTGGCTTCTTGAGTAAGTAAATTGGAAACGAGAGAGAGAGAGAGAGAGAGAGAGGGAGAGAGAGAGAGAGATCCCTAAAGATTAAATGAGACTTAACAAACATATCAAACAAGGGCAATGCATGGACTTTCTTTGGATCTTTATTCAAACAAATTCTTCAAAGAAAATTTTTAAGAAAATAAAGGACATTTGTACACTGGTTATGTCATTTGATGATAACTGTTAAACTTTCAGGTGTGATAATGGTACTGAGAATATGATTTTTACAAAGAGCTTATGTCTTTCAGAAATATACACTGAAATATTTAAGATGGAATGATGTGACACTTGGACTTGCTTCAAAATAATCCTGGGCAGAAGAGTGGGATTATACAGATGAAACAAGATTGGCCATGAACTGATATTTGTTGAGCCTGGGTTATGAGTTCATGGGAATTCATTATAATACATTTATTATTTTGATAAATGTTTGAACTTTTCTGTAACGAAAGATGTTTTTAAATGGTACAAGAAAAATAAATCATATTAAAATTACCAGTTCTCCACAATTAATCTTAAACCACAGAATTCCCAGATACATAAAACATAATTAAGTACAGTTATAATAGGTGTTTCCTATAAAAAATAAATTTTAATGAGAGTTAATATCAAGGGGGCACTGTACTTGGTTATTCATAGTATGATATTTAGTGGACCCATATTTTTATTTGTTCCATGTAAGCTGGTAATTGTATTTAAATGCAAATTATTCATTATGGAAATTTGAGTCAATGTATATTTAATTTAACTCTCCCAATAAATAGAGACAAACAACAAAGAGAGACAAGTAAAATATATAATTCATTAATTTTACTTTTAGAAAATTGGACAATAGTTTGAGAGCATTATTTTAAAAAAGATTCCTAAGTGAAGTCCAATCCCTTTAGATTACATCAATAGTGTTGTGTTTGGTTTTGGGTGACATTTTAAAAGAGATGATGAACAACCATGGTACAGCTCGAAAAGAATGACCACAATTGTGAGATGATCTATAAACCCTGTCAAATGAAAAGGAACTGAAAGTAATTCAAGTATTTGTGGAAACATTAGACAAGTGTTTTGAAAATGTCTGTGAACTGGATTTAATTTTCCATGTAGACAAGGTTCACAATATTCTTGCAGAAATGGTGATGGGGGGAATGGTATTGGAGACCAATATGAATGAGATTGTTACACAAATTGATGCACAAAATAAACTGGAGAAATCTGAGGCTGGCTTAGCGGGAGCTCCAGCCCATGCTGTATCAGCTGTAAAGAATATGAATCTTCCTGAGATCCCAAGAAATATTAACATTGGTGACATCAGTATAAAAGTGCCAAACCTGCCCTCTTTTAAATAAAAAATTTTAAAGGCCACTCCCAGGTAAAATCCAGGGGGAAAAGTCATCTAAGTTTACCATGCAGTTGTTTACCAAAAATAGAGGAGGAGAGTCTTAACTTTTGCTCTTGGATTTAAGTCAAGGTACTGTATAGAAGTTGTGTAAAATCAGTATGGCGGTTCAATGTTGCTTTTCTTGCTCAGTGATTTTGAAGAAATTGAGTAGTTCCGGTGTGATTTTGTTTCTTTTTTTTTTTTTTCTTAATTGCATTCCTATGCCCACTAAGGCATGCCTCTCTATGTATTGGCTACAACAGTATTTCAAAAAGTGTTTGAGACATTTCTTTAAATTATGTATAATCCATAATGTTGCTGTTTTGTATGGATCACAGGTGCAGCATTCCTTAATTATTTCTGTTATTTGTCACGATTGTTATTTAAAGAACCAAGTATGTATTGCATGAAAACATTATGACCTTTTTCTCTTAGTTTAAATAAACTCCAAGGTAACTGGACTTCTAAAGCACCTTTCTGTTTGCCTGATATCTACTTTACCAATAATTTTTTTTACGACCCTCTGACTCAACAAAGTAAATAAAACTATATTTTATCACTGTTAAGAAGCTGTTAATGTTGATTTTTTAAAATTTATATTTACGTTTTTACTATTCAGAAACTCACTGAATTATTGTAAAGCTCAGTTATTTCACAATCGAGTAGTGTACTGTGGTACCTCGGTTTTCGAACATGATCTGTTCCCGAAGACCATTCAAGTTCTGAAACGTTCGAAAACTGAGGTGCGGTTTCCTCATAGAAAGTAATGGGAAATGGATTAATCCGTTCCAAACCTTTAAAATCAACCCCTAAAACCGCAAATTTAGCATGAATGTTACTATCTAATGATACCATAGATCCATGAAATTTACAGCGTTTGTAAACCGAAATATTCGTCAACAGAGACATTCAAAAACTGAGGTACCACTGTATCTCATAGCACGTTGTGTAGGATGAGATCTAGAGTGAGAAATGACAAATCTTTTTCTAAAAATTGCAAAATCTGTTTTATACATATAAGTTTAAACCTTGCATCTGAGCCCTTCTTGCTCAGAAAATGAAAAGCTAAATTATTTTCTTAAGTCCTAACACTCTCATATTGTGATTTCTCATAATTGGCCCATATTTTCTTATTTGGTCTTGTATATCTTGTGAACCATGAGTGGGGTCCCTCTTCTAGCTAGACTAAGATTTTCCTTACGGTTCTAGTGCTCCCTCCTCAAATGTTCTCTTGGAAACATTTCCTTAGATTTGTGGTATGTATGAATTTTACTCCAACCTCTGGAATGTAAGAAAAATCACTTTATTTTTTCCTAAATAAAATTAATCTGACTCTAAGCCTCATCTTGTTAAGGCAAAAAAAAAAAAAAAAAAAAAAGGAAAGTACTAGAAAAGTTTAACCTGAACAAGAAATATCTTGGATGTACACGCTACAGCCTTAAAATATATGAAAGGACTGGCAAGCAGTCGGTGGATAGATTTACAATGTATCACTCAGGAAAGCTAATAATGAGTTAAAGATGCAGAATAGTCAGTTTTGTCTCTAATAGGGAGAACTTTTTAACTGTGGGAGCTATACAGAAGTGGACTTTGTGCCTTAGATAATAAAAAGCTGTCCCTGCAAGTGAGCAAACAGGACAACACAACATTCTAGGTTTTTCTCAATCTTAAGGTTGAGTCTAAATTGTTCAACAAGGGTCTACTTAAAACCAGGTGGGAAGTTTCCTTAGCTTAAAAAAAGTTTTCCTTAACCAGCCAGGTGCCTATTTGTTCAATAAACACAAATACAGAGGAGCTATTTAGGGGGATCAATACTTTTAAAGATAAAACCCATCAGTGTTACTTGTGTCAAGTGCCTAGAGTAAATTAAGTTTTACAATTTCAGCAGACTGTCATGTGAAAGTGTGGCAGTGACTAACAAATTGAATTACCATAGTACTACATCACCCACAAAAGTATTATTGATAGTGACAGAGGGATACTGAATTTAAATTATTCATTTTTATTGATTGAAAAGCATGTCTTAACTAAGAAACATGAAGAAAAGAGCTGAGATGTTAGGCTTAGATTTTAACTCCCATTGAGAATGGTGCCCAAAAGAATGTTATATGGAATTGTGACCTGTAAAAGCATCAATTAACTGAAGTAAACTGGACATCCTTATACCTCTGCCTTCTTTGTCCATGCCCACCTCAGTAGGGACCTAGATATCCAGAGCCTTATGCTTCATGTCCCCCTCCTACCTTACCCTGTTTCCCGTGTACCCCAGTGTCCTGGTTTAATTCCAAATTTCAAACAAAGTATTGACTACTTTTTATGTGCTAGACACCATACTGGGCATCAGGGATACACAGATGAGTATGACTTTCCCTCAAGGAAGACACAGTCTAATGGAGGGAGGAAAGCTATACATAGAAGAAAACAAACCACAATGAAGTGTTGTACTTTCCTCCCCACCATTCAAAATCCTCTGTCCTATGCTCTGTCATTCTCATATCTAAGGAGGTTCTTAGTCTTTTGGAGAGTTGCAAGATCCACCTGAGAATTCTAGTATATAATCTATAAATTCCCTAGCAAAAAAAAAATCACAGACAATATGTACATGTGTACATACATAAATATTTCATTAAATTTGGGGGAGTTCAGAGATCCCCTGAACCCTAGAGTTAAAATCCCTGTTCATGATGATGAAGTTGTTACCGTTTTCCTAATTCCGAGGGTTTTTAATTGACATGGGGAAACTTCTGGCATCTAAATACATTAAGGCAAGAGAATTTAGCCACAAGGGGAATTTTAGGATTCTTGAAAGGTGAAGAAGGCATTATCTTCCCCGACTAAATTACCCCAGATAGGTAGCCTAAATTACGAGATTTACTGTGCCTTGTTCACTGTTATTAACTAAATGTTTGTGTTGCCTCCAAATCATCTGTTGGAGCCCTAGCATCCAGTGTGTCTATTTTTGGAGATGGGACTTTTAATTAGATAATTAAGATTATATGGTTATAAGGGTGGGGCCCTGATCAGATAGGATTAATATCCTCATATGAAGAGATGCCAGAAAACTTGGGCTTTCTCTTTTTCTACCCACTCCCCCGAACACACACAAAGAGGCCCTGTGATCACACAGTGAGAAGGTTGACACTACAAGCCAGGAGAAGAGGCCACAGAATGAAACCTACCTTACTGACACCTTGATCCTGAATTTCCCAGTTTCCAGAATTGTGAGAAATAAATGTCCTTGTTTAAGTCACCCATTCTGTGGTAGACTAGAAGACTAATACATGCAATAAAAATTATTTTATCCAAGTTCTTTGTAGCACTTTCAGGCATCTGTCTGTCACCTCCAAAACTCCCTCATGTCGTTGTTTAATTAAACAAAGACAGGAACATTATTCCATCCACCTCAAAACACACACACACACACACACACACACACACACACTTTACATCCATGGATTTTATAGTTGCAGAAACATCTATCTTAATTGAGTTGGGGTCTTTTTTGGTGTCCTGCAATTACTTTATTAAATTTATTGGGGTGACATTGGTTTGTAAACTTATATAGGTTTCAAGTGTACAGTTCTATAATACGTCATCTACATATTGCACTGTTTGTTCACCACCCAGAGTCATGTATGGTTGTTGATAGAGCTTGAATATTAAACAGCTACCATTGGGCCTCAGGCAAGGAAGGTTCTCTGCAGCAGAGGAGCAAATAGTCCCAAATAAACAGCAATCACCTGGCTAGCTACACCCACTACCCTTTTTTAGCTTAAAGTCCTGCTACTCAAAGTTTCTTGATCAGCATCACCTATGAGTTTGTAAGCAGTGCAAAATCCCAGGCCCATCCCAAGTCTACAAAATCAGAACTTGGCATTTTAACATGATATGCAGGTGATTTATGTAAGCATTAAAGTCTGAGAAGCACTCTTAAGTAACAGCTTAGTCCACATTTTAACAGCACTGGATGAACTCCCAAGCCTAAGGGACTTGGACTGCTGGGCAAATGGGTTTAAACATTAAGGTGCTTCCACTGGGGAGTCTTAGAATATAACAGAGTGCCAGGAACCTAAGAAAGTGCAATAAATATGTGTTCATTGATCCATTTAAATAATGATGGTTGAACATCAACTATGTGTGAGGCACTACACAAGGAATTCTGGATATATCATTGAGAAAGATCTCGTGAGGCTTAGAGTCCAGTGCAGTGTTTATGAAAGAGGTGTCACCTGCATAAAAAATTTAGGGGGTGAGTGTATGTTTTTAAAAAGCAAATTCCTTGCAGACTGGTGCAGCCATTATGGAAGGCAGTGTGGAGGTTCCTCAAAGAATTACGAATAGAATTGCCGTATGACCCAGCAATCCCTCTCCTGGGTATCTACCCAAAAAATCTGAAAACATTTAGAGATAAAGACACGTGTGCTCCAATGTTCATTGCAGCTTTGTTTACAGTTGCCAAGACATGGAAACAACCAAAATGTCCTTCGATAGATGAATGGATAAAGAAGTTGTGGTACATATACACAATGGAATACTATTCGGCAGTGAGAAAAGATGATATAGGAACATTTGTGACAACATGGATGGATCTTGAGAGAGTAATGCTGAGCGAAACAAGTCAGACAGAAAAAGCAGAGAACCATGTGATTTCACTGATATGTGGTATATAAACCAAAAACAACAAAAGAACAAGACAAACAAATGAGAAACAGAAACTCATAGACACGGACAATAGTTTAGTGGTTGCCAGAGGGTAAGGGGGGTGGGGGGGAGGTGAGGGTAAGGGGGATCGAATATATGGTGATGGAAGAACTGACTCTGGGTGATGAACATACAATGGGATTTATAGATGATGTAATACAGAATTGTACACCTGAAATCTATGTAATTTCACTAACAATTGTCACCCCAATAAATTTAATTTAATTTAAAAAAAAAAAAAGCAAATTCCTGAGACCCACCCAGAACAGCTGAATCATAATCTGAATAGATATAGCCCCAGGCATCAGCATTTTAACAATCACCTCAGGAGATTTTTATGCACACTGAAGTTTCAGAACCACTCACTCAGTGGATTTTGGAAGATTAATAAATAAATCCATTTATTCAACAATTTGTTGTGTCCTCTTATGCACTAGGCACTGTTTTAGGCATTAGGGTTATAGCAGTGAATGAAATCCCCTGCTTTCATAGAGTGCCCATTCCAAATGGACGAGGCAAATAATAAACAAACATATATGTCAATTAGTAATGAGTTCTATGAAGAAAACTAAAGCTAGGGCTAGTTAATAATGGGGGTGCTATTTCACATAAGGTGGTTCAGAATGTCCTCCCTATTAAGGTGATACTTGACTCAAGACCTTAATGAAGTGAGGGAATGAGCCATGCAGATATCTGGGGAAGAGTTTTCCAGGCAGAAGGAACAATATGGATGGGCAAAGACCCTTTAGAAGCTGTGTGCCTGATATATTCAAAATTAGAAAAGAGGCTAGTGAATGCCCCAGGGGAAAATTTATTGGAGAAAAATCATAGAAGTAATATAGGTGTGGGAGTATGGCCAAGTTCTTTTGGGCTTTGTAGGCCATTCTAAGGACATTGGGTTTTACACTCTGAGAAATAAGGAGCTACTAGAGAGTTTTAAACAGAGAAGCAAAATGATATGATTTATTTTTTATATGGTTTACTTTGGCTGTTGTGTAGAGAACAGACTGTAGGTAGTATATTAGGGTAAAGTTAGGCTGCCATAACAAAGAGAGTCAAGGTTATGGTAGTTAAAAGAACAAAGGAGCTTGTTTTTCTCTTACTTATCCTTAACATGAACAGTTTAGGTCCATTGAGCAAGTCTATTGTTCATGGTAATTCAGGGACCCAAGTCTTTTCCAAGTTGTTGTCCCACCATCACCTAGGGCCTAGTCATGTTCTTCAAGGTCAAAGCCAGGTTTTCATGTTATCCAGGTTCCAGCATACAGAAAAAGACAACAATGGTATAGAGGAAGCAAGCCCAATTCTCACAAGTCCCTGACTCAGAAATGTCACATATCACTTCTACTAACATTCTATTGATGAAAACTTAGTTATGTGACCACACCTAACTGCAAACAATATTGGGATATGTAGTCCAGCAAGACAGCTGTGCATTAAGTTGTATTTCTTTGGCTATATGAGAAGAGTCAATTGAGTTTTGATGGACAGCTAGTAGTGTCTGCCATAGAGGGCAAGAGCAAAAATAGGTAGATGTTGCAGTCATCCCAATGAAAGATGATGGTGGCCTGGACTAAGGTGGTAGCCATGAAGGTGGGAATGATTAGACGGCTTTATGAATATACTACAGTTTGAGGGATTTGCTGATAGACTGGACGTGGGTGTGAAAGTCAAGGATGACTCCAAGAGTTTTGACCTGAGTGATTTGAAGAAAGGAGTTGAATTAATAATTGGATTAAAAATATTCCACCTGAACCAGATATATGTCTTCTACCCCCATCTTTTTAAAACCAACACTGCACCTTACCGTAAGGCTTAACTCCTTTCCTGAAAGCCAGATTTCAAGTTTCAATTCTACTACTTTCTACAAGTGTGATATTAAGCCAATCATTTCATACCACTGAGTCTTAGTTTCTTTCTCTATTAAATAAAAATAATTAGCACCTACCTCATAAATTTACTGTGAAGATTAAATAAGATGACATACAGAAAATACATAGCCTAGTGCAGGACACATAGGAAAACTCTGTAAGAAACAGCCCAAGACCTGTGACAAGGATTAAGTGTGATTATACATGCCTATATAAAGCATATAACACAATATTTGGCACATGATAAATACTCAATAAAATAGCATTTGTTAATAATAAAAGGCTAGAGTTGTCAAAGATAAACTTAATGACTTCCCAAATTTTCGCAGAGATAGCACTGTGAAGAAACTAACACACCACAGTGCAGAAACTAAATGAACACGCTCTGCAGAGTTGTTGGACTGTTGTAAATATTTATCTTAGACCCTCAGTTTATAAGTATAAGCCACAGTTTCTCCCTCTCTGGTATATAGGACCCTGACATCCTCCACCCACTAGTGTCAGGGAAGAACATAAATGATCTTCATTCAAACCATAATGTTGCTGCAGTTTCATTAACCACTTATAATGCCTGCATGTTCCAGAAGAACAAAGCATCCATCAGAAACTAAACTCAAGCCAGTGAGTGCTTGCACTTGACAGGATAAAGAGACTTGCACAAACCAGAGCAGGGAGAGCTGTGATAGCCACTAGTCTCCTTTTCCTCCTTGCTCCTCTGTGTCACTTGTTGAATTCAAGCAACAAAGTATATCTCTGATCGGGAAATGAGCTTTCTACTATGACCTATCTGTTATAATCTGTATATCATCCTACATAGTTTTCAAAACATTTTCACATATGTTGATACTTTCAACTACCCTACAAGGTATTATTACCTCCATTTTACAGATTAAAACAAACAAACAAACAAAAACCTAAGAGTTAAGAGTAAAATGGCTTGTCCCCAGATACACAACTAGTGAGCAATCTAAATTCATTTTTTTACAAAGTAGGGAGCTGCTACAGCTTGAATTTAAGATCTTTACAGTGAAATTCTGAATTTGCATACTCATATTTATGTTTTTCCACAATTTCCTAGTGTAAGTATTTAATGCAAGCTGGGAGCGGTGAATCCTAAACTCACTCTTCCCCACAAATTAGTGAGTTCTTCTGATTGAACCATTTGAGTTCTTCAGCTTGTTCATGTTTTTACCACTCATGACTAGAAGCTGAGCCATATCTGAGCAAAATGTTCCAGAAGACAATGTTTGCTCCATACCTACTGACCAGATTGTCTCCCATAGTAGTAGTACAGGTGAACTTTGAACAACATGGGGATTAGAGGCCATGACCCCTGTGCAGTTGAAGCCCACATATAACTTTTGACTCTGTAGTCAGCACTTTCCCATCTGCAGATTCAACCAATGGCAGATGGAAAACAGTATTTTTGCATTCCCAATTGCAGATTCCAACCTCAGATGGAAAGTGCTGTTTTTGATCTGCTTTTGGTTGCATCTGTGGATGTGAAACCCATGGATAAAAGAGCCTACTTTATTTACTTATTGAAAAACATCCACCTGTAATTGGACCTGAACAGTTCAAACCCATTTTGTTCAACAGTCAACTGTACTTGCTTCCTGCTTGACTTTAGTTAGAACCCTGAGTTCACACCTTCTATCTGAGAAACACTGTGCAAATTACTTTGCCTTTTTCTGAGCCTCAGTTTTCTCAACTGTAAAATTGAGAATAGTGGTATCCATTTCACAGGGATTGTAGAAAATGAGGTAATGTCCATAAAACACCAGCACATACTAATCATCCAATAAGTGATGATAATATGACAGGGATAGTAGTGATTGCAGTGGTAGAATTATAATTACATTTCCCAGGTCATTCCCTTGCTACTTCCCATTAAAACATTTATCTCATTTCTCTTCAATGCCCTATCTGCTGGCTTAATCTGTTGAATCACCTCCGAAACTGCTGATAATAATTTAATGTTACCACCCACCAGATAATATACATTCACTTTAATAAGATACTTGAAATATTTGTCTCAATGAATAACAAAAACGAAAGTGCTGTACTCCAAAGAAAGATAATTGGGGGCTAGTTTTATTTTGGTTGCACCCACATTCTGTAGACAGACCCTTAATCTATCTGGTGTAGATTCAGGCCTGACTGGTTATGTTTGGTTTCAAATGTAAAAGAAAAAGAGGGAAGAATGGGTTTCACCAGGCATTCCAGAAATTGACTTTCAAACCAATCTATTTGAAAATAAACTTTAATTAAAAAAATACATACATATATATATATATATATATATATATATATATATATATATATATATATAAATTTTTAAAAAAACAGACAAACAAACAGCCTTTATCATTCCAACCTCCCTAGCTCACTCCCTCCCTGCATCCTAGCCCTCTATCCCCCAGCAGAAACACACACACATAAAGCAAATATCTCTGGACACCAGGTAAGCTATGTAAAAGACCATAATGTTCTGGCACAGTAGGGTCCAGGGTAAATGTTGCATTGTGCTGTAGTCAAATGCATTTGATAAGAAATAATACATGAGAAGAGTAGCACTGGTATTGTCATAAATTTGCAAAAATACCTCTGTGCTTCTCAGAATTGATAAACATAAAAAAGGCTCAACACAGAACAAAATCAGAACCTTCTCTTCCTGAGAATATTTGATTTGCCATGCTTATTTCTGAACAACCTAATGGCCCATTAGGAGTAATAAAATTTTTTAGATATAACTTGATTTTTCCACAGGAGCAGAAGATCCTGGCGAGAAGGGTATCTGGCTGCTGAGGACTTTTACATTTTAATAAGACATCAGTAAAGCTTTTTTTGTATAAGACTAAAGGCTGTGCTATTTGTTCATCCAAGTGAAATTTACATTGCAGAATGCCACTTTATTCCTCCATTTATAATCTCTTCCAGGAGGTTTATCAGCCTCAGTAACTTCCCCAAAAACCCAAATCTGAATTCTCTTGGCTGTGGGACAGTGCAACCCTTCCAAATGAGAAATGGTTTTACCCAAAAATGGAATTTTCCAGGGATCCTAGCTGAGGTTTGTTTTAGAAGTCAAAGGTACTACGTCAGGCAATACAGACAAGTTTAAGTACAAATTAGGGCCAGCCTCGCTAAGAGATGGCTGTCTATGTTTATATTCCTCATCAGCTTGCCATATAGTATCAAAACTCATTCCTTTGGAGTAAAACACAGAGATGCTTGTTAAAATGTATTGCCCCAAAAGAGGAGTATGCATATTTTGGTTTATCAGGAAAGGGGACTGCCAGAGCATTTTGGTATTACCAGTGGAATGCAGGTCTGAAGGAGGACCTAGCTTCTAGAGTTTTGGGGTGAGGGAGGTGGAGTTAGTGCTGGAAGGACTTGTGGTAGGACAAAAAAATCACATCACCAGCTAAACAATTTTGCCAAGAGCCTGCCGTCTTGGGCTTTCCCCATCTCTAAGCATTACAGAATTCCTTGTTACTTTACCCTAGCCCCTGAAAGACCCTGAATTGTCACCAAGTATTATCACAATAGTAGGGTTTTAATCAACCTCTTCTGATAAATGTGAAAAGCAGACAACACATTTCTTCACTCCGCACAATGTTTTCCATGACTCTTCACTTCTTCCCAGGAAGATGGGACTCACCTAACCCATCAGAAAAAGCCTGTCCCATTTGTCCCAGCTCCTTTATCTACTCTTACTCTTGAGAATGAAGCTGTCTTCCAAGAGTGTATATCCTCCTCTGCTCCTCCTTGCAGTCAGTTTTACAGGAACATAAATATCTATGGGGAGGGGAAAGACAATGTGATGGTTTAGTGCTACCTCTGGGTGGATAAATCTGGAAGTTAACTTATTCACAGATATAACCTAGATTTTCTAATATCAGCTTAATTGAGAATAAAGGGGCTATTTTCATTTTCCATCTGCCTTGTTCTTTTTCTTAAATATTCATCAGTTCAGAATTCAAGGTGCTATTCATTGGACTTCCTCCAATCCAAATACCTGATACATTGGACCATGAACATGGAGAAATAGAGAAGAACTAGAATTAAACTAAAATAACACAAGGAGGATCTCTAGGTGGAGCCAGGGCCTTGGTTATAGGCCTTGGACTTCAGTACATAGACAAGGTATTTTGAACTTGGCAGTTTGTAGAGGCTTATATTAGAACAAAGGTCTGGTTTTTATATTTATGCAATTGGCTTTTAAATAGAGAAGGCCAAAATTAACTTTTTGGTGGGAATTTCTCCAATTTGAATTGAAGTTCACAGATCATGGACTCCAGATATTTGTGTAGACTGGCATCCATGGCAAGGCTAAAATCAAGATTTCTTCCATTTATTATTTTTTCTTAAGATAATATTGAGTTCTTGACACAATCTTTAGCAATTCTGAGTACTGGCTATAGGCAATATAATTTTGCCTAGGATAACTTCCCTAGGGACTATGGATTGGCCTGTATTAGTTGTCTGTCACTGCATAAATTATCCCAAAACTTAGTGGCTTAAAACAAAAACATTTATTATCTCACAGTTTCTCTGGTCAGGAATTGGGTGCAGCTTAGCTGGACCTTCCATGTCAGGGTCGTTCACCGGCTGCAATGTATTATAGAAGGCTACAATCACATCATAATGCAGTTCCTCAAAGACTGTTGATCTGAGAGCCTCATCTCTTGCTGGCAGGTTCCTCGCCACATGGACTTCTTTCTAGGGCACTTCACAACTGATGGCTGCTGACATCATCAACTAAAGCAAGTGAAAAGCCCAAGAGGGAGAAAGTGCTATAAAGAAAGAAGTCACAGTATTTGTAACCTAATTATTGAATTGATAACCCATCACACTGACATGTTCTATTTGTTAGAAGCAAGACCATTAGATCCAGCCTACATACAAGGGAAAATAATTCCACAAGGGGTGAATTCTAGGAAGCAGCAGGCAATGTCAGCCATAAGGTTACTATCATAGCCTGTTTCTTTGTGTGTTTTTTTTTAATTAAATTTATTGGGGTGACAATTGTTAGTAAAATTACATAGATTTCAGGTGTACAATTCTGTATTACATCATCTATAAATCCCATTGTGTGTTCATCACCCAGAGTCAGTTCTCTTTCCATCACCATATATTCGATCCCCCTTACCCTCATCTCCCACCCCCCACCCCCCGCCCCCGTTACCCTCTGGCAACCACTAAACTATTGTCTGTGTCTATGAGTTTCTGTTTCTCATTTGTTTGTCTTGTTCTTTTGTTGTTCTTGGTTTATATACCACATATCAGTGAAATCACATGGTTCTCTGCTTTTTCTGTCTGACTTGTTTCGCTCAGCATTACTCTCTCAAGATCCATCCATGTTGTCACAAATGTTCCTATATCATCTTTTCTTACTGCCGAATAGTATTCCATTGTGTATATATACCACAACTTCTTTATCCATTCATCTATCGAAGGTTGACAAAGAAGCTAAAAACATACAATGGAGCAAAGACAGCCTCTTCAATAAATGGTGCTGGGAGAATTGGATAGCCACGTGCAAAAGAATGAAACTGGACTGCTATTTGTCACCATGTACCAAAGTTAATTCAAAATGGATCAAAGACTTAAGCATAAGATCTGACACAATAAACTGCATAGAAGAAAACATAGGTACTAAACTTATGGACCTTGGGTTCTTTGTTTGTTGTTTGATTGTTGTTCACTTGGAATTATGGCGCATAGTGTGATTATCTTGTGGGTTCTATTAATTCTTTGAATTCTATGAAACATCAGAGACTTGGTATTGAATTTACATAATCTCTGAGACCCTGAAAGTACCACGTCCATTCCACTAAGAGACAGCATAGGCGTAAAACTGCTGAAGAACCCCAACTCTTCACATGCCTTGAGAACTTTTCTAGTTAACATTGAGCAAAATAAGAAGCTAGGGAGAATATAGTTTGTTCCTTAATTTCTTTGAACTTTCATTCATGAAGGCAAAAAACACTTTATTTTGAACTTTAAGTTCTTTGGATTTTAAGAAATTTTGACTTTTACTTCTCTGGACATTAACTGAAAAATGCAAGTGAATTTAACATTTGGACTTTAATATCCCCCGGAAAATGTAGTAAAGGCAGATTATATTCAAATGAGTGACATTGTTGCACATTATTATTGTAGTATCTTACTGTTGTCTTTTGATTTCATTGTATATCCTCTGATAAGCAACTTAAAACAATGCAGTTCAACATCATTTGAGAAGGGAAATAGAATAGGGAATTAATTTTCATCCTTGGGCATGGTATGATCTTGATATTAATTTAATATAGTCTTTGGACACATTTCAGAGCCTTTTGGGTGCACTACCATCTACATTTCCCATCAGCAGTCCCAGTGATTCCTATTCAGGAAGTAGTCTCATCAAGGTGGGAGCAGGATTGTCCTCATAAACTGCTTACATACTCCCTCTACAGAGATGGTTCAATGGTTAGACTCACTGTGTTAAGAGAAAAATAAACTGAGGAATACTAGGAGAGACTTCATCCCACTCCAGATGTTTCTTTCCATGGGTCAGGTATGATATACTTGTGGAGAGAACGGGGGCTGTGGGATAATTTACCTGGTTGATGGGCTTGAGACAAGGAATTGTGCATGCATAGCTCTTTCCATAGCTATACTTCTTAGGATATGGCTGAGTACAGAGGAATCATATTCTGTCTGATTTCTGCCAAACAGTGAAAGGGGACTGACCCTGTAAGAGAGTCCTGCAGTGGTATGGCACAGCCTGCAACCAAGAGGCTAAGTCTCTGACACAGGGACACAGTACTGGAAAGCACACTTGTTCATTGATACAATTTGTGCCCTCCACCCTGTCTTTTATTCATATTAAAGGTGATATTTTAGACTCTATCTTCAGGTTCCTTTGAATTTCTTAACTGTTCAGAACTCAGGCAGTACATAAAAGTTCTATGCTATTGATTGGCCTCCCACTTGCTCACAAACAGAAGTGGCCTGGATATGAAGGATAATCTGCTTCTCATTATGGTGAGGGACATGGTGGGGGGACCCTGTGCAGACAACATGAAAATCTTGGGAGGTAGTCACCCAAATCAGGGAGTAGGACTCTCAAAATGGAGATGAGCCTTAACCACTTGGCTGAGAGCTAGATGTTATCTCCCAGAATAATAAAACTGTTTTCAGAACTTCACTTTTGAACTCAAAAACCCCTTTAAAACCCACAAATGCTCACTTAAAAATTCTCCTGATTCAACAAGGTCTGAAGTCTGAAGTAGAATTGGGTAACTGTAATAAATAGCAATATGATCAGTAGCTTATTTGCTCTTGCACATTCCTATTGCCTCTGGGGATTTTCCTGATACTGTGGGAGATGAATTTGTAAATAATGCCTTTCTCTGGATATGGAAAAGTTTGTCATTTTCGTTGACATTTCTCCAATAATTTATGAGCTTCCCTTGATATGTGGAAAAATCAATAGTTATATGTGTCTTTGGGAACTAAGTGACAAAACGACATTAACATGCTCCAGAAAACAAACAAACAAACAAAAAACCCACTACATTTCTCTTACCATGACCAATATCTGAAGCTGGTAAAATAGAGAGGTGAGACTTTGTGTATATCTACACGTATGTCTCCTCAGATATTCTGAAGCATGGATCCCTTTTTAAATGCTAAAGGGCAGTGGTTTTAAAAAATGCTAGGAAATAGCATTAAGGGTATCAAGGAGCCCTCTCAGGGGTTGCATGGAAATAAAGAGTTAACAGGTAAGTTCCATCTCTTCCCCAACCTTACCTGAAGTATCTCTGTTTTAATCTATTTTATATGTTGAAATTTCCTGAAATATTTCATTTGAACACAGGGTCCCAGGATTTTTAAAAGTTTGAAAATCCAACAGCAAAAATACAAACAATCCAATTTTTAAAAAATGCAATGGGATTTATAGATGATGTAATACAGAATTGTACACCTGAAATCTATGTAATTTTACTAACAATTGTCACCCCAATAAATTTAATTAAAAAAAATATACTGTAAAAAAAATAAAAAAAAATGGAAAAGGATTTGAATAAACACTTCTCCAAAGAAGATGTGCAAATGGCAAATAAGCACAGGAAAAGATGTTCAACATCACCCATTATTAGGGAAATGCAAATTAAAATCACAATGTGGTATTATTTCATACCCATTAGGCTGGGTATTATAAAAAAATAGGAAATAACAAGCGTTGGTGAGGATGTGGGGTAATTTGAACCCTTTTACATCGCTGGTGGGAATATAAAATGGTGTAGCTACTGTGAAAATGGTATGGTTGTCCCTCAAAAAGTAAACATAGAATTACCATAGGATTGAGCAATTACACTTCTGGATATATATCCAAAAATATTGAATGCAGGGACTCAAACAGATATTTTGTACACTCATGTTTATAGCAACATTGTTCACAATAGTCAATGATAAATGGATAAACAAAATATGATACAGACATACAATGGAATATTATTCACTCCTTAAAAGGAAGGAAATTCTGACATATGCCACACCATGGATAAACCTTAAAGACATTATGTTAAGTAAAATAAGCCAGTCACAGAAAAAACATACCGTAAGGTTTAACTTATATAAGGTACCTATACTAGTCAAATTCACAAAGACAGCAAGTAGAATGATGGTTGCCAGGGGCTGATGGGAAGGAGGAATGGGGAGATATAGTTTAATGGGTACAGATTTTCAGTTTGGGAAGATGAAAAAGATCTGGACATGGATAGTGGTGATGGTTGTGTAACAGTATGAATATACTCAGTGCCACTGAATGGTACACTTAAAAATGGTTCAAATGGTATATTTTATCACAATTTTTAAAGTTTAAATATTGATGTTAAATATTGATGAGACTATAGCTTTGTTGATAATGAGAAGAAATGTTTTGGAATGTATGAGGTAGCCCACCTTTCATTAAATGGTACCAATGTGCCTTTTAGGATGAAAAATTTATGGATATTATATTTTCTGAATGTAAACACTGCCTGGGCATGAAGCAAACACAAACACATTGGGACCTCAGCACAAATTCAACGATTAAACCCACCTAAAGAGAGAGCTCAGGAAATGGGACACAGAATGTATATGAGTATAGAGAAAGGTCTAGAACTTTGAGGGCTGGCTTATTGGTACCTAGCCCCATCCATTGGGGTCAAAATTGCTGACCTGTGTTACCAATAGCTTCCATAATGGTTTACTACAAGTACACATCAATAGGCAATGTTCTGAGACCAATCTATGGAAGAAGAAAAGTTGAAAACTAAGAAGTAAAGTGGATTCAGTTGGATGCAGTTAAACCCATATGCCAAAGTTGGACCCTGGACTGAAAATATCCAGAAACTGGAGAACACAAAAAAGATACTCAACAGAGAGAGCAGACAAGGATTGAGATGTAGGCGTAAACATAGTGTGACAATGTTGGGGCAGTAGGAATAATAGTCCTGAACCATTATTGAATATTGGAACACAGTTAGCACTCCTAAACTGTGAAGCACTCCTACTGGTGAAGCTTAACCAACCTCTCCAAAAGTTCTGAACCAGGTAAAGTGAGACAGTGACAGAAGAACCTATTAAGCATTCCTTAAAAATACCGCCCCCAATATTGGAGAGAACTGTTTAAGGCCTAGAAACCATTGGAGAAGAGGGGGAAGTGTCATTCCCCAAATAGTCAATTCACATATGGATGGTCAAGAGTGAACCACAACAGTAAGCTGAGTCACTAGAGGGGCTCCCTATTCATCTTTGTTCTTATGTATGTGTACATCTGAATTTACAAAGTTCTTTTGTGGGATTTTTCTTTTACAGAAATAGTGTCAAACTATATATTGTGTATTATATTATATTATATTATATTACATTAATTACATTATGTTATGTTATATTGTATTCCACTTGTTTTTTCTTCTTAGCAATATACTTTAGAGATTTTTTCCATGTTTGTAGATACAGAGCTATCTTATTCTTAACTGCAACATAATATTTCATAATTGGGCTGTACCATTGTTTATTTAATCAGTTACCTTTGTGGGAACTTTAATATTCTCTTCACTCAAGCTACGTATGGGTGAAATTCAGGGAATCAATAACACAGTTAAACTTAGCTATTTTGCAGTTTAACTCACCACATAGTTTGCCATCTAGCCACCTGTAATTAAACCTAGTTTGTTTGCAGTTTGATCCACCCTGATATACATCTGTTTTTCTCTTTGTTTCCCCCCTCACTGATTATCTGAAGAACTCTGCTCCCTTTCTCAAGTAAACTCATACCTCATTAATTAACAAATTAATGAGGTTTGAGGTTAACAACCTTAAAAGATATATCCAGCCTTAGTATCAAACATTTTATTTAGATCATGTGATCCCAAAAAGTACTTGGGTTAGTTTGTATTATCTTACTTAATATAAGCACTTAATTAATATAATCTTTACATTATCTTAATTAAGATAATTATATTATCTTACTTAATATAATCATTAATTAACAATTAAGAAAGAGCAGTTTCTTTTTGTTTCTTTTTTTTTCTTTTTTTAAAATTAAATTTATTGGGGTGACAATTGTTAGTAAAATTACATAGATTTGAGGTGTACAATTCTGTATTACACACAATGGGATTTATAGAGCAGTTTCTTAATCCTCAGGTGCCCAGACACTGGAATCCAATTTACAACTTCTTGCAACTTTTACTGGTGATGCATTGAAGTCCCAGGCCTCGAAGCCTAAGTCCAGGTCCAGAGTCTAGAGATAATATCGTCTTCAAACAGAATAGACCCCCAGATGGAGGTCAGCCCTCAAACCTGCCTGAGCAGCCCCCAAACCTGCCTAACCAACTCCCCCTTTCCTGTATAAAAAAAAGCTAACCTAACATTAGATGCAGCTGTCCACTCTCATACTCTGGACTTTGCCCCAGTGACCCCTCCCCACCCCCGCTGGTGTTTCTCTCCTTCCTACCCAAGGCAGCCATCATATTTGAACACTGCCATTAGCATTCTTTCTCTGCCCTAACTTTAACAAAAACTTCCTTTGTAGAGTCTGTGAATGTTTTCACCTTTTTTGAATGACCAGGAGTTAACTCCACACCACTACATTTTGGTGCTGAAACCCTGGAGAGTTCTACCTTACCTCCCCCTCTCCAGGAGTTCTATCGCCTTCTCTACAGGAGATGGACTCTACCTTCTTCTCTCTCCTTCAGGAGCTTCTCATGGAAGGGTGTTAGACTATCCCACTCCCTCTTTCCTTTACTCTTGCTTTAACTTGGACTTCCTTATCTTTGCCATCGGAACCTCTCTATGGATAATTACCAGGCACCTGTTCAAGGATTGTATGTTGTTTGTGCTTTGTGCCAATCTGGGCCTCTCTGTCTGAGGCCAATCTGTATTGCCAGTCTGGTTAGAGACCGGGTTTTGAACCTCAGCTCCTCATTTCAAGAGGATTTTGTTTTGTGAGTACTGTGGTTTACTTATTTGTTTTGTTTTGTTCTCCTCTAGTCTGTCCTTTCCCTTTTTCTTTTCCTTTTTCTATTCGTATCCTAAACACCAAGCTGATGGAGAGCTCTGTATCTATACCTTCTGAGAGGCCCGAGATCATATATTAGGAAGCTGGTCAACTTATAATTATAAGCCAATGATGTTTTATTGTAACACTGCTTGGCCCACATACATTCTAAATTCTAAGGAAAGGTAGCCTCTCAGTGGAATTTTTGAAGTTAAAATTGTTTTGTACCCCAACTCTTTATTCAGAAACTTGGCAAAAGTAAGTCTTGAAAGGCTTTTCTAACTCTCAGTAACTTTCAGGATCTTGCAGATAACCTGAAATGTAAGCAAAGGGTTGCTGCAGCTGCCACCTGAGACTGAGGTAACTGAAAAAAAGGGGGGGAAAGAGGCACTTTTAAACCTAGGGGGCAAGCCACCCACCCACCGCCCCATTCCTTGTTACAGCCCCCTTAAGATTGTAAGGGCAACTATAAGATCTTTGGTCCTCTCTGCAATTGTTGATAGTTCTGTTTATATATATCTGATCTCTAATATATACACACTTGTCTGTGTTTTATACATATGTAGTATTTTTGCCTCTGAATGGTATTACCAGTTTATAATGTTTGGTTAGCTTAAAAATGAAGGATTGAGTACTTATATTAATTAAGATAATAAAAACTAACCCAAGTATTTTTGGGGATCATGTGATCTTAAAAAAATCTTTGCTACTAAGGCTGGATATGTATTTTAAGGTTGTTAACATCAAATATGGTACCTCTTGTTTTACCAGCGTTTGCAAAAATAAATTTGTCAAGAAAATAGCTTGGGTAATTAACTTTGAAATTTCATAGAATTAAGAACTAATAAAATATTAGCTAAAGTAAGGTTTCAAATGAAACTTTCAGTAATAATTATATAGTGTGGATGTTGGGATGTGGTTTCTCAACATCTGTTGGTAACTTAAGATCTTGGTTTTGTTCCGTTGTGCCAAATAATGAAATTTATTAAATATCTAGGTATTTCAAAATAATGAAATACTGAAATATTAATTATTGGATAAGTCTGAGTTCACCTACTTTTGGTTTCTTGTCACAGGGAAGAGAAAAGAAATTAAGATCTGTCAATAAATATTTTGTACTTTATTGAAAAATTGGTAGGTACATTGCTAACAAAAGCCTAAACTTTTGAAGATTGCAAAATATGTTCCTGGATTTGCCAGTGGAAGTCTCATTGCTTGCTTTTAGTTGTCAGTAAAAATTAAGGTTATGAAGGTTATGGATTCTAATTAATACAAAAGAAAATGATGTGTGTTTTGAAGGAAGGTACAAGGCATGGAAATACATTTTTGCATGAAAGTAGGTTGTCCTAAAGATGGTTATTTCTGAATGAGTGAAAAGAGACAAACTAAGAGGAACTGGGAAAGTTGTAGAAGGTATGTGAAGGAAAGCCTGGAAGGAATTTTATGTATGGTTAAACTAAATGAAATTAATTAAGTTTAAATATCAAAAATAAGCTGGTGCAAAATTAGTTAAGTTTTCTCTCTCTGCTAAATAAGATAAAATTTGTTGAACTATTGGTCTGCTACTGATATTGTGGAAAAGTTTTCTGCTTGAAAAGCAAAGATTATATGCATCATTAAAATAATGTACATGATTTATATCATCTTAATTAGGTCTTTAGCTACTCCTGAAAACTAAATCTAAGAACTAAGTTTTGCTAATAATCATGTAAACGTCTGTATTTTGAGACTACTGGAGTTCATGTGCCCTTCTCATATCAGATATAAGCCAGTATAACTGTTTTTACCAAAAACCTAGATAAGCTTAGGGTAAATTCATCAAGCTTAGCCTACTATTTTCCCTAACCTGGCAAGGACTTATGATGGTTCTGGCCAATCATCACATCCCTGATAAAGAGTCTCAGATCCTAAAAGAAGGCCCGGAAATTTGTTTAAATGTCTTTAACAACCGAGACAGGAAAATGAGGAATAAAGGAACAGTGAGACATGAGAACGAGACTAGAGATAGTCCAGACTTTTGGCCACAATTATAGACAACCCAGGTCTGAAGCCACCTCAGAGCATCCCAGAAGCCCCACAGGGGAGAACGCCAGATAAAGCAGCCTACTGTGGATGTGGAAGCCCAGAGCACTGAAATAAGGAATGTCCTAATCCTCCAAAGCAGATGTGCCTCCTGAGCAAACTAAAAGGGCACTGGAGGAGGGACTGCCTCCTGTTCTGAAGGGAGCAAGGACCAACTCCATCGCCACAAATGGCTGTGATCACTGTTCGGCCTGAAGTTTCGATCAATTCCCAAGCTGTTCTCATCACAGGGGTGAAACTGTGGGTAAATCATGATGTGTAAGGTAAGCCCTGTTCATTTCCTGATTGATATGGAAGCCATTTATTCTACCTTCACTGCTCACTCTGGACCTTTTTCCTCTGGAAACTGTTTGATTGTAAAGATAAATCGAGCCCCCAGATTTGGGCTCACTTTACTCAACCTACTCCTTACTATTGGTCTATACCTTAGAGGAAATGTAAAATGAATAAATAAGACTTAAAAAATACTCTAAAAAGTTTTGGCAGGAGACCTCTAATCCCTGGCTCTAATTACTGCCCATAGCTTTGGATTCTTACCTCAATTCTGTTATCTCCTATGTTGTTAACTTAGGAAAGGATTAGCAGGCACTCAGGAAATACAGGGGACAGATACCTCCCCCAGGCCTCTACACATTGTAGCCCTGAAAAGTCAGGGGACCAAGTATTATTAAAAGCCTAGAGGGGAAAGGGTCTCTAATAGATCAGTTATCTCCTAAACAGAAGAGACCTTTACAGTTCTTCTGAGTACCCCGACTATAGTCAGGTTACAGAAAGTCAGCAGCTGGGTCCACTTCCCTCAAATCAAACCTGTTTCATTTAAGTCTCCACTGAACTCCCCCAAAAAGGAAGACTGTCAACCCTGTTCCTATGAGCCAATTGAAGACATTAAGCTCCTCTTAAGACAAGCAAGTCAATCACCCAAGACTGATTAGAACTGTTAACTCCTAGACCTGCTCATTATTCCCTTTCCGTTTAGCCTTACTTTGGCTTTAGTTTTCCTCTTTTCGTATGCTGCAACTGGGACCCCCATTAAACGCATCATTGTGATTTTAGTCCCTTTAGCTCTCTTCTTTCTTGGACTCGCCCAGGAAGAACAGGAAAGTAGCTTTATTGTTAATTTTCTGGTACTGCTATTCTTTGGCCCTTATCTTTTAGTCTCATTTGTCAGGTTTGTGTCATCTGGGACACAGGAGTTTCATCTACAGATGGTCATCCACCAGGATTCCAACTCCTCCCTCCTGAGAATAACAAGCCAGGCCAGTAGCTGCCAAGTGGCCTGGGTTTTATTTTTTCTCTTGAAGTTCCTCCATAGTCCCTTCCCTGCTATAACCAAATAGCAAAGAACTCTGGTACCCAAAGGCAGGAACTACACCCACTTTCAGCAGGAAGTAGCAAGAGTGGTCATGGCCCTTATCGTTATCATTGCCCCCAAACCAGTGATTAAACCTCATACACTACTCTGACTTTATAGAAATAAAATGGACCTCTGACAGGGGGGTGAAATTCAGGGAATCAATAACACAGTTAAACTTAGCTAGTTTGCAGCTTAACTTACTTCATAGCTGCTATCTAGCCACCTGTAACTAAATCAAGTCTGTTTGCAGTGTGATCCATCCTGATATTCATCAGTTTTCTCTATGTTTCTCCCCTCACTGATTAACTGAACAACTGTTTGTTCCCTTTCTCAAGTAAACCCATACCTCATTAATTAACAACATCCTAACTTGGGAAAGAGCACTTTCTTAATCCTCAGGCACCAGGACACTGGAATCCAATTTACAACTTCTTGCAGTTTTTACTGGTGATGCATTAAAGTCCCAGACCTTGATGGCTGAGTCCAAATCCAGAGTCCAGAGATAACATCATCTTCAAACAGACCAGACCCCAGGAAGGATGTCAGCCCTCAACCTGTCTGACCAGCCCCCAAACATGCCTAACCGGCTCCCGCTTTCCTATATAAGAAAAAGCTAATCTGAAGTTAGGTGCAGCTGTCCACTCAGAATCTGGACTCTACTCTAGAGCCCCACCTCTCACCCCCACCAGTGTTTCTCTCCTTCCTACCCAAGGCAGCCATCATGTTTGGACACTGCCATGGGCATTCTCTTTCTGCCCTAACTTTAATAAAAACTTCCTTTGTAGTGTCTGTGAATGCTTTCACCTTTGTGAATGACCAGGGCTTTATTCCATGCCACAACAGGCCACTCTTGCAATATCTGAAAGATTCCTGCTATAGACCGAAGGTTTGTATTTCCCCAAAATTCATATGTTGAAATCTTAACTCCCAATGTTATAGTATTAGCAGATGAGGCCTTTGAGAGGTGATCAGGTCATAAGGGTGGAACCCTCATGAATGGGATTAGTATTCTTGTAAAAGAGACACCAGGGAGTTTCCTTGCCCCTTCCACCATGAGAGGATACAACAAGAAGACAGCTGTCTATAAACCAGGAAGTGGGCTCTCACTAGGCACTGAATCTGACAACCTCCAGAACTTGGACACAAATTTCTGTTGTTTATAATCCATTCAGTCTATGGTATTCTCTTATAGCAGACTGAAAATGATTAAAATAATGCCCTATTACACACAATAACATCTTTCCCCTTATCATGTAACCACTTGCTTTATACTACTCAGTTTGCCTCTATTAATTCTCTATTTTGGGGACCATTGCCTTGACTATGGAATAGATTGCTCTAATTTTCTGTGTTCACCAATATGGTGAACTCTATTTTCTATCCTACCATAACAATGTGATTCATCCATAGCCACTCTCTGTACCATTTCCTGTTTATTCTCCAAGGCCAAAATCAGTATATTTCCATTTGCTGTAGTTTCTAAGACAACTTATTTCCAGAAACAATCATCTACTAACTTTCAGTGATGTGATTTGAAATATTTAACAACCGCATGGCTCAGGTACAGACCAAACTTTTAAACAATGCCTGAACAGAGAAATCACTGGTCTCTGTTTCATGCTTACACCAATTGGCTGAATACAAGGCTTTCTTGCAATTCCTTCTCTGTGAGATTGCCTGCCAAGGCCACAACACATTTTCCCCCCAAATTTCATTCATTCATTCAATACACATTTATCAATAGGATGCAATATTCTTGTGTTTAGGCATTGTATTAGAGCAGGGTTTCTCAACCTCAGCACTACTGATAGTTGGGGCCGGATAATTGTTTGCCTTGGGTACTGTCCTGTGCATTGTAAGATATTTAGAGAATTCCTGGCCTCTACCCACAAAATTCCAGTAGCAACCACCTTTCCCTCCCCAGTTATGACAACAAAAAATGACTCCAGACATTTCCAAATGTCCCATAAGAGGACAAAATCACCCATGGTTTAGAACCACTATATTAGAGGTTGAGGAGATATGAGAAAAAAGATAAGCTCTCTGTCCTTGGTGACATTACAGTCTCATTTAATATTGCATTTAATATAACAGTGAGTCAGCATAAAATATGAGGTGTGATCAAAAACACGGTGAATGTTTAAATAAAAAAATTATTATAGTAAAAGACACATTGCCATCAATCCCCTTAAAATACACCCCCTCATTTTAAACACACTTATCCCATCATTCTTGCCACTTTCTGAAGCAGCTCTGGAAGTCCTCTTCCATGAGTGTGCTGTCATGCCTGCCTCGATGTTCTGAATCAGTTCAAAACATTTACCTTTCATGGCTATTTTGACTTTGGGGAAGAGCCAGAAGTTGCACGGTGCCAGATTTGGTGAATAAGGTTAATGAGGAAACACGTAATATTTTTATTTGACAGAAATTGCTATACCAGAAGGGATGTGTTACACAGAGTCTTTCCATTGTGATCAAAATATACGATGAATATACTACGAGTCTAACCACCTACTGACAAACCAAAAGCAAACCAATACCACCTACTGACAAAGCAAAAGCAATTAAAGATTAACTTTAACAGGACAATATACACAACACAAGAGTCACCTTTGGAGCACAGGCATAAGAGAAGTAAGTGGTACAGTCAAATATAAAGGACACATATTAATAAGATAACCCAGCAAAAACCAAGAACCCTAGGGGATCTACCTAATACATCGAAGCAAACACAGAGAGTCAGCCAAAATGGGGAAACAAAGAAACAGGTCCCAAATAAACAACAGAAGAAACATCCAGAATTGGAACCAAATGAAATAGAGGTAACCAACCTATCAGAGACAGAGTTCAGAACACTGATGATAAGAATATTTAAGGAGCTTAGTGACGACATAAAGAAGGATAGAGAAATCATAATGAACAACCAGTTAGAAATAAAGAATACAATCACTGAAATAAAGAACACACTTGAAGGAATTAACAGCAGGCTAGATGAAGCAGAGGATCGAATCAGCGACTTAGAAGACAAGTTAGCAGAGATCACCCAAATGGAACAACAAATGGAAAAAAGAATAAAAAACAATGAAAATGGTTTAAGAGACCTCTGGGATAACATCAAGTGCAAAAACATGCGCATCATAGGAATATCAGAAGGTGAAGAGAGGGAGCAAGGTATCGAGAACATATTTGAAGTAATAAAGTCCGAAAACTTCCAAACCTGGTGAAGGAAACCGACATACAAGCCCAGGAAGTACAGAGAGTTCCAACCAGGAAAAAAACAAACAGGTCCACACCAAGACATATTAGAGTTAAAATGGCAAAAGTTAAAGACAAAGAGAGAATCCTAAAAGCAGCAAGAGAAAGACAGCGGGTTACATACAAGGTAACTCCTATAAGACTATCAAATGACTTTTCTTCATAAACATTGCAGGTCAAGAAGGAGTGGCAGGATGTACTCAAGGTGATGGAAAACAAAGGCTTACAACCTAGATTGCTTTATCTAGCAAGGTTACCATTTAACATTGAAGGAGAGATAAAGAGCTTCCCAGAAAAGAATAAGCTAAAGGAATTTATTACCACCAAGCCAGCATTGTGGGAAATATTAAAAGGGTTTCTGTAAACAGAAGAAAGATGAAAACAATTTAACCACAAATTTAAAAAATAGCAATAACTATGTGCCTATCACTAACCACTTTAAATGTAGATGGTTAAATGCTCCAACCAAAAGACATAGGGTGGGTGAGTGGATAAGAAAGCAAGACCATGTATACACTGTATAAAGGAGACTCTTTTCAGATCAAAAGGCACACACAGGCTGAAAATGAATGGTTGGAGTAAGATATTTCATGCAAATGGAAATGAGAAAAAGCTGGAGTTGCAATAATTATATCTGACAAAATAGATTTTAAAATGAAGAATATATTAAAAGACAAAAATGGACACAATATAATAATAAAGAAATCGAACCGACAAGAGGACATAACCCTAGTAAACATGTATGCACCCACCATACAAGCACCTAAATATATAAACCAGATACTGACTGACATAAACACAGAGATCAACAGTAACACTGTCATCGTAGGGGAATTCAACACACTTCTGACAAGGGACAGGTCTTCCAGACAGAAAATCAATATGGAAACAACAGCATTAGTTGGCACATTGGACCAGTTAGATTTAATGGATATTTTCAGAACATTTCACCCCAAAGCTGCAGAATACACATTCTTCTCAAGCACAGATGGAACATTTTCCAAGATAGATCACATGTCAGGCCACAAAACAAATCTTGATAAATTTAAGAAAAATGAAATTATACCAATTAGCTACTCTGGGCACAGTACCATAAAATTAGAAATCAACTACTGGAAAAAAACTGAAAAACACACAAATATATGGAGGCTAAATAACATGTTACTAAATAATGAAAGGGTCAACCATGAGATCAAGGAAGCAATCAAAAGATATCTCAAGGGGGTGACGTCATAGGAATGGCGGCAGCGGGGCGCACTTTTTGAGTTCTCCGTCGGATCTTATCAGAAACGGGAAGCTTATAACCCATCAAAGGACTCTCTGCTCATCACGCAGAACAGCGAAGAGACTCGCGCAGGGATTTCTTGCAGGTGGGGAAAAATTGGGCGAGCAGGGGAAGAAGGAAGGGAGCGGAGCGGAGACACGCCGCACCTGCGGCGGCGTTGGGGACGCGGGTTGGAATCGCGGTCCACACCTGTGGCGGTAGAAATTCGGCCCCCACCCTTGGGTTGTGGAAATCTGCTCCGCACCTGTGCCTGTGAAATTCCAGCCCACACCCACGGCTACAGATACGCAGGTTATCCCAGGACGGAGGAGAGCCCGGAAGCCACGAGGTGGGCGTTTTGCCCTGCATCCCACAGCGGACCTCTCCCGCTGCAGGGGCAGCATATCCAGCATTAACTTCAGCTAATAACCTCAGTTGGTCCTTGGGCCGGACAAGGAACACAGACTCCGTGCCTGGGCACCTTCCCCCGCTCTTCCGACCCTACCCCCGCCTTCCTAGAGAATTGATCTAGCCCCTGCACTAAGGAGCAGCGGCAGATTACAGAGGCGCCTTGGAGCCCCGTCTCCGGGAAGACAGGCGGGCCCAGGGAGGAGGCTAGGAGCTGGGAATCTTCCGCCCCCAGCCACCACCTTTTCTGGCCTGCGGGAAGAGTGTTAAGACAGCGGGGCTGGAAAAGAGAAGACCCCTCCTTCCATCCCCAGCCCCCACCCTTTCTAGCCAGCCTAGAGCGGGGCAAACACATCCCCAGCTGCAGAGACGCAGGGGTTCCCAGGACAAAAGAGAGAACACAAAAGCCAGGTGGCGGACTCTACTTTGCGTCCCACAGCAGACCTCTCCCCCCCGCAGAGGGAGGATATCTAGCATTTGAGGCTATTAAACTCCATACCTGGGCCCCTCCCCCCGCTCTTCCAATCCTACCCCCACCCTTCCAGAGACTTAAACTGGCTCCTGATCTAAGAGCAGTGTCAGATTACAGAGGAGCCTTGGGGTTTGGGCTAAGGGAAGACTGGCCGCTGGCTTTGGTCCAGAGAAGAGGCTGAGAAGAGTGTGGTCTGCCCTGGACTAGGAGACAGAAGACTCATCCACCTCCAGATACCACCGTTTCTGGCCTGTGGGTGGGGTGTGACACAGCTGGGCTGGGAAAGAGAAGACCCCTCTTTCCATCCCCAGCCCCCACCCTTTCTGGCCTGCCTAGGGCGGGGCAATTACATCAGCGGAGGCACTCCCAGGGATCAGCAGTAAGTGGCAGATACAGCACTCAGCTTTCAGCAGCTGAGGAATTCCCTGCCGGCCACACACACACACAGGGAAGAGGTGCCCTAAGACTCAGGAGAGCTGGACACAGGGCTGGTGGTGCTATTCTCGGTGTGCATATGTGCCGGCAAGGGCAGAAACTGCACTGACTTTGTAAAACCTACTGTCCAGACCCCTCAGCCCCACGCATCTAAAGCTGCAGCCTCAGAGTCACTCTGGGCATCAGGTGACCGGCTCTACCTGCACAATACGCAGGGGATTACTTGGTGGGCTTAAGCCACAACTGGCGCTGTCTTTTTTTTTTTTTTTTTTTTTTTTTTTTCTGTTTTGATTTGTCTTTATATTTTTGACATCTTTGCCTGTGTCGAGTGGGGATTCTGTGCTACAGCAGAGAACAACTTGGAGATTACTTGGTGGGCTTAAGCCACAACTGGCGCTGTGTTATTGTTTGTTTGTTTGTTTTTTGTTTGTTTGTTTTTTGTTTGTTTTTTTTGTTCTGTGTTGATTTGTCTTTATATTTTTGACATCTTTGCCTGTGTCGAGTGGGGTTCTGTGCTACAGCAGAGAACAACTTGGAGATTACTTGGTGGGCTTAAGCCACAACTGGCGCTGTGTTTTTTGTTTCTTTGTTTGTTTTTTGTTTGTTTGTTTTTTGTTTGTTTGGTTTTTTTTGTTCTGTGTTGATTTGTCTTTATATTTTTGACATCTTTGCCTGTGTTGAGTGAGGACTCTGTGCTACAGCAGAGAACAAACTGGAGATTACTTGGTGGGCTTAGGCCACAACTGGCGCTGTGTTTTTTGTTTGTTTGTTTGTTTGTTTTTTGTTTGTTTGTGTTCTGTTTTGATTTGTCTTTATATTTTTGACATCTTTGCCTGTGTCGAGTGGGGACTCTATGCTATAGCAGAGAACAACCTGGAGATTACTTGGTGGGCTTAAGCCACAACTGGTGCTGTGGTTTTTGTTTGTTTGTTTGTTTGTTTTTTGTTTGTTTGTTTGTTTTGTTCTGTTTTTATTTGTCTTTATATTTTTGACATCTTTGCCTGTGTCGAGTGGGGTCTCTGTGCTATAGCAGAGAACAACCTGGAGATTACTTGGTGGGCTTAAGCCACAACTGGCGCTGTTTTTTTTTGTTCTGTTTTGATTTGTCTTTATATTTCTGACATCTTTGCCTGTGTCGAGTGGGGGTTGTCGATTGTTTTTTTACATGTGAATGTATTTGACTTTTTCCTTGTTGTTATTGTTGTGCTTGGTGATTTGCTTTGTTCTGTAATTGCCCTACCAGTGCCCAGCTTAAGAGGCACAAGATTCAACATACCCAGCGGCCAACTCCAGACCAAGCCAGAGTACTACCGGGTTTGACCTACAAGTGACACACTCAGAGGGGATTCTTTACAGGCACATAGAGGCCAAAGGGAAAACCACATCTAAGCGGTCAATCCTCACGCAGCAGAATACCCTGCGTGGGCAAAGCCAAGTCTCACAACTAGTCAGCCTAGGAGTTAACTCCACCTACTCACAAGCGAAAAGCAATTAAGGATCTTCTTTAACAGGACAATATACACAACACAAGAGTCACTTTTAGAGCACACGCAGGGGAGAAGAACGAAGTAGTGCAAGTCAAATATAAAGGACATTTATTATATACTAATCCAGCAAGAACTAAGAACTCCAGGGCATCTACCTAATACATCGAAGCAAACACAGAGAGTCAGCCAGAATGAGGAAACAAAGAAACATATCCCAAATAAAAGAACAGAAGAAACCTTCAGAAATGGAACTAAATGAAGCAGAGGTAACCAAACTGTCAGAGACAGAGTTCAGAATACTGATGATAAGAATGTTTAAGGAACTTAGAGAGGACATCAAGAAGGATGTAGAAATCATAACGAACAACCAGTTAGAACTAAAGAACACAGTTACCGAAATAAAGAACTCACTTGAAGGAATTAACAGCAGGTTAGATGAAGCAGAGGATCGAATCAGCGACTTAGAAGACAAGTTAGCAGAGATCACCCAAACAGAACAACAGAAAGAAAAAAGAATAAAAAACAATGAAGATGGTTTAAGAGACCTATGGGATAACATCAAGCGCAACAACATGCGCATCATAGGAATACCAGAAGGTGAAGAGAAGAAACAAGGGATTGAGAACATATTTGAAGTAATAATGTCTGAAAATTTCCCTAACCTGATGAAGGAAACCAACATACAAGTCCAGGAAGTGCAGAGAGTTCCAACCAGGATAAACCCAAACAGGTCCACTCCAAGACACATTATAGCTAAAATGGCAAAGATTAAAGACAAAGAGAGAATCCTAAAAGCAGCAAGAGAAAGACAGAGGGTTACATACAAGGGAACTCCCATAAGACTATCAAATGACTTTTCTGCAGAAACATTGAAGGCCAGGAGGGAGTGGCGGGAGATACTCAAAGTGATGGAAAACAAAGGCCTACAACCTAGGTTGCTTTATCCAGCAAGGCTATCATTTAAAATTGACGGGGAGATAAAGAGCTTCCCAGAAAAGAATAAGCTAAAGGAATTCATTACCACCAGGCCAGCATTGCAAGAAATACTAAAAGGACTTCTGTAAATAGAAGAAAGACGAAAACAATTTATCCACAAATTTAAAAATGGCAATAACTATGTACTTATCAATAATCACTTTAAATGTAAATGGTTTAAATGCTCCAATCAAGAGACATAGGGTGGCTGAATGGATAAGAAAGCAAGACCCTTGTATATGCTGTATACAAGAGACTCACCTCAGATCAAAAGACACACACAGGCTAAAAGTGAAGGGTTGGAGTAAGATATTCCATGCAAATGGAAATGAGAAAAAAGCTGGAGTTGCAATACTTATCTCTGACAAAATAGACTTTAAAATGAAGAAAATATTAAAAGACAAAAATGGACACTATATAATAATAAAGGGATCAATTCGACAAGAGGATATAACCCTAGTAAACATCTATGCACCCAACATAGGAGCACCTAAATATATAAAACAGATATTGACTGACATAAAGATGGAGATCAACAGTAACACTATCATAGTAGGGGACTTCAACACACCTCTGACAACAAGGGACAGGTCTTCCAGACAGAAAATCAATACGGAAACAACAGCCTTAAATGACACATTGGACCACTTGGATTTAACCGATATTTTCAGAGCATTCCACCCCAATGCTGCAGAATACACGTTCTTCTCAAGCGCACATAGAACATTCTCCAAGATAGACCATATGTTAGGCCACAAAGCAAGTCTGGATAAATTTAAGAAAATTGAAATCATACCAATTGTCTTCTCTGACCACAGTGCTATGAAATTAGAAATGAACTACAGGAAAAAGACTGGAAGACACACAAATTCATGGAGGCTGAATAATATGTTACTAAATAATGAATGGGTCAAACAGGAGATCAAGGAAGAAATCAAAAGATATCTCGAGACAAACGAAAATGAAAATACAACGACCCAAAATCTATGGGATGCCGCGAAAGCAGTCCTAAGAGGGAAGTTCATAGCACTGCAGGCCTACCTAAAGAAACAAGAAACATCACTAATCAACAGTTTATCTTCACACTTAAGGGATCTGGAAAAAGAACAACAAAATAAGCCCAAAGGGAGTACAAGGAAGGAGATAATAAAGATCAGAGCAGAAATAAATGAAATAGAAACCAGAAAAACAATACAAAAGATCAATGAATCCAAGAGTTGGTTCTTAGAGAAGATAAACAAAATTGACAAACCTTTAGCCAGACTCATTAAAAAAAAGAGAGAGAGGACCCAAATTAATAAAATCAGTAATGAAAGAGGAGAAGTGACAACAGACACCGCAGAGATACAAAAAATCCTAAGAAATTACTATGAGCAACTGTATGCCAACAAATTTGACAACCTGGAAGAAATGGACAATTTCCTAGATGCATACAACCTCCCAAGGCTAACTCAAGAGGAGACAGAAAACCTGAATAGACTGATTACCACCAAGGAAATTGAATCAGTAATCAACAATCTCCCAACAAACAAAAGCCCTGGACCAGATGGCTTTACAGGTGAATTTTACAGAACGTTCCAAAAAGAATTGTCACCTATTCTCCTCAAACTCTTCCAAAAAATCCAGAGGGAGGGAAGACTCCCAAACACTTTTTACGAAGCCACTATCACCCTGATCCCAAAATCAGACAAAGACACCACAAAAAAAGAAAACTACAGGCCGATATCGCTAATGAACATAGATGCAAAAATCCTCAACAAAATACTAGCAAACAGAATTCAGCAATATATTAAAAAGATTATACACCATGATCAAGTGGGATTCATCCCTGGTATGCAAGGGTGGTTCAACATCCGCAAATCAATTAATGTGATACACCACATTAACAAAATGAAAAATAAAAATCATATGATCATATCAATTGACGCAGAAAAAGCATTTGATAAAATTCAGCAGCCATTCATGATAAAAACCCTTAAGAAAGTGGGAATAGAGGGATCATATCTCAACATAATAAAGGCCATATATGATAGACCCACAGCTAACATCATACTCAATGGGGAAAAACTAAAACCATTCCCCTTAAAATCAGGAACAAGGCAAGGCTGCCCACTTTCTCCACTTCTATTCAACATAGTGCTGGAAGTTCTAGCCACAGCAATCAGACAAGAAAAAGAAATAAAAGGCATCCAAATCGGTAAGGAGGAAATAAAACTGTCATTATATGCAGATGATATGATAGTATATTTAGAGAACCCTAAAGACTCCACCAAGAAACTATTAGAGCTGATAGATGAATTTAGTAAAGTAGCAGGATACAAAATTAATATTCAGAAATCAGTTGCATTTGTATATACCAATAATAAAACATCAGAAGGAGAAATTAAAAAAGCAATTCCATTTACAATTGCTCCAAAGACTATAAAATACCTGGGAATAAATTTAACCAAAGAAGTAAAAGATCTGTACTCAGAAAATTGTAAGACACTGAAGGAAGAAATGAAAGAAGATACAAATAGATGGAAACACATACCATGTTCATGGATAGGAAGAATTAATATAGTTAAAATGTCCATACTGCCTAAGGCAATATATATATTCAACGCAATTCCTATCAAACTACCAACGACATTTTTCACAGAAATAGAACATATAATCCTAAAATTTATATGGGATAACAAAAGACCCCGGATATCTTCAACAATCTTGAGAAATAAGAACAAAGTGGGAGGTATAACAATACCTGACTTCAAATTATACTACAAGGCTACAGTAATCAAAACAGCATGGTACTGGCATAAAAACAGACCCATAGATCAATGGAACAGAATAGAGAGTCCAGAAATAAATCCATGCCTATATGGCCACTTAATCTATGACAATGGAAGCAAGAATATACGGTGGGGTAAAGACAGTCTATTCAATAAATGGTGCTGGGAAACTTGGACAGACACATGCAAAAAGATGAAGCTGGATCGCCTCCTTACACCACATACAAAAACAAATTCAAAATGGCTTAAAGATTTAAATGTAAGATCTGAAACCATAAAATTCCTAGAAGAAAATATAGGAAGAAACTTCACAGACATTACCCGGAGTAAGATTTTTACTGATATATCCCCTCGCGCGAGGGAAGTAAGAGGGAAAATAAACATGTGGGATTACATCAAACTAAAAAGCTTTTTCACAGCAAAGGAAACCATCAATAAAACAAAAAGGGATCCTACTGATTGGGAAAAGATATTTGCCAATGATATATCTGATAAGGGGTTAATATCACAAATTTATAAAAAACTCACTCAACTCAACTCCAAAAAAACAAACAACCCAATTAAAAAATGGGCAGAGGACATGAAGAGACATTTTTCTAAAAAGGACACACAGATGGCAAACAGACATATGAAGAAATGTTCAACCTCACTAACCATTAGAGAAATGCAAATAAAAACCACAATGAGATACCACCTCACCCCAGTCAGGATGGCTATCATCAATAAATCAACAAACAACAAGTGCTGGCGTGGATGCGGAGAAAAGGGAACGCTGGTGCACTGTTGGTGGGAATGCAGATTGGTGCAGCCACTATGGAAAACAGTTTGGAGATATCTCAAAAATCTGAAAATGGAACTACCTTATGATCCAGCAATCCCACTCCTAGGTATCTATCCGGAGAAATCCAAAACTCCAATTCAAAAATCTTTATGCACTCCTATGTTTATTGCAGCACTATATACAATAGCCAAGACCTGGAAACAACCGAAATGCCCATCGGTAGATGACTGGATTAAGAAACTGTGGTACATTTATACAATGGAGTATTACGCAGCCATAAAGAAGAAAGAAATCTTACCATTTGCAACAACATGGATGGACCTAGAGAACATTATGTTAAGTGAAATAAGTCAGAAAGAGAAAGACAAATACCATATGATCTCACTTATATGCGGAATCTAAAGAAAAGAATAAGTGAATGAACTAATCAGAAACAGTTTTGGAAACATGGAGGAAAAACAGAGGGTTGCTAGAGGGGCGGGGGGTTGGGGATAAGGGGAAGGTGGGAGGTTTTGGGAACGTACCGAGGGATAGCAGATGGGGGGAGGGGGGTTCACACAGTGTGAGGGATATAAATGATAAACGTCTAAGTTTTGCTTTGTCTTGTGCACCTGAAACTAATAAAAAAAAAAAAAAAAAAAAAAAAAAAAAAAAAAAAAAAAAAAAACCACAATGAGATATCACCTCACCCCAGTCAGAATGGCTATCATCAACAAGACAAATAGTAACAAGTGTTGGAGAGGCTGTGGAGAAAAAGGAACCCTCATACACTGTTGTTGGGAATGCAGATTGGTGCAGCCGCTATGGAAGTCAGTGTGGAAGTTCCTCAAATAATTACAAATAGAATTACCATATGACCCAGTAATCCCACTCCTAGGTATCTACCCGAAAAATCAGAAAACATTTATCCATAAAGTCACGTGTGTTCCAATGTTCATTGCAGCTTTTTTACGGTGTCCAAAACATGGAAACAACCAAAATGTCCTTTGATAGATGAATGGATAAAGAAGTTGTGCTATATATACACAATGGAATACTATTCGGGCTAAGGAAAGATGAAATAGGACCATTTTGACAACATGGATGGATCTTGAGAATATAATGCTAAGCGAAATAAGTCAGACAGAAACAGCAGAGAACCAATGAGAAACAAAAACTCATAGACACAGACAATAGTTTAGTGGTTACCAGAGGGTAAGGGGGTGGGGGGTGGGAGATGAGGGTAAGGGGGATCAAATATATGGTGATGGAAGGAGAACTGACTCTGGGTGGTGAACACACAATGGGATTTATAGATGATGTAATACAGAATTGTACACCTGAAATCTATGTAATTTTACTAACAATTGTCACCCCAATAAATTTTTAAAAAATAAATGTATAAATAAATTCACTACCTTATCAGAATATTAAAAAAAAAGAAAGAGCAGAGAACCATCTGATTTCACTGATATGTGGTATATAAACCAAAAATAACAAAAGAACAAGACAAACAAATGAGAAACAAAAACTCATAGACAGAGACAATAGTTTAGTGGTTACCAGACAGTTAAGGTGGATGGGGGTGGTAGATGACGGTAAAGGGGATCAAATATATGGTGACGGAAGGAGAACTGACTCTGGGTGGTGAACACACAATGTGATTTATAGATGATGTAACACAGAATTGTACACCTAAAATCTATGTAACTTTACTAACAAATGTCACCCCAGTAAACTTAAATTAAAAAAAGAAAATCAGAAAACCAACAAACAAAAAAACAACAACATCAATATGTAAATCCCAGAACAGCTGTGTTAGTCATGGACCATGAACAAGAAATAAAGTTTGCTATTAAAAAAAAAAAGAAAAGAAACAAGAAAAGTCACTAATCAACAGTTTTTCTTCACACTCAATGGATCTGGAAAAAGAACAGCAAAGTAAGCCCAAAGGGAGTACAAGGAAGGGGATAATAAAGATCAGAGCGGAAATAAATGAAATAGAAACCAGAAAAAGAATATAAAAGATCAATGAATCCAAAAGTTGTATATTAGAGAAGGTAAAGAAATTTGACGAACCTTTAGCCAGACTCATCCAAAAAAAGAGAAAGAGGACCTAAATTAATAAAATCAGAAATGAAAGAAGAGAAGTTACAGCAGACACCAGAGAAATAAAAAAAAAAAAAAAAAAAAGAAAGAAATTACTATGAGGAACTCTATGCCAACAAATTAGACAATCTGGAAGAAATGGACAATTTTCCAGAAGCATACAACTTTCCAAGGCTCACTCAGGAAAAAACAAAAAACCTGAATAGAATGATTACAAAATGGAAATTGAATCAGTAATTGACAAGCTCCCAACAAACAAAAGCCCTGGACCAGATGGCTTTACAGGTGAATTTTACAAAACATTCAAAAAAGAATTATCACCTGTTCTCATCATGTATTCCAAAAAATCCAGAAGGAGGCAAGGTTCCCAAACATGTTTTATGTGGCCACTAATACCCTGATCCCAAAATCTGACAAAGATACTACCAAAAAAGAAAACTACAGGCCGAACTCTCCAATGAACATAGTTGCAAAAATCTTTAATAAAACATTAGCAGACAAAATTCAGCAATACATTAAAAAGATCATACACCATGATTAAGTCCAATTCATTCCTGGTGTGCAACGGTGTTTCAACATCTGCAAATCAATGTGATACACTACATTAACAAAATGAAAAATAAAAATCATAGGATCATATCAATACATGCAGAAAAAGCATTTGACAAAATTCAGCAGCGATTTATGATAAAAACCTTTAAGAAAGTGGGACTAGAGAGACCATATCTCAACATAATAAAGGCCATATATGGTAAACCCACAGCTAACATCATACTCAATGGGGAAAATCTAAAACCATTCCTCTTAAGATCAGGAACAAAGCAAGGTTGTCCACTTTCTCCACTTCTATTCAACATAGTGCTGGAAGTTCTAGCCACAGCAATCAGACAAGAAAAAGAAATAAAAGGCATCCAAATTGGTAAGGAGGGAGTAAAATTGTCATTAAATGCAGATGACACGATACTGTATAAAGCAAACCCTAAAGATTCCACCAAACTTTATTACACGTGATAAATGAATTTAGTAAAGTAGCAGGATACAAAAAGTAATATTCAGAAATTAGTTGCATTTGTATATACCAATAATAAAATATCAGAAATAGAAATTAAGAAAACAATCCCATTTACAATTGCTTCAAAGACTATAAAATACCTGGGAATAAATTTAACCAAAGAAGTAAAAGATTTGTACTCAGAAAATTATAAGACATCTATAAGAAATGAAAGAAGATACAAATAGATGGAAGCACATACCATGCTCATGGATAGGAAGAATTAATATAGTTAAAATGTCCATACTGCCTAAGGCAATATACAGTTTCAACACAATTTGTATAAAACTACCAAGGACATTTTTCACAGAAATAGAATATCTAATCCTAAAATTTATATAGAACCATAAAAGACCCCAGATATCCCTGGTAATCTTGAGAAATAAGAACACAGTGGAAGGTAAAATGATACCTGACATCAAATTATACTACAAGGCTACAGTTATCAAAACAGCATGGTACTGACATAAAAACAGACACATAGATCAATGGAACAGAATAGAGAGCCCAGAAATAAATCCATGCCTACATGGTCATTTAATCTACGACAATGGAAGCAAGAATTTACGGTGGGGTAAAGACAGTCTATTCAATAAATGGTGCTGGGAAACCTGGACAGACACATGCAAAAAAAATGTAGCTGGGCCACCTCCTTACACCATATACAAGAGTAAATTCAAAATGGATTAAAGACTTAAATGTAAGATCTGAAACCATAAAATTCCTAGAAGAAAATATTTTTCTTCTAGGAATGTTACAGACTTTACCTGGAAGAAAGTTTACAGACATCACCCAGAGTAAGATTTTTACTGCTATATCCCCTCGGGCAAGGGAACTAAGAGAAAAAATACACATATGGGATCACATCAAACTAAAAAGTTTTTCACTGCAAAGGATTCCATCAATAAAACAAAAAGGGAACCTACTGAATGGGAGAAAATATTTGCAAATGATATATCCAATAAGGGGTTAATATCCCAAATTTATAAAAAAAATTCACTCAACTCAACTCCAAGAAAACAAACAACCCAATTAAAAATGGGCAGAAGACATGAAGAGACATTTTTCTAAAAAGGACATACAGAAAGAAAACAGACATATGAAAAAATGCTCAACCTCACTAATCATTAGCGAAATGCAAATAAAAACCACAATGACGTACCACCTCACCCCAGTCAAAATGGCTATCATCAATAAATCAACAAACAACAAGTGCTGGCGAGCATGTGTATACAAGGGATACCTTATGCACTGTTGGTGGGATTGCAGATTGGTGCAGCCACTATGGAAAACAGTATGGAGGTATCTCAAAATATGAAAATGATCCAGCAATTCCACTCCGAGGTATCTATCCAGAGAAATCCAACGCTAATTCAAAAAAATTTATGCACTCCTATGTTTATTGAAGCATTATACCCAATAGCCAAGACTTGGAAACAACCAAAATGCCCATTGGTAGACGACTGGATTAAAAATCTGTGGTACATTTATATAATGGAGTATTATGCAGCCATAAAGAAGAAAGAAATCTTACCATGTGCAACAACATGGATGGACCTAGAGAACATTATGTTAAGTGAAATAAGTCAGAGAAAGACAAATACCATATGATCTCACTTATATGTGGACTCTAACAAAAAGAATAAATGAATGAACTAATCTGAAGCAGTCTCAGAGACATAGAGAAAAACTGAGGGTTACTAGATGGGAGGAGGGATGGGAACAAGGGGGAAGGTGAGGGGATAGAGAGCTCCGTCAGTAACCACAAGATTACCAAGGGGTTACGAATGTCAATTTGGGGAATGTAACCAATAATGTTGTAAAGATTTTGTAGGGTATCCGATGGACACTTGTCTTGTTAGGGAGACCACCTCAGGGATGATGTAGATGCCTGATCACTGCACTGTACACCTGAAGCTGAAGCTTAACAATACTGAATGTCAACTACAATTTTATATATATGTATATTTACAAGAAGCGGAGTACAGCATTGGAGACAGAGGAAATGTAATGGCTGTGTGCATTGTCAGAGGGATAAGGGGGGTCGTCACTGTGTGAGGGATATAAATGATAAATGTCTAACTATTACATTGTTTTGTGCACCTGAAACTGATTTTTTTAATATTATAAAAAATAAAAGATTTAAAAAAATAAAAGTAAAGTGTGCCGTAAATCATCCTCCATCATGCCAACATTCCGTATCACACATCACTTCTGGTGTACAGCAATTTCTGTAAAATAAAAACATTACAGTGTGTCCTCATCCACCTTATTCATCAGATGTGGCACCAAGCGACTTCTTGCTTTTCCCCAAAGTCAAAATGCTTACGAAATGTAAACATTTTGAATTGATTCAGGACATTGTAGCAGCCATGACAGAGCAACTAAAGATACTCATGAAAGAGGACGTCCAGAACTGCTGCAGAAAATGACAAGAATGATGGGATAAGTGTGTTTGACGTGAGGGGGGTATTTTAAGGGGGATTAATGGCAAGGTGTCTTTTACTGTAATAAAATTTTTTTAAACATTCAATATTTTCTTTGATTAGAACTCATGTCAATCTCATTGGAACAAACTAGAGTTTTCAAAACAGACATTATAGCAGAGCTGACTTACAGCCATTTAACTAGTGAGAAGCTGGGAGACAGTGGCAGAATGGGGTATTATCAAGGACAATCAACCTCCAATTAAAACTCCAGACTACCTTCCCATGCTATGTACAGTAAAGGCATATACCTACAACTAAAAGAAATTATCTTTGTTTTTAATATTTTCCCTTTTGTTCCAAGATCCTAAAACAAAATACTATCGGGGGCTGCTGGTCCCATTCATCCCCTAGCATGAGAGTACTGACTTGGACATGCTGTCTTCCCCACATAGACAAGACAGGAGTCTTTGGAGGGTTATTTGATATTTACAGAACACTCACATCAACCAGTACTTAATAACAAGTCCAACTGAACTAAATAGAGACAGAAAGAGCCACAAGTGTTCATTTTTAATTCTTTTCCTTGATTTTGTGCCTTTGCATATCTGATTCCCTCCACCTAGAATAATCTTCCCCCTTGTGGTGGTTTTAAAAGTATTTCCACAAATTACTTGATGCTTCCTCGTTTCAAGATGTGGAATTTAATTCCCCCTCCGCTTGAGTGTGGCCTCGACTTAGTGACTGACTTCTAACAAACAGAATATAATAGAAGTAAAGGTATATCTCTTCTGAGATTAAGCTATAAAAAAAAACTGAGGTTTCCACCTTGGTTTTCTCTCTCCTATTTGGATCATGTGCTGTGAGGGAAGCCAACTGCCATGCTGTAAGTTTTCCTAGGAAAAGGGTAACATGGCAAGGAACTTGGTCTTCAGTCCAAGAGAAACTGAGGCCTGCTGACAATCATGTGAGTGATTTTGGAAGTGGATTCTCCAATCCCATCTGGCCCTTGAGATGACTACACCCCTACTGAAAGTTTATCTGCAACCTCATGAGAAATTGAACCAGACCCTCTCAGTTAAGCTCCACCCAGATTCTTTATTTTTAGTTAAAGTTTATTGGGTTGACAGTTGTTAGTAAAGTTACATAGATTTCATGTTTACAATTCTGTGTTACATCATCTATAAATCAAATAGAGTCTTCACCACCCAGAGTCAGTTCTCCTTCCATCACCATATATTTGATCCCCTTTACCCTCATCTACCAACGCCCTCCACCCTTACCCTCTGGTAACTACTAAACTATTGTCTCTGTCTATGAGTTTTTGTTTCTCATTTGTTTCTCTTGTTCTTTTGTTGTTTTTGGTTTATATACCACATATCAGTGAAATCATATGGTTCTCTGCTTTTTCTGTCTGATTTATCTCGCTTAGCATTATATTCTGAAGATCCATCCATGTTGTCACAAATGGTCCTATTTCATCTTTTCTTACCACCGAATTGTATTCCATTGTGTATATATACCACAACTTCTTTATCCATTCATCTATCAAAGGACATTTTGGTTGTTTCCATGTTTTGACCACTGTAAATAAAGCTGCAATGAACATTGAAGCAAACGTGTCTTTCTGGATAAATGTTTTCAAATTTTTTGGGTAGATAACTAGGAGTGGGATTGCTGGGTCTATGGTAACTCTATTTGTAATTTGTTGAGGAACCTCCACACTGCATTCCATAGGGGCTGGACCAGTCTGCATTCCCACCAACAGTGTATGAGGGTTCCTTTTTCTCCACAGCCTCTCCAACATTTGTTACTATTTGTCTTGTTGATGATAGCCGTTCTAACTGGGGTGAAGTGATATCTCATTGAGGTTTTATTTACATTTCTCTGATGATTAGTGACGTTGAGCATTTTTTCATATGTGTATTTACCATTTGTATGCCCTCTTTGGAGAAATGTCTCTTCAGGTCCTCTGCCCATTTTCTAATTGGGTTGTTTTTTCTGTTGTTCAGTTGCATGAGTTCCTTTATATTTTGGATATTAGCCCATCATCAGAGGCACAGTTTGCAAAAACTTTCTCCCATTCATTTGGTTGCCTCTTTATTTTGTTGTTGGATTCTTTTGCTGTGCAGAAGATTTTAAGTTTTACATAGTCCCATTCATTTATTTCAGTTTTTACTTCCCTTGCCTTTGGAGTCAAATTCATAAAATGCTCTTTGAACCCAAGGTCCATAAGTTTACTACCTATGTTTTCTTCTATGCAGTTTATTGTGTCAGGTCTTATGCTTAAGTGTTTGATCCATTTTGAATAATTTTTGTACATGATGACAGATAGCAGTCCAATATCATTCTTTTGCACGTGTCTTTCCAATGCTCCCAGCACCATTTATTGAAGAGGCTGTCTTTTCTCCATCATATGGTTTTTGCTTCATTGTCAAAAACTATCTGTCCATATTTATCTGGTTTTATTTCTGGATTCTCAATTCTATTCCATTGGTCTACGTGTCTGTTTTCCTGCCAATACCATGCTGTTTTGATTATTGTTGCCCTGTAGTACAAGCTAAAGTCAGGGAGTGTGATACCTCCAGCACTGTTATTTTTTCTTAAGATTGCTTTGGTTATTCGGGGTCTTTTGTGGTTCCAAACAAATCTTATGATTTTCTTGTTCTATTTCTTTAAAAAATGCCACTGGGATTTTGATGGGGATTGCAGTAAATCTATGTATTGCTTTGGGTAATATGGTCATTTTAACTATTTTGATTCTTCAAATCCATGAGCAGAGAATGTTTTTCCATTTCGTTGTGTCTTCTTCAATTTCTTTCAAAAGTGTCTTATACTTTTCCTCATATAGGTCCTTCACATCCTTGGTTAAGTTTATTCCTAGGTATTTTATTTTTTTGCTGCAATTGCAAAAGGAATTGTTTTTTGTATTTCTTTTTCTGAGATTTCATTGTTAGTGTATAAGAAGGCAATGGACTTTTGTACGTTGATTTTGTAGCCAGCAACTTTATTGTATTCGTTGATTGTTTCTCAAAGCTTTTTGGTGGAGTCTTCTGGGTTTTCTATATATAGCATCATGTCATCTGCAAAGAGTGATAATTTAACTTCCTCATTCCCAATTTGGATGCCTTTTGTTTCTTTCTCTTGCCTGATTGCTCTGGCAAGGACTTCCAACACTATGTTGAAAAGCAGAGGTGATAGGGGACAGCCCTATCGTCTTCCTGAACGTAGAGCAAAGGGCTTTATCTTTTCACCATTAATTGTGAGATTAAGTGAGAGTTTGTCACATATGGCCTTTATTATGTTAAGGTACTGTCCTTCTATACCCATTTTATTAATTGTTTTCATCCTAAATGGATGTTGTATCATGTCAAATGCTTTTACTGCATCAATTGATATAATCATAGGGTTTTTGTTCTTTGTTTTGTTTATATGATGTATCACATTGATGGATTTTCATAGGTTGAACCATCCTTGACCTCTAGGATGAACCCCACTTGGTCGTGATGAATAATCTTCTTAATGCATTGTTGTATTCGATTTGCTAGAATTTTGTTCAGGATTTTTGCATCTGTATTCCTCAGAGATATTGGTATGTAGTTCTCTTTTTTTGTGTTGTCCCTGCCAGATTTTGGTATCAGGGTAATGTTGGCCTCATAAAATGAGTTAGGGAGTAGTGTCTGTTCTTCAATTTTTTGGAAGAGTTTGAGCAGGGCTGGTATTAGATCCTCTTTGAAGGTTTGGTAGAATTCACTAGTGAAGCCATCTGATCCCGGGCTTTTGCTTCTGGGAAGGTTTTAGATGACTCATTCAGTTTCGTTCCTGTTGATCGGTCTGTTTAGATTTTTCAGTTCTGCATGGTTCAGCCTAAGAAGGCCATATGTTTCTACGAACTTGTCCAATTTTTCTAGGTTATTGAATTTGGTGGCATACAGTCCTTCATAGTATTCTTGGATGATCCTTTGTATTTATGTGGTATCCATGAATATTTCCCCTTTTTCATTTCTGATTTTGCTGATTAGTGACTTCTCACTTTTTGTCTCAGTGAGACTAGCCAAGGGTTTTTCAATTTTGTTAATCGTTTCAAAGAACCAGCTCTTTGTGACATTACTTTTTTCTAGTATCGTCTTATTCTCTATTTCATTTAGTTCTGCTCTGATTTTTATTATTTCCTTTCTTCTGCTGACCTTGGGTTTCATTTGTTCTTCTTTTTCTAGTTCTTTAAGGTGTAATATGAGGTTATTTATTTGGGATTTTTCTTGTTTCTTGAGATAGGCCTGTAATGATATAAATTTCCTTCTTAAAACTGCTTTCGCTGTGTCCCAAAAATTTGGTAGGATGTATTTTCATTGTCATTTTTTTCTTGTATCTTTTGATCTCTCCTCTAATTTCTTCTTTGACCCAGTCATTCTTTAAAAGTATGTTGTTTAATCTCCATGTATTTGTGGTGTTTCCTGCTTTATTTTGCAGTTGATATGCAATTTCAAAACCTTGTGATCAGAGAATATGCTTGGTATGATTTCAATCTTCTTAAATTTGCTGAGGTTAGTTTTATGTCCCAATATATGGTCTATTCTTGAGAATATTCCACGTACAATAGAAAAATATGTACAGTCTGATGTTTTAGAACGAAGTGCTCTATAAATGTCAATTATCTCCGTTTCATCTAAGGTGTCATTTAGGGCTGCTATTTCATTATTTATTTTCTCTTTGGACAACATATCCATTGATGTCAATGATGTTTTTAGGTCCCCTAGTATAATTGTGTTTTGATCAATTTCTCCCTTTAGTTCTGTTAGTAGTTGCTTGGTATATTTCGGTGCTCCTTGATTGGGGGCATAAATATTGATGACTGTTATGTCTTCTTATTGTGTATGCCCTTTTACCATTATGAAATGTCTATCTTTGTCTCTTGTTACCTTTTTCACCCTGAAGTCTGTTTCATCTGACATCATTATGGCTACACGTGATTTTCTCTGGATACCATTTGCTTGGAGTGTCAATCTCCACCCTTTCACTTTGAGTCTATGCTTGTCCTTGTAGCTGAGATGTGTCTCTTGGAGACAGCATATGGTTGGGTTTAGTTTTTTGATCCAATCTGCTACTTTGTGTCTTTTTATTCATGAGTTCAGTCTATTTACATTTAGGGTGATTATTGATATGTGAGCTTTTCCTATCATTCTATCTTTAGTTTTCTGGTAAGATTGTGTCTCCATGGCTTCTTTGCCTCTTTTTTGTTGGCTATTATTCCTGTGTGGTGGTATTCTATGATGTTTCCCTCTGTTGCTTCTTTCATTACAGTACGTATTTCAGTTGTGGATTTTTTTTTGAGTGGTTACCATTAAGTTTATGTAAAAGAAATTTTGATTTTTAGAGTATGTCATTTTCTTCAGCATGCCTACTTTCTCCATTCCCATATTCCGATTCACGCTTTTATTCTCCCCCTTTTTATGTTTTTGTTGCCACAAATTGTCCCTGTTGATGGTGGTCGAATGGCCTTCTTTAGTATTTCTTGTAATGCAGGTCGTGTATTAGAAAATTCCTTCAGCCATATGTCTGGAAAGGTCTTTATTCCTCCTTCACATCTAAAGGCTGTCTTTGCTGGGTTTATTATTCTTGGCTCATACTTTCTCTCTTTCAATAGTTTGAATATTGGTTCCACTCCCTCCTGGATATAGAGTTTCTGCTTAGAAATCTGATGATAATCTAATGGGCTTTCCTTTGCACATTACGGTGTTCTTTTCCCTGGTTGGCTTGAGGATTCTTTCTTTGTCGTTGAATTTTGATAGCTTCAATACAATGTGACTTGGAGAAGGCCTGTTTGTGTTGAGGTAATTAGGTGTTCAATTTGCTTTTGGATTCAAGGATCCAGTTCTTTCCAGAAGTTTGGAAAGTTCTCATCGACTATTTGTTTGAATATACTCTCTGTTCCCTTCTCCCTTTCTTCTCCTTCTGGTATGCCGTTTATTCCTATATTGTTCTTTCTTTCTTTTTTTTTAATTTTTATTAAATTTATTGGGGTGACAATTGTTAGTAAAATTACATAGATTCAGGTGTACAATTCTGTATTACATCATCTATAAATCCCATTGTGTGTTCATCACCCAGAGTCAGTTCTCCTTTCTGATGGAGTCAGAAAGTTCTTGTAGAGTTCTTTCATTTCTTGTAAGTCTCAAGCCTCTTTTTTCTTCCATCCGTGTCATTCCCAGGTTTCTATTTCAATGTCACTGTTTCTTTCCTCCATCTGGTCAACTCTTCTTCCTAAGCTGGCTATTTCATTCTTAATTTCTTCTATTGAGTTAGTTAATCTCCAGAAATTCTATTTGGTTCTTTTTCAAAATTCAATCTCTTTGGTAAAACGCTTATGTTGTTCTTCGATTGTGTTTCTGAGTTCGTTAAACTGCCTTTCTGTGTTTTGTTGCATCTCGTTGACTTTTTTCAGAACTGCAATCTTGAATTCTCTGTCATTTAAGTCACATATTTCCATATCTTTAAGTTCATTTTCTGGAGACTTCTCACTTTCTTTCTGAGCTGTCTTGTTGCCTTGGTTATTCATGGCAATTATTGATTTATTGTTTCTCTTACTAGACATTTACAGTAGTGGGTTCTGCAACAGATTGATAGGACGAGGTCTTTCTTTTGTTTTCCAGTATGTGTTGGTAGAATGTTTTATTTTCTCTCTGACTGCAGCTTTTTTTTCTTTCTCACACTGCAGTTTTCTCTGCACTATTCCAGCTTCTCACAAAATGGAGGGATTCCCTGGAAGGCAAGCTTCTCCTCTGTTAACAGTTCGCCTGGGTCATAGGCACCATGTCCCAGTGGGGATGTGGAAAGTTTTTGATGTTCCAAAACTCTTCCTTCGCCAGATTCAGAGCCCTTGTGTTTCACCAGTTCTGTCTACTCCTTCAGTGATCCCCCACAGATAGGTGGGGACAGGGCCTGGGTGAGATGTGAGAATTGGCCCAGAGCAATGTTGGTGACCACCAGCACAGTGCGTCCTGCTTCCACACTTCCCTCCCCTTTGCTGGAACTAGTTGGGCTGCGAATCTGTGTCTCCCGGCTACAGTTCTCAGAACTGCAAATATTCTGTTTTTTTTGATATGACACTGCTACTGTTCCACTTGTAGCACTGGGCAGGTGTGGGCAGTGTGAGCTCTGGGCGTGTAGGGAGGGGGCGGCTAGTCTCAATTCCTAAGGCTTCCGTTCTTTGCTGCAGTGAGGGCTTAAACCTCCATTTACAGCTTCTTCCCTCAGTCTTTGCTCTGAGGTCCCTGCCATGAGCGTTGAGTTCAGCTGTGTTATATGCTGTTCCCTCAGCCCTGTGGGCCATAAACGGAGCCTAGCCGTCCAAGTTCTTCCCTGTCCTGCAGCTGCGGTTGTTTCGGGATGCAGTGAGCTCGGAGTACTGAGCTAGGTCTGCGTCCCGTGTCTGCGTGGCTCCATCTCCGCACTTCTCCCTTCTCTTCTTCCCTGCTCGCACAATTTGCCCACCTTAAGTGAATTCAGTAGTCGTCTTGCCTGTCTGCTGTGCAGGGAGTAATTTGTGGAGTTAGAGTTCTTCCATTTGTTGTAAATTCCAGGGGAGATTTTCAGAGGCTCACCTCATGCCGCCACTTTGATGACATCCTCCACACAGATTCTTGACCCTCAAATATTGTATGACATAATTATGTTTTTGTTTTTGTTTTTAACTGCTATGTTTGGGGATAACAAGCTAGTAGTACTTATCTATCTATTAGCAATAGATAACTAATACAACTTTCCCCTCACTTGGTTCACTTCCATTTGTTCTTGAAAACACAGCTGAGGCATAATCTAGTCCATGAAATCTTTCTGACCACATTCTTCTACAGGGCTTATCCAGTGATTTTTTTAAAATTTTAGTTATTGTATATTTTCAGCTCTTGAACTTCCATTTGGTGATTGCTTTTGTTTTTATTTCTCAGAAAGATGAGGCTTTCTATTTTTCATTTTTTAAAGGATTTTGTCATTGTAGGTGTATTTTTATGATAGCCGTTTTAAAATAATTTCAGATAAGTCCAACATCTGTTATCTAGAATGGCATTTATTGACTCTTTTCTCATGTGAGTTGTGATTTTTCTGATTCTTCATATGCCTAATAACTTTGGATTGTATCTGGGATATTTTGAATATTGCCTTATGAGACCTTGGAACTTGTTTAAATCCTATGGAGAACGTTGATGTTGACATTTTTGGTTTAGCAGGCAGTCAACCTGGTTAGTTTTCATGTGCAAGTTCTGGTCCATCTTCTGTGGGTTATGGTTACAAAGTCTATTCAATTTTCCATGCCTTCAGAGCACTATCCAGGTATGATCCATATGTTCACCATTCAGTGAATAGTCTGGGTCCTAGGTGGTGGTCTCTCTGTTCAGTTCTCAAAGACTTTGGTCTGCTAAATAGGGTCTAACCCATAATGTTCACTCAGGGTAAATCTCTGTGGTTCATAAACAACAGTATAGGGTCACTTTCCCAAGCTTCTCTCTTTCTTTGATCTTGGCACGTTCTGGTTTTCCGAGACTATTCTTTTCAGCCCTCTGGACTGAAAGATGACCTGCTCTGCACTTTTGCAACTGTGCCCTTGTTTAGGTCCAAGCAGTGGAAGACAGAGAGGAAAAAAATGCAATGGAAATTGTCCTAACCCTCTTTGAACAACAGATCTACTGAAGAGAGAGGAAAATTCCCTGTCCTCAAAGTTTTAGTTCCTGTAGGTTCCAATTATCAGCTGCTGCCACTATCGCCATAGGATTTTGTGGGAATAGAGTACAAGAAAACAGAGAAAAGAAACAGGGGGGAAATGAAAGCTTTCCCCACTGTTGCTATGAGTTTCCTTTCCCATTCTTGAGCCAGAATTAGATCACTTCTCCTAGAACTTTCTCTGTCTGCTCCCTGATAGCCACTTCCAGGATTCTGATGCACTGAGTTCAGGATGGATTATACCAGAAAAAAATGGCATAATTACTACCAGAAAGTGCACTACCAGTTGCACTTTCTTTTCTGGCTTTCTTTCCCAATCTGTTACTATTTACTGTTCAGATTGTTCAATGCTGTATCTATTCTGTTCATATTTTATAACTGTATATAGTGGGGGAGACAGGGTATTGTGTGCTTACTTCTTCTAATCCAGAATTGGAACCCTGATGCTGTATTATAATGATCTAATTTTGTTTTCCTATCTCTCCCTCGAAGCTCCTTAGAACAGGGATTTTATGCATTTCCCACACCTAGCACAGAGCTTAGCATAACTGGTAATTACTATACTGTAATGAGTAAGTGAGTGTGCGAGTGAGTGAGTGAGTGAGTGAGTGAGTGAGTGAGTGAGTGAGTGAAGGCCCTAACCAGGGGAACCTACCCATTCCTATAGTCCAATACCAAGGAAAAGAGCATGGCAGCATGAACATAAGGGCAGAGCTTGTACCAGTGTGAAAAAGTTACAATGCCCTTTTCAGTAGTGTCACTTTTTTTCAACAGATGCTCTCTAATGGCAATGCCCTCATCTTTGCTATCTAATCCATTATGACTTGCCTGGAAGAGATTTTAGACACAGTAGTAAAGGGGTGAGTATATATAAAAATGACTGTCAATCAATAAATTTCAATGAACAAGACAATATAATGCTCTCAACACTATACTAGGCACAGAGAGACTAGAAAAGGAGAAGGCATTTCACCTCCTCTCAAGGCACTTACAATCATGATACAGTTACAATTTATAAGAAAAAGCCATGCTGAAAAATAGAAAAAAAATTCAAGACATGACATCAGGAAATGGGTAATTATGAAGAGTACTGTAGCAGTTCAAAGGATGTGCAGATCAGTGCAGGCTGGCACAGCTATGACACAGGAAGAGGCAGGATTTGAGATGATTCTTGAACTATGGGTTAGAGTGTAATAAGTGGATGCCTTTTTAGAAAGATTAAACAGCAAAGGTGTGAAGATAAGAAAGGACATGAAGAACAGTGGACCTGACTAAAGAACAGATTATATTTAATGAGCCATAGAAGGATTAGCATTCTTATTGCTCCATTCTGGCCATACTGTCAAATAATATTAAAATACCTGGGCTGGAGGGGTCTTTACTTATTCAACTCTATCCAATGCCGAAGGCCGCTCTTGTTTTGTGCATCCAGTTCCCCCACCCTCCTTCCAATACACACACACACACACACACACACACACACACACACACACACTACCCTCTTTCTGGCCACAATGGTCCATGTAGTATCACTGCTTCTCCCAGGACATGTTTGAGAAGTATCAGAAAAAAATTTGTCTCTCTGCTGGGATTGCTACATCACATGGAAAGAGTCTGAATGCAGAATAAAAGAAAACAAAGACAAATGGAGCCCAAAAAAGGTGAGAAAGACCCTGATGATATCAATGATCCCTTGAATCAGTCTTACCTAAAGTCATTTCCCTTTTATATGATATAATTGACTCTATTGTAAAGCTTTTTGAATTGGATTTCTGTTATGTGCCACCAAAAGAGGCTTGAATAACATAAGCCTTCTCCACACTCTCCTTACCAACTGGTTAAGCATCCAGATGGCTTAGAGTCTCCAAATTAGAAGGCAATCATTCCTTTCTGAGGCAGCCCATTACATCTTTAGACAGCCCTGATAGAACATTATTTCTTTTATTGAGTTAAAATTTGTCTCCATCATTACTTCATCTTTTTGGTTCTAGTTCTCATCTCTGGAGCTAAACAGAACAAGAGTAATCCATCTGGCACACTAATTTGAGAGCAGCTATTATATTGCTCATGCTCAGTTCCTTCAACAGTTCCTCATGGTATTGTTTGCATGATTCTAAGTCTTCTTACCATCATGGTTACACTGCCCTGAATTGGTCACAGTTTTTAAAGGGATTGTTCAAAATAAGTGAAACATTCTAGGGATAGTTTGACTAATACACATTGCAATGGAATTATCAATTCTCTCACATTCTATTGTCACCATGGTTCTCAACTTTGGTTTCCCATTGGAATCACTGGAGGGGATTTAAACATACTGATTCCTTGACCCTATCCCCAGAGATTCTTATGCAATTGATCTGGGTTGAAGCCTTGGAAGCCAAGTGTGTGAACCAACATATTAATGTATCTTAAACACATAGACTCATCTTACAGCTAAGTTACACTTGAAATCATTGTATAGTTGACCCTTGAACAACATAGATTTGAACTGCATAAATCCATTTATACACAGATTTTTTTTCCAATAAATACAGTAAGCCCTCCACGTCCACAATTTTCTCACAGCTGCAGATTCAACCACAGATGGAAAACAGTACTTTTGCATTCCCAACCATGGATCAAAAATACTGTTTTCAATCCATGGCTGATTGAATCTGAGGATTGAAAGACCAATTACTACCTTAAATTTTTAGAGTCAAAAGTTATACACGGACTTTCAATTGTGCGGAGTCGGCTCCCCTAACTTCTGCATTGTTCAAGGGTCAACTGTACATTAACACCCCTAAATCTTTTTTTACATGAGCTCTGCTAAGCCACATTCTGTATTTGGGTAATCAGTTTCTTGGACTTCTCCCACAGTATTTTATGTTTACATCTATTAAATTTCATCTTGCAGATTCAGCTCATCTACAAAACCTGTCAAAATTTGCACTATCCCAATTCTGGTATCCATTGTGTTTATTACCCCTCTACAAGTCTGATGAGCCTGTTTTGTATAACTTCAACCAAGTAATTAATAAAGAATGTTTAACAGGATGAGGTTGAGGACATAAACCTACAGCTTATTACTAGAAATCTATATTAACACTGCCCAGATCTGTACCCATACCTTTACTTCAACAAGCTACTAATTAATATAATTTTATGAGAGAGGCTACAAATCATTCTTTCCACAGTGATATCTTGAGCAATTTTGCTACATGCCTAGATAATAGCCACATTACCCAGAGCCATCCATCACTCAGTTAATCAAATAGGCAAATTAAGATTGTATTACATGACTTCTTTTCAGCAAACCCATGTTGACTCCCACTAATCAGGGCTAACTCTTGTCAGGATTATGGACTATCTTTTAATAGCAATTTCTAGAATCATCATCTAAGCTTGACATCAAATATTTCAGTCTCTGTTTTGTATAATAAATCCATCATTACTTCCTTTCCAAAAACTAGAATTTCATTGGCCATTTCATATCTTCCTGAAAGTGGGTAGAATTCAGAGTTCAACTTATTCAACTTTTCTAATCTTCAGAAAAACCTAGAATTTAATGTCTATGATTATATCTGAAGTGTGACTTTCACTTCTAAGATAGCTTTGTCCTAGTGAGAACTGAGACACTGGAGTAACTAGCCTCTCCTTCCACTTTCTGCTGCAAAATTGAGCACTACAGACATTAGTAATCTGAGGGTAAAGGGGATCAAATATATGGTGATGGAAGGAGAACTGACTCTGGGTGGTGAACACACAATGTGATTTATAGATGATGCAATATAGAATTGTACACATGAAATCTATGTAACTTTCCTAACAAATGTCACCCCGATAAACTTTAATTGAAAAAAAAAACACAAACAGACATCAGCAATCATCAAAACAACCCATTATGGAATCAAAGAAATGCTCCCTTCTGCATCTTAGCTCTACAGTCGTTTCCTTGTTTGTTCTTATATTCACTATCATTGTATTTCTCTAGTACGGCTTGACAAAGTGTGTGTATTGGAGAGAGGGCAGATTTCTGTGTCATCAATTTTATCTGTGGCTGTATTATAACTGAGTGCTTTGCTGTTTTATAATTCTCTTTGAGCTGGGAACAAAGACAGATCCCACCTTATTATTTCATAGAAGCTGCAATTGAAGAGACTGAGCAGCAAGCAGAGTAAGAAGAGCAGAATATTCCTTTGTTCTCATACAGCAACTTGCTTTTTACCTCTATATTTTATATATTTAGATCTTGCTTGTGAAGTGCTTTCATGTCGCTCTTTCTCCCTCATGTTCTCTCTTTCTTTTCCTCCACCTTATATTTCTCAAATACATTGCTATATTATATTCTTGTGGCAGAAGTGGACCTCTCAAGTTGATCTGAATTCATTATTTTTGTCAGTTTTATTCCAATTAGATGGCATTTCTTGAGCACACATGGAGAGGGAGTTGAAGTGATGAGAGGCACTCTCATAAGCATGGCTAGTCCTAATAGAATAGGTTGATACGCAGTCTATCTTAGGTGCCAGTTCCCTCAGCTCATACTCCCAGGTATCTTCAGCTTACACACAACACTTCCTCTCCTTCCCTGAATCTGGTTTTATAGGTCTAGTGCTGACATACTCTGTGTTTAGGACATGTGCCTGTTATGAAACCTCTTCTGCTGCTCTTTGGAAAGAGGCTGTGGTACAAAGTATGAGCACTGGCCTTGGTCAGTTCAGCTCCATCATCGATTTGCTCTGTGTCTTGGTCCAGTCATTCAAATGTATAAGCCTATCAATTCATCTGTAGGTTATGACAACAACAGTAATAACAGTAAGAATGCTGACCCCATGAGATTATGAGAATTTAAGCGATGTGTGAGAATTCCATAAACTTTTGTCAATGATCTAAAAGAGTGGACTCATGAGTCTCAAGGCCCTCATATGAGCTATGTTTATATAAAATATTATCAATTATAATAATGATAGCTAAAATGTATGAGGGTATCTACCAACCACTGTTCTAAGCACTACACACACAAACACACACAATCATGTGAGTGTATGCACATGCACACATCATGTGGGTACATTTGTACCCACATACATAAAATTCAGGAATCTTCTGGAGACCATGCCATCTACCTATGCTATCTTAACTCATACAACAGAGACATTTTGGTACACAAGAAAAAGCACAAAGTAGGACATCAGGAGCCCTAAGCTATAGCCTTCACTAAGCCATGAATTCACTCTGCTACCTTAGGCAACTCACCCCTACCAGTGGTGAACTAGACAATGCCTACAAACCCTTCTAATTATGTGCTGACACTAATAATAGGAAGGGACATAGCAGTAATGGCAATGCAGGAAGAGTCCCACATTTAGTGCTTCACTGTGTATACTAGTGGGGAAGATTGGATTGCCATGCCAATTACCAGGGTTGGTCCAGTCTTTGGGTTCAGCCAGTATAATATACTAGCATCTCTCCTCATGAGGATGGAGATGATGAAAATGAGTAACAGACATTGCCATCAAAAGAATGGCAGAAAATGCCCCTGGCCTTGATTCCAACAGGATTCCTATTGCTGGTTTTATCCATATTCAAACCCATCTCAGCCTAATCCTACTAAATACTGTATAAAAGTTATCAAATATCAACCTCCAAATCTAGAACCTAAGCAGTCCAGGCCCCCTCACCAATAGCTGAGGCAACTTCTATTTCTACCAGCCCACTGATGCAAAAGGCTAACAAGGGAAAGTCATACTTCATTGTAACCCTAAGAAGATTCCTTATCTTTCTCTAAGGAGGCTCTAAAGGATAGATATTTTTCAAGTGGCAACCAAGGTGGTGTGAGAAGAAAGGCCACCTACTCAAAATACTGTCTTCCATAACCTAATACCTTTTTGCATGAAATTCCAATGTATATCATTTATTTGAGGGAAGTATCCTGTTAATATGCAGATGATATGTGGAAAGGTAATATAGTAGACCATTAATACATTAACCTATGCTTTATCAGTAAGTTTGACAGACGACACGTCCAAAAGCAAGTGGGACACAAGACAAGGAATTTTTTACAATAATGATTGTGAAGAGGGTAATGAGATATCCAGAGGTGGCTGACACTCCTAAAATTTCAAGGCTTGTCTAGGAAACATGCAGTCATGTGGAGTATAGGAAAGGGGGAAATGCTAAAGAAAATATATGATTTTCTAATCACAAATACCTAAAATCTTATTTTCTCCTTATAAATCTCAGACCTGGTAAATAGAAGGGTAGGGATCTGTGCCAGTTTTCAAACAGATAAAGCAAGGCCAAGAAACATGACTTTGCCGAAGGTCACTGACTTTATCAAGAGGTACAATTGGGAACAGTGGAGCATAACACAAATTCAAGTTACTCCCCTTCTCTGAACCTCAGTTTCACCATGTGCAAAATGAGGAGTTTGGACTAAGCAATTGTAAGACCCCGTCTATCTCTAACATCCTATAAATAAATTCTCAAGAACCTGCTGACGTGTAAGAGCAAACAGAGGATATGTGAGCTCCAATGATACTTCTACTTTGAGACACATTATTTTTTTAATCACCATTTATTGAATGATTAACATATGCCAAACACTATTACTAAACAAAGTCCTTCACATAAATCATCTCATCTAATCTCCCCAAAACTCTATGAGAGAAACACTATTATTAGTCCCATAAGGAAACTGAGATTCAGAGAAGTTAAATAATTTTTTCAAAATCACACAGTTGATAAATGATAAAGCCAGAATTAAAACCCAGGGATGTCTGATTCCATGCCCTGGTTACTATCAAAATGATGGTGGAGCATACATTACCATACTCCCAGAATGACGAAAAACAAGCAAAATGCAAACAGTGGCTGTGTGATGTCATGGAAAATACAAGCTTTGGATTCAGACAGATGTGGATATAACTTCTGACTCTCTTAACTTACTTTCTCCATGCCTAAGTGTCCTGTCTGTAAAGTGAGGATAAAAGGGCTGATGTCAGAACTAAATCAGAGTGAATGATATAAAGAATGTAAAGCACCTGACACATGGTAAATAATAACAAGAGAGTTCCCTTCCACTGTAAAGTCTTACCAATTAAGCTTATGAACCAAAGGGTAGATGCAATAATTATACTTTTCCATGTTATACAGTTTGTGTGGTTCTAAAAGACCACCAAAAATGAGGCAGATCTGCCTTATTTTTGTAAAACAACATTAGGACCCATGCATCTGGTATAAAACAAGTAGGCTAGACATTTTTCTTTAGACTCTAAGCTACATACCCACTCTGCATTTGATCAGTTAGCAGGGACAACTTTAAGAAGCCAAAAGCCATGTAAAGCCAAGGGCAGCCTGCCACTGCTTCAGCTCCTCAAACCTGACTGACTTTGACACCTGCATTTCTGTTGTCAAGGACATAGTATTCTGTGAGTCCTAGACAGATGGTTAACGTGGTTAGGATCCTTCTAACCAGGTGGTGGAAGAAGTGTGCAGAGAGAAAAATAAGATTGCTGAGCTCAGGCTGTGTCAGGAGCCAGAGGTAGCAAAATGGAGTTACCATGCCCCAGCTCCCTGAAAACTCCTCCTAAGGAATACAGGCAAACCTCAAAGATCTTGAAGGTTCAATTCTAGACCACCACAATAAAGCAAGTATCACAATAAGATGAATCATTCATATATATATATATATATATATATATATATATATATATATATATATATATATATATATATTGCTGGGAGGGAGTTGCCTTCAATTAGCAAAAAATTAAAATATATGTGAAGCACAATAAAGAGAGATGCAAAACAAATGAGGCATGCCTATATGAAGAAGAGAACACTGAGAACACTGGTGCTGACTGCTACTAGGTATTAGCTTGCTGAATATACTCAGGGTAAATAACAAGAATCACATAGTCTCTTTAATCTTTACTGAGCTCCTAATGCTCACAACAATGCTGTGAGGGAGGCTGGGCAGAGATTATCACCCCACTTCATATTTGAGGAATCTGAGGCTCAGAGATGGTATGTAGCTTACCTCCAGTCTTGCAAACATTAAAGGATCAATCACAAGTCTGACTATATCCTATTCTCGTGTTCACTACATAAGAAGAAACAGTCATGAGGAATGCAACAGCATGCAACCCTATGATTTGTGGGCTTCCTGTCAGCAGGAGCCATGCAGAAAGACCTATAGAGATCCTGATGCTGCATTTACAAAGGGGGCCAAGTATAACAAATCCAGTTTAGGGAAGTAGAAACTTTGATGCCTCACAGAAGTCCCCACCATGCTGTCAAGCCACAAATAAAACTAGCAGAATTTGACAAAAGTAGCAGAGCTAGAGATAAAAACAAGAAAATCCTGTTCCTTAGTAAGAACTATCTTCTAGGAGAAAAAGAGACTGAGGAAAAGAATAAGCAGCAAAGAGAATAGACATTTAAACAGTATCCCTAGGCATTAAAATTAAAATCAAAATCATATGCTCATTTAAATTTCATGTGGAAACATAAGAAGTACTCCACCATATATCTATATGGTCATAATTAGACTGTCAGTTGTCCCAATAATGCTGTATAGCAAACCACCACTAAACTCAGATGCTTGAAACAACAATCATTTATTTTTACTCACATGTCACCTGCCTAAGTTAGGCCTATGGGGGCTTGGCACCAAGAATTGGTTGAGTCCATGCATGCTCCATATGTCTCTCATCCTCCTTGGACCAGCACAATCCCTGGGACATGTTCTTCTCATGGTAATGGCAAAAGGACAAAAGGATAAGCCCAATCACACAGCACATTTCAAGCCTCTGCTCTTGTCACGTCTGCTTAATCAAATGGCCAAGCCCAAAGGCAAGGATTGGGGGACCACACTCCAAACACCAGTAGGCTAAAGCAAATCATATGACCAACATCAACAATGGTGGGACAGGAAAATATGCTACTCCTACAAAGATTGGGGAGGAGGGTCAAGGAAGTGAAAAATAAATGTATAACAGTCAGTAAAAATGGTAGGTGTGCGGAAACAGTTTAACTTAGGAAGACAGCGTAGTAAAGAGCTTTAGGCTATGGTATTAGGCATACTTGAGTTGAAATCCTACTTCTCATCTGTGTACTAGCTTTGGCATCCACATGCACCACAAATAACTCTTTCAGCAGCTAGTAGCTGACCTTGGCTCATGCACTGCAGGAGGCTCTTTCAGCAGCAAACAGCTACCCTCCACTCATGCACCACTGGAGGCACTTTTATGGCCAGCAGCCAGCCCCAGCCATGGTACAGTGTTCTTGGAAAGCTCTTGGGGATTGGTGGGCCCCAGGCAAGTGAAGGCTGTCCTAAGTGTGCTCTGAGATTTTTGTTGAGTATCTCAAGGCTCAGCATTGGCAACAAACAAGAATACATTAACTTACTGAACACCACTCACCATACCATAGTGATACCCTGAGACCCTGCTCTACCCAACTTGCATATTGCATGAGGCTCTGTCAGTGGCTAAGATTTATAGGCAGTGGGCAGGCCACAGTGTGCCCTGGGATTTTGCAGAGCAACCTCAGGCCCAGTACAGGTTGCAGCCATCCTTGGTTTTCAATGTGGCCTATCCCACAAACTGTCAGATGCAGCAGAGGCACTGACCAATGATACACTGTTTTGTAGCTCCTACCAGGTAGTCCCAGGGTAGTAACAGGCAGTGGATGACATTCATCTTCACCACAGAATCTCGCAAGAGGCTCCAGAACCATTACACCTGGATGCCGGATTCAGACCAAAACAAAGCCCTACCCAATTAGCCCCACAAAAGGCACACACACAGGGTAGTCTCAGCAGGCAACAGAGCCCACTGAGTCACACCCCAGTCCATAAAATAAGCCCCACTGTAACAGCAGCCCATAAGATGTGGAGATGGCCAAACACCACAGCAAGTCAGTTTGAGGGTCAATCTTATGCACTGATGTGTCAACAACAATCAAGGCTCAATTACAACAAGAGGGTACACACAATCCACACAAGGGATACTAGGGAAGGACCCAGCTCAGGTGATCAGGGAGACTGTGCCACTGGACTCCACAGGCACCTACTACAAAGGCCACCCAGCCAAGACTGGAAGATGTAGCAGATCTACATAATACACAGAAACAAACACAGAAAGGCAGCCAAAATGAAGAAGCAAAGAAATATATCCTAAATTAAAGAACAGGAGAAAACTTCAGAAAAAGAACTAAGCAAAATTGAGGCAGGCAACAAGACACAGAATTCAAAGCAATGGTTATAAGGATGCTCAAGGAACTTAGTGAGAACTTCAACAAAGAGATAGTGAGCACAAAAAGAGTTAAAAACTACAAAAAACAACCAGTTAAGTAAGAATACAATAACTGAAATGAAGAATGCACTAGAAAGAATAACCAGCAGATTAGATGAAGCAGAAGACTGAATCAGTGATTTGGAAGATAAGGTAGCAGAAAACATTGAATCAGAACAAAAAGAAAAAAATAAATAAAGATTATTTAAGGGATATCTGGGACAACATCAAGTGTAAAAACATCCTCATCATAGGGGTACCAGATGGAGAGGAGAGAGAGCAAGGTATTGAGAAATTATTTGAAGAAATAATGACTGAAAAATTTTCTAACCTGGCAAATAAAATAGACATACATTTCCAGGAAGAACAGAGTCCCAGATAAGATGAACCCAAACAGGCCTACAACAAGACACATCATAATTAAAATGGCAAAGCTTAAAGACAAAGAAAGAACTCTAAACACAGGAAAAGAAAGGTAACTAGTTATTTATAAGGAAGCTTCCATAAGATTGTCACCTGATTTGTCAACAGAAACTTTGCAGACAAGAAAAGCTTGGCATAATGTATTCAAAGTGATGAAAAAAAGCACCTACAACCAAGACTACTATACTCAGCAAGGTTATCATTTAAAATTGAAGGAGAGATAAACAGCTTCCCAGAAAAGAAAAGATAAAGGAGTTAATCTCCATCAAGCCAGTATTACAAGAAATGTTAAAAGGACTGCTTTAAGGAGAAGAAGGGGGTAACATAAATATGAATAATAAAATGGCAATAACTATGTAATCACTTTAAATGTAAATGGATTAAAAGCTCCAATCAAAAGACATAGGGTAATGAATGAATAAAAAAATAAGACCCATGCATATGCTATCTACAAGAGACCCACCTCAGATCAAAAGACACACACAGACTAAAAGTAAAGGGATGGAAAAAAGATTTTGTGTGAATGGGAAAAAAACTGGGGTAGCAATATTTATATCAGAAAAAAATAAACTTTAAACCAATGGCTATAATAAGAGACAAAGAAGAACTTCACATACTGATACAAGGATCAAACAAGAGGATATAATGTTTGTAAATATTCATGCACCAAATATGGGAGCACCTAAACATATAAAGGAAATACTGATGGACATAAAAGGAGAGCTCAACAGTTATACAATCATAGTAGAGGAATTTAGCACCCCATTTACATCAATGGACACAACTTCCAGACAGAAAATCAACAAGGAAACAGTGGCCTTAAATGACACACTAGATCAGAGGCATTTTTAATTAATATTTTAAGGTATTTCAACCTAAAGCAGCAAAATATACATTATTTTTAAGTGAACATGGAACATTTTCCAAGAAAGACCACATATTAGTCCACAAAACAAGTCTCAATAAATTTAGAAAGATTGAAATCATATCAAGCATCTTCTCTGACCACAGTGCTATGAAACTAGAAATCAATTACAAGAAAAAGATGGAAGCAGTCACACACACACACACACACACACACACAGAGGTTAAATAACATGTTACTAAACAATGAAAGGGTTAACATTGAGGTCAAGGAGGAAATCAAACATACCTTGAGACAAATGAAAACAAAAACAAAACGACCCAAAATCTGTGGGATACGGCACAAGTAGTCTTAAGAGAGAAATTCATAGCAATACAAGCCAACCTCAAGAATCAAGAAAAATCTCAAATAAACAAGCTAACCTTACATGTAAAAGATCCAGAAAAGGAAAGCAAAGAGAACCCAGAGTGAGTAGAAGGAAGGAAATGATAAAGATCAGAGTGGAAATCAAAGAAATAGACTCTTAGGAAATGCAAAGGATCATGAAACCAAGAGCTGATTCTTTGAAAAGATAAACAAAATAGATAAACTTTTAACCCAAGTCATTAAGGAAAAAAGAGATATCAGTGGGGTCCGGCCCGGTGGCTCAGGCGGTTAGAGCTCCGTGCTCCTAACTCCGAAGGCTGCCGGTTCGATTCCCACATGGGCCAGTGGGCTCTCAACCACAAGGTTGCCAGTTCAATCCCTCGAGTCCCGCAAGGGATGGTGGGCTCTGCCCCCTGCAACTAAGATTGAACACGGCACCTTGAGCTGAGCTGCCTCCCGGATGGCTCAGTTGATTGGAGCACGGGCTCTCAACCACAAGGTTGCCAGTTCAATTCCTCGACTCCCGCAAGGGATGGTGGGCAGCGCCCCCTGCAACTAAAAATTGAACACGGCACCTTGAGCTGAGCTGCCGCTGAGCTCCCGGATGGCTCAGTTGGTTGGAGTGCACCCTCTCAACCACAAGGTTGCCGGTTCGACTCCCTCAACGGATGGTGGGCTGTGCCCCCTGCAACTAGCAACGGCAACTGGACCTGGAGCTGAGCTGCGCCCTCCACAACTAAGACTGAAAGAACAACACCTTGAAGCTGAACAGAACCCTCCACAACTAAGATTGAAAGGACAACAACTTGACTTGGGGAAAATAAATAAATAAATAAATAAATAAATAAATAAATAAATAAATAAAAAGAGATATCAGTGAAATGGTATGGTTCTTGACTATTTCTGTTTGACTTATTTCGCTTAGCATAATAACCTCAAGATCCAACTATGTTGTTGCAAGTAGCACTATTTCATCTTCTGTTATGGCAGAATAGTATTCCATTGTGTATATATACCACATCTTCTTTATCCAATCATCTCTTGAAGAAAGAACCAAAAACTCATAGACATAGAGAATAATCTAGTGGTTACCAGAGGGTAAGCGGGAGGAGGTGGTAGATGAGTGTAAGTGGGATCAAATATATGGTGATGGAAAGAAAACTGACTCTGGGTGGTGAACACACAATGTGATATATAGATGATCTATTACAGAATTGTACACTTGAAACCTATGTAACTTTACTAACCATTGTCACCCCAATAAACTTTAATTAAAAAATAAAAGAAACAAAAACAGAGAAACAACCCAAATAAATAAACTTACAAGTGAAACAGGAGAAATGACAACTGTCAACACTAAATACAAAGGATTATAAGAAAATACGTTGAACAATTATGTGCCAACTATTGGACAATCTGGAAGAAATAGATAAATTCCTAGAAATACATGATCGTCTAAGCCTGAATCAAGAACAAACAGAAAATCTCAACATACCAATTACTACTTACAAAATTGAATCAGTAATTTAAAATACTCCCAAAAAACAAAACTCCTGGACCAGATGGCTTCACAGGTGAATTTTCAAAAACATTCAAAGAAGAATTAGCACCTATCTTTTCCAAACTATTCCAAAAAATTCAAGAAGAGGGATGGCTTCCATCCCTCATTTTGCAAGACCACCATTATCCTAATTCCAAAACCAGACAAAGACATTATAGGAAAGAGAGAGAGAGAGAGAGAGAGAGAGAGAGAGAGAGAGAGAGAGAAGGGGAGGGGAGGGGAGGGGAGAGGAGGGAAGGGGAAGAGAGGGGAGAAGAGAAAGAGAAAGAGAAAGAGAAAGAAGGAAAGAAGGGAAGGGAAGGGAAGGGAAGGGAAGGGAAGGGAAGGAAAGGGAAGGAAAGGAAAGGAACGAAAAGAAAAGAAAAGAAAAGAAAAGAAAAGAAAAGAAAAGAAAAGAAAAGAAAAGAAAAGAAAAGAAAAGAAAAGAAGAAAGAAAATTAGAGTCTGATATGCCAGATGAACATAGACTCAAAAATCCTCAACATAATATTTGCAAAATGAATTCAGCAATACATTAAAAAAGATCATACACCACAACAAGAGGGATTTATTCCTAGGATGCAAGGTTGGATCAATATCTGCAAATCAATTAATGTGATACACCACATAAGCAAAATGAAAGATAAAAATCATATGATTGAATCAATAGATTCAGAAAAATCATTTGACAAAATTCAGCATCTATTTATGATAAAAACTTTCAGCAGAGTGAAAATAGAGGGAACATACCTCAATATAATAAAGCAGATTTATTACAAGCCCACAGCTAACATCATTACTCAATGGAGAAAAGCTAAAAGCATTTTTCTTAAGATCATGAACAATGAGATCACATCACAGAAATAGCGGCATGAGGAGTTCTCAAAATCTCCTCTGGGAGATACAACAAATGTAACAGCTATAATTTAAAAAATAATTCCCTGTGCTATACACTGGCATGTCTGAGAGAACTGCAAATTGAATCACCAAAAGGTGGGCAAATTGGGTGAGCAGGGGAGAAGTGAAGGCAGCAGTGCAAAGACATGGGCCCCAGCTGCAGGACACACACTGGAGCATGCTGCAGTCTGGAATTTACCACAGTCAAGGGAGAGGGAAGAATTCAGGCTAAAGCATACCTTCTATGGCTTACAGTCCTTCCTGAGGGATCAGCATATTATACAGTCGAACCCAGTGCTCATGGCAGAGACATCAGAGCAAAGACTGAATATAGAAGGGTGAGAATGGTGGTTTAAATCCTCACTGCGAGGCAAAAAAACACAAAACAAAGATATGGAGGTTGGCCACCTCATCCTCCCAGAGCTTGCTCCACCCCCACCCTCCCAGTGCTAGAAGCAGGCTCCAGAAAAAATGGCAGCAGTATCAGATTAAATAACACAATATCTACAGCCCTGAGAACTGCAGCCCCACAGCCACAGACTCACAGCACAACTAATTCTGAAAAAAGGGAAGGAACTGTAAGAGCAAGACAACTGTGGGCTGGTAGTCACGATTGCTCAGAGCCACAAACACACGAGCTGCCTCTCACAGCCCACCCAGCCCACACATTTCTGGGTAGATCCCCGCAGGGGTAACCAAAGCTATGACACACAGGCCCTGCAGTGGGCTGCAGAGACAGCACTGGTATTTCAGAAGCTCAAAACTCTATTGCCCTCCACATCCCCCAAAAAGGTGGTGCCCAGAGACGCATGTGACCTGCTCACAGACGAGAAGCCTACCATACAGGAAACCCCTCATCACCTGAGAAACTGGAATAGTGCAACAGAAAATAAAACACTAAAACATGAGAGAGAATAAAAGATGAAGCAGGATAAAAAATACAACATTACACCAATACCTACTGGAAAACAAAACAAAGACCTCTTCATAACAGCCTACTACAGAACCCACTCCTGTAGATGCCCAGGAAGAAATATAATAATTCAGTAATTGCCATGAATAACCAAGGTAACAAGGAAGCTCAAAAAGAAAAAGGAAAGTCTCCAGAAAATGAACTTACAGACATGGAAATATGTTAATAAAATGACAAAAAAATTCAAGATTGCAGTTCTGAAAAAACTCAACGAGATGCAAAGAAACACAGACAGACAGCTCGATGAACTAAGAAACACAATCAAAGAACAAAATGAGCATTTTACTAAACAGATTGAAATTTTTTTTTTCAATATTTATTTATTTTTTATTTTTTATTTTATTTTATTAAATTTATTGAGGTGACAATTGTTAGTAAAATTACATAGATTTCAGGTGTACAATTCTGTATTACATCATCTATAAATCCCATTGTGTGTTCATCACCCAGAGTCAGTTCTCCTTCCATCACCATATATTCGATCCCCCTTACCCTCATCTACCACCCCCCACCCCCCACCCCCCTTACCCTCTGGCAACCACTAAACTATTGTCTGTGTCTATGAGTTTCTGTTTCTGGGTATCTACCCAAAAAATCTGAAAACATTTAGAGATAAAGACACGTGTGCTCCAATGTTCATTGCAGCTTTGTTTACGGTGGCCAAGACATGGAAACAACCAAAATGTCCTTCGATAGATGAATGGATAAAGAAGTTGTGGTATATAAACAGATTGAAATTTAAAAACAAGAACCAAATAGAAATTATTAAGATTAAGAACTCAATAAAACAAATGAAGAATGAAATAGAGAGCTTAGATGGTACAGCTGACCAGATGGAAGAAAGAATCAGTGACACTGGAAAGAAGAAGCTGGAAATCTGGAAATGACACAGATGAACGAAGAGAGAGACTTGAGAGTTAAAAGAAATGAAAGAACTCTATAAGTACTTTCTGACTCCATTAGAAAGAACAACATAAGAATAATGGATATACTAGAAGAAAAAAGGGAGAAGGGAACAGAGAGTATATTCAAACAAATAGTCGATGAGAACTTCCCAAATCTGTGGAAAGAACTGGGTCCTTGAATCCAAGAAGCAAATATAACACATAATAACCTCAATCCCAACAGGCCTTCTCCAAGGCACAATGTATTGAAGCTATCAAAAATTAATGACAGAGGAAAGCCCATTAGATAATCAGATTTTTCAGCAAAAACTCTATAAGCCAGGAGGGAGTAGAATAAAATATTCAAACTGTTGAAGGAGAAATTATGATCCAAGAATAATATATCCAGCAAAGATATCCTTAGATATGAAGAAAGATAAAGACTTTTCCAGATATACAGAAGCTGAGGGAATTTTCTAACACATGACATGCACCACAATAAATAATGTAGGAGGCCATTTGACCTGAAACAAAAAACCAAGAGAATACAAAACAATGAGTAGTATTATGAACAGACACACAGAAGCTGGAAATGGCAACCCCTACACACACAAAAAAAACACTATGCACATAAACATAAGGTACAGGGTAAAGGAAAGAAAAAAAAACATTAAAAAAAAACAAAGAAAGTAAAAGGCAACTTGCTACTGCAACTCAGAAATCAACTCATAGCATAAGTTTGGACAACTTGTGACAACAAAAACATGAAAGTGAAAAGAGTAAGGCTCTGAACATACAAAGGGGAATGGAGATAAAAAGTATGCTGAAGAAGAAAAACTACTGTAAATATGAAACATTCTTTTCCATGAACTTAATGGTAACCACTAAAATAAAATAAAAAGAAAATCGGACCTGAAATACATAACATAAAAAAAGAAGGAAAAGAGGGGAAAACTATATAATACCACCACTGAAATAACATACAACATCAAAAAGGTAAAGAAACAATGGAGACAGCGAGCCAAAAGAAAATCAAAGATAGAATGATAGGAAATCCTCATATATCAATAATCACCCTAAGTGGAAATGGACTAAACTCACCAATAAAAAGGCCCAGAGTAGCAGAATGGATCCAAAAAACTAAGCCCGACCATATGCTGCCCACAAGAGACACATTTCAGCTACAAGTACAAATACAGACTCAAAGTGAAAATGTGGAAATAGATACTCCAAGCAAATGGTATTCAGAGAAAAACAGGTGTATCCATACTGATACCATATTAAACAGACTTCAGGATAAAAAATGTAACAAGAAACAAAGATGAATATTTCCTAATGATAAAGGGTACAATGCTACAAGAAGACATAACAGTCATCAATATGTATGACCCCAAACAGGGAGCACCAAAATATACAAAGTAACTATTAACAGAACTAAATGGAGAAATTGACCAAAACGTTATTATAGTAAAGGCTTTAAATACATAATTGACAGCTATGGATAAATCATCCAAACAGAATATAAATGGGAAAATACCAGCCCTAAATGACACATTAGATTAAATGGACATAATTGACATTTATAGAGCACTTGATCCAAGAACATCAGACTCTACATTTTTTTTTAGTGTACATGGAACATTCTCAAGGATAGACCACATATTGGGACATAAAACTAGCCTCAGCAAATTCAAGAAGACTGAAATCATACCAAGCATATTCTCTGATCACAAGGCTTTGAAATTGGATATAACTGCAAAAAGAAAGCAAGAACACCATAAATGTGTGAAGATTAAGCAACATGCTTTTAAAGAACAACTGGGTCAAAGAAGAAATGAGAGTAGTTATCAAAAGACACATAGAAACAAATGAGAATGAAAACACCTCCTATCAAAATTATTGGGATTCAGCAAAAGCAGTTTTAAGAGGTAAATTTATACCACTACAGGCATATCTCAAAAGAGAAGAGAAATCCCAGAAAACCAACCTCACAATACACCTTAAAGAACTAGAAAAACAAGAACAAATGAAACCCAAAGTCAGCAGAATGAAGGAAACAATAAAAAGCAGACCAGAACAAAATGAAATAGAGAACAAAATATGATAGAAAAAAATGCAACAAAGAGCTGTTTCTTTGAAAATATTAATAAAATTGGCAAACCCTTAGATAGACTAAGATAAAAAGAGAAAAGACAAATAAACAAAACCAGAAATGAAAGAGAAGTTACCACAGATGCCACAGACATACAAAGGATCAACAGGAATACTATGAACAACTATATGCCATAAATTTAATAACACAGAAGAAATGGACGAGTTCTTAAAAACATACAGCCTTCCTAGACTGAATTACAAAGAACCAGAAAATCTTAATAGACTGATCAACAGTAAGGAAATTGAATCAGTCATTTGAAACCTCCCCAAAGCAAAAGTCTAGGACCATATGGCTTCCCTAGTGAATTCTACCAAACATTCAAAAGTTTCTAATACCTGCTCTCCTCAAACTTTTCCAAAAAATTAAAGAAGAGGCAATACTCCCTAACTCATTTTATGAGGCAACATTACCCTGATACCAAAACGTGGTAAGGACAACATGGGGGGAAAAAAGGGAAACAAATTACAAACCAATATCTCTGATGAATACAGATGCAAAAATCCTAAACAAAATTCCAGCAAATCGAATGCAACAATGCATTAAAAACATTATACATCTCGGGACTTCCGGAAAAATGGCGGAGTGAGGTGAGCCTCTGTAAAGCTCCCCTGGAATCTACAAAAAATTGAACAACAAAAACTCCACAAAGGACTCCCTGCACAGCAGACAGGCAAGACGAAGAGGCCCACTACCGACTGAAATCACCTACAGGTGGGAGATTCGCGCGAGTGGAGGGAGGAGGAAAGGGAGAAGTGCGCGGAGACGGAGCCGCGCGGGCGCAGGACGCAGACCCAGCTCAGTGCGCCGAGCTCGCTGCTTCCCGGAACTACCGCAGCTGCGGGAGAGGGAAGAACTCGGACTGCTAGGGCTCCGCTTGTGGCCCACGGGGCTGAGGGGACAGCATATAACACGGCTGAACCCAAAGCTCACGGCAGAGACCTCGGAGAAAAGACTGAGGGAAAAAGGCTGAAAACGGTAGTTTAAGCCGCACTGCCGAGCAGAGAACGGAGCCTTAGGCACTGAGACTAGCCGCCCCCTCCCTCCCCTCCCAGAGCTCGCCCCGCCCCACCTGCCCGGTGCTAGAAGCGAAACAGTAGTAGTGTCAGATCAAAACAACAGAAAATTTGCTATTTTGAGAACTGTGTACCGCAGACACAAATTCACAGCCCAACTAATTCCGGCAAAGGGGAGAGAACTGTGGAAGCAGGACCGGCTGTGGTGGTGGTCGCCGCCATTGCTCTGGGCCACCTCTCACAACTCACCCCGCCCCTGACCCCACCTATCTGGGCGGATCCCTGCAGGAGTAAACAGAACTGCTGAAACATACGGGCTCTGAATCAGGAGCTGGAAGAGCTTTGGAACATCAAAAGCTCTCCGCATACCCCCCGGGACACTGCGCCCTGTGAACTAGACGAACTATAAATAGAGGAGAAGCCCGTCTCCCAGGGAATCCCCCCATTGTGTGAGAAGTTGGAATAGTGCAGAGAAAATAGCACTACCGTGTGGGAGAAGAAAAATAAGTTGCAGTTGGAGAAATAATAAAACATTCTACCAACAAGTACTGGCAAACAAAAGAAAGACCTCTTCCTATCAACCTGTTGCAGAAGTCACTCCTGTAGATGTCTAGGAAGAGAAATAGTAAACCAGTAATCGCCATGAATAACCAAGGCAACAAGATAGCTCAGAAAGAAAGTGAAAAATCTCCAGAGAAGGCACTTAAAGATACAGAAATATGTGACTTAAATGACAGAGAATTCAAGATTGCAGTTCTGAAAAAACTCAACGAGATACAAGAAAACACAGATAGGCAGTTAAATGAACTCAGAAACTCAATCAAAGAAGAGTATGAGCATTTTACGAAAGAGATTGAAATCTTAAAAAAGAACCAAATAGAATTTCTGGAGATTAAGAACTCAATAGAAGAAATTAAGAATGAAATAACCAGCTTAGGTAGTAGAGTTGACCAGATGGAGGAAAGAATCAGTGACATCGAAGATAGAAACCTGGAAATGACACAGATAGAAGAAGAAAGAGACTTGAGACTTAAAAGAAATGAAAGAACTCTACAAGAACTTTCTGACTCCATCAGAAAGAGCAATATAAGAATAATGGGCATACCAGAAGGAGAAGAAAGAGAAGGGAACAGAGAATATATTCAAACAAATTGTCGATGAGAACTTCCCAAATTTGTGGACAGAACTGAACCCTCGAATCCAAGAAGCAAATAGAACACCGAGTTACCTCAATCCAAACAGGCCTTCTCCAAGGCACATTGTATTGAAGCTGTCTAAAATCAACGACAAAGAAAGAATCCTCAAGGCAGCCAGGGAAAAGAAGACGGTAACATACAAAGGAAAGCCCGTTAGATTATCATCAGATTGTTCAGCAGAAACTCTACAAGCCAGGAGGGAGTGGAACCAAATATTCAAACTATTGAAAGAGAGAAATCATGAGCCAAGAATAATATATCCAGCAAAGATATCCTTTAGATATGAAGGAGGAATAAAGACCTTTCCAGACATACAGAAGCTGAGGGAATTTTCTAATACACGACCTGCACTACAAGAAATACTAAAGGAGGCTATTCGACCACCATCAACAGGGACAATTTGTGGCAAACAAAACTCAAAAAGGGGGAGAGTGAAGGCCTGAACCGGAATATGGGAATGGAGAAAGTAAGCGTGCTGAAGAAAATGGAATACTCTAAATATCAAACTTTCTTTTACATAAACTTAAGGGTAACCACTCAAAATAAATCCAGAATTGAAATATATACTGAAATAAAAGAAGAAACAGAGGGAAACATCATAGAATACCACCACACAGAAATAATAGACAACAACAAAAAGGCAAAGAAACAATGGAGACACAGCCTTACCAGAAAACTAAAGATAGAATGACAGGAAATCCTCACATATCAATAATCACCCTAAATGTAAATGGACTGAACTCACCAATAAAAAGGCACAGAGTAGCAGATTGGATCAAAAAACTAAACCCAACCATATGCTGTCTCCAAGAGACACATCTCAGCTACAAGGACAAGCATAGACTCAAAGTGAAAGGGTGGAAATTGACACTCCAAGCAAATGGTACCCAGAGAAAATCAGGTGTAGCCATAATGATATCAGATGAAACAGACTTCAAGGTGAAAAAGATAACAAGAGATAAAGATGGACATTTCATAATGGTGAAGGGGACTGTACAACAAGAAGACATAACAGTCATCAATATTTATGCCCCCAATCAGGGAGCACCGAAATACACCAAGCAACTACTAACAGAACTAAAGGGAGAAATTGACCAAAACACAATTATACTAGGGGACTTAAATACATCATTGACAGCTATGGATAGATCATCCAAACAGAAAATAAATAACGAAACAGTAGCCCTAAATGACACATTAGATGAAATGGACATAATTGACATTTATAGAGCACTTCATCCTAAAACATCAGACTATACATTCTTTTCTAGTGTACACGGAACATTCTCAAGGATAGACCATATATTGGGACATAAAATCAGTCTCAGCAAATTTAAGAAGATTGAAATCATACCAAGCATATTCTCTGATCACAAGGCTTTGAAACTGGACATCAACTGTAAAAAGAAAGCAGGAAAAAACACAAATACATGGAGATTAAACAACATACTTTTAAAGAACGACTGGGTCAAAGAATAAATTAGAGGAGAGATCAAAAGATACACAGAAACAAATGACAATGAAAATACATCCTACCAAAATTTCTGGGATGCAGCGAAAGCAGTTTTAAGAGGGAAATTTATCTCATTACAGGCCTATCTCAAGAAACAAAAAAACTCCCAAATGAATAACCTTGTTACACCTAAAAGAACTAGAAAAAGAAGAACAAGTAAAACCCAAGATTAGCAGAAGAAAGGAAATAACAAAAATTAGAGCAGAACTAAATGAAATAGAGAACAAAAAGACATTAGAAAAAAATTAATGTGACAAAGAGCTGGTTCTTTGAAAAGATTAACAAAATTGACAAACCCTTGGCTAGACTTACTAAGATAAAAAGAGAGAAGACACTGATTAACAAAATCAGAAACGTAAAAGGGGAAGTTGTCACAGACACCACAGAAATACAAAGGATCATCCAAGAATACTATGAAGGACTATATGCCACCAAATTCAACAACCTAGAAGAAATGGACAAGTTCTTAGAAACATATAGCCTTCCTAGACTGAATCATGAAGAACTGGAAAACCTAAACAGACCGATCACCAGTAACAAAATTGAATCAGTCATCCAAAACCTTCCCAAAAGCAAAAGTCCGGGACCAGATGGCTTCACTAGTGAATTCTACCAAACCTTCAAAGAGGATCTAATATCAATTCTGCACAAATTCTTCCAAAAAATTGAAGAAGAGACAATACTCCCTAACCCATTTTATGAGGCCAATATTACCCTGATACCAAAACCTGGTAAGGACAGCACATAAAAAGAAAACTACAAACCAATATCTCTGATGAATACGGATGCAAATATCCTAAATAAAATTCTAGCAAATCGAACACAACAATGCATTAAAAAGATTATTCATCACGACCAAATGGGGTTCATCCCCGGGGCACAAGGATGGTTCAACATACGCAAAACCATCAATGTGATACATCACATAAACAAAATAAAGGACAAAAATCATATGATTATATCAATTGTTGCCGGAAAAGCATTGACAGGATACAACATCCATTTATGTTTAAAACACTTAATAAAATGGGTATAGAAGGAAAATACCTTAACATAATAAAGGCCATATATGACAAGCCCTGTGCTAATCTCATAATTAATGGAGAAAAATTGAAGCCCTTTGCTCTACGTTCAGGAACACGACAGGGATGTCCCCTATCACGTCTGCTTTTCAACATAGTGTTGGAAATCCTTGCCAGAGCAATCAGGCAAGAGAAAGAAATAAAAGGCATCCAAATTGGGAATGAAGAAGTTAAATTATCACTCTTTGCAGATGACATGATGCTATATATACAAAACCCTAAAGACTCCACCAAAAAGCTATTAGAAACAATCAACGAATACAGTAAAGTTGCTGGCTACAAAATCAACGCACAAAAGTCCATTGCCTTCCTATATACCAACAATGAAATCTCAGAAAAAGAAATACAAAAAACAATTCATTTTGCAATGGCAACAAAAAGAATAAAATACCTAGGAATAAACTTAACCAAGGATGTGAAAGACCTATATGCTGAAAATTATAAGACTTTTTTGAAAGAATTTGAAGAAGACACAAAGAAATGGAAAGACATTCCGTGCTCATGGATTGGAAGAATCAACATAGTTAAAATGGCCATATTACCCAAAGCAATATACAGATTCAATGCAATCCCCATCAAAATCCCAATGGCATATTTTAAAGAAATAGAACAAAAAATCATCAGATTTGTTTGGAACCACAAAAGACCCCGGATAGCCAAAGCAATCTTAAGAAAAAAGAACTATAATGGAGGTATCACACTTCCTGACTTTGGCTTGTACTACAGTGCCACAATAATCAAAACAGCATGGTATTGGCAGAAAAACAGACACATAGACCAATGGAATAGAATTAAGAACACAGAAATAAAACCACATAAATATGGACAGATAATTTTTGACAAAGAAGCTGAAAACATACAATGGAGCAAAGACAGCCTCTTCAATAAATGGTGCTGGGAGAATTGGATAGCCACGTGCAAAGGAATGAAACTGGCCTGCTATTTGTCACCATGTACCAAAATTAATTCAAAATGGATCAAAGACTTAAGCATAAGACCTGACACAATAAACTGCATAGAAGAAAACATAGGTACTATACTTATGGATCTTGGGTTCAAAGAGCATTTTATGATTTTGACTCCAAAGGCAATGGAAGTAAAAGCTAAAATAAACGAATGGGACTATATGAAACTTAAAAGCTTCTGCACAGCAAAAGAAACCATTGACAAAATAAAGAGGCCACCAACTGAATGGAAGAAGATTTTTGCAAACAGTGCCTCCGATAAGGGGCTAGTATCCAGAATATACAAGGAACTCATGCAACTCAACAACAAAAAACAAACAACCCAATTGAAAAATGGGCAGAGGACTTGAAGAGACATTTCTCCAAAGAGGACATACAAATGGCAAATAGACATATGAAAAAATGCTCAACATCACTAATCATCAGAGAAATGCAAATCAAAACCACAATGAGATATCACCTCACCCCAGTCAGAATGGCGATCATCAACAAGACAAATAGTAACAAATGTTGGAGAGGCTGTGGAGAAAAAGGAACCCTCAGACACTGTTGGTGGGAATGCAGACTGGTGCAGCCATTATGGAAGGCGGTGTGGAGGTTCCTCAAAAAATTACGAATAGAATTGCCATATGACCCAGCAATCCCTCTCCTGGGTATCTACCCAAAAAATCTGCAAACATTTAGAGATAAAGACACGTGTGCTCCAATGTTCATTGCAGCTCTGTTTACGGTGTCCAAGACATGGAAACAATCAAAATGTCCTTCGATAGATGAATGGATGAAGAAGTTGTGGTATATATACACAATGGAATAGTATTCGGCGGTAAGAAAACATGATATAGGAACATTTGTGACAACATGGATGGATCTTGAGAGTGTAATGCTGAGCGAAATAAGTCAAACAGAAAAAGCAGAGAACCATGTGATTTCACTGATATGTGGTATATAAACCAAAACAACAAAAGAACAAGACAAACAAATGAGAAACAGAAACTCATAGACACAGAAAATAGTTTAGTGGTTGCCAGAGGGTAAGGAGGGTGGGGGGTGGGGGGTGGGAGATGAGGGTAGGGGGGATCGAATATATGGTGATGGAAGGAGAACTGACTCTGGGTGATGAACACACAATGGGATTTATTGATGATGTAATACAGAATTGTACACCTGAAATGTATGTAATTTTACTAACAATTTTCACCCCAATAAATTTAATTAAATAAAATTGAGAAAAAAAAAGAATTTACACCTGAAATCTATGTAATTTTACTAACAATTGTCACCTCAATAAATTTAATAAAAAAAAGAAAAAAGAAAAAAAAATAAAATAGAAGTCAAGAACTCTTCTATGATCCATAAGAGAGAGGAAAACACAGGGCAAATCACTGCTCCCAAGATTGGAGAGAGGTAAATACAGGGAGTCTTGTCTTAAGAACAGAGACGCATGAGTAGAAACCATCACAGGAGCCAGTGCTGAGGTAGAAAAACCTGAACTGTAATTGTTGAGGGCTCAGTATGGAAACTCTGACAGTGAAAGATTCCAGGGGTACCCAGTCATAAGGGAATCCCCCAATTTTGTGAGATTTACCTCCAGGGACTGGACCAGATTCCTTCAGCAAATAGCAGGGGAAATTCCTTCTGCATCCAGCAGAGGCAGAGCAAAAGGAACCATTTTAAAATACATTTTCTAAGGCCAGGCCTCAGGAAAAACTAGTTAACCAGAGCCTAACCTGTTAGGATATTATCAGAACTTAACGTACCTGGGAGAAGTGAGAAATACAACTCAAGCTCACTCTAGCCAACCTCTACCACATTAGGAGGGAGAAAAAAAAACGGAGAAATGTTTGAGAAGTTCACAGTCCAGAGGCAAGTACCCAACGTGGGGGAGAGTAGGGGAAAGTTGTTCTCTCATGCAGTAATGGTAGGAGCTTAAATTGATACTGCCTTTTTGAAGGGCAGCCAGGAAATACACATGAACGTAGAAAATGTTCATACTCTTTAACCCTACTATTCCAATTTTAGCAAATATGGTATCTCTTGAAGGCAAAATTATGCATTCGAGTATGTTAAATGCTAAATTGTTTGTGATAGGAAAAAAAAAAGGGAAAACCTAAATGTTTACCAGTAGGTAAATGGTTAAGTAAGTACAGTGCATCAATACCATGGGATATTTTGCATTTGTTGAGCTAGATCTATGTGTCTGGATATAAACAATTTTGGAAATAAATTATTAAGATAAAGTATATTGTAAAAAAAAAAAAAAAAAAAAAAGAAGGAGAACTCACTCTGGGTGGTGAACACATAATGCAATATATAGATGGTGTATCATAGAAATGTACTCGTGAAACCCGCATAATTTTACTAACCAATGTCACCCCAAGAAATGTAATAAATAAAAAGTTTAAAAATTGAGATCCACAAAAAAAAGAAAAGAAAGAATTGTGCACAACCAATACTAAAAGCTGAAAAACTTTTCCTTGCACTATAAAAATTTTCAATAAACAATAAATAGATACAACTTATTGCTGGATGAAAAAAACATTTAAATAAATAAATAATAAATTCAAAGTGTCAGTTATGGTTATAAATTTGTGCAATTATAAAAGAGATTAATGCACATTTTGAGCTTGATGTTGATGTATCAAACTCAGTCTTTCTGTCTTTCTCTCATACACATGCACACACACACACATACACACCTCATACATTTTCCACTGTCATTATCATCAAAATATACCTAAAAATACCAATATGTCTGTCCAAATTACATCTTCAACACTCTTGCAACCTGAAGCATTCAAAACATTTTTGATGAGTAATTACAAAATATTTCCACCAAAAGCCAATTACTTTTTAAATTATTTATTTTTCCAGTTACAGTTGACATTCAATATTATTTTATATTAATTTCAGGTGTACAGCACAGTGGTTAGATATTTGTATAATTTATGCAGTGATTTCCACCCCCCCATTAGTCTGGTACCCACCTGACACTGTACATACATATTTCCCCAAAAATAAGACTTCGCCAGACCATGAACTGTAATGCATCTTTTGGAGCAAAAATTAATGTAAGACCCAGTATTATTATATTATATTATATTATATTATATTATATTATATTATATTATATTATATTATGTCAGGTAGTATATTATATTATATTACCTGGTGTTATATTATATTATATAAGACCTGGTATTATATTATATTATATTATTATATAATTTCAGGTCTTATATTAAAATAATACTGGGTCTTATCTTAATTTTTGCTCCAAAAGACGCATTAGAGCTGATGGTCCAGCTAGGTCTTATTTTCAGGGAAACACGGTAGTTGTTGCAGCATTACTAACTATATTCTCTATGCTGTGCTTTATATCCCCGTGACTGTTTTATAACTACCAATTTTCTATTTCTCAATCCCTTCACCTTTTTCGTCCAGCTCCCCAAGCTCCTTCCCATCTGGCAACCATCAGTTTATTCTCTGCATCTATGAGTCTGTTTCTGTTTTGTTTGTTCATTTATTTTGTTCTTTAGATTCCACATATATGTGAAATCATATGGTATTTGTCTTTCTCTGTTTGACTTATTTCACTTAGCTTAATACCCTCTTGGTCCATCCATATTCTCACAAATGGTAAGATTTCATTCTTTTTTTTTTAATTTTATTTTATTAAATTTATTGGGGTGACAATTGTTAGTAAAACATTTGTGACAACATGGATGGATCTTGAGAGAGTAATGCTGAGCGAAATAAGTCAGACAGAAAAAGCAGAGAACCATGTGATTTCACTGATATGTGGTATATAAACCAAAAACAACAAAAGAACAGGACAAATGAGAAACAGAAACTCATAGACACAGACAATGGTTTGGTGGTTGCCAGAGGGTAAGGGGGGTGGGGGGGGAGGTGAGGGTAAGGGGGATCCAATATATGGTGATGGAAGGAGAACTGACTCTGGGTGATGAACACACAATGGGATTTATAGATGATGTAATACAGAACTGTACACCTGAAATCTATGTAATTTTACTAACAATTGATTTCATTCTTTTTTATGGCCAAGTAATATTACACATCTTCTTTATCCAATTGTATACTGATGGGCTCTTGTGTTGCTTCCATATCTTGGCTATTGTAAATAGTGCTGCAATGAACATAGGGGGTGTATACATCTTTTCAAATTAGTGTTTGGGATTTCTTCAGATAAATACCCAGAAGTAGAATATCTGGGTAATATGGAAGTTCTATTTTCAATTTTTTGAGGAACCTCCAAACTGATTTCCATAGTGTTGCACCAATTTGCAATCCCATCAACAGTGCATTAGTGTTCCCTTCTATCAGCATCTTTGACAACACTTATTTGTTAATTAATTGATGATAGCCATCCTGACAGGTGTGAGGTGATAGCTCATTGTGGTTTTAATTTGCATTTCTCTGATGATTAGTGACATTGAGGTTCTTTCCATATGTCTACATCCCAACTTTGTTCTGCATCCTTACTGTGGGCATAAACTCAGTGTCTAATTTTAATTAGACATCTTACATATTTGTGATGAAACTTATAAGGGGCTATCAGTGTGAAAGTGGGAGTGACATAGATGAAACACATACCCAATGATGGAAAAACTCCAGAAAGCTTGTCTTCCCAGAAGGTGATTCTCGTGCAGGGTCTCAGCTTCCGCTGCCCGCACAAGAACGCAAGATGTGGTGAGGCTAAAAAGGAACAGGGTGTTCATACCACAAGTTCTTGCTGGTGGCTGGGTTGGAGATACAGGAAACAAGAGCCACTATCTGCTGTCCGCTTCTCTGCCAACCAAGCAACCCCCTAGTGTAGCCATGGCAGTTATATCAGTGGCTAATGGCTAACCGGTAACAGCTGATGGCCAACTAGTCATAGCTGATGGCCATCTACTACCCGAGCCAGCACCTTTCCATGTGAGGCCAAGAGCCTGGAAACTGCTCTTTGGACTCTGTCCCCACACTCCACCCCTACAGGGTCTCGCCTCACAATCTACACGACAAGCGACTTCCGCGAGGGTCCCTGTGCCATATTAGCCTATAGGCACCTATGGGCAGAAATAAATAGTAGTCATAGGAACCAACAATGGTAAATCCCTTCCATCTGGGAAGATACATGCTAGCTTTTTGTCCTGGGAAAGGAGGGTCACTGCCACCAGCACCTTTCCCAGTTTGTGGTACCAGACCTTATGGCAGTGCTTGGGGTCCCTTGCGTAGTTTCAACATGTAGCAGAACAGGGGACCTCATAATAGGCCATAGTGAGAGCACACAGGTTCCCTGCAAAATCATCCCGGCATCAGGACCTCCATAAACCACAGTCACTTATGGTGCCCACTCGGCCACCACCCCTGGCGTCACTTGAAAATCATATGGCAGACAAGCACCCCATCGGGATATCAGGCCCAACCACCGACAGTGGGGGCTTATGACCCACCAGGGTCAAGTCCCATTGCTGCCGTTCCCCTGCTTTCAAGCATGTGGTTGCTGGCAGCAAAATGTTTCCATTTCTGCTGTAGCCTGGCTTTAACAGAGTCTCACTTGTAGTAACCTGTAACTGAATGGGAGGGCCTTCCGATGTAGCAGAGCTTCTACTGGTGCGGGCCCTCCCTTCCGTGGTCTCTCATTCAGGACTCTCAGGACATCCCATAGACGCCAGGCCCAGTCATGTATCGTGGGAGGGAGTTTTGACAGCTGGAGGCCTTGCTTCAAAAGGCCATTATAGCGTTCAATCATGCCAGCTGCTTGTGGGTTATACAGGGTATGAAACAACCATTGCACGTCCATCCTGGAAGCCCAGCACTGCACTTCTTGCCCCGTAAAATGGGTACGTACCCCTGTCACTTTCAATGACCTGGGGGCACCCATAGAGGGTGCACAGCCATGTAAGAGCAACCACTGTATGCCGCTGATCCGCAGCCAGACATGGCCAAGCAAACATCAACCCCGTAGCAGTGTCCACTGCTGTGAACGCATATATAGCATTGCGGGCCTTAGGCAGGGGTCCAATGTAATCCACTTGCCAGCGAGTGAGGGGCACCCTCCCTCGCGTAATCTGCTGTGTCTCCCAGGGGAGCCTCCGCCTTTGGGGGCTGTCCTGGGCACAGACGGCACAGTCATAGCAGGCATCTGCTATCTCCTCCCATTTCAAAGGCAGACCCCAGCATCTGCTCACCTGCCACATGGTTCGGCTCCCAGCGTGCAGCAATTTCCTATGCAGCCAATGGGCCACATCAGTGACAGGAGCCCGTTCTAACCATCAGACCCATGCTAGGGCATCTGCTTCATCATTACCTGGGGACACTAAGGGGGAGTGACCTGTGACATGCATTAGGGTCACCTCCTTTCTCTGCCCTACATCCCACAGGTCCTGCCACATGGCTTGACCCCACAGTGGATGTTGTCCTACCAGTCAGTTTTGGTGTTTCCATGTAGGGAGCCACAACGTTAGGCCCCGGAACACTGCCCAGCTGTCAGTACACATAACTAGAGGCCCTGGCTCATGGCTAATTATCATCCACACAGCCCATAGCTCAGCCCACTGGCTACTCTGGCCCATCCCAGTATCCAACCAAATGGTATTTGTTTTAGGCTGCACACCAATAACTGTCCAAATGGCTGTAACTCCCCTGTTAGAACCATCAGTAAACCAGGCATCTTCAGATACTGAGGGTTGTCCTTCTCTGTAGGGCAAGGGCTCCAAGTCCTTCCCCTCTAGGTAGAGTGCTTGGCTCAGCCTTGGCTACAAGCTCCACAGGCCCACAGACTTCCTGTAGCTCTGTGCTCAAAGGGCTTGAACTAAGAGTGCTATGCTGCTCCAAGTAGGCACCTCATTTGGTGAGGGTGGTGGTCTATGTCACCCCCATTTTGGGTCCTTGGGTCCACGTATGGACCCACCTCTGGACAGGATAATTTGTTCAAACCAACACCTGAGCCATCCCTGTGATGACTTCTGTGGCCACTAGCGCTGTGCACACAGCAGCCAGCTGTTTCTCTATCAGAGAGTAGCGAACTTCCGCTCCTTTCCACAGTTGGGACCAAAATCCCACTCGTGACCAGAGACACTCCTGCCGTTGCCAGAGGCCCTAACCATACCCCTCCTGGGTTATGTGAACATCAAGTTCGAATGGGTGACCAGGGTCTACTACTTGCAGAGCCTGTGCCTGCTGCACTGCCCGTTTCGTGGCAACAAAGTCTTGCTCTATAGCCTCTGTCCAATTCCATGAGGCCCCCTTTTTTATCAATTTATACAAGGGCTTTGCCATTTGTGCTAAATGGGGTACAAACACCCGCCAATACCCCAGCAGACCCAAATATGTCTGTAGTTGGGAGACCTTGGTCAGTCGGCGAAATGCTTGTACTTTATCAATAATCACCTCAGGTATGACCTTTGTCTTACCTGACCACACAACACCCAAAAACTTGATGGATAAGCCAGAGCCTTGGACCTTTTCCTCATTCATCACCCAGCTATGTGACTTCAGGTGGCGGAGAAGAGAGGGAACTTCTTGTTCTAAATCTGAAAGAATCAGAAGTTAGTAGCACGTCATGATAAAGAAGTTGTGGTATATATACACAATGGAATACTATTCGGCAGTAAGAAAAGATGATATAGGAACATTTGTGACAACATGGATGGATCTTGAGAGAGTAATGCTGAGCGAAACAAGTCAGACAGAAAAAGCAGAGAACCATGTGATTTCACTGATATGTGGTATATAAACCAAAAACAACAAAAGAACAAGACAAACAAATGAGAAACAGAAACTCATAGACACAGACAATAGTTTAGTGGTTGCCAGAGGGTAAGGGGGGCGGGGGGTGGGGGGTGGGAGATGAGGGTAAGGGGGATCGAATATATGGTGATGGAAGGAGAACTGACTCTGGGTGATGAACACACAATGGGATTTATAGATGATGTAATACAGAATTGTACACCTGAAATCTATGTAATTTTACTAACAATTGTCACCCCAATAAATTTAATTAAAAAAAAAAGAAAGAAACAGGACCACAGAGGACAGGTGATCCCACTGTGCCAAGTACTGGGCTATGAGCCCATTGCAGATAGTGGGGCCGTGCAAGTAAGTATCCCTGTGGAAGGAATTGAAAAGTCCATTGCCACCCAACCCAAGTAAAACAAACTGCTCTTGACACTCAGGTGCAATGTCAATGGAGAAAAAATATTTGCCAAGTCCACTACATAGTGATACATTCCTAGGCGGACAGTCAGATGATCTATCAAATCATGAATTGAAGGCACTGCAGTGTGCAAGGGTGGCATCACCTTATTTAACTCCCTATAGTCCACAGTCATTTGCCAGGTCCCATCTGGCTTCTTGACAGGCCATACTGGGGAGTTAAAGGGACTGTGCGTTGGCCTCACAATATGTGCCTTCTCCAATTCCAATATTGTACGACCAATCTCCTCCTGCCCTCCTGGCAGGTGGCACTGTCACAATGTAACCACGCATCAGGGCTGTGGCAACACTTGAGGAGGGTGGTGAGCATGCCCGCGTGTCACCGCTTTCACCACCCAGATCCGGAGACAGAACTCTCCTACCGACGTCTGTAAGCTGAGGCCATGTAGCATGTCCATTCCTAGGATATATTCCGGAACGGGGGAGACATACCCATTGTAGGTATGGGGTGGGGAGGGAAAGCCTTCCTATACCCAGTGATAAGGAAACAGTTTTTACTGTCAATCTTTCCCCCCCGTAGACATCAATGCAGATTGCTGGTTCAGGGAACAGTTCCGGGTTCCCATAAACAAGACTGCAGTTTGCACTGGTGTCAACTAGGGCCAAAACCCTCTGCACATTAGAAGGGGACCAATGTAAGTACAGTTCCATGTGGGGTCTCTGTTCCCCGCCCATCCCCTCTGACCAGGTACCTTGCTCCCCCCAATCAAGCTGAAAGGAGTCGGCTTCAAGCGGCCCCATGAAGTCCCAAAGGAACACAGGTCGCACTTTCCCAGACTTCCCCTTTGGGTTTTGCTGGAAGCTGTTCTAGACACAACTGTTTCCAAAGTTCCAACAAGAGTGTATTGGGTTGTCGGTCTATTTTTTCCCGATCAACCCCTGCGGCCACAAGCTCATGCCACATCTGTGTGTGTGTTACTCTCTGATGCCCACGACCTCGCCCCCTTACTTTTGACTTGGACTTCTAGGTCTTAACTTCTCAGACTTCCTGTCTTAACTTCCCTTGCTGCCAGCTTTCAACATCCCCCAGGGTGGCCACGGCGATGGTAACTTCATGGATCTGCTGCCCCACACAGGGCGTAAGAATGGCAACCAAACATCCAAAAGCACTTGCAGGGGCAGTATCCAAAACCAGATCTCTCATGCTGGTTGTAAAATGCTCGTCATCCAGCCCCCACATATTAGGGTTGAAAATAGCATGTCTCATACCCATTTCACAGATGATTTGAGTAAGTTCCGTATATGACTGCCATTGACTCACAGTGTCTGGCAGCTCGCTAGCCTGTCCCCATACTGTGCGTACTGCAGCAGTGAGCCACTCCATTAGAGAATGGTTGCACTGGTCTTGGGCCAACCTATGGCAATACTATAACTTTTGTCATAGGGACAGATGCACTGTCATGAAGGCTAGATTTTCCATCTCGCCTGGGCAGCAGAGAATGCTGTCTGCCCCCTCATCCCATAAACATAGCAGCCAAGATGAGATAGGCTCTCCAAGGAGCTGTGGGCACCACCTCCTCAACTCCTGCAACTCAGTGGGCATATAAGGGGTGTAGGTTGTGAACTCAGTCACTGCTGGGTTGCTGACAGCAATGCCCCTGGGGCCCAAAGGTTGCTCATGCTTTACCTTTTGCTTCATGATGGGCTGGGCGTGGGGGTTGGGAGCTACATTGTCTCCACTCGCGTCATCCACCTCTGGCTCAGAGTCTCCACTGTAGGGCTCCTCCTCTAACAGGCGGACCCGAGCTTCCAGCGCCTCCCACTGGGATTGCTGGTCCCACACCTGGGCTATTCCAGCAAGTGCTTCCTCCGAATTATAACACAACGCAGTGAGAACCTCCTCTAACTGTCAGTCCCCAGCTTCCAGCACCTCCCACTGGGGCTTCTGATACCCCATAGCCATCAATGCAGATTGCTAGTCCTGCACCTGGGCTATTTCATTAAGTGCATCTTCTGTGTTACGATGCAATACGATGAGGAACATCTAGCCCACATGGCCGGCTGTACCCTTTGCCTCTTCGGGCAACCACTCAGCTAGAACCTACAGGGCCCTCTCCACGCTGGCCGGAGAGCCATCCATGTCCTCCCACCCCTCCTCGGGGGTACAACTCCTGAGAACAGTGGCTACCAGATACCACACACTGTGTGGGGGTCACATGTCCTCCTGCCCAGTCAGACAGCATTCCTACCTGGCAGGAATCCTGCTCGCCATGCCAGGTGTCCAACTGGGTAGATGCCTCCGTGTAAAATGTGTACAACTCTAGGAGCCCATGGCAGCAGCAGACCACTCAAAGGAAGACAACACTTGCTTTGGCCAATAGGGTGGCGTGCCATCTGGAGGCTTGAGAGGACCACCAATTCACTGAGAGGTCACGTTTCTCCCATGCAGATCATGTTTCCTGTTCCTGGTGCCACTCCTCATGGGCTTCCTGAGACTGAGTGTTCACATGCACAAACCTCTCTGCCATCCTTCAGAGAGTTTTGGCTGGCACCATACCCTGCTTGTGAAACTGAGTTTTCATGCATATGAACTGCTCCATTACCCCTTTGAAAATCTGGCTGGCACCATACCCTGTTCACTGTGCCATGTGTCATGCAGGGTCTCAGCTCCCACTCCCCACACAAGAATGCAGCATATGGTGAGGCCAAAAAGGAACACCAACAGAGCCATGGATAGGGGGTTCATACCACTATTTCTCACTGGTGGGTGGGTTGGAGATACAGGAAGCAGGAGCCACAATCTGCTGTCCACTTCTCTGCCAACCAACCAACTGCCTAGCATAGCCATGGCGGTTATATTAGTGGCTAAAGGCCAACCGGTAACAGCTGATGGGCACCTAGTCACAGCTGATTGCCATCTACTACCTGAACCAACACCTTTCCACGTGAGGCTGAGAGCCTGGAAACTGCTCTCTGGTATTCTGTCCCCACAGTGATCTTCATATTACAGAAGACAGTGAAAGGAACACTCCTGAGAGGCCTTTTTTAGCTCATGCCAGTGACTTCAATTAGGGCCGCTCCCACGAAAGACTATCCATGCCTGTCAGCCCCAGGAAGAGGGCTTAAGCCAAATCCAACAAGTTCAATCAGTTTCAGCTTCACAAAGGCAGAAAAATATCCAGCTAGAATGGTCTTCATGAGATAGCACTTTTATATATGCTTAGGGTATTTAAAAAAATAAAAACAAGATCCCTCTGTTTGCATCTAATCTGCTCATTGCAATAACACATTCATAAAACAGTGCAAATGTGTTTAATAGGCCATTCTGAGCAGCTGTTTAATGATCCATGGTGTTAAATGAAAACTACAGGTGTTCCAAATGCAAACCTTATGGCTCAGGGCCTCCCTTATTACTGCTCAACAATTCGCAGCCAACTGCTCTTAGGCTGCACAAAGAATTGCCACTGTCATTACTACATTAGTCTTAATTTCATTATCTGCCTAGGAGTTTTCCCCAAAATAAAAAACCTGGTTGACATGGGAAAGCATAACAGTGACAAACTAAAAGGGAAAGAGAACACAAACCACTGCCTGTCCAACCTTAAGCAGCCCTTAGTTAAGGGGCAAAGAGCCAGTTCAAATTTATAGATAATATAATACAGAATTGTACACCTGAAATCTACGTAATTTTACTAACAATTGTCACCCCAATAAATTTAATAAAATTAAATTTAAAAAAAAAAAGGTTCAGCCCCTTGAGGAATCTTCCAGAGTGACTTGTTGGCCAAACTGAGCAGTCTTGCTGAAACTACTGGTGTTTGTGAGGATTTTATTGACTCTTTGTCATGATTCTCCATGATTTATTACCTTGCTATGCCAAATTACCAGAAAGCTACATAACTGGGCCCTATCACTCTGACTTCTGCTTTTGCACAACTATAAATTTTACCTCACATCTTCAGTTTTCCCTGAGGATACATATAATAAGCAGCAAAGGAAGAAGCCTTCTGTATTTTGTGTGAAATTATCTATAGCATCATTCATTACATAGCTCAATGCCGCTTACATAAAGATGTCTAAGACAAATTCAATTAGAGCTCAGGAACAAGTTTATCTTTCCATGTCAATGGGTATTCTTTATTCTACAAAACTAGTAGTTCTCAATTCTGGCTGCTCATTAGAATCATCTAATAGTAAACATATTCACATGCCAGCTCCAACCAGTTAAATTTGGATTTCTAGGAGTGGGCTCTGAGCAAGGCTATTGAGTTGTGCAGCTCTAGGGGGTCACATTCATAATGTGTTTTGCCAAGCTCCAGGATTATATTCTGCAGCCAAGATTGAGAACCACTACCCCAGAAAACAAGAGTTTTACACTCACTGCTTTTGCCTCTTTGTTTTGGGTACTAAGAAGCTCAAAATTAATTATGTTGAATTGCAGTAGTTTTCTTCTGCCAGAATTTTTCAATATAATTTTCCCTTTGGATCCCCTTGCATTAATGACTTTATCAGTACTTTAATGTAAGCTACTATAGTGCAGGGTGGCCTGCGGGGTCTCAGCTCCCGCTCCCCACATCAGAACGCAGGACATGGTGAGGCCAAAAAGGAACACCCACGGAGCCATATGTAGGGGAGTCATATCACTATAGTCTCATTGGCGGCTGGGTTGGAGACACAGGAGGCAGGAGCCACAGAATCCGCAATCCTCACTACGCCGCTTGCAGGCTCAGCCACCATCTTCTTGCTAGCCCCCTGTGGGGACAGAGCCCCAGAAAGTAGTTTACAGGCTCTCAGCCTCACGTGGAAAGGTGCTGGCTCGGGTGGTAGATGGCCGTCAGCTGTGGCTGATTGGCCGTCAGCTGTAGCCAGTTAGCCAATTAGCTGCTAATATAACTGCTGCGGCTACGGAGCTGAGGAGAGTAGAGGAGCAGAGTCGAGGAGAGTGGAGGAGAGTTGTCAGTCGGTTGGCAGAAAAACGGACAGCAGGTCGCAAGTCTGGTGAACCCAGCCTCCACTGAGACCATAGTGGTATGACTCCCCTACCCATGGCTCTCTGGGTGTTCCTTTTTGTCCTCACCATATCCTGCATTCTTGTGTGGGGAGCGGGAGCAGAGACCCTGCAGGCCGCCCCGCATGACAAATGGCGCAGTGAGCAGGGTCTCCCGCACGACACCCCCACTTTTCTGCTAGTGTAGCCACAGCAGTTATATTAGTGCCCAATGGCTCACTGGTTGCAGCTGATGGCCAACTAGCCACAGCTGATGGCCATCCAATCACAGTTGATGGCCATTTACTACCTGAGCCAGCACCTTTCCATGTGAGGCCAAGAGCCTGGAAACTGCACTCCTGGCTCTGTCCCCATAGTTACTAAACATTCCTTTGGTAGATAAAGTAAAATGAAATAAGTAAATAAATGAAAAAAAGGGATTTGTTGGGAGACACACATAGATCAATATATGGATCTCTAAGATTGCCAAAAATGAATTCCTGGTTCCCCTCATACTATCATACTAGCTCTTTCCCAAGTATTCCCCATTGCAGTATAGGATGACCTGGTCACACAGTTTCTCAAAAGTCATCCTTGACTCTTGTGTTTCATCCCACATCTTGTAAACATCATCAAGTCTTTCTAGTTCTATTTTCAAAATATATGTAAAATCCAATCACTTCTCACCAGTTCTGATATTATAAGGGTTTTTTGGGGGGAGGGTGTTTTTCTTTCTTTAACCTTTTTCTTGGGAATGGTGGTAGCTTCAAACAATCCCAGACTCTCTGGGGCTTCCAGACATAAATATTTCCTGCTCAAGTTACATGAGGGCTGCAGCTCAACTGAACTCTGGTGGGCTTCTCTGGGATGAGCTTAGTTCCAGTGTCTACAAACGACCAGGCTGAAAGCCATACTATTCTCATGGTGGAGAGCAGAAGCTCAGGGACTGCAGAGCTAGTACGTTTGAAGCAGTACAAGTATGTTTGAAGCTCTGCTCTGATGGAATATAGGTTACATCATCTCACATTTAATTGGCCATATCAAGTCACACGGCCAAACCCAAATTAAGGGGGAAGGAAAATATACTCAGTGTACAGGACATCTTTGCAAAGAAGATACAAATACTTTTAAACATATATACAATTACGATGACTTCAACGACTTCCTAATGCCTATCCCAGGTTCTACCCTTGTTCCCTTTATCTTTGTCTCAACACAGCAGCCAGAAGATTCTTATTAGAGTTCAAAACTAGCAATGTAACTCCCTTGCTTAAAACCCTCCAATGGCTTCCTATCACATTTAAATCAAATATAAATGCTTTGTTTGTTTGCTTAAAGTTCCTTTCATATGTGGTACACATGTACAATGGAATATTTCTCAGCCATAAGAAAAGATGAAATACTGCCATTTGCGACAGCATGGGTAGATATTGAGAATATCATGCTAAGCTAAATAAGTCAGACGGAAAAAGTTGAGAACTATATGATTTCACTAATATGTAATATATAAAACTTAAAGCAACAAATGAACAAGACAAAAAAAACACACCAAAACTCATAGATACAGACAACAGTATATTGGTTACCAGAGGGAAAGTAGGTGGGGGGAGGTAGAAAACGGAAAAGGGGGTCAAATATATGGTGACCTGTCGCATCCAGCGCAGCACAGGCAATGAGTGAACGAGAAGGGGCGGCGAAGGGTTAAGAAAGAAACAGAAATCAAGAAAGCTGTGAAACAGGGGGCCCAGGATCTCACAGCCTCAAAGGACTGAGAGCTCTGAATCAGGCCACCTTGTGGCTTTTATTGATGCACACACAAGAAAGTAACATTGATTTCTCCATGGTCTGTGAATTTCACACATTATACTAGGAAACTGATTCGAATTAATCACCCTTGCCTGCAAGCAGTGGAACCGTCAGTTTCAGGATGTACCTCCCCAAGGGACAAAACCTTTATGCTGAATCTTACTAAAATGGATAGATGGAGAACTGATGTTATCACATCATTCAATCTCTTCCCAAGCAGGTTGTGGGAAGGAATGCAGCCACAGAGGCAGAAGCTCTCCTTAGCCGGGGGAAGGTGGGGGTCTATGCCCACCTCTATCAACCCTGTGGGTTCTCCTGTTGGTCCCCACGGGGCTGCGCCTGGCTTGGGTTGTTCCCTCTGTGGGGAAACTTACCCATCATTGGCTGACCAGCCATCCCCTAGGGCCAAACAGGGAGATATAAGGTGTAAGCACAAAGGTGAAGCAAAGTCCCTGAGAGGATTAGTCTCAGACATGCTCCTTTCTTTAAGGGTAGGTACAAGGCAACAGATGGGTAGGCTGCTGCATGACAATAGTGACAGAAAGAGATTTGACTTTGGGTAGTGAACACACAATGCAATATACAGATGATATATAACAGAATTGTACACTTGAAACATATGTCAGCCCAATAAATTTAATAAAAAAATAGTCACAGGGATGCAAAGTATAGCATTAGGAATATGGTCAGTAATATTGTAATAATTACCATGTTTCCCAAAAAATAAGACCTAGCAGGACCAGCAGCTCTAATGCGTCTTTTAGAACAAAAATTAATATAAGACCCGGTCTCATTTTACTATAAGACCCAGTCCTACATTATAATATAATATAATATAATATAATATAATATAATATAATATATATAATATAATATAATACTGGGTCTTATATTAATTTTTGCTCCATAGATGCATTAGAACTGATTAACCAGCTAGGTCTTATTTTCAAGGAAACACGTTATGTGTGTTGTCAGATGGGTAATAGACTTATCAGGGTAATCACTTCTCAAGATATATAAATGTCTAATTACTATGTTGTAACCTGAAACTAATATAATGCTGAATGCCAACTGTAATTGAAAAATAAAAAAAATATATATATAAATTTTTAAAATTCCCTTAACGATCTGGTCCCTGCCTACTGCTAAGGTCTCCTATCATAGAACTCTACTCTTCACAAAATCTGTTCTAGCCACATTGATTCTCAAATATACCTTTCCCTTTCAGTACCTTTTTACTGGCTAACTCTTCTACCTGGAATGTTCTTCCACTTGGTCTTTACAGTCTGGCTCCTTCTTATCATTCAAAAATAAGTTTAACTGTCACCTCCTCAGAGAAACCTTCCCTGACAACATAATCTATGGGTGTTCCCCTCAGTCACTCTCTATCTTTTTTTTTTATTCTTTTTTATTTTCTTAAATTTATTGGGGGGGTAGGGGGTGGGAGACGAGGGTAAGGGGGATCGAATATATGGTGATGGAATGAGAACTGACTCTGGGTGATGAACACACAGTGGGATTTATAGATGATGTAATACAGAATTGTACACTTGGAATCTATGTAATTTTACTAACAATTGTCACCTCAATAAATTTAATATAAAAAAAATTTATTGGGGTGACAATTGTTAGTAAAATTACATAGATTTCAGGTGTACAATTCTGTATTACATCATCTATAAATTCCATTGTGTGTTCATCACCCAGAGTCAGTTCTCCTTCCATCACCATATATTTGATCCCCCTTAACTTCATCTCCCCCGCCACCCTCCACCCCACTTACCCTCTGGCACCCACCAAACCATTGTCTGTGTCTATGAGTTTCTGTTTCTCATTTGTTTGTCTTGTTCTTTTGTTGTTTTTGGTTTATATACCACATATCAGTGAAATCACATGGTTCTCTGCTTTTTCTGTCTGACTTATTTCGCTCAGCATTACACTCTCAAGATCCATCCATGTTGTCACACATGTTCCTATATCATCTTTTCTTACTGCCGAATAGTATTCCATTGTGTATATATACCACAACTTCTTCATCCATTCATCTATCGAAGGACATTTTGATTGTTTCCATGTCTTGGACACCGTAAACAAAGCTGCAATGAACATTGGAACACACGTGTCTTTATCTCTAAATGTTTTCAGATTTTTTGGGTAGATACCCAGGAGAGGGATTGCTGGGTCATATGGCAATTCTATTCGTAATTTTTTGAGGAACGTCCACACCGCCTTCCATAACGGCTGCACCAGTCTGCATTCCCACCAACAGTGTATGAGGGTTCCTTTTTCTCCACAGCCTCTCCAGCATTTGTTACTATTTGTCTTGTTGATGATGGCCATTCTGACTGGGGTGAGGTGATATCTCATTGTGGTTTTGATTTGCATTTCTCTGATGATTAGTGATGTTGAGCATTTTTTCATATGTCTATTTGCCATTTGTATGTCCTCTTTGGAGAAATGTCTCTTAAAGTCCTCTGCCCATTTTTCAATTGGGTTGTTTGTTTTTTTGTTGTTGAGTTGCATGAGTTCCTTGTATATTCTGGATATTAGGCCCTTATCAAAGGCACTGTTTGCAAAAATCTTCTCCCATTCAGTTGGTTGCCTCTTTATTTTGTCAATGGTTTCTTTTACTGTGCAGAAGCTTTTAAGTTTCATATAGTCCCATTTGTTTATTTCAGCTTTTACTTCCATTGCCTTTGGAGTCAAATTCATAAAATGCTCTTTGAACCCAAGGTCCATAAGTTTAGCACCTACGTTTACTTCTATGCAGTTTATTGTGTCAGGTCTTATGCTTAAGTCTTTGATCCATTTTGAATTAACTTTGGTACATGGTGACAAATAGCAGTCCAGTTTCATTCTTTTGCACGTGGCTTTCCAATTCTCCCAGCACCATTTATTGAACAGGCTGTCTTTGCTCCATTGCATGTTTTTAGCTTCTTTGTCAAAAATTGTCTGTCCATATTTATGTGGTTTTATTTCTGGGTGCTCAATTCTATTCCATTGGTCTATCTGTCTGTTTTTCTGCCAATACCATGCTGTTTTGATTATTGTAGCCCTGTAGTACAAGCCAAAGTCAGGAAGTGTGATACCTCCATTATTGTTCTTTTTTCTTAAGATTGCTTTGGCTATTCGGGGTCTTTTGTGGTTCCAAACAAATCTGATGATTTTTTTGTTCTATTTCTTTAAAATATGCCATTGGGATTTTGATGGGGATTGCATTGAATCTGTATATTGCTTTGGGTAATATGGCCATTTTCACTATGTTGATTCTTCCAATCCATGAGCATGGAATGTCTTTCCATTTCTTTGTGTCTTCTTCAATTTCTTTCAAAAATGTCTTATAGTTTTCAGCATATAGGTCTTTCACGTACTTGGTTAAGTTTATTCCTAGGTATTTTATTGTTTTTGCTCCAATTGCAAAAGGAATTGTTTTTTGTATTTCTTTTTCTGAGATTTCATTGTTAGTATATAGGAAGGCAATGACTTTTGTACATTGATTTTGTAGCCAGCAACTTTACTATATTTGTTGATTGTTTCTAATAGCTTTTTGGTGGAGTCTTTAGGGTTTTCTATATATAGCATCATGTCATCTGCAAAGAGTGACAATTTAACTTCTTCATTCCCAATTTGGATGCCTTTTATTTCTTTCTCTTGCCTGATTGCTCTGGCAAGGACTTCCAACACGATGTTGAAAAGCAGAGGTGATAGGGGACATCCCTGTCGTGTTCCTGAACGTAGAGCAAAGGGCTTCAGTTTTTCACCATTAATTATGAGATTAGCAGAGGGCTTGTCATATATGGCCTTTATTATGTTAAGGTATTTTCCTTCTATACCTATTTTATTAAGTGTTTTAATCATAAATGGATGTTGTATCTTGTCAAATGCTTTTTCTGCATCAATTGCTATAATCATATGATTTTTGTCCTTTATTTTGTTTATGTGATGTATCACATTGATGGATTTGTGGATGTTGAACCATCCTTGTGCTCCAGGGATGAACCCCATTTGGTTGTGATGAATAATCTTTTTAATGCATTGTTGTATTCGATTTGCTAGAATTTTATTTAGGATTTTTTCATCGGTATTCATCAGAGATATTGGTCTGTGGTTTGTTTTTCTGTGCTGTCCTTACCAGGTTTTGGTATCAGGGTAATGTTGGCCTCATAAAATGAGTTAGGGAGTACTGTCTCTTCTTCAATTTTTTGGAAGAGTTTGAGCAGGATTGGTATTAGATCCTCTTTGAAGGTTTGGTAGAATTCACTAGTGAAGCCATCTGGTCCTGGGCTTTTGCTTTTGGGAAGGTTTTGGATGACTGATTCAATTTCATTACTGGTGATCGGTCTGTTTAGATTTTCCAGTTCTTCATGGTTCAGCCTTGGAAGGCTATATGTTTCTAAGAACTTGTCCATTTCTTCTATGTTTTCTCTGCACTATTCCAGCTTCTCACACAATGGGGGGATTCCCTGGGAGACGGGTTTCTGCTCTGTTAATAGTTCATCTAGGTCACAGGCGCAGTGTCCCAGTGGGTATGCGGAGAGCTTTTGATGTTCCAAAGCTCTTCCAGCTCCTGATTCAGAGCCCGTATATTTCAGCAGTTCTGTTTACTCCTGCAGGGATCCGCCCAGATAGGTGGGGCCAGGGGCGGTGTGAGTTGTGAGAGGTGGCCCAGAGCAATGGCAGCGACTGCCACCAAAGGGTCCTTCTTCCACAGCTCCCTCCCCTTTGCCAGAACTAGTTGGGCTGCGAATTTGTGTCTGTGGTCCACAGTTCTCAGAACAGCAAATATTCTGTTCTTTTGCTCTGACATTGCTACTGTTCCGTTTCTAGTACCGGGCAGGTGGGGGTGGGGCGAGCTCTGGGAGGGTAGGGAGGGGGCGGCTAGTCTCAATGCCTAAGGCTTCCATTCTCTGCTCGGCAGTGAGGGCTTAAACCACCGTTTTCAGCCTTCTTCCCTCAGTCTTTTCTCCGAGGTCTCTGCTGTGAGTGTTGGGTTCAGCCGTGTTATATGCTGCCCCCTGTGGGCCATAAGCAGAGCCCTAGCAGTCCGAGTTCTTCCCTGTCCTGCAGCTGCGGTAGTTCCGGGAAGCAGCGAGCTCAGAGCACTGAGCCGGGTCTGCGTCCTGCGCCAGTGCAGCTCCGTCTCCGCACTTCTCACTTCCCTCCTCCTCGCCCCCGCTCGCGCGAATCTCCCACCTGTAGGTGATTTCGGTAGTGGGCCTCTTCGTCTTGCCTGTCTGCTGTGCAGGGAGTCCTTTGTGGAGTTTTTGTTGTTTGATTCGTTGTAAATTACAGGGGAGCTTTACAGAGGCTCACCTCACACCGCCATTTCCCAGAAAACTCACTCTCTATCTTATAAACCTACTTTAATTATCTTCATGCCATATATCACTATCAGAAATTATCTATATTATTTTGTTTACATAATATATGGCTCTCCATACTCAAGTTTAAGCTGTATGAGGACAGAGGCCTTGTCTGTTTCATTCACTGTTTTATCTATAGCACCTAGAAAACATCTGGAAAATAATAGGTACTCAATAAATACTTGTTGAATGATTCAATCACTCCCAAGTAATGCTTATCTTGTAAAGCTTCAACTAAATATAATGAAACTAGTCGATTATTCAGCCATAGAATAGGGGATTGTCCTAGATGAACATTCAAGTCTTATCAAATATTAAGATTCTATGGTTTTCAAGCCAACTTCCTACATTTATATAGCAGTTTTCTGTTTGCAAAGACTTTCACAATCATTACCACTTTTGATCCTCACAATCACCCTGTGGAGTTTCCAGGGCAAGGTATTAACATAGATGAGAAAACTGCTTTATACTTTGGACCAGGATAAGGAAAAATCTACAATTGAGAATAATACCTTTGCTGACTGATCCTTTAGCACCCAGAGAGATGTAAGCAGTATGATCTGAGGTCTTCAGGCTCCATACTTTCCCCTCCAATCCCTTTAAGACATTCAGGTACTTATACTGATGTTGTGCACTACCTCCAGCCAGGCACCATATCCCAGCCATTTCTTTTTCCTTCATAATCTAGACTTTCCTATCTTATACCCTTCCATCAGCTGGGTCTGGACAGAGAAATCCCTGTGATTGGACTGTGATCTTTTCCCAAAGCAGTTTGTTCTTCCCCTTGTGAAAGGAAACAATCTCTGGAAATAAATGAGGTGAGATTCTCTGGCTGGTGTAATGCATTAGATTGAGTCTGGACCATGGTGAGGGTCATGTCTGACTATTTTCCTGTCTTCAGGTAAGCAGAGAGAGAAACAGATGGGCCAATTTTACCATCTCACAAAAAAACAGTACTTCCAATATGGTCTCCAATACGGAATTTTGTTTGAGGACTAGATGGCCAAAGAAATCATTTCAGGAAGACAACAATAAACTCAGTTACGGGCAAGCAACATGCTTTTCGATTGGTAGGATTCATTAAAGTGTGGACCAACAAATGAGCCAGACTTCTACAGTGTGTAACTGTCCTTGGAACAAATTTCAGGTAGAGACAAAGCATGTTGAGGCATGTTCAAATCCTACATCCACCACCTGCCAGTGTTCAGAGGTTGTCACAGAGAGCCTTGCTTCTGTTGGTTCTGCTAACAGAGTTGGTGTTTGCCTCTGGCCCCTGAAAAACCCTGCCTCACTCCAAGAAAGGTCACCCACCCTGGTTGTCTGTTCTCACTGTTAAAGTCAGAGAAGAGGAAAACAATCCAGCTCAATGAGACAGCAAGGCATCAGTGAGGTTCAGAAAACACTTTTAAACTTAAATTTGGGGAACATTATGCTTAATGAAAGGTAAAGGGGAATGCAAATGATCACCACATGGCCCTGTTTAGAAAATAGGAAATGCATAATAATGGAGGACTTCAACAGTGATTAACTACCACCACCCCTTTAGTGGATCCTAGTATAATTCCCTCAGTTACAAATGAGAATTTCCACTTAAGGTACCTTAGCATGCATAATATGGTCAGGTACAAGTATAAGACAAGCATAACTAGAACATAAAATTTTGTATGGGTACAGAGGAATTGACATTTGGAGAAATAAAGAGGGGGTCTGATCATGCAAGATGTTGCATGGAAGGCTGAGAAGTTTGGACATTAATTTAATGGTAATTACTGATTTGGCCAGGGGAAATTGGTGAGCAGTGGGTAATACAGCAAGGAAGGAGGTAGTTGTAAATGCTAGGTCTGACATTACTCATAGGTACAATAAGCTTTTTAATTATAGGAAGTTCAGCAGCACTAACAAGTTCCCTCAATTTGTCAAAGCCCCCTCCCACTGACCCAGCCACTATCACACCTGAAATCCCAATAACAATATCACAACAACAACAATATTAGTCACGGACATTTACTGAGCACTTATTATATTCCAGGATCTATTCTAGGCACATCACATAGATTATTACACACTCCTCTAGTTATTAAAGATATTAAAAGTCCTTCATAAAATGTATAAGTTATCTGGGGGTAATACACTATCAACTGCTATCATCTAAATATTCACTAGATCATCATATTAATGAAAGGTAGTATGCACAGAAATAACATGATGAAAAAAATTTCTAGAAGATTCGTTTGACAACTGTGTAGAGAATAAATTAGGACTGGAAATAAGCTAGATCCCTGCACATGAGTTAGGAAGCTGCTTTATAGGAAATCCTAATGCAAAATAAAGATTAAGTTGTAATTGATACATTTGTAAGTTTTATAAATTTGGAGATATACATGTGAGTGTGCATGTGTAATATATGTAGGTATGTATGTATACACACCACACACACACACACATACACACTTTATTTATGTATTTACAAGAAAACAAGCCCAATCAGATAGGTCCTTTTAAACAGTAAATGCATAGCTGTGGGTATCCAAAGGGAGGCCAAGAACTAAGTTTTAGAGTTAGTTTTGGCACTAGAGAGAGCTGAATTGCTCTCCATAAGAAAATTTGTAATATCTTTATATTCCCCCCAAGAGGATAGGAGCAAAAAATAAAGAAAAGGGAAGAGGCATGAGCAGAGAACAAGATACCTAAGCAACATAGTGGGAGACTGGAGCTCAGGTTACAGAAATGGCTGAGGGTCTTAGAAAGACAAGGATGGCTCCCACCCCATTTGACGTTGTTTGCATGCTTGTGGTAAAAATTCCCTCCATATCCCCCAAGCTTCAATAAAATATGCCACATTCACTTTCCTTGTGTGAGTGGATTGTTGGAAAACTAAGAGGGGCTGTGTTCTGAGTTTAAGTCAACATAATATAGAACAGAAACAGCACATGCAGCATAGTGAAGAGACCTGAAATAAAACAAACTCAGTAATGCCAAGCTCTCAGAGCTATGGGTGACTGTAATTGCATTAGCACCCTGGAAATTCACAGCTTGCAGAGGGCTTTTTCCTTTCTACAATCTCTGGGATAGAGGTTCCAGCCAATCTTATTTAGATTTTAAGAATGACCACGGTGATCCTAGCTGATATCTGACTATGTATAGAATTTTCTTCAAGTGAAATGCAAAAGCAACAGGAATTAGCATGTTTCCAACACAATTTGGTCAGCTTAGGCCTCTGAGTTTTTTTTGGGGGGTGGTGGTGGTGTTTTCCCATCTCACTCAAAGCAGGAAATTATAAATTGCAAAAAGGGTGCAAAAATTCCATCCTACATAGATTGAGCCTATAATCTGCATAAAGTGAGCTTTATGAAAAAAGAAAACTGATCAAGGTAGAATATTGCAAGCCATGGGTCGGCGTCAGGCAGGGAAGCTGCAGCTGCACTATCAATTAGAATGTTCTAATACCCGGTTATGAAGACTGACACTTTGGAAGTAATTAAGTATTAGATATTTTTAGGTAATTGCTGCTACAGGAACACACAACTTGTACATTTGGCAGATTGAACACTTGATAGTGGCTTCTTCCTTAGAGGCTGTACTGTCTTAATTGTCCCTAATCGTTTTCAAAACCTATGGTGTTTTGTGATTGCCTCAAGCATAGCAATCGATCAAATGTGAACCAAAAGGGAACTGCCACTTCTTCTTGTTTGCTAAGTATCATGAAAAATATCAGGAGCATATTGGAATATCAGACTAAACCGCAATGACAGAAATAGCCCATTGACATACTAGATTTCCATTAAGAGCATACAGTGCTACAGCTTATTTCCTATGGCTAGTAGGGGATTCAAGAGGCAACAATAGTTCTGTCAATATGCTGAGATTGTCAAAGATGTCTCTTTCCAGCCAGAGGGGGGAAAAAGAGGAAAATCTTAGCTGATCATTATTTTAGTTAACATATTGGTATTGTGTTTCCCTACCATGTGATCAAGCCCTAGGCTACACATTGTGGGGGAGACAAAAGGGGCCTTAATACCAACAACAAAGAATTCACAGCAACACTTTTGGATAAAATCATAGAATTGTAAAGCTGGAAGCCACTTTGGGAATCAGCTGCCTCATTGTTCCTCAGCCAGGCCCATACATTAAAATCACCCAGGAGCTTTACTAAACTATCATGCCTGGAACTTACCCTGACCAATCAAATCAGATTTTTAAAAATATATTTCATATATATATGCTCTCCAGGCAATTCTAATGCCATCCAGGGTGAAGAACCACCTATTCATCCAACACCCTTATTTTACAAGTGAGAGAACTGAGACCCTCAAAGTCACACACCTGTAACAAATCTCAGGCCGCTGCTATCCCAGGGAGTGCTCTTTCCCCTCATGCAATTCTGCTTCCTGTCAAAGAATCCAAGACTTAGAGAAGGTAAGGAATTTGTTCAAGTTCACAAAGATTGTAAATGACAGAACTGAGACTTGAATCCAGTCTGATTCCACAGGCAGGTCATTTAGCCACTATGTCGTTTGCATCCCGAAATGAAGACAAGCAACAGGATCAGGCTTAGTGCCAAGTGATACTGAGACCAGCAGTGCTAGAGTAATGCAGAAAAGGAAGCTGTGCATAGGAGGCAGCCATATATTTCAGCTGAACATGGTGATCCAGGTAGGATTTGGAGAAGCTGATTTGCCAGGTTGAAGGGAATGAAGTCAGTGAAGGAATGGAGATGGGATTCCACGAAGTGTATAATGGAATCAGGGTCATCATTCTTTAAACAATTTCAGACTTGCAAGAATAGTACAGATAACTCCTGTAGACTCCACCTACACCACATTCATGCTGTTCTGTCTGTTTCTCTCTCTGTCTCTCTGTCTGTCTCTCTCTGTCTAGCTTTCTCTGTCTCTCTCTCTCTCTCTCTATACACACACACACACAAACATGAACACACACACACACACAGACATATACACATAGATCAACTTTGCTTTGGGATGCAGCTAGCATAGTGGCTAAATGCACAGATATATATAACAAATAATTAGTTCCTGTATATTATATTGTTGTGGAAAACGGCGAGGACCGAGAAACTCAAGCGGCTCGCAGAGATCAGGGAGAACACAGCTTTATTTCACCTGTGGGCTCAGCGGGATCCTTCCCAAAGACTGAGCACTCACTGGGGTCCGGTGATTTGTTATATACCGTTAGGCTTCCCGGTTTGGGAGCGTTCTCGCCATTGTTATTGCGGCACTAAGGGATTGGTTAAAGCTGGTAGGGGTACCTGGGAGGTCTGTCCCTAACAGCTGTGATCGCTAGATACTGCTCTGACAGGAAAGCCCCTAACGGCTGTGCTCAGCAGGAAAACTGCTCTAACAATATATATATATATTTGTATATATTTATTTAATATATGCTTATATAATTTATTTTCTGAACCATTTGAAAGTAGATTACGTACATCAGTTCCCCTTAGCTCCTAATATTCAGTTTGTATCTCCTAAGGACAAAGATATTATCTTAGATAATCGCAGTACAGTTATTTAATTCAGAAAATTTAACATTGTTACAATACTTGTATCTGATCTACTGCCTATATTCTTAATTCATCAATTGTACCAATTATGTCCTTTGTGGCATTTTGGTTCCTCCAGTACAGGAAGCAACCCAATATCGTGATTGAATTTGGTTGTCATGTCCTTTTAGCTTCCTTTAACTTCAAACACTTTCTTGGCCATTCTTTTTTTTTTTTTTTTTTATTAAATTTATTGAGGTGACAATTGTTAGTAAAATTACATAGATTTCAGGTGTACAATTCTGTATTACATCATCAATAAATCCCGTTGTGTGTTCATCAACCAGAGTCAGTTCTCCTTCCATCACCATATATTCGATCCCCCTTACCCTCATCTCCCACCCCCCACCCCCAACCCCCCTTACCCTCTGGCAACCACCAAACCATTGTCTGTGTCTATGAGTTTCTGTTTCTCATTTGTTTGTCTTGTTCTTTTGTTGTTTTGGTTTATATACCACATATCAGTGAAATCACATGGTTCTCTGCTTTTTCTGTCTGACTAATTTCGCTCAGCATTACACTCTCAAGATCCATCCATGTTGTCACAAATGTTCCTATATCATCTTTTCTTACTGCCGAATAGTATTCCATTGTGTATATATACCACAACTTCTTCATCCATTCATCTATCGAAGGACATTTTGGTTGTTTCCATGTCTTGGCCACTGTAAACAAAGCTGCAATGAACATTGGAGCACACGTGTCTTTATCTCTGAATGTTTTCAGATTTTTTGGGTAGATACCCAGGAGAGGGATTGCTGGGTCATATGGCAATTCTATTCGTAATTTTTTGAGGAACGTCCACACCGCCTTCCATAACGGCTGCACCAGTCTGCATTCCCACCAACAGTGTATGAGGGTTCCTTTTTCTCCACAGCCTCTCCAGCATTTGTTACTATTTGTCTTGTTGATAATGGCCATTCTGACTGGGGTGAGGTGATATCTCATTGTGGTTTTGATTTGCATTTCTCTGATGATTAGTGATGTTGAGCATTTTTTCATATGTCTATTTGCCATTTGTATGTCCTCTTTGGAGAAATGTCTCTTCAAGTCCTCTGCCCATTTTTCAATTGGGTTGTTTGTGTTTTTGTTGTTGAGTTGCATGAGTTCCTTGTATATTCTGGATACTAGCCCCTTATCGGAGGCACTGTTTGCAAAAATCTTCTCCCATTCAGTTGGTTGCCTCTTTATTTTGTCAATGGTTTCTTTTGCTGTGCAGAAGCTTTTAAGTTTCATATAGTCCCATTTGTTTATTTTAGCTTTTACTTCCATTGCCTTTGGAGTCAAGTTCATAAAATGCTCTTTGAACCCAAGGTCCATAAGTTTAGTACCTAGGTTTTCTTCTATGCAGTTTATTGTGTCAGGTCTTATGCTTAAGTCTTTGATCCATTTTCAGTTAACTTTGGTACATGGTGACAAATAGCAGTCCAGTTTCATTCTTTTGCACGTGGCTTTCCAATTCTCCCAGCACCATTTATTGAACAGGCTGTCTTTGCTCCATTGTATGTTTTTAGCTTCTTTGTCAAAAATTATCTGTCCATATTTATGTGGTTTTATTTCTGGGTTCTCAATTCTATTCCATTGGTCTATGTGTCTGTTTTTCTGCCAATACAATGCTGTTTTGATTATTGGAGCCCAGTAGTATACGCCAAAGTCAGGAAGTGTGATACCTACATTATTGTTCTTTTTCCTTAAGATTGCTTTGGCTATTCGGGGTCTTTTGTGGTTCCAAACAAATCTGATGATTTTTTGTTCTATTTCTTTAAAATATGCCATTGGGATTTTGATGGGGATTGCATTGAATCTGTATATTGCTTTGGGTAATATGGCCATTTTCACTATGTTGATTCTTCCAATCCATGAGCACGGAATGTCTTTCATTTCTTTGTGTCTTCTTCAATTTCTTTCAAAAATGTCTTATAGTTTTCAGCATATAGGTCTTTCACATCCTTGGTTAAGTTTATTCCTAGGTATTTTATTCTTTTTGCTCCAATTGCAAAAGGAATTGTTTTTTGTATTTCTTTTTCTGAGATTTCATTGTTAGTTATAGGAAGGCAATGGACTTTTGTGCGTTGATTTTGTAGCCAGCAACTTTACTGTATTCGTTGATTGTTTCTAATAGCTTTTTGGTGGAGTCTTTAGGGTTTGCTATATATAGCATCATGTCATCTGCAAAGAGTGATAATTTAACTTCTTCATTCCCAATTTGGATGCCTTTTATTTCTTTCTCTTGCCTGATTGCTCTGGCAAGGACTTCCAACACTATGTTGAAAAGCAGAGGTGATAGGGGACATCCCTGTCGTGTTCCTGAACGTAGAGCAAAGGGCTTCAGTTTTTCTCCATTAATTATGAGATTAGCAGAGGGTTTGTCATATATGGCCTTTATTATGTTAAGGTATTTTCCTTCTATACCCATTTTATTAAGTGTTTTAATCATAAATGGATGTTGTATCTCGTCAAATGCTTTTTCTGCATCAATTGATATAATCATATGATTTTTGTCCTTTATTTTGTTTATGTGATGTATCACATTGATGGATTTGCGTATGTTGAACCATCCTTGTGCCCCGGGGATGAACCCCACTTGGTCGTGATGAATAATCTTTTCAATGCATTGTTGTATTCGATTTGCTAGAATTTTATTTAGGATTTTTGCATCGGTATTCATTAGAGATATTGGTCTGTAGTTTTCTTTTTTTGTGCTGTCCTTACCAGGTTTTGGTATCAGGGTAATGTTGGCCTCATAAAATGAGTTAGGGAGTACTGTCTCTTCTTCAATTTTTTGGAAGAGCTTGAGCAAAATTGGTATTACATCCTCTTTGAAGGTTTGGTAGAATTCACTAGTGAAGCCATCTGGTCCCGGACTTTTGCTTTTGGGAAGGTTTTGGATGACTGATTCAATTTCGTGACTGGTGATCGGTCTGTTTAGATTTTCCAGTTCTTCATGGTTCAGCCTTGGAAGGCTATATGTTTCTAAGAACTTGTCCATTTCTTCTAGGTTGTTGAATTTGGTGGCATATAGTCCTTCATAGTATTCTTGGATGATCCTTTGTATTTCTGTGGTGTCCGTGATAACTTCCCCTTTTACGTTTCTGATTTTGTTAATCAGTGTCTTCTCTCTTTTTATCTTAGTAAGTCTAGCCAAGGGTTTGTCAATTTTGTTAATCTTATCAAAGAACCAGCTCTTTGTCACATTAATTTTTTCTATTGTCTTTTTGTTCCCTATTTCATTTAGTTCTGCTCTAATTTTTATTATTTCCTTTCTTCTGCTGACCTTGGGTTTTACTTGTTCTTCTTTTTCTAGTTCTTTAAGGTGTGACATGAGGTTATTTATTTGGGAGTTTTCTTGTTTCTTGAGATAGGCCTGTGATGAGATAAATTTCCCTCTTAAAACTGCTTTCGCTGTATCCCAAAAATTTTGGTAGGATGTATTTTCATTGTCATTTGTTTCTATGTATCTTTTGATCTCTCCTCTAATTTCTTCTTTGACCCAGTCCTTCTTTAAAAGTATGTTGTTTAATCTCCATGTATTTGTGTTTTTCCCCGCTTTCTTTTTACAGTTGATATCCAATTTCAAAGCCTTGTGATCAGAGACTATGCATGGTATGATTTTAATCTTCTTAAATTTGTTGAGACTGACTTTATGTCCAAATATATGGTCTATCCTTGAGAATGTTCCGTGTACACTAGAAAAGAATGTATAGTCTGATGTTTTAAGATGAAGTGCTCTATAAATGTCAATTACGTCCATTTCATCTAATGTGTCATTTAGGGCTACTATTTTGTTATTTATTTTCTGTTTGGATGATCTATCCATTGCTGTCAATGCTGTATTTAAGTCCCCTAGTATAATTGTGTTTTGGTCAATTTCTCCCTTTAGTTCTTTTAGTAGTTGCTTGGTGTATTTCGGTGCTCCCTGATTGGGGGCATAAATATTGATGACTGTTATGTCTTCTTGTTGTACAGTCCCCTTCACCATTATGAAATGTCCATCTTTGTCTCTTGTTATCTTTTTCACCTTGAAGTCTGTTTCATCTGATATCATTATGGCTACACCTGATTTTCTCTGGGTACCATTTGCTTGGAGTGTCAATTTCCACCCTTTCACTTTGAGTCTATGCTTGTCCTTGTAGCTGAGATGTGTCTGTTGGAGACAGCATATGGTTGGGTTTACTTTTTTGATCCAATCTGCTACTCTGTGCCTTTTTATTGGTGAGTTCAGTCCATTTACATTTAGGGAGATTATTGATATGTGAGGATTTCCTATCATTCTATCTGTAGTTTTCTGGTAAGGCTGTGTCTCCATTGTTTCTTTGCCTTTTTGTTGTTGTCTATTATTTCTGTGTGGTGGTATTCTATGATGTTTCCCTCTGTTTCTTCTTTTATTTCAGTATATATTTCAGTTCTGGATTTATTTTCAGTGGTTACCCTTAAGTTTATGTAAAAGAAAGTTTGATATTTAGAGTATTCCATTTTCTTCAGCACGCTTACTTTCTCCATTCCCATATTCCGGTTCAGGCCTTTACTCTCCCCCTTTTTGAGTTTTGGTTGCCACAAATTGTCCCTGTTGATGGTGGTCGAATAGCCTCCTTTAATATTTCTTGTAGTGCAGGTCGTGTATTAGAAAATTCCCTCAGCTTCTGTATGTCTGGAAAGGTCTTTATTCCTCCTTCATATCTAAAGGATATCTTTGCTGGATATATTATTCTTGGCTCATGGTTTCTCTCTTTCAGTAGTTTGAATATTTGGTTCTACTCTCTCCTGGCTTGTAGAGTTTCTGGTGAAAAATCTGATGATAATCTAATGGGCTTTCCTTTGTAAGTTACCGTCTTCTTTTCCCTGGCTGCCTTGAGGATTCTTTCTTTGTCATTGATTTTAGACAGCTTCAATACAATGTGCCTTGGAGAAGGCCTGTTGGGATTGAGGTAACTAGGTGTTCTATTTGCTTCTTGGATTCGAGGGTCCAGTTCTGTCCACAAATTTGGGAAGTTCTCATCGACAATTTGTTTGAATATATTCTTTGTTCCCTTCTCTCTTTCTTCTCCTTCTGGTATGCCCATTATTCTTATATTGCTCTTTCTGATGGAGTCAGAAAGTTCTTGTAGAGTTCTTTCATTTCTTTTAAGTCTCAAGTCTCTTTCTTCTTCTATCTGTGTCATTTCCAGGTTTCTATCCTCGATGTCACTGATTCTTTGCTCCATCTGGTCAACTCTACTACCTAAGCTGGTTATTTCATTCTTAATTTCTTCTATTGAGTTCTTAATCTCCAGAAAATCTATTTGGTTCTTTTTTAAAATTTCAATCTCTTTCGTCAAATGCTCATGCTGTTCTTTGATTGAGTTTCTGAGCTCATTTAACTGCCTATCTGTGCTTTCTTGTATCTCGTTGAGTTTTTTCAGAACTGCAATCTTGAATTCTCTGTCATTTAAGTCACATATTTCTGTATCTTTAAGTCCCTTCTCTGGAGATTTTTCACTTTCTTTCTGAGCTATCTTGTTGCCTTGGTTACTCATGGCGATTACTGGTTTACTATTTCTCTTCCTAGACATCTACAGGAGTGACTTCTGCAACAGGTTGATAGAAAGCGGTCTTTCTTTTGTTTGCCAGTACTTGTTGGTAGAATGTTTTATTATTTCTCCAACTGCAACTTATTTTTCTTCTCCCACACGGTAGTGCTATGTTTTCTCTGCACTATTCCTGCTTCTCACACAATGGGGGGATTCCCTGGGAGACGAGCTTCTCCTCTGTTAATAGTTCGTCTAGGTCACAGGGCGCAGTGTCCCGGTGGGTATGCGGAGAGCTTTTGATGTTCCAAAGCTCCTCCAGCTCCTGATTCAGAGCCCGTATGTTTCAGCAGTTCTGTTTACTCCTGCAGGGATCCGCCCAGATAGGTGGGGTCAGGGGCGGGGTGAGTTGTGAGAGGTGGCCCAGAGCAATGGAGGCGACCACCACCACAGCCGGTCCTGCTTCCACAGCTCTCTCCCCTTTGCTGGAACTAGTTGGGCTGTGAATTTGTGTCTGCGGTCACAGTTCTCAAAATAGCAAATTTTCTGTTGTTTTGATCTGGCACTGCTACTGTTTCGCTTCTAGCACCGGGCAGGTGGGGGCGGGGCGAGCTCTGGTAGGGGAGGGAGGGGGCGCTAGTCTCAGTGCCTAAGGCTCCGTTCTCTGCTCGGCAGTGAGGGCTTAAACCACCGTTTTCAGCCTTTTTCCCTCAGTCTTTTCTCCAAGGTCTCTGCCGTGAGCGTTGGGTTCAGCCGTGGTATATGTTGTCCCCTCAGCCCTGTGGAGCCCTGGCGGAGCTCTAGCAGTCCGAGTTCTTCCCTCTCCCGCAGCTGCGGTAGTTCTGGGAAGCAGCGAGCTCGGAGCACTGAGCTAGGTCTGCGTCCTGCGCCCGCGCGGCTCTGTCTCCACGCACTTCTCTGATTCCTCCTCCCCCTACTCGCGCGAATCTCCCACCTGTAGGTGATTTCGGTAGTGGGCCTCTTCGTCTTGCCTGTCTGCTGTGCAGGGAGTCCTTTGTGGAGTTTTTGTTGTTCGATTCTTTGTAAATTCCAGGGGAGCTTTACAGAGGTTCACCTCACGCCGCCATTTTTCCAGAAGTCTCCACAAGAATAAATTCAAAATGGATGTAAGACTTTAATGTAAAATCTGAAACCATAAAATTCCTAGTAGAAAATATAGGAAATAAATTTGCAGACATTATCCTTAATAATATTTTTACGGATATTTCCCCTCAAGCAAGGGAAGTAAGATAAAAAATAAACATATGGGATTACATCAAACTAAAAATTTTTTTTACAGCAAAGGAAACCATCAATAAAACAGTCATCCTACTGAATTGGAGAAGATATTTGTCAATGATACTTGTGATAAGGGGTTAATTTCCAAAGTTGATAAAAAATGCATTCAACTCAACACCAAAAAAAAACAAACAACCCACTTGAAAAATAGGCAGAAGACATGAGAGACATTTTTCTATAAAGGACATACAGATGGGAAACAGACATATGAAAAAATGTTCAACCTCACTAATCATTAGAGAAACGCAAACAAAAAACCACAATGATATATCATTTCACTCCAGTCAGAATGGCTATCATCAATAAATCAACAAACAAGTGCTGGAGAGGATGTGGAGAAAAGGGATCCCTCGTGCACTGCTGGTGCGACTGTAGATTGGTGCAGCCACTATGGAAATCAAAAAACTGGAAATGGAACTACCTTATGACCCAGCAATGCCATTCTCAGGTATCTATCCAGAGAAAACCGAAACACTAATTTGAAAAAAAAAAAAAATTATGCACCCCTATGTTTATTGCAGCACAATTCACAATAGCCAGGACATGGAAACAACCTAAATGCCCATCAGTAGATGATTGGATTAAGAAACTGTGGTACATTTATACAATGGAGTATTACTCAGCCATAAAGAATGAAATCTTACCATTAGTGATGATATGGATGGACCTAGAGAATATTATCCTAAGTGAAATAAGTCAGACAAAGAAAGACAAATACCAATTGACCCCACTTATATGTGGAATCTAAATAATAGAATAAATGAACAGGCTAATCATAAACAGTCTCAGAGACATAGAGAAAAACTGAGGCTTGCTGGATTAGAGGGTGGTGGGGATGAGGGAGAAGGTGAGGGGTTAGAAAGCACAAATTGGTAACTACAATATTGCCATGGGGATATGAAAGGCAGTTTGGGGAATATAATCAATCATGTGTAAAGATTTTGTAGGGTGTCCGATGGACACTTGTCATTAGGGAGACCACTTCATGGACGGTGTAGATACCTGACCACTGTGCTGTACACCTGAAGCTGAACAACAATGAATGTCAATTATATATATATATATATATATATATATATATATATATATATATACACACACACATATATTATATTATATATTATGTATTATATATTATATATTATTAATATATTATATTATATATAATATATATACATATATACATATATATGCATATATATGTATATGTGTATATATATATATATATAGTCACAGGACTTGGAGGACAGCTACCACTTAGGAAATAGAGTCAATGGAATTGTAACAGCTATATATGATGTCAGAGGGGTAGTAGATTGGGGGAGGAAGATTATCTCTTTGTGAGGGGTGTAAATGTCTAACTATTATATTGTTTTGTACTCCTGAAACTAATAAAAGAAAAAAGTACAAATTTGTTGGTACATAGCAGTCATGGAGATGTAGGGTATAGCATGAGGACTATAGTGAATAATATTGTAATAACTATGTATGTTGTCAGATAAGTAGTAGATTTATCAGGGTGATTGATGAGGCAGGCTGAAAAAGGTGAAGAGATGAAGAAATACAAAATGGTAGTTACAAAATAGTCGTGGGGATGTAAAGTAGATCACAGGGAATATAGTCAGTAATGTGGTAATAACTATGTATAGTGCCAGGTGGGTACTATACAATTCAGGGGGATCACTTCTTAAATTATATAAATGTCTAACCAGTATGCTGTATACCTGAAATTAATATAAAACAATATTGAGTATCATAAAAGACTATTATCTGAAAAAAAGAAAAGCCCTGGTTACTAAAACTCTAAACAGGCTTTTAAAACTCAATTAACTTTATTTGTTTAATGCTTTTTCACTACAAAAACCTTCCTCTTAGGTGATGAATGTCTTTGCTAAATGTGGGAAGGGCTAGGTATAAGAACACACACACAGGACAATTTGCTAAAACATTAACCCAACATGCTACTATATACTTAAATCAGACAAAAGAAAGTACAGTCTGTGTGCTAAGGAGAATACAGTTTTATTATGAACACCATGGCTTATATATCTGAGACACTCAAAAAATGCATTGTCACATAAACCTGGGATAGCTTTAAAGATACTCGCAATGCTATAAAGAAGCCAAATGAGAAAGCTATCAATATGAATGACAGGGGTCAAAGACAGTTTCATGAAAATGACTGACTGGAACAGAAGAAGGTAGAGAGGAGGAGGTAATAAATAAATAATTTCATCTTGAAAACTTTTCTCCACATATATGTCATGCTCCTTATATTAGGCTTTTTGTGGTGTTTTCACTATCCTCCTGTGGTTTTTATAGATGTATTACAGAATTGTACCCTTGAAGCCTATATAACTTTACTAACCATTGTCACCCTGATAAACTTTAATTTTAAAAAGCGCCTATTTATGTCTTTCAAAAATTAATGGGCCCTAAGAGCTCAACTCATTTATTATTCAACACATACTTACTAAACACCTACAGTATGCTGAGCCCCACACTAGCTAACATTAGGGCTACTTGCATAGGATGAAACAACCTGGATCTCCTACCAAGAAGGAACCATATAATGGGTAGTGTAGTGTAGCATGTTTCTCACACTTGAGCATGCATCAGAGTCACCTGGAGGACGTGTTAAAACACATATTGCTAGGCCCCACCTTCAGAGTTTCTGATTCAGTAAGTCTTTGGCAGTGCCTGAGGATTTGCATTTCTAACGAGTTCCCAAGTGATGATGATGCTGATGGTCTGGGGTAAACGACTAGCATAATGGTCAAGAACCCACAGGATTTATACTCAACCAGACCTGGGTTTGAATTCCAGCTCTGGCACTTACTAGTTGTGCAACCTTGAGTACATTAGGTAGCTGCTTTGAACCTCAGGTTTTTATTAATCTGTAACACGTGATACAACAAGATTCAGCATACATATTTTGAGATCTGTGCATTTAAGTACAGGGGAAATAGCAGTGAACAAGATAGATGAAGATCCTATGGGGTGACAACCATTTAACACAATTACAAAAAGTACTGTATAATTACCATTGTGATGAATACTGTAAAGAAGGAGGGCAGAGTGCTACAGAAAACAATCCAGACTGATCAGAGAAGAAATTACTGAAACAAGCTGATACCTGAACTGTAAATAAGAGGGCCCTTGTGCATTGGTAGGGTCAGTAGAGTAGGGCTGCTACTATTTGGAGCTGTTGGATGGGAAGGGATGATATGGCTGATGGTGGGATTTGGGGCTTCTATGTGTGGCTATTAGGAAATAAAAGGAATATGGGGCAAAGAAGGACATGGATTATAGAAGGGGTGGTAGTGGTAGTAGGTGGGGCTAGAGGATGTGGCTATTTGAGGAAGGTGGGGTGGTGGACATGACAATGGGGAATTGCAATGAGGTGATGAGGATACTGAGGAGGTAAAACCTGGTGGAAGTGGTGTGTGGGAGGTGGTGAACTCACTGCTCATAGTAGGCAAGGTTAGTGGGTGTGAATTGCAAATGATGGTGGTGAGTGGAACCACTGTAAAGATAAGGGGACAAACAAATCAGAGAATGTAATGACATTTAAGTTGAGACCAGGAGGATGAAGAGAGAGGTGATGTACACTCCAAGCATACGAGTAAGTAATTACATGTGCAACAGCTCTGAGATAGTAGGGAGTTGAGAGTCATAGAAACCCAGTGTGGCTAGAGGGTCAAGAATGAAAGGGAAAATGGTGGCAGATTAGGCTAAAGAGGTGGGCAGGAGCCAAACCATGCTGAGCCTTGTAGAGATTGGTAAAGAGTATAGTTTTTATCCTATGAACTATTAAAAACAATAAAATCAGCTTAACATGTTCAAAAGTTCACTCTGGCTATATTGTGGATAACAGGCTAGAGGAGGCCAGCAGTTAGGAGGAGTTTGGAGAAGACTGAAATAATTCAACAACTCAGCACCAAGTCACAGTTTTCTACTGACGGCATTTATAATCAGAGCCCTCCCATGTCTTTCCTCCTATGTGAATCCTTGCCTCGTATCCCAGTAATAAAACTAGATCTCCTACACAAAAATCTTGTTTCCCTATCTGAATCTGGATCTGAATCCCTAACACCCAATGCCATGATCCCTTGATAATTGACCCCACAACTAATCTGGACTCCACCAATTGCCAACTACTTTGATGCCCATTGGTCACTTCTACTTGTTCAATAACCTTATTCTTGATTTAGTTTGTTATTACGGATACTGATACTTGTATCTTACCTACTCTTAGCCTTCTGTGGTCTGATTTTATTCTGAACCTACCCTGATTGGACTCCAACCAATATGTACTCAAGCCTATAATAACCAAATCATTAAATTCTGGAATTACATACTTGTACCAGCCCCAGATTTCCCCTGACCCAGTAAGCCCTCCTGAATTCCCAAGTTTTATCTAGTCCAATTTGGCCTGTTCCACCACCAAAGCCTTGGTTCTACTAGCAGATATTACTGAAGTGCTATGAATAGAACACCATTCCAATAATAAACATAGCCTGGGATTCAGACCACATCAGGACTTGCTGTCAGAGAATCAAATGTGGGCTATTTTATATTCTTGGGCTCTTGTGATTATACAACTTAGGCCTGGTAAAGAAGTCAGAGGTGCTCCTTTACAACACCTGTGCTCCCCTGTCCAGTTCCTGGGAAGTCAGCACTCACATTTGAATGGATTTTTGTGAGGCTTCCCAATAATTTAATAAGTGAATATGTTATATATCCTAGCCTAAAGGCATCACCTGGGTGACAACACTGTATTCACCCTGAGAAGTAGCCCTGATAAACAAGAATCCCTCCTTCCTGGGTTGTTCGAAGACCATATTAGCTATATAGATCAAATATGCATCTCTGAATGTGGAGGTGAAAGCCCAACTGATCAGGTCCATGCTCCTCATATTCAAGTCATCAAAGTGCAAGTAGAGATGACACGGGGTGGTGGTGAGGGTAGAGGTGAAACTGCTAATGGGTTCAAAGTCATTCAGTTTTCTGGACTTTCATTAGCATTCTCTGGGAGTCAGTTCAGAGGTGGGGAAAGTAGGTGACTGAATGTGATGGTTGTAGACACAGAGGGCAGGTTTTTGAATTCAAGATCCAGTCATCTGTAAATTTGCAACTCTTATTATAAAGACCAAAATACTTTGGGGTTGTAGCAGTGGGGAGGAGGGTTTTCTTTCAGAAAGAATCATCTCACAGCAGTCTGGGAAGTTTCCTGATTAGAGCCTGATGGTGGGTTTGCTGTGAGGGCCTGGTGGCAAGGGTTTATAGGTTATGGCAAAGAATTAATGAGAGCAGGAAACTCAAGGCTCTAAGAAAGAATAGAAAAGTGTAGCAGACAGGCAACACGAAGAGGCCCACTACCGACTGAAATCACCTACAGGTGGGAGATTCGCGCGAGTGGAGGGAGGAGGAAAGGGAGAGGTGCGCGGAGACGGAGCTGCGCGGGCGCAGAACGCAGACCTAGCTCAGTGCGCCGAGCTCGCTGCTTCCCGGAACTACCGCAGCTGCGGGAGAGGGAAGAACTCGGACTGCTAGGACTCCGCCAGGGCTCCACAGGGCTGAGGGGACAGCATATAACACGGCTCAACACAACGCTCACGGCAGAGACCTCGGAGAAAAGACTGAGGGAAAAAGGCTGAAAACAGTGGTTTAAGCCCGCACTGCCGAGCAGAGAACGGAGCCTTAGGCACTGAGACTAGCCGCCCCCTCCCTCCCCTCCCAGAGCTCGCCCCGCCCACACCTGCCCGGTGCTAGAAGCGAAACAGTAGCAGTGTCAGATCAAAACAACAGAAAATTTGCTGTTTTGAAAACTGTGGGCCGCAATCACAAATTCACAGCCCAACTAGTTCCAGCAAAGGGGAGAGAGCTGTGGAAGCAGGACCGGCTGTGGTGGTGGTCGCCGCCATTGCTCTGGGCCACATCTCACAACTCACCCCGCCCATGACCCCACCTATCTGGGCGGATCCCTGCAGGAGTAAACAGAACTGCTGAAATATACGGGCTCTGAATCAGGAGCTGGGAGAGCTTTGGAACATCAAAAGCTCTCCGCATACCCACCGGGACACTGCACCCTGTGACCTAGACGATCTATTAACAGAGGAGAGGCCCGTCTCCCAGGGAATCCCCCCATTGTGTGAGAAGTTGGAATAGTGCAGAGAAAACATAGCACTACTGTGTGGGAGAAGAAAAATAAGTTGCAGTTGGAGAAATAATAAAACATTCTACCAACAAGTACTGGCAAACAAAAGAAAGACCGCTTTCTATCAACCTGTTGCAGAAGTCACTCCTGTAGATGTCTAGGAAGAGAAATAGTAAACCAGTAATCGCCATGAATAACCAAGGCAACAAGATAGCTCAGAAAGAAAGTGAAAAATCTCCAGAGAAGGCACTTAAAGATACAGAAATATGTGACTTAAATGACAGAGAATTCAAGATTGCAGTTCTGAAAAAACTCAACGAGATACAAGAAAACACAGATAGGCAGTTTAAGGAACTCAGAAACTCAATCAAAGAACAGCATGAGCATTTGACGAAAGAGATTGAAATCTTAAAAAAGAACCAAATAGAATTTCTGGAGATTAAGAACTCAATAGAAGAAATTAAGAATGAAATAACCAGCTTAGGTAGTAGAGTTGACCAGATGGAGGAAAGAATCAGTGACATCGAAGATAGAAACCTGGAAATGACACAAATAGAAGAAGAAAGAGACTTGAGACTTAAAAGAAATGAAAGAACTCTACAAGAACTTTCTGACTCCATCAGAAAGAGCAATATAAGAATAATGGGCATACCAGAAGGAGAAGAAAGAGAGAAGGGAACACAGAATATATTCAAACAAATTGTCAATGAGAACTTCCCAAATTTGTGGACAGAACTGGACCCTCGAATCCAAGAAGCAAATAGAACACCTAGTTACCTCAATCCCAACAGACCTTCTCCAAGGCACATTGTATTGAAGCTGTCTAAAATCAACGACAAAGAAAGAATCCTCAAGGCAGCCAGGGAAAAGAAGATGGTAACTTACAAAGGAAAGCCCATTAGATTATCATCAGATTTTTCAGCAGAAACTCTACAAGCCAGGAGGGAGTGGAACCAAATATTCAAACTATTGAAAGAGAGAAACCATGAGCCAAGAATAATATATCCAGCAAAGATATCCTTTAGATATGAAGGAGGAATAAAGACCTTTCCAGACATACAGAAGCTGAGGGAATTTTCTAATACACGACCTGCACTACAAGAAATACTAAAGGAGGCTATTCGACCACCATCAACAGGGACAATTTGTGGCAACCACAACTCAAAAAGGGGGAGAGTAAAGGCCTGAACCGGAATATGGGAATGGAGAAAGTAAGCGTGCTGAAGAAAATGGAATACTCTAAATATCAAACTTTCTTTTACATAAACTTAAGGGTAACCACTCAAAATAAATCCAGAACTGAAATATATACTGAAATAAAAGAAGAAACAGAGGGAAACATCATAGAATACCACCACACAGAAATAATAGACAACAACAAAAAGGCAAAGATACAATGGAGACACAACCTTACCAGAAAACTAAGGATAGAATGACAGGAAATCCTCACATATCAATAATCACCCTAAATGTAAATGGACTGAACTCACCAATAAAAAGGCACAGAGTAGCAGATTGGATCAAAAAACTAAACCCAACCATATGCTGTCTCCAAGAGACACATCTCAGCTACAAGGACAAGCATAGACTCAAAGTGAAAGGGTGGAAATTGACACTCCAAGCAAATGGTACCCAGAGAAAATCAGGTGTAGCCATAATGATATCAGATGAAACAGACTTCAAGGTGAAAAAGATAACAAGAGACAAAGATGGACATTTCATAATCGTGAAGGGGACTGTACAACAAGAAGACATAACAGTCATCAATATTTATGCCCCCAATCAGGGAGCACCGAAATACACCAAGCAACTACTAAAAGAACTAAAGGGAGAAATTGACCAAAACACAATTATACTAGGGGACTTAAATACATCATTGACCGCTATGGATAGATCATCCAAACAGAAAATAAATAACGAAATAGTAGCCCTAAATGACACATTAGATGAAATGGACATAATTGACATATATAGAGCACTTCATCCTAAAACATCAGACTACACATTCTTTTCTAGTGTACATGGAACATTCTCAAGGATAGACCATATATTGGGACATAAAATCAGTCTCAACAAATTTAAAAAGATTGAAATCATACCATGCATATTCTCTGATCACAAGGCTTTGAAATTGGATATCAACTGTAAAAAGAAAGCGGGAAAAAACACAAATATATGGAGACTAAACAGCATACTTTTAAAGAAGGACTGGGTCAAAGAAGAAATTAGAGGAGAGATCAAAAGATACATAGAAACAAATGACAATGAAAATACATCCTACCAAAATTTTTGGGATGCAGCGAAAGCAGTTTTAAGAGGGAAATTTATCTCATTACAGGCCTATCTCAAGAAACAAGAAAACTCCCAAATAAATAACCTCATGTTACACCTTAAAGAACTAGAAAAAGAAGAACAAGTAAAACCCAAGGTCAGCAGAAGAAAGGAAATAACAAAAATTAGAGCAGAACTGAATGAAATAGAGAACAAAAAGACAGTAGAAAAAATTAATATGACAAAGAGCTGGTTCTTTGAAAAGATTAACAAAATTGACAAACCCTTGGCTAGACTTACTAAGATAAAAAGAGAGAAGACACTGATTGACAAAATCAGAAACGTAAAAGGGGAAGTTGTCACGGACACCACAGAAATACAAAGGATCATCCAAGAATACTATGAAGGACTATATGCCACCAAATTCAACAACCTAGAAGAAATGGACAAGTTCTTAGAAACATATAGCCTTCCAAGGCTGAACCATGAAGAACTGGAAAATCTAAACAGACCGATCACCAGTCACGAAATTGAATCAGTCATCCAAAACCTTCCCAAAAGCAAAAGTCCGGGACCAGATGGCTTCACTAGTGAATTCTACCAAACCTTCAAAGAGGATCTAATACCAATTCTGCACAAACTCTTCCAAAAAATTGAAGAAGAGACAGTACTCCCTAACTCATTTTATGAGGCCAACATTACCCTGATACCAAAACCTGGTAAGGACAGCACAAAAAAAGAAAACTGCAGACCAATATCTCTAATGAATACCGATGCAAAAATCCTAAATAAAACAAGGAACTCATGCAACTCAACAACAAAAAAACAAACAACCCAATTGAAAAATGGGCAGAGGACTTGAAGAGACATTTCTCCAAAGAGGACATACAAATGGCAAATAGACATATGAAAAAATGCTCAACATCACTAATCATCAGAGAAATGCAAATCAAAACCACAATGAGATATCACCTCACCCCAGTCAGAATGGCTATCATCAACAAGACAAATAATAACAAATGTTGGAGAGGCTGTGGAGAAAAAGGAACCCTCATACACTGTTGGTGGGAATGCAGACTGGTGCAGCCATTATGGAAGGCAGTGTGGAGGTTCCTCAAAGAATTACGAATAGAATTGCCATATGACCCAGCAATCCCTCTCCTGGGTATCTACCCAAAAAATCTGAAAACATTTAGAGATAAAGACACGTGTGCCCCAATGTTCATTGCAGCTTTGTTTACGGTGGCCAAGACATGGAAACAACCAAAATGTCCTTCGATAGATGAATGGATAAAGAAGTTGTGGTATATATACACAATGGAATACTATTCGGCAGTAAGAAAAGATGATATAGGAACATTTGTGACAACATGGATGGATCTTGAGCGAGTAATGCTGAGCGAAACAAGTCAGACAGAAAAAGCAGAGAACCATGTGATTTCATTGATATGTGGTATATAAACCAAAAACAACAAAAAAACAAGACAAACAAATGAGAAACAGAAACTCATAGACACAGACAATAGTTGAGTGGTTGCCAGAGGGTAACGGGGGCGGGGGGTGGGGGGTGGGAGATGAGGGTAAGGGGGATCGAATATATGGTGATGGAAGGAGAACTGACTCTGGGTGATGAACACACAATGGGATTTATAGATGATGTAATACAGAATTGTACACCTGAAATCTATGTAATTTTACTAACAATTGTCACCACAATAAATTTAATAAAATTAAAAAAAAGAAAAGAAAAGTGTCTGGCCGGCCCACCCCAAAGAGAACACCAGGTATCCACAATAGGCAGTAGAGGTCAGAGTACCAGAAAGTGATCAAAATCAACAGGGACAGACCAAAGAGCAGTCCCGAAGTCAAAGAGTTTCTGGCACTAGTCAAACACAAGAAGTTCTTTCTTTGTTTAAGCTCACCAGCTCTATGGAACAAGCTTGAAGCTGGATTAGTCACAAAGTTGACACTCACATCCAAGGTGTTTGCCCCAAGGTGGTTTGCCCCAGCACAAAGTATAAGTGGAATTTAGTTTTTAGGTTTTCTCCCTTCACTTTTGGCATTCTCTTATCCCAGGCATCACTTGCTGCATCTAGCCACAGTTCCCATCCTAGTCTATCCTCTCACAATGCCCAAGTCCCAGAAATATGCATCTTTGGTCCCCTTCCATGCTCTCTTTCAGCCAGTCAGTTCAAGACATAACAGATTGAATATTGTCTGATAATTTTTTCCTTTGCATTTTAGTGGGTGTTTTTAAAAATTATATTTCTTAGTGATATCACCCAAAGCAATAATTCTAATATTGGGCACTTATGTCTCTCTGGCATATCTGTGAGAATTTGGAGGGCTGGTTTAAAACAACACAAATTTATTCTCTTATGGTTCTGGAGGTCAGAAGTCTGAAATGGGTCTGAATGCGTTAAATCCACAGTGTAGATAGGGCTGGTTCCATATTAAGGCCCTAAGGGGAAAATCCTTTTATTTGCTTTGTCAACTTCTAGTAGCTGCCTGTATTCCCTGACATATTCCTCCCTCTTCAAAGTGCATCACTCCTGTCTCTGCTTCTGTCATCACATCTCCTTCTCCTTTGCCTCTTTCTGAGTCCCTCTTATTAGGACCATTGTGAATATATTGAACCCACCCAGATAATCCAAGATAACCTTTCAATATCAGATCCTTAACTTAATCATATCCACAAAGTCTCTTTTGCATATGAGGCAACATATTTGGTTTCTAGGGATTAGGACATGGAAATATTTGGGGTACCATTATTCATTCTACCGCAAGGAAGATTTCAAATTGTACCATGGTTCAGACATTTTCTGTGTTTGCACATAGTTTATGGATTAGAGATTTTAAAGAAATGTAAAATAACTCAATATTACCTTTACCCAATTATCGTCATCTTCCAAAGGCTGCACGTGGATGGAAGGAGATGATTGAGGGGTAGAGGGGCACATGTTACCAAAGTTCTACAAATGGACATTTGGAACTGGCTTCTTACCCAAGCAACTCCACTGCCAATTATGATCAGGCTCTGCCTTATGCTTGCGTTTGAAGCCTCATTTCATGACAATTCATTTCAGTGCTTCTGCTGCTTTTCCAATACAATTTGCTCTTGAGCCCAAATGGTGTTCTCAGTCTGGTTGGAGATTTAAGGCCAGCTTCCTTCAACTCTGGCCTTGATCAAGGAAATAGGAAGTGGACATTTGGAAAATTTATCTGGGAAGGGAGGGAAATTAAAACTGAAGGGAATCCAATTGTTCTTCAGAAATGTCTAAATAAATTAGAGCAATGATGACTCAAAATGACATCCTACTTAAGCTTACAAGCTCCCACTTGTTTTGTACTCTGTGAGACAGGACCTAGTCTGAGTCTCTGTGTTCAAGGAATCTGTTCAAGCATCAGAAGGTGGGGGCAAGGATGTAGTAGTGAGCAATACAAGACACTATCCAAGACATTGCTTCCTAAAGTTTGTGTTCTACAAAGAAACATATATAATAGCTACCAGTGACTGTGTGCTTACTATATGCTAAGCACTGTGTTAAGCACACTGCATGTGTCTTGCCATTTAACCTTCATAACAACTATGTAAGGTAATTAATATTACTGAATTTTACAGGTTAGAAACACAAGGCACAGAGAGGTTAAACGACTTGTCTGATGTCAAACAGTTCCTACAAAGCAGAGGTAAAATTTGAGCCCAGGTATGTCTGAATCCAAAGCTCGTGCTGTTATCTACTATGCTATACTGATCCACACGGACCTCTGGCTGGGAATTCTGTGTCAGAATTGTGGAATTTTATGGTGCTATAAAGGTCATCATACCTGCACACTAAAACTATTTTCCTCAAGGATTTAATTTCCACATTAGGGTAAGCACTGGGGAGGATTTCATCAGATTTCATGAATATTTGTATAACTGGTGAGATCCAGGGATGTGTATCTTTAAAAACCAATTATGTGACCGTATGCTGGCCAGGGCCAAAGATAACGTGGCACACATGTTATGATGCAAGTATAAAACCCTGTCTGGAGAAGAACTGTATCTGACCAGAGTGTTTGTTCCAACAAATATCCTATTTGGAATGATCCTCAGTTTCTCCTTCATGTGCATTTTTTAAAAAGCCCTATCCAGTCATTTCCTACACACCTTATAAATGGAAGAAGCCCAAGGTCCCACATATTTCAGTCAAAACAGGGGTGTCCAAACTGCGGCCCGTGATCCATATTTTATTGGCCTGCAGCAAATTCCAAAAATATATTTAGTTTACTTAAATAAACCAGGTGAGGCAATATGTACTTTATCTCGAGTGAGTGGCCCGGCTCTTTGTGTATTTTACCGCATATGGCCCTTGTTGAAAAACGTTGAAAAAAGTTTGGACACCCCTGAGTCAACAGCTTCCATAGGACATCTGTTTCCAACAACCCACAATCGTTCAGAGTTATGGTGAAGGACTTAAAGGGTCTGGGATCTGAGATTTTTTTTAAAAAAAGGAGGAAAAAGAAGAAAAACAGAAGGTATGTAGGTATCTTACTCAGAGGTTTAGAAAAGGTTATAATTTGAAAGTTGGATCATAGGAGCCAGCTAAAGTTGTGCCGTGCCTCAGCTTAACAATACAGGCAAGACATCATCAAGACTTGCTTATCAGGAGCTGCCACTATGCCTCAGGCCAGTACCCCCCATCTCTATTACATGTTGTCTCAACTCCTGCAGGTTCAGGTCATTCATTCAACATATCTTTATTAAGGATCATAGCACTATGCTAAACACTGTGGGGGTTACCAAAATGTATAAGACACAATCCTGCTCAAGATATTATGTTTATATTGCTATTTAGACTCTCCAGCAAGTACAGGAACTGTAGGAAAGTACAGAAAGAAAACATGAAAACTGGTTCAGTGATCAAGTTCACTTAATTCTGGGTCGTTTTCCTTTTTGTCCCATCATTTCCCTGTCCCCTTCTCACCACAACTCCTCTGTCTCTAATCTCATTCTTTAAAATGCAGACTGTCTTTCCTCTCCCCTCCTCAAGTTATGACCGAATTTTTGTTCTTCAGTATCTTCCTGCTGCTTCATGGGATTTACCTCAAAATCTCTTTGATACCCGATACTTCACCTAGTCACATGAATCACACTATCCCCAATCCCAACACATATACACCACCAAGAACAAAAGTAATGCAGCTGCAATTTGAATTGAGACCATGTGAATCAAAGAACTGGCAAACACTTGGTGGCAGCATACCCAAATTTAAGTTAACGGGAACTATTTCTAAATGAGAACAGCCTTAATTTACAAAACTAAAGTTAGAAAATGCCAGATATGCAAAGCTAAAGATAGAAAATGATAACCATGTCACAGCTATAAAGTACTTTTAGTTGTACGCAGGAAGAATCAATTGAGAGTGCATTGCAGTCCTGATAACTGCAGGGAAAAAGGAGACCAAGAAAAAGAATACAGGTGGACTTCCGGAAAAATGGCGGAGTGAGGTGAGCCTCTGTAAAGCTCCCCTGGAATTTACAAAGAATCGAACAACAAAAACTCCACAAAGGACTCCCTGCACAGCAGACAGGCAAGACGAAGAGGCCCACTACCGACTGAAATCACCTACAGGTGGGAGATTCACGCGAGCGAGCGGGGGGAGGAGGAAAGTGAGAAGTGAGCGGAGACGCAGCTCCGCGGGCGCAGGACTCAGACCCAGCTCAGTGCGCCGAGCTCGCTGCTTCCCGGAACTACTGCAGCTCCGGGATATCGGACTGCTAGGGCTCCGCCAGGGCTCCACAGGGCTGAGGGGACAGCATATAACACGGCTGAACCCAACACTCACGGCAGAGACCTCGGAGAAAAGACTAAGGGAAAAAGGCTGAAAACGGTGGTTTAAGCCTGCACTGCCGAGCAGAGAACGGAGCCTTAGGCACTGAGACTAGCCGCCCCCTCCATCCCCTACCAGAGCTCGCCCCGCCCCCACCTGCCCGGTGCTAGAAGCGAAACAGTAGCAGTGTCAGATCAAAACAACAGAAAATTTGCTATATTTGAGAACTGTGGCCCACAAACACAAATCCACAGCCCAACTAGTTCCGGCAAAGGGAAGAGAGCTGTGGAAACAGGACCGGATGTGGTGGTGGTCGCTGCCATTGCTCTGGGCCACCTCTCACAGCTCACCCCGCCCCTGGCCCCACCTATCTGGGCGGATCCCTGCAGGAGTAAACAGAACTGCTGAACAAAAGAAAGACCGCTTCCTATCAACTTGTTGCAGAAGTCACTCCTGTAGATGTCTAGGAAGAGAAATAGTAAACCAGTAATCGCCATGAGTAACCAAGGCAACAAGATAGCTCAGAAAGAAAGTGAAAAATCTCCAGAAAAGGCACTTAAAGATACAGAAATATGTGACTTAAATGACAGAGAATTCAAGGCTGCAGTTCTGAAAAAACTCAACGAGATACAAGAAAACACAGATAGGCGGTTAAATGAACTCAGAAACTCAATTAAAGAACAGTATGAGCATTTTACGAAAGAGATTGAAATTTTAAAAAAGAACCAAATAGAATTTCTGGAGATTAAGAACTCAATAGAAGAAATTAAGAATGAAATAACCAGCTTAGGTAGTAGAGTTGACCAGATGGAGCAAAGAATCAGTGACATCGAAGATAGAAACCTGGAAATGACACAAATTGAAGAAGAAAGAGACTTGAGACTTAAAAGAAATGAAAGAACTCTACAAGAACTTTCTGACTCCATCAGAAAGAGCAATATAAGAATAATGGGCATACCAGAAGGAGAAGAAAGAGAGAAGGGAACAGAGAATATATTCAAACAAATCGTCCATGAGAACTTCCCAAATTTGTGGACAGAACTGGACCCTCGAATACAAGAAGCAAATAGAACACCTAGTTACCTCAATCCCAACAGGCCTTCTCCAAGGCACATTGTATTGAAGCTGTCTAAAATCAACGACAAAGAAAGAATCCTCAAGGCAGCCAGGGAAAAGAAGACGGTAACTTACAAAGGAAAGCCCATTAGATTATCATCAGATTTTTCAGCAGAAACTCTACAAGCCAGGAGGGAGTGGAACCAAATATTCAAACTATTGAAAGAGAGAAATCATGAGCCAAGAATAATATATCCAGCAAAGATATCCTTTAGATATGAAGGAGGAATAAAGACCTTTCCAGACATACAGAAGCTGAGGGAATTTTCTAATACACGACCTGCACTACAAGAAATACTAAAGGAGGCTATCCGACCATCAACAGGGACAATTTGTGGCAACCAAAACTCAAAGAGGGGGAGAATAAAGGCCTGAACCGGAATATGGGAATGGAGAAAGTAAGCGTGCTGAAGAAAATGGAATACTCTAAATATCAAACTTACTTTTACATAAACTTAAGGGTAACCACTCAAAAAAAAATCCAGAACTGAAATATATACTGAAATAAAAGAACAAACAGAGGGAAACATCATAGAATACCACCACACAGAAATAATAGACAACAACAAAAAGGCAAAGAAACAATGGAGACACAGCCTTACCAGAAAACTAAAGATAGAATGATAGGAAATCCTCACATATCAATAATCACCCTAAATGTAAATGGACTGAACTCACCAATAAAAAGGCACAGAGTAGCAGATTGGATCAAAAAACTAAACCCAACCATATGCTGTCTCCAAGAGACACATATCAGCTACAAGGACAAGCATAGACTCAAAGTGAAAGGGTGGAAATAGACACTCCAAGCAAATGGTACCCAGAGAAAATCAGGTGTAGCCATAATGATATCAGATGGAACAGACTTCAAGATGAAAAAGATAACAAGAGACAAAGATGGACATTTCATAATGGTGAAGGGGACTATAAAACAAGAAGACATAACAGTCATCAATATTTATGCCCCCAGTCAGGGAGCACCGAAATACACCAAGCAACTACTAACAGAACTAAAGGGAGAAATTGACCAAAACACAATTATACTAGGGGACTTAAATACATCATTGACCGCTATGGATAGATCATCCAAACAGAAAATAAATAACGAAATAGTAGCCCTAAATGACACATTAGATGAAATGGACATAATTGACATTTATAGAGCACTTCATCCTAAAACATCAGACTACACATTCTTTTCTAGTGTACATGGAACATTCTCAAGGATAGACCATATATTGGGACATAAAATCAGTCTCAACAAATTTAAAAAGATTGAAATCATACCATGCATATTCTCTGATCACAAGGCTTTGAAATTGGATATCAACTGTAAAAAGAAAGCGGGAAAAAACACAAATATATGGAGACTAAACAGCATACTTTTAAAGAAGGACTGGGTCAAAGAAGAAATTAGAGGAGAGATCAAAAGATACATAGCAACAAATGACAATGAAAATACATCCTACCAAAATTTTTGGGATGCAGCGAAAGCAGTTTTAAGAGGGAAATTTATCTCATTACAGGCCTATCTCAAGAAACAAGAAAATTCCCAAATAAATAACCTCATGTTACACCTTAAAGAACTAGAAAAAGAAGAACAGGTAAAACCCAAGGTCAGCAGAAGAAAGGAAATAACAAAAATTAGAGCAGAACTAAATGAAATAGAGAACAGAAAGACAATAGAAAAAATTAATGTGACAAAGAGCTGGTTCTTTGAGAAGATTAACAAAATTGACAAACCCTTGGCTAGACTTACTAAGATAAAAAGAGAGAAGACACTGATTAACAAAATCAGAAACGTAAAAGGGGAAGTTATCACGGACACCACAGAAATACAAAGGATCATCCAAGAATACTATGAAGGACTATATGCCACCAAATTCAACAACCTAGAAGAAATGGATAAGTTCTTAGAAACATATAGCCTTCCAAGGCTGAACCATGAAGAACTGGAAAATCTAAACAGACCGATCACCAGTAACGAAATTGAATCAGTCATTCAAAACCTTCCCAAAAGCAAATGTCCGGAACCAGATGGCTTCACTAGTGAATTCTACCAAACCTTCAAAGAGGATCTAATACCAATTCTGCACAAACTCTTCCAAAAAATTGAAGAAGAGACAGTACTCCCTAACTCATTTTATGAGGCCAACATTACCCTGATACCAAAACCTGGTAAGGACAGCACAAAAAAAGAAAACTACAGACCAATATCTCTGATGAATACCGATGCAAAAATCCTAAATAAAATTCTAGCAAATCGAATACAACAATGCATTAAAAAGATTATTCATCACGACCAAGTGGGGTTCATCCCCGGGGCACAAGGATGGTTCAACATACGCAAATCCATCAATGTGATACATCATATAAACAAAATAAAGGACAAAAATCATATGATTATATCAATTGATGCAGAAAAAGCATTTGACAAGATACAACATCCATTTATGATTAAAACACTTAATAAAATAGGTATAGAAGGAAAATACCTTAACATAATAAAAGCCATATATGACAAGCCCTCTGCTAATCTCATAATTAATGGAGAAAGACTGAAGCCCTTTGCTCTACGTTCAGGAACACGACAGGGATGTCCCCTATCACCTCTGCTTTTCAACATCGTGTTGGAAGTCCTTGCCAGAGCAATCAGGCAAGAGAAAGAAATAAAAGGCATCCAAATTGGGAATGAAGAAGTTAAATTATCACTCTTTGCAGATGACATGATGCTATATATAGAAAACCCTAAAGACTCCACCAAAAAGCTATTAGAAACAATCAACGAATACAGTAAAGTTGCTGGCTACAAAATCAACGCACAAAAGTCCATTGCCTTCCTATATACCAACAATGAAATCTCAGAAAAAGAAATACAAAAAACAATTCCTTTTACAATTGCATCAAAAAGAATAAAATACCTAGGAATAAACTTAACCAAGGATGTGAAAGACCTATATGCTGAAAACTATAAGACTTTTCTGAAAGAAATTGAAGAAGACACAAAGAAATGGAAAGACATTCCGTGCTCATGGATTGGAAGAATCAACATAGTTAAAATGGCCATATTACCCAAAGCAATATACAGATTCAATGCAATCCCCATCAAAATCCCAATGGCATATTTTAAAGAAATAGAACAAAAAATCATCAGATTTGTTTGGAACCACAAAAGACCCCGAATAGCCAAAGCAATCTTAAGGAAAAAGAACTATAATGGAGGTATCACACTTCCTGACTTTGGCTTGTACTACAGGGCCACAATAATCAAAACAGCATGGTATTGGCAGAAAAACAGACACATAGACCAATGGAATAGAATTGAGAACCCAGAAATAAAACCACATAAATATGGACAGATAATTTTTGACAAAGAAGCTAAAAACATACAATGGAGGAAAGACAACCTCTTCAATAAATGGTGCTGGGAGAATTGGATAGCCACGTGCAAAAGAATGAAACTGGACTGCTATTTGTCACCATGTACCAAAATTAATTCAAAATGGATCAAAGACTTAAGCATAAGACCTGACACAGTAAACTGCATAGAAGAAAACATAGGTACTAAACTTATGGACCTTGGGTTCAAAGAGCATTTTATGAATTTGACTCCAAAGGCAATGGAAGTAAAAGCTAAAATAAACAAATGGGACTATATGAAACTTAAAAGCTTCTGCACAGCAAAAGAAACCATTGACAAAATAAAGAGGCAACCAACTGAATGGGAGATGATTTTTGCAAACAGTGCCTCCGATAAGGGGCTAGTATCCAGAATATACAAGGAACTCATGCAACTCAACAACAAAAAAACAAACAACCCAATTGAAAAATGGGCAGAGGACTTGAAGAGACATTTCTCCAAAGAGGACATACAAATGGCAAATAGACATATGAAAAAATGCTCAACATCACTAATCATCAGAGAAATGCAAATCAAAACCACAATGAGATATCACCTCACCCCAGTCAGAATGGCGATCATCAACAAGACAAATAGTAAGAAATGTTGGAGAGGTTGTGGAGAAAAAGGAACCCTCAGACACTGTTGGTGGGATTGCAGACTGGTGCAGCCATTATGGAAGGCGGTGTGGAGGTTCCTCAAAAAATTACGAATAGAATTGCCATATGACCCAGCAATCCCTCTCCTGGGTATCTACCCAAAAAATCTGAAAACATTTAGAAATAAAGACACGTGTGCTCCAATGTTCATTGCAGCTTTGTTTACAGTGGCCAAGACATGGAAACAACCAAAATGTCCTTCGATAGATGAATGGATGAAGAAGTTGTGGTATATATACACAATGGAATACTATTCGGCAGTAAGAAAAGATGATATAGGAACATTTGTGACAACATGGATGGATCTTGAGAGTGTAATGCTGAGCGAAATAAGTCAGACAGAAAAAGCAGAGAACCATGTGATTTCACTGATATGTGGTATATAAACCAAAACAACAAAAGAACAAGACAAACAAATGAGAAACAGAAACTCATAGACACAGACAATGGTTTGGTGGTTGCCAGAGGGTTAGGGGGGTGGAGGGTGGGGGGTGGGAGATGAGGGTAAGGGGGATCGAATATATGGTGATGGAAGGAGAACTGACTCTGGGTGATGAACACACAACGGGATTTATTGATGATGTAATACAGAATTGTACACCTGAAATCTATGTAATTTTACTAACAATTGTCACCCCAATAAATTTAATAAAATTGAATTTAAAAAAATTAAACCAAAAAAAAAAAAAAAAGAATACAAAGTTTATTATAGGAGTAAGGAGTACATCCTCTGGACCATAGCACAAGAAAGGGCCCCGAATCCTAATGTTTTAGCACTAATGCCAGAAAGTCTATTGTATCTCCATATTCCCTTACAGAAAACTGAAGTTAGAATAATTGAATAATCCAGACTATTGGAAACAATGATGCGCCAAATGAAAATGAATACAGAGATATTTTTTTTTCTGGTATAATGGGCCATTAATAGGATTCCTACATTAATGCTAATAGCAAGTGTATAGCTTTAAGGAATGCACTCATAGGAAGTCAAATCCACCCTGGGAATTGAATCAAATGTCAAATAATATCCCATTGATACTGAAGGCAGTATTCTGGCCTAGAAGTGTTCCTGAGGCTCTTGAATTCTACGAAAACACAGAAACTATATTGTATTTCTTAAGTAGCCAGAACATGACACTTATTATCAGCTCAGAACAACAAATTGTCCCTGGTATCTTTGGAAATGTGGGCTCAGAATAGCTTTGCAATTGGCCCCTTAGTCAAATGATTTCCAATGGATTAAGGAGTGCCTATGCTTGCATCCTAGATGCCTAGAAAACAAACAGCTACTCCCTCTCTCATTATGGCTTTTCTATTTCTAGGGCAGTAAGAACATATTCTTCATCTATAATAAGACACTTAAGTCAAGAAGTTCAGTGGTAAAAGACGTGGACTATTTTAGCTCAGCTGGCATGCATATGACCAAAGTTAATTGAAAAACACATATTGAACCCCTACTATGTACCCATCTCTGTGCCAGCTGCTATAGGGTAGACAGAAAAAATATTGGCATGGTCCCTGGTCTCAAGTTCTTGCAATCTAGTTGGAAGATAAGACTACTATATAAAACAATTAGATGAAAGACAAAATGTGGTTTGGATTGTTCAGAAGCTAGCTGCTAAAGGCATTAAGAAAAAAGGAAAGTGAATGTGGATTGGAATAATTGTCAAGAACTGTGAAAGGTCTGAGATTTTACTCTACTTACAAGCTAGCAAGTTAGCCAACCATAGTTTCATGGATACTGGTAGAAAATATGAGATTCCATTGTGTATATATACCACAACTTCTTTATCCATTCATCTATCGAAGGACATTTTGGCTGTTTCCATATCTTGGCCACCGTAAACAAAGCTCCAATGAACATTGGAGCACACGTGTCTTTATTTATAGATGTTTTCAGATTTTTTGGGTAGATACCCAGGAGAGGGATTGCTGGGTCATATGGCAATTCAATGGAATACTATTCGGTGGTAAGAAAAGATGATATACGAACATTTGTGACAACATGGATGGATCTTGAGAGTGTAATGCTGAGCGAAATAAGTCAGACAGAAAAAGCAGAGAACCATGTGATTTCACTGATATGTGGTATATAAACCAAAAACAACAAAAGAACAAGACAAACAAATGAGAAACAAAAACTCATAGACACAGACAATAGTTTAGTGGTTACCAGAGGGTAAGGGGGGTAGGGGGTGGGAGATGAGGGTAACGGGGATCAAATATATGGTGATGGAAGGAGAATTGACTCTGGGTGGTGAACACACAATGGGATTTATAGATGATGTAATACAGAATTGTACACCTGAAATCTATGTAATTTTACTAACAATTGTCACCCCAATAAATTTAATAAAATAAATAAATAAATAAAAATAAATAAAAAATAAAAAAATAAAAATAAATAAAAAAAAGTCCATTGCATTCCTATATACTAACAATAAAATCGCAGAAAAAGAAACACAAAAAACATTCCTTTTGCAATTGCAGGAAAAAGAATAAAATACCTAGGAATAAACTTAACCAAGGATGTGAAAGTCCTATTTACTGAGAACTATAAGACGTTTTTAAAAGAAATTGAAGACACAAAGAAATGGAAAGACATTCCATGCTCATGGATTGGAAGAATCAACATAGTTAAAATGGCCATATTACCCAAAGCAATATACAGATTCAATGCAATCCCCATCAAAATCCCAATGGCATATTTTAAAGAAATAGAACAAAAAAATCATCAGATTTGTTTGGAACCACAAAAGACCTGAAATAGCCAAAGCAATCTTACGGAAAAAGAACAATACTGGAGGTATCACACTCCCTGACCTTAGCTTGTACTACAGGGCTGCAATAATCAAAACAGCATGGTATTGGCAGAAAAACAGACACATAGATCAATGGAATGGAACTGAGAACCCAGAAATAAAACCCCATAAATATGGACAGATAATTTTTGACAAAGAAGCAAAAAACATACAATGGAGCAAAGACAGCCTCTTCAATAAATGGTGCTGGGATAATTGGATAGCCACATGCAAAAGAATGAAACTGGACTGCTATCTGTCACCATGTACCAAAATTAATTCAAAATGGATCAAAGACTTAAGCATAAATCCTGACACAATGAACTGCATAGAAGAAAACATAGGTACTACACTTATGGACCTTGGGTTCAAAGAGCATTTTATGAATTTGACTCCAAAGGCAATGGAAGTAAAAGCTAAAATAAACAAATGGGACTATATGAAACTTAAAAGCTTCTGCACAGCAAAAGAAACCATCGACAAAATAAAGAGGCCACCAACTGAATGGGAGATTTTTGCAAACAGTGCCTCCGATAAGGGACTAATATCCAGAATGTACAAGGAACTCATGCAACTCAACAACAAAAAAACAAACAACCCAATTTAAAAATGGGCAGAGGACCTGAAGAGACATTTCTCCAAAGAGGACATACAAATGGCAAATAGACGTGTGAAAAAATGCTCAACATCACTAATCATCAGAGAAATGCAAATCAAAACCACAATGAGATATCACCTCACCCCAGTCAGAATGGCTATTATCAACAAGACAAATAGTAACAAGTGTTAGAAAGGCTGTGGAGCAAAAGGATCCCTCATGCACTGTTGGTGGGAATGCAGACTGGTGCAGCCATTATGGAAGGCAGTGTGGAGGTTTCTGAAAAAAATTACGAATTGAATTACAATATGACCCAGCAATCCCTGTCCTTGGTATCTACCCAAAAAATCTGAAAACATTTATCCATAAAGACATGTGTGTTCCAATGTTCATTGCAGTTTTGTTTACGGTGGCCAACACATGGAAACAACCAAAATGTCCTTTGATAGGTGAATGATAAAAAGTTGTGGTATATATACACAATGGAATACAATTCAGCGGTAAGAAAAGATGATATAGGAACATTTTTGACAACATGGATGGATCTTGATAGTATAATGCTAAGCGAAGTAAATCAGACAGAAATAGCAGAGAACTACATGATTTCACTGATATGTGGTATATAAACCAAAAAGAACAAAAGAACAAGACAAACAAATGAGAAACGAAACCTCATAGACACGGACAATAGTTTAGTGGTTACCAGAGTGTAAGGAGGGTGGGGGTTGGGAGATGAGGGTAAGGGGGATCAAAAATATGGTGATGGAAGGAGAACTGACTCTCAGTGGTGAACACACAATGGGATTCATAAATGATGTAATACATAATATACACCCGAAATCTATGCAATTTTACTAACGATTGTCACCCCAATAAATTAAAAAATAGAAATAAAATTGCTACCTGTACCAGGCTTACACTAATATATTGATGTCTACAGCACTCGTTAAATTAACTATAAATGTAGCACACTGAAGTCATTTTACACCAAATCAAGTCAGGCTTCAGTCAAAAGAATTAGTATTGTGACATATTTAATGCCTGGCATTTGCAGAGGGTCTCTGTCTAGATCATTTCAGACCAAGAGAAAAGTTTGTGTGTTCATAAAATAGTGATAATTAAATAAGTCACACTACAAGCATCCTAATGAGAGCTGGGAGTTTAAGGGCAATAATTGACTCAAATTGACTAGTTGGTAAAGCCATCTAAGGAGTCGTATTTCTTTATTTACTAACCTGTCTGTACTTCACTACTTTCTCCAGATTCACAAGTGCTATAAATAACACTTGTTGCTTTGTCTAAAAATACCTTTAGTCCTTCCAAATTTGCGTAGCAGCAGAACTGTGTGAAAGGGTAAGGGAGAATATAATAACTATCCAGAGTACTAAAACTGACCCTAAAGCATAGACATACCTTGTGTTTGTGTGGAATCTGGATAAAAATAATAATCCAAGGGCAAGTAAGTTAATTGGACTTAAATATATTTTTTGGTTAAGTTTCATTAAACCCGGCCAAGAAAGTCAGAGGCACTAGTGTTGAACAAATGAAAAATCTATTTGTGAGTTTATTATTTTGTATGCAAATCATGCCATATTTTGAGAAAATAATAGCTCTTTTCAAAGTTGGGAGTATACTGGCATATAAAAGCCAAATATGGAATGAAGTTAAGTGTGTCCCTCAGCCCCAACCATTATCTTCCACCTCTAGGCTTCCAATGCCCTATTGTTAACTAAAAAGTCATTACCACGTGTTATTAGCTCAAGAAGAATTAGCTTGTTTTGGCTACATAAATTACTTTAACAGAAAACTAATATCGAGGTCAAGGGAGATGATAATCTCACTGCAGTTAGCAGTCCACACCTGAAGTATCTTTATTCAGTTGTGGGCACCATATGTAACAAGAAACCTTGAAAGTTATACTGTGTCCAGAAAGGAGCAAAAAATATGATTAGGAGACTTGGATTCTTAGCCTCTGAGGACTAGTTGAGGAATCTAAAAATGTTTAGCCAGGAGAAAACTTATTGGGAAATCATTAGTAGTGTCTTCAAATCTTGGCAGGGTTATTATTTTTAATAAATTACTTAGGGTTGCTCCAGAGAACAAAGGGCTATTGTCATAGTTGAAGGAGAAAACAGAATTCAACTCAGTAAAAGAAATAACTTTCAAATAGTTGCAGCTATCTAAAAATGGAATAATGGGAACCAGGTGAGTAGGATGAAACCTCTGAATAGAAGATTCCATTTGCAGTGTTACCTTGCCTCATTAGGCTTTGTACACTCACAGGTCTGGGAGTCAGGAACTTAGAGTGGATGCTTCCACTAGACGCCAGGACCCCCAACCCTCTGGCTGTGGAGTCTCTGGCTCTTTGAACTCATCAGATTAAGAACATTCCATCTCTCATCAGAAGAGTCAGGATCTTGCAAATAAAACCTTTATTTTTGGTCTTAGAAACTTGATATCATAGGACGTTGGAGGAAAGAGCAGTCTAAAATCATCTAAACTTCTAAGTAAGTCCATATTGCAGACCTGATGAACCAGGGATACCCAATAAGATTGCAGTAGAAAAACTTGTGGACAACTTAAAATATTACATTGACTGACATTATTCTTACCTTTAATTCTATGCACTCTTAACTCCCTATAAAAATAAAATTTCAAATTTATCTGTACCAGGCTGACAGTGCCAATGGTTTCAATATTTGCTTCTTCCAGCATCTTCTATCAGTTCACTGGAGAGCCAAGAGTTGCGGTCTAAATCACAGCATTGACTATGTTCCGCAAACAAGAGTCCCTGACACGTGCAGTATGAATAATGCTCCATGTAGCTCCTGCTAGATTGTAGACTCTTCTGAATATCTTCCACATTCTTCATCCACCTCTCTGACCCATTCAGTATATCGAAGACTTCCTCTTCACAACAAGGAGTCCCATTGCAGGTGTAGTAACTCTAAATTCAGTGTATACACCACAAAGAACCAAGGAAGTAGATCTGTCTTGCTACATTTCCTACCCACTTAAGTATTCTGAGGCATGGCTTATTGGCTCAGGACCTATTTGCAGAGTGAAGAGGAGAAATTAGGGCATGCATATGGCCTCTCTTACTTCTTAGTTTTTCTTACAGTGCAGACCTGCAAGGGAAGAACTTTCCCCCTTACACATTCGGTCTGTTCAAGCCTGGCTGTTGATATGTTAAAGGAGGAGATTTCAGAAATTTAGAAAAATCCTCTCAACAATGTCTAGCTTTCAAGTTGTATTCCTAGTATAGAATTCTGTTTTGGATATCAAAAGGTAAAGGTTAATGTTTTCTTGCATATTTTATTCTCAATCCTATTTCCTTAGCAATAGATGGATGTCTTGAACTGAGAAAAAACTCATGTACCCCAAAATTCAAATATGAAAAACCCATTTATGCTTTTTCAAACTAGTTCTTTCATTACATGTACTATCATTTATTCAACACTATTCTTGGTATATGCATTATACAAGGTCTGACAATTAAATTCACAAACTCATCCTAGACTAAGTGCTACATACCTCATTGCTGAATATCACTATGTTCACCCTCAAAATACTCTTGTTCGGAAGCTATGCACTGATGCGAGTGCCTAGTACACCCTTCAAAGCAATTTGGGAACTCTTTTTCTGGAATGGACATCAGAGCTCTCATCGTATTACACTTGATGTCCTGAATGTCATTAAAATGTCTTCCTTTCAATATTTCCTTCACCTTCAAGTAAAGAAAGAAGTCATTGGGGGCCAGATCAGGTGAGTAGAGAGGGTGTCCCAATACAGTTATTTGTTTACTGGCTAAATCTCCCTCACAGACAGTGTTGTGTGAGCTGGTACATTGTCGTGATGCAACAGCCATGAAATGTTCAGGTCGTTTTCATCTAACTTTTTCACACAGCCTTTTTAGCACTTCCAGATAGTAAACTTGGTTAACTGTTTGTCTAGTTGGTACAAATTCATAGTGAATAATCCCTCCAGTATCAAAAAAGTTAGCAACAACGTTTTTGCAACAAGTTTGTGAACTTGTCAGATCTTGTATACATATATATGCTATAACACTGTATAAATCAGAATTCTTTCAGAAGCATATGAGAGAAAATTAGTATAAGTGTTGAAACTGTTTAAGAAAAAAAAAGGACTTTTTTTCAAATTGGGAAGTTCAAAGGGTAGCCAGCTTCAGAAAGGCACAGGTGAACTGAAGGGCTCACACACTCTGTGTGTAGCGTTCATTCTGCAGACAGACTCCTTCCATGTGTAAGGGAAGATGACTGCCCACAGCCCCAGGTTTATATGTTCCCAGTTTAGAAATCCAAATAGAAAAAAAAGGTGTATATTCACCCCAGCACACAAGTAAATCCAGACAAGACTTATGGTTGGCCCTCCTTAGAACTGTTGCCCATCTCTAGACCATTGCTGCCAAAGGATAGGACATACTATAAGAGGCCCATCTTAGATTATACCATTACCATTATACCCAGGGTGGGAGGGGGTCATTGTGATTAACAACCCTGCCAGGATCACATGGCATGGCAATCCATTATACTTCTTCAATTTATTCTCACTTAATTGCAATATGCTAAATACCTTTCCCAAAGTCAGTTAGCTATATAATAGAGCTGGAATTTAAAACCAATCTTGACTGATTCCCAATGCCTTAGCTCTTTCCCCTACAGCTTCTAATTTTAATGCCACCCTACCCACCCACCTTTGAGTGGTATGCAGTGCCCTCTAGTTACATTGTTAAACACCATCCTTTCTCAAAACCTATTCTGAGAAAAGGGATTGACAAAATCATTCACATTCAGATGTCTGACGTTGACTGACTGAGATTCAGGTATTCCTCCAGGGAAAATTATAATTCAGTATGTATCAACTTGAGGAAGCAGAACGACTTCATAATTAAAGGGATGCATTTAAGGGTCAAACAGATTTGAATTTTGGTCTTGCCTCCAACACTTGCTAGATGTATAATCTTGGGAAAGTTATCGCTTTGAGTTTCAGGCTAACTCGTGTGTAAAAAGGAGAATAATAATACATACCAAAAAGAGATGTTGTAAGGATTGACTGGGCTGTTTCTGTTAAAATTCCCAGCCCAGAACCTGTCACACAGGTCATCTTAAGTAAATATTTTCCCCTATTGCAAAGGAATATTTCAAGTTTCATTTTTAATCCACAGGTAAAGGGAGTTTGTGAAGGCCAGAGGCCCTTCCTTTTCCTCCATAATCATATGTCACGTAGGGTGGCATGTGGGGTCTCTGATCCCACTCCCCACACAAGAATGCAGGATATGGTGAGGCCAAGAAGGAACACCCACAGAGCCATATGTAGGAGAGTCATACCACTATAGTCTCACTGGCAGCTGGGTTGGAGACACAGGAGGCAGGAGACACACTATCCGCAACCACTTCTCTCTGCCAACCAACCTCACTTGCTAGCTGCAATCCACGCTTGCTAGCTCAGCCACCATCTTCATGCTAGCCCCCATTTTTCTGCTAGCGTATCCACAGTAGTTATATTAGTGGCCAATGGCTCACTGGTTATAGCTGACGGCCAACTAGTCACAGCTGATGGCCATTAACTACCTGAGCCAGCACCTTTCCATGTGAGACCGAGAGCCTGGAAACTGCACTCCTGGCTCAGTTCCCACACTACACCCCTACAGGGTTTCGCCTCACAATCTACGCGACAAGCGTCTTTCGTGAGGGGCCCTGTGCGAGGAGTCTGGAGGTGAATGCAATATCCTGGACACAGCCAGGCTCTCTGGACACAGCCAGGGTTTCTCAGGGCACCACCAGTACTTCTGGGAACAGCCAGACTTCCTGGGCTTCTTAGGGTACCACCAACCTCCCCAGGCATAGCCAGGGATCTCAGGGCACTGCCACTCTCTCTGGGCACAGCCAGACTTCCTGGACTCAGCCAGGGCTCTTAGGGCACTGCCACTCTCTCTGGGCCTCTCAAGGTACCATGCTGGAAAAACAGTGACTCACAGTCAAGGTGTTTACATATTCTCAATGGCGGCTGGTCAAGACACAGGAAGCAAACATCCACCGGTTTCACTACATGGTGGTATGTTCCCAAGCAAACAGTCAAGCGGTCCATTAAATTAAGGATGGAGCCCATTCCCCATAATCCACAGTCATTCGCCAGAGCTGTGCGTTAGCCTCCCAACGTGTGCCCTCTCTGCAGGGTGAGGGCTCCAAGTCCTCCCCAACCTGGGGGTGAGGGACGACCTTGACCTCACCCACATCTCCCACAGAGGACTCAGCAAGTGTTTCCTCCCACATCCAGGCTGCCTCAGCAAGCACTTCCCCGCCCACAGGGCCTCAATGACCTTTGCTTTCTCCGGCCTATGTTGGTTGTGGAACCGTCCTCATCTTCCCACCCCTCCACCGGGGTCCAGCTCTCCGGCAGCTGCTCCTCCTGGTCTTCCTGTGACTGAGTGTTCATCTGCACAAACTGCTCCACCACCCTTCGGGGAGGTTCGGCCAGCACCGTACCCTGTTCGCTGTGCCATGTGTCACACGGGGTGGCATGTGGGGTCTCTGGTCCTGCTCCCCACATAAGAATGCAGGATATGGTGAGGCCAAAAAGGAACACCCACGGAGGTTTGAGTAGGGGAGTCATACCACTATAGTCTCACTGGAGGCTGGATTCACATGACGTGCGACTTGCTGTCCGCTTTTCTGCCTGCCAACCGACCAACTCCGCTGCTTGCTATCTCAGCCACCATCTTCTTGCTAGCCCCCATTTTTTCTGCTAGCGTAGCCACAGCGGTTATATTAGTGGCCAATGGCTCACTGGTTACAGCTGACGGCCAACTAGCCACAGCTGATGGCCATCCAATCACAGTTGACGGCCATTTACTACCCGAGCCAGCACCCCTCCACGTAATGCCGAGAGCCTATAAACTACTCTCTGAGGCTCTGTCCCCACAGTAGTATAACCTTTGACAAAAAACGCTGTAGGGACAGAGCCAGGAGTGCAGTTTCCAGGCTCTCAGCCTCATGCTAAAAGGTGCTGGCTCAGGTAGTAAATGCCCATCAACTGTGATTGGATGGCCATCAGCTGTGGCTAGTTGGCCGTCAGCTGTAACCAGTGAGCCATTGGCCACTAATATAACTGCCGTGGCAATGGTAGCAGCAAATGGAGGATAGCAAGAAGATGGTGGCTAAGATCAGATTGCAGTTAGCAAGTAAGATTGGTTGGCAGAGAGAGAGTGGAGAATATAGTGGCATGACTCCCCTATCTATGGCTCCATGGGTGTTCCTTTTTGGCCTCACCATATCCCGTTCTTATGTAGGGAACGAGACTAGAGACCCCGCATGACACCCTGCATGACAATACCTTTTTGTTGTTGTATTAAGTGATATATTCCCCAAAGTTAGAGTTATTCAGTCTTAAATGTCACCCCATGTGAAACTCATTACCTCCACAAATCTTTGCTTCTGGTGCTTCTCAGCAGGGATATGGTGCCCTCCTGTGAGTCTCTACTTCATTGATTGTTTGTCCTGCCAGCAGGTCTACCTAAGGACCAGGTCTGTCTTATTGATGTACCCCGAGCTTCCAGCACAGAACTTGGCCCACAGAGCAAGGAGCTAAGCCACTGTTTGTTAAATGAAGTGATCATTATACAAGGTAAAAACTATTTTATTGATTCAGTGACAAGTAAGGGATGGTCCCTTCCCTTTGGAAGCTCAATGTCTACTTTGAAAAGTTTTCCGTCCCCCATTATAAGATCCTGGAGAATAGTGGCTGGGTTTTAGTCACCTCCATATCTCCATCACCTCGCATAATTCTGAGCATACCCAGTGCTTCTTAAGCTTGTGCACCTAACTACCCCTAATGGTAGAGTAGTGTAGATACATATCTCTGAATAAATATGGGGACCTAGCTTAAAGAATGCTTCACAGGCATAGTTTGTTTGTTTGTTTTTAAAGATTTTTTTTTTATTGGGGAAGGGGAACAGGACTTTATTGGGGAACAGTGTGTACTTCCAGGCCTTTTTTCCAAATCAAGTTGTTGTCCTTTCAATCTTAGTTGTGGAGGGTGCTGTTCAGCTTCAAGTTGTTGTCCTTTCAGTCTTAGTTGTGGAGGGCGCAGCTGAGCTCCAGGTCCAGTTGCCATTTTCTAGTTGCAGGGGGCACAGCCCACCATCCCTAGCGGGAGTTGAACCGGCAACCTTGTGGTTGAGAGGACGCATTCCAACCAACTGCGCCATCCAGGAGCTCAGCGGCAGCTCAGCTCAAGGTGCCATGTTCAATTTTAGTTGCAGGGGGTGCTGCCCACCATCCCTTGCGGGAGTCAAGGAATCGAACTGGCAACCTTGTGGTTGAGAGGATGCGCTCCAACCAACTGAGCATTCCAGGAGCTCAGCGCAGCTCAGCTCAAGGTGCCATGTTCAATCTTAGTTGCAGGGGACGGAGCCCACCATCCCTTGCAGGACTCGAGGAATTCAACTGGCAACCTTGTGGTTGAGAGCCCACTGGCCCATGTGGGAATCGAACCGGCAGCCTTCAGAGTTAGGAGCATGGAGCTCTAACCACCTGAGCCACCGGGCTGGCCCCAAGCATAGTTTTTTTTGAAGTTATGTGTCCTACCTTAAAAATTCATATAAATATTATATTCCACATGAAGCTATTTACACTTTTAATAAATATTTTAAATTACTTAACCCTGAGTAAAACGATGCTCCTGAAAGATGTCAGTGTAACACTAACTCAAACATCCAGCCAAGTAGGTAAGATGCTCTAGATTTAATTTATCAGGCCCAGTGGAAGGCTTGATGGCAGTTTTTCATGAAGGACCTTGTCTTTCCTGAAGCTAACTGGCACAATAAGGAGTAAAGATGAATTGTGCTTGGATCGTTGTCTAAAATGATTTCCCAGAATTCCCCCAAATATCAAGCTTTGATTGATAAGCTAGGCTGCATCCTAGAAGCAAGGGAACAGAGCCTTCCTTGGGGAACAAGGAACAGGGAGTGGGGATGGTGTAGGAAGGGCTGGCCTGCCTGGGGGCATTTTGCTTTGCATCAGACTTGGAGAACACCAGTGATTCAGTCACTGGCCCCATCCAAAATTGTCTGCTCTGACAACAGTGGACCTTAGTATGTCACAGGACCATACTTGGACCAAGGTAAGGGGACTTGGAAGATGAGAAAAGAGCAAAAACAACCTACAAAGAAAGGAGAATGGGTGAATACCACGATGGTGCAGCAGGTAAATGCTGTGCTTACCTTCTCTCACTACCACATCAAAATTACAACTAAACAAAATAATCATCATTGAGAATTGCCTAAAATCTTGCTGAACCAAAGCTCTACAACTAAAGACGTGCAGAAGAAGCCACCTCAAGACTGGTAGGAGAGGCAGAGATGTGGAACAGGCTGGTCCCATACCTACATGTGACCATTAAAGATTGGGAGGGATATTTCAGCTGTGGAGGTCCCCCTGACCCACAAGAGGAGTGAGAGGTCCAAGCCCCACCCGAGCCCAGGCTTTCAGTGCCAGGGAGAGAAGTCCCCATAATTTCTGGTTGTGAAAAACCAGCAAAGATTGTGACTGAGACTGAGGGTGTCTACACTTCCAGGCACTTCTCTTAAAGAGACTGCGCACGGACTTACCCACCAATGGAATCACTCGCTCTGAGCTCCAGTGCTGGGGCAGCAGCTAGAAAGGTGGCAGGGACATACTATGGGGAACTGAGTTGTCTGGTTTGGGATGGGGGCTGGAGAAGTGGCTTCCCCCTGGATGGAGGAGCTGGCAGAAGCCATTGTTTCTTTGTTGAGCCCTCCCCTCTCCTGGCATGCAGACACAGGTTGCTGTCATATCAGAGTCTCCACCATTCATTTGCCACACCCTGGCTACTCGAGATCCCACCCCGCCCAACTTTTGGACACACCCAAGCCAATTCCAGTGGCTTTTTCATACATACTGCCTGCCTTAGCTCGAACTGCAGGCTTTCCTAGGGTCTCTCACAGGTTTGCAGAACATGGACAAGCAGCATCTGGCTTGAGCATGTCCTGCACCTCTGGCTGAGCAGCCCTAAGCTGGCATGAGTGGCAGCAGCCTTGTTTCGCAGCTTGACCTCTCAAGGCACATCTAAACACAGCATGGGCAGCAGTCATCTGTGGATTTCTCTGTGGCTCCTGCCAGTTGGCCCTGGGTGGCACACAGGCTGTGGCTGAACTTGACCTATAGCAGATCCGCTCCAATGTGGTTCAAGGGCTGGCGCCCCTAGTGGTCACCTTCAAAACGAACTGGGGCATCACCAAGCTGCCTCCAAATATGACACATCCAAGGGGCAGATTGAGCAGGCACCAGAGTCCTGCTGAGGCAGATCCTGCTCCATAGGATCAGCCCTTGCACAACAACTCTTCCACTGTAGCCATAGCCAGTCCTCACAACAAGTGAGCCCAAGGGTCAGTCCCTCCTATTGATGTGCAATTATCAACCAAGGCTCAACTACAAGAGGAGGTCACACACAACACACACAAGGGACACACCTGGAGTACATGGCTCAGGTGACTAGAAAGACTGTGCTACTGAGCCCCACAGCACACCTACTACATAAGGCCACTCTACTAAGACCAGAGGCATAGGAGCCCTACATGATACATAGAAACAAACACAGGGAGGCAGCCAAAATGGGGATACAAAGAAAAATGTCTCAAATAAAACAATAGAACGAAGCTCCAGAAAAAGAACTAAATACAATGGAGACAAGCAAACTATCAGACACAGAGTTCCAAACATTGGTTATAAGGATGCTCACTGATCTCAGGGAGAACTTTAACAAAGAGATAGGAAACATAAAAATGGAGATAGAAAACATGAAAAAGAACCAGTTAGAAATAAAGAATACAATAACGGAAATGAAGAATATATTACAGGGAATCAACAGTAGATTGGTGAAGCACAGAATCGCACCAGTGATGTATAAAATAAGGTAGCAGAAAACACCCAACCAGAACAGCAAAAAGAAAAAAAAGCATCCAAAAAACTGAGGAGAGTTTAAGGGGCCTCTGGGACAACATCAAGTGTACAAATATGTGCTTTTTTTTATTATTATTAAATTTATTGGGGTGACAATTGTTAGTAAAATTACATAGATTTCAGGTGTACAATTCTGTATTACATCATCTATAAATCCCATTGTGTGTTCATAAGGGATACCAAGATGACAAAAGAGAGAGCAAGGAATTGAAAATCTATTTGAAGAAATAATGACAGAAAACTTCCCAAACCTGGCCAAGGAAATAGATCTACAAGCCCAGGGAGCACAGAGAGTCCCAAACAAGATTAACCTAAAGAGACCAACACCAAGACACATCATACTTAAAATGTCAAAGGTTAAAGACAAAGAGAGAATCTTAAAAGTAGCAAGAGAAGAACAGTTACCTACAAGGGAGACCCCATAAGATTGTCTGCTGATTTCTCAACAGAAACTTTGTAGGCAAGAAGAGATTGGCAGGAAATATTCAAAGTGATGAAAAGCAAGGACCTACAACCAAGATTACTCTACCCAGCAAAAGCTGTCATTTATATATGAAGGACAGATAAAGAGCTTCCCAGACAAGAAAAAGCTAAAGGAGTTCATCATCACCAAACCAGTATTACAAGGAATCTTAGATGGACTTCTTTAAGATGGGAGGAGATTAGGGATGGGTGAAAAGGAGAAGGGATTAAGAAGTACAAATTTGTTGTTACACAGTAGTCATGGGGATGTAAGGTATAGCATAAGGAATATAATCAATGATATTGTAATAACTATGTATGGTGCCAGATAGGTATTAGCTCTATCAAGGTAATAGAAGGGAATGGGGTTGGGGGTAGGATGAAAAGGTGAAGGAATTAAGAAATACAAATTGGTAGTTACAAAATAGTGATGGGGATGTAAAGTATAGGGAATGTAATCAATAATATGGTAAAAACTATGTATAGTGTCAGGTGGTACTAGTTAGAGGGATCACTTCCTGAATTATATAAATGTCTAACCACTACGCTGTACACTTGAAACTAATATAAAATAATATTGAATGCCAACTCTAATTGAAAATTATAAGGGGGGAAAGATCAATAATATTGTGATAACATGGTACAGTTGTCAGATAGTTGCTGGACATATCATGGTGATCAAAATCAATAATGTGTTAATAACACTGTATTGAGCTAGATGGGTACTGTTAAATAACTATGATGTACACCTAAAACTAATATAATATTGTATGTTAGCTGTGTTTTAAGTTTAAAAAATCTTTTAATGGGGGGAAATGGGAAGGGCATTACTTAAATCATTATTCTACAGAAAAACAAAAACAAAACAAACAGAAAAATCCAGTTGGAATGAATGAAAGAAAAATGAAACAGTTTTGAAGAAGTCAGTACCTATGATTCCAAGGCAGTTTTGTTGTTGTTCTATTTATGGCCCTAGACTGAGCCCTGATCCCAGTCCTTCCAGAGTTCCCAACCCAGGCCATAGTCAGAGCCTTATCCTCAAAAGTCATGTCACGGGTGGGGATAAGGGGAAGGTGAGAGGTTTTGAAAAATAGTTGGTAACCACAAGATGGTCATGGGGGTTTGAAAATTAATTTGGGGAACGTACAGAGGGATAGTGGATGGGGGGAGGGGGGTTCACACAGTGTGAGGGATATAAATGATAAACGTCTAAGTTTTGCTTTGTCTTGTGCATCTGAAACTAATAAAAAAATAGAAAGAAATTACATGATCCAGTGGCTCAGACTCAGAAAAAAAAAAAAGTCATGTCACAAAGTAAGTGGTTTGTCACAAATGGGACAGCTAAAACAATGTGAAAGATGCAGAATAGACCAGCACTTCTCAACTTTAATGTGCATGAGTCACCCGAAAATGTTGTTAAAATGCAGATTCTAGTACAGTAGGTCTGGTGTAAGACCCAAGATTCTGCATTTCTAAGAAGCACCTTGGTGATACCCATGCTTGTTAATCTCAAGACTACATATTGAATAGCAAGGATCTAGACCTAGACCTCTTCCCACTAATGCCCACCTCCTAGGTTCACTCTTTCCATTTTGATAACCCTATGTGGGCCCTTGAGATTTCAGAGAAAAGGTGCAATTTGAATTTATGGCAATCAATGTTTACTTCACGCTATCATTATACTTAAGTGTTTTTTTATTGAGCACTATGCACTACAAATAACCCTGTCTCCCCAGGGCTAAGATAAATATATCTGGAGCAAAATAAATCAGGCTGTAGGCAATAAAAACAATAACAATTTGGGCAAAAATAATTACTCCAAGTTATTAATTCTTTGACACAAGACAGTAATACAAATATAAAACAAGTATAGGGTAAAGGAATATGTTATCTACTGTTTTGCAAGAACCTTATTATGAATATTTACAGTTTGCTCAATTAATACAAAAACCAGGGTTGTTTTTTTTGTTTGTTTTCGTTTGGTTTTTTGTTTGTTTGTTTGTTTGTTTGTTTTTTAAAAGATTTTTTATTGGGGAAGGGGAACAGGACTTTATTGGGGAACAGTGTGTACTTCCAGGACTTTTCTTTTTTTTTTTTTTTCCAAGTCAAGTTATTGTCCTTTCTTTTTTTTTTTTACAAATTTATTTATTTGTTTTTTAATTAGTTTCAGGTGCACAAGACAAAGCAAAACTTAGACATTTATCATTTATATCCCTCACACTGTGTGAACCCCCCTCCCCCCATCCACTATCCCTCTGTACGTTCCCCAAATTAATTTTCAAACCCCCATGACCATCTTGTGGTTACCGACTATTTTTCAAAACCTCTCACCTTCCCCTTATCCCCACCCTCCCGCCCTTCTAGCAACCCTCTGTTTTTCCTCCATGTTTCCAAAAATGTCTCTGATTAGTTCATTCACTTATTCTTTTCTTTAGATTCTGCATATAAGTGAGATCATATGGTATTTGTCTTTCTCTTTCTGACTTATTTCACTTAACATAATATTCTCTAGGTCCATCCATGTTGTTGCAAATGGTAAGATTTCTTTCTTCTTTATGGCTGCGTAATACTCCATTGTATAAATATACCACAGTTTCTTAATCCAGTCATCTACCGATGGGCATTTCGGTTGTTTCCAGGTCTTGGCTATTGTATATAGTGCTGCAATAAACATAGGAGTGCATAAAGATTTTTGAATTGGAGTTTTGGATTTCTCCGGATAGATACCTAGGAGTGGGATTGCTGGATCATAAGGTAGTTCCATTTTCAGATTTTTGAGATACCTCCAAACTGTTTTCCATAGTGGCTGCACCAATCTGCATTCCCACCAACAGTGCACCAGCGTTCCCTTTTCTCCACATCCACGCCAGCACCTGTTGTTTGTTGATTTATTGATGATAGCCATCTTGACTGGGGTGAGGTGGTAGCTCATTGTGGTTTTTATTTGCATTTCTCTGATGGTTAGTGAGGTTGAACATTTCTTTATATGTCTGTTTGCCATCTGTGTGTCCTTTTTAGAAAAGTGTCTCTTCATGTCCTCTGCCCATTTTTTAATTGGGTTGTTTGTTTTTTTGGAGTTGAGTTGAGTGAGTTTTTTATAAATTTGTGATATTAACCCCTTATCAGATATATCATTGGCAAATATCTTTTCCCAATCAGTAGGATCCCTTTTTGTTTTATTGATGGTTTCCTTTGCTGTGAAAAGGCTTTTTAGTTTGATGTAATCCCACATGTTTATTTTTTTCTCTTACTTCACTCGCGCGAGGGGATATATCAGTAAAAATCTTACTCCGGGTAATGTCTGTGAAGTTTCTTCCTATATTTTCTTCTAGGAATTTTATGGTTTCAGATCTTACATTTAAATCTTTAAGCCATTTTGAATTTGTTTTTGTATGTGGTGTAAGGAGGTGATCCAGCTTCATCTTTTTGCATGTGTCTGTCCAAGTTTCCCAGCACCATTTATTGAATAGACTGCCTTTACCCCACCGTACATTCTTGCTTCCATTTTCATAGATTAAATGGCCATATAGGCATGGATTTATTTCTGGACTCTCTATTCTGTTCCATTGATCTATGGGTCTGTTTTTATGCCAGTACCATGCTGTTTTGATTATTGAAGCCTTGTAGTATAATTTGAAGTCAGGTATTGTTATACCTCCCACTTTGTTCTTATTTCTCAAGATTGTTGAGGATATCCGGGGTCTTTTGTTATCCCATATAAATTTTAGGATTATATGTTCTATTTCTGTGAAAAATGTCGTTGGTAGTTTGATAGGAATTGCGTTGAATATGTATATTGCCTTAGGCAGTATGGACATTTTAACTATATTAATTCTTCCTATCCACAAACTTGGTATGTGTTTCCATCTATTTGTATCTTCTTTCATTTCTTTCTTCAGTGTCTTATAATTTTCTGAGTACAGATCTTTTACTTCTTTGGTTAAATTTATTCCCAGGTATTTTATAGTCTTTGGAGCAATTGTAAATGGAATTGCTTTTTTAATTTCTCCTTCTGATGTTTTATTATTGGTATATACAAATGCAACTGATTTCTGAATATTAATTTTGTATCCTGCTACTTTACTAAATTCATCTATCAGCTCTAATAGTTTCTTGGTGGAGTCTTTAGGGTTCTCTAAATATAGTATCATATCATCTGCATATAATAACAGTTTTACTTCCTCCTTACTGATTTGGATGCCTTTTATTTCTTTTTCTTGTCTGATGGCTGTGGCTAGAACTTCCAGCACTATGTTGAATAGAAGTGGAGAAAGTGGGCAACCTTGCCTTGTTCCTGATTTTAAGGGGAATGGTTTTAGCTTTTCCCCATTGAGTATGATGTTAGCTGTGGGTCTATCATATATGGCCTTTATTATGTTGAGATATGATCCCTCTAGTCCCACTTTCTTAAGGGTTTTTATCGTGAATGGCTGCTGAATTTTATCAAATGCTTTTTCTGCATCAATTGATATGATCATATGATTTTTATTTTTCATTTTGTTAATGTGGTGTATGACATTAATTGATTTGTGGATGTTGAACCACCCTTGCATACCAGGGATGAATCCCACTTGATCATGGTGTATAATCTTTTTAATATATTGCTGAATTCTGTTCGCTAGTATTTTGTTGAGGATTTTTGCATCTATGTTCATTAGCGATATTGGCCTGTAGTTTTCTTTTTCTGTGGTGTCTTTGTCTGATTTTGGGATCAGGGTGATAGTGGCTTCGTAAAAAGTGTTTGGGAGTCTTCCCTCCCTCTGGATTTTTTGGAAGAGTTTCAGGAGAATAGGTGACAATTCTTTTTTGAACGTTCTGTAAAATTCACCTGTAAAGCCATCTGGTCCAGGGCTTTTGTTTGTTGGGAGATTGTTGATTACTGATTCAATTTCCTTGGTGGTAATCAGTCTATTCAGGTTTTCTGTCTCTTCTTGAGTTAGCCTTCGAAGGTTGTATGCATCTAGGAAATTGTCCATTTCCTCCAGGTTGTCAAATTTGTTGGCATACAGTTGCTCATAGTAATTTCTTAGGATTTTTTGTATCTCTGCGGTGTCTGTTGTCACTTCTCCTCTTTCATTACTGATTTTATTAATTTGGGTCCTCTCTCTCTATTTTTTTAATGAGTCTGGCTAAAGGTTTGTCAATTTTGTTTGTCTTCTCTAAGAACCAACTCTTGGATTCATTGATCTTTTGTATTGTTTTTCTGGTTTCTATTTCATTTATTTCCGCTCTGATCTTTATTATCTCCTTCCTTGTACTCCCTTTGGGCTTATTTTGTTGTTCTTTTTCCAGATCCCTTAAGTGTGAAGATAAACTGTTGATTAGTGATGTTTCTTGTTTCTTTAGATAGGCCTGCAGTGCTATGAACGTCCCTCTTAGGACTGCTTTCGCGGTATCCCATAGATTTTGGGTCGTTGTATGTTCATTTTCGTTCGTCTCGAGATATCTTTTGATTTCTTCCTTGATCTCCTGTTTGACCCATTCATTATTTAGTAACATATTATTCAGCCTCCATGAATTTGTGTGTCTTCCAGGCTTTTTCCTGTAGTTCATTTCTAATTTCATAGCACTGTGGTCAGAGAAGACAATTGGTATGATTTCAATTTTCTTAAATTTATCCAGACTTGCTTTGTGGCCTAACATATGGTCTATCTTGGAGAATGTTCCATGTGCGCTTGAGAAGAACGTGTATTCTGCAGCATTGGGGTGGAATGCTCTGAAAATATTGGTTAAATCCAAGTGGTCCAAAGTGTCATTTAAGGCTGTTGTTTCCGTATTGATTTTCTGTCTGGAAGACCTGTCCCTTGTTGTCAGAGGTGTGTTGAAGTCCCCTACTATGATAGTGTTACAGTTGATCTCCGTCTTTATGTCAGTCAATATCTGTTTTATATATTTAGGTGCTCCTATGTTGGGTGCATAGATGTTTACTAGGGTTATATCCTCTTGTCGAATTGATCCCTTTATTATTATATAGTGTCCATCTTTGTCTTTTAATATTTTCTTCACTTTGAAGTCTATTTTGTCAGAGATAAGTATTGCAACTCCAGCTTTTTTCTCATTTCCATTTGCATGGAATATCTTACTCCAACCCTTCACTTTTAGCCTGTGTGTGTCTTTTGATCTGAGGTGAGTCTCTTGTATACAGCATATACAAGGGTCTTGCTTTCTTATCCACTCAGCCACCCTATGTCTCTTGATTGGAGCATTTAAACCATTTACATTTAAAGTGATTATTGATAAGTACATAGTTATTGCCATTTTTAAATTTGTGGTTAGATTGTTTTCATCTTTCTTCTATTTACAGAAGTCCTTTTAGTATTTCTTGCAATGCTGGCCTGGTGGTAATGAATTCCTTTAGCTTATTCTTTTCTGGGAAGCTCTTTATCTCTCCGTCAATTTTAAATGATAGCCTTGCTGGATAAAGCAACCTAGGTTGTAGGCCTTTGTTTTCCATCACTTTGAGTATCTCCTGCCACTCCCTCCTGGCCTTCAATGTTTCTGCAGAAAAGTCATTTGATAGTCTTATGGGAGTTCCCTTGTATGTAACCCTCTGTCTTTCTCTTGCTGCTTTTAGGATTCTCTCTTTGTCTTTAATCTTTGCCATTTTAACTATAATGTGTCTTGGTGTGGACCTGTTTGGGTTTATCCTGGTTGGAACTCTCTGCACTTCCTGGACTTGTATGTTGGTTTCCTTCATCAGGTTAGGGAAATTTTCAGACATTATTACTTCAAATATGTTCTCAATCCCTTGTTTCTTCTCTTCACCTTCTGGTATTCCTATGATGCACATGTTGTTGCACTTGATGTTATCCCATAGGTCTCTTAAATCATCTTCATTGTTTTTTATTCTTTTTTCTTTCTGTTGTTCTGTTTGGGTGATCTCTGCTAACTTGTCTTCTAAGTCGCTGATTCGATCCTCTGCTTCATCTAACCTGTTGTTAATTCCTTCAAGTGAGTTCTTTATTTCGGTAACTGTGTTCTTAATTCTAACTGGTTGTTCATTATGATTTCTACATCCTTCTTGATGTCCTCTCTAAGCTCCTTAAACATTCTTATCATCAGTATTCTGAACTCTGTCTCTGACAGTTTGGTTACCTCTGCTTCATTTAGTTCCATTTCTGAAGGTTTCTTCTGTTCTTTTATTTGGGATATGTTTCTTTGTTTCCTCATTCTGGCTGACTCTCTGTGTTTGCTTCGATGTATTAGGTAGATGCCCTGGAGTTCTTGGTTCTTGCTCGATTAGTATATAATAAATGTCCTTTATATTTGACTCGCACTACTTCATTCTTCTCCCCTGCGTGTGCTCTAAAAGTGACTCTTGTGTTGTGTATATTGTCCTGTTAAAGAAGATCCTTAATTGCTTTTTGCTTGTGAGTAGGTGGAGTTAACTCCTAGGCTGACTAGTTGTGAGACTTGGCTTTGCCCACGCAGGGTATTCTGCTGCATGAGGGTTGACCGCTTAGATGTGGTTTGCCCGTTGGCCTCTATGTGCCTGTAAAGAATCCCCTCTGGGTGTGTCACTTGTAGGTCAAACCCGGTAGTACTCTGGCTTGGTCTGGAGTTGGCCGCTGGGTATGTTGAATCTTGTGCCTCTTAAGCTGGGCACTGGTAGGGCAATTACAGAACAAAGCAAACCACCAAGCACAACAACAACAACAAGGAAAAGGTCAAATACATTCACATGTAAAAAAACAATCGACAACCCCCACTCGACACAGGCAAAGATGTCAAAAATATAAAGACAAATCAAAATAGAACAAAAAAAACAGCGCCAGTTGTGGCTTAAGCCCACCAAGTAATCTCCAGGTTGTTCTCTGCTATAGCACAGAGTCCCCACTCGACACAGGCAAAGATGTCAAAAATATAAAGACAAATCAAAACAGAACAAAAAACACAGCGCCAGTTGTGGCTTAAGCCCACCAAGTAATCTCCAGGTTGTTCTCTGCTGTAGCACAGAGTCCCCTGCGTTTTGTGCAGGTAGAGCCGGTCACCTGGTGCCCAGAGTGACGCTGGGGCTGCAGTTTTAGATGCGTGGGGCTGAGGGGTCTGGACAGTAGGTTTTACAAAGCCAGTGCAGTTTCTGCCCTTGCCGGCACATATGCACACCGAGAATAGCACCACCAGCCCTGTGTCCAGTTCTCCTGAGTCTTAGGGCACCTCTTCCCTGTGTGTGTGTGTGGCGGGCAGGGGATTCCTCAGCTGCTGAAAGCTGAGAGCTGCATCTGCCACTTACTGCTGATTCCTGGGAGTGCCTCCGCCGATGTAATTGCCCCGCCCTAGGCAGGCCAGAAAGGGTGGGGGCTGGGGATGGAAAGAGGGGTCTTCTCTTTCCCAGCCCAGCTGTGTCACACCCCACCCACAGGCCAGAAACGGTGGTATCTGGGGATGGATGAGTCTCCTGTCTCCTAGGCCAGGGCAAACCACACTCTTCTCAGCCTCTTCCCAGGGCCAGAGCCAGCGGCCAGTCTTCCCATAGCCCAAACCCCAAGGCTCCTCTGTAATCTGACACTGCTCTTCAGATCAGGAGCCAGTTCAAGTCTCTGGAAGGGTGGGGGTAGGATTGGAAGAGCGGGGGGAGGGGCCCAGGTATGGAGTTAATTGCCTCAAATGCTAGATATCCTGCCTCTGCGGAGGGGAGAGGTCTGCTGTGGGACGCAAAGTAGAGTCCGCCACCTGGTTTTTGTGTTCTCTCTTTTGTCCTGGGAACCCCTGCGTCTCTGCAGCTGGGGATGTGGTTGCCCCGCTCTAGGCTGGCTAGAAAGGGTGGGGGCTGGGGATGGAAGGAGGGGTCTTCTCTTTCCCAGCCCCGCTGTCTTAACACTCTTCCCGCAGGCCAGAAAGGGTGGTGGCTGGGGACAGAAGATTCCCAGCTCCTAGCCTCCTCCCTGGGCCAGAGCCGCCCACCTGTCTTCCCGGAGCCCGGGCTCCAAGGCGCCTCTGTAATCTGCCGCTGCTCCTTAGTGCAGGGGCTAGATCAAGTCTCTAGAAAGGCGGGGGTAGGGTCGGAAGAGTGGGGGGAGGGGCCCAGGTATGGAGTTTGTCCTTTGTCTGGCCTAAGACTTATTGGAGATAGCTGGAGTTATTGCCTCAAATGCTGGATATGCTGCCCCTGCAGCGGAGAGGTCCGCTGTGGGACGCAGGGCAAAACGCCCACCTCCTGGCTTCCGGGCTCTCCTCCGTCCTGGGATATCCTGCGTATCTGTAGCCGTGGGTGTGGGCTGGAATTTCACAGGCACAGGTGCGGAGCAGATTTCCACAACCCAAGGGTGGGGGCCGAATTTCTACCACCACAGGTGTGGACCACGATTCCAACCGGTGTCCCCACCGCCACCGCAGGTGCGGCGTGTCTCCGCTCTACTCCCTTCCTTCTTCCCCTGCTCGCCCAATTTTTCCCCACCTGCAAGAAATCCCTGTGCGAGTCTCTTCGCTGTTCTGCGTGATGAGCAGAGAGTCCTTTGATGGGTTATAAGCTTCCCGTTTCTGATAAGATCGGACGGAGAACTCAAAAAGTGCGCCCCGCTGCCGCCATTCCTATGACGTCACTCAAGTTGTTGTCCTTTCAATCTTAGTTGTGGAGGGTGCTGTTCAGCTTCAAGTTGTTGTCCTTTCAGTCTCAGTTGTGGAGGGCGCAGCTCAGCTCCAGGTCCTGTTGCTGTTGCTAGTTGCAGGGGGCATAGCCCACCATCCCTTGCGGGAGTCGAACCAGCAACCTTGTGGTTGAGAGGACACGCTCCAACCAACTGAGCCATCCGGGAGCTCAGCAGCAGCTCAGTTCAAGGTGCCGTGTTCAATTTTAGTTGCAGGGGGCGCTGCCCACCATCCCTTGCGGGAGTCGAGGAATTGAACTGGCAACCTTGTGGTTGAGAGCCCACTGGCCCATGTGGGAATCGAACCGGCAGCCTTCGGAGTCAGAAGCACGGAGCTCTAACCGCCTGAGCCACAGGGCCGGCCCCAAAAACAAGGGTTGCTAAGTGAAAAGACTAAGAGTGCTGCCCAGCACATAGTAAGTATTCAATAAATAGTAACTGTAGGGAAGATGTTGAAGAAATTTGCCTTTATTGGTTGATGTGACCTTTTATCTATCAGCTTTTATTTGTTCCTGTATGTGAGATGATTTCTGTGCTGTGATCAGAGGTTGAGTAAATTCCCCCTTTGGTCTCATTCTCCCAAGCAGGGGAAATATGAGATGATGTTTGTTGTTCTGTCCATGTTGTGAGGTGATGGTTAGCTTAGGGTTAAAGAAATTCTTGATCGGGGTTGAGAGAATTCCCTCTTTGTTTGATCTGTCCTGCCCACATCAGCAGATGAAGAGAAGAAGTAGCTAAGTTATATCAGGACAATGTGACAGGCATGTTGCCAGGCTTTGGAAGACCTTGGGTTGATGGTCCCAAGCAAAAACAGTAGATATTGCTTATCCAGATGAATGGGCCCTTCAGCCGGATGGACAGCATTCATATCAGTAACTGCCAGACCCTCCCGGAACTGTCCATTCCCAGAGGGGTAGGCAGGAACATAAAATTTGGCTCTGGGGTGCATCTAAAGAAATGTATAAGACAGACCTCAGGTGGATTGATTGATTGATTGCTGTTTTAAGAAATTGCTATTCAGAAGATTTGCTGTTTCAGGACTGCTTTTCAGGATTGGATTGTCAGAGTAAGAGATCAGAACTTGCCTCAATGGACAGTAGAGACTTATTTTATTGGTGAATTGTCATCATTCTAGCATCTTTGGGAACTTGTATGTCACTTGCAGCTTGCACTATCAGAAGACGTCCTAACTTCTAACAACAACAGCAATGACAACAACAGCAACATTCTTCAGGTTGTTAACACCTTGAAAACTTATATACAGCTTGCAGCTTATAACATCAGAAGACGCCTTGACTTCTAACAACAACAAAGACAACAGCAACAGCATTCTTGGGAACTAGCAAGCAGCGGTGTGGGAGACGCCTGAGTTTCTCTCAGCTACAGACCTAGCAATGTTTTGATTTATGACTTTTTCAGTGCTGTTCTCCCCCAGTTTGGTGAGCTTTTGACATCTACTGTAACAGTTACTATCCTATAGAGCTTATTACTGTTTTTGGATACTCCTTACTGATGTTATTTGTGTATTTAGCCAAGTAATTTTTGATCAATAGTAAACATACGTTGGGATCTCTTAAACTTACAAGTATGTGTACTCCTTTGACGTGACATTGGTATCAATGTATATAGCTTAGTCTTAACCACCTTTACTTTCTGTCATTAGCACATTCTATTAATTGACTTTATTGTTTACTATTATATATTGCTAAATAAATTGATTAGATATTGCTAAATAAATTAATTAGCCCCACTCTAGCGTGTGTCCCTCCTCCTTCTTTTCCCCACTTGTCATTACAAGGGGAGAGAGATTCTTTGGTATTTCATCATCATTCTGGCATTCTTGAGAACTTGAAGACCAACAATGGGAGACGCTCCAGTTTCCAACTGTGGACCCGGTGAGCTACGGCCATGGCTTCCAGCGCTGGAGGCTGGAAGTCCTGTGACGTTTGACTGGTGCCCGACCTTTCCAGAGTTATTTCCCACAGTTGGGTGAGCTTTTTCTGCATAACATTGTTATTAATGTGCGTGTAGTTTAATCTTAACTGAATTTTACTTTTTGTTACTGCACATTCATGTGACTGTATTTTTTTATTGCCTTTCACCTTTACTATTGTATACGGCTAACTAGATTGAGTGAAGATTGCTAAATAAATTGATTTAGATATTGCTAAACAAATAAATTAATTAACCCCTCCCTAGTGTGCTCCTCCTCCTTCTTTTCCCCCACTCATCATTACAGTAATCTCTCAATAAATCTTTAAATTTCCAAAGATAGTTTTAAAAAAGGCAAGACTGGTTTTGACAGGAGCAGATACATAATGGGAAATAAAAACCTTAGAAATACAGAGGAAAACTGTATCAGTCAGGGTTCTCCAGAGAAATAGAACCAATAGCATAGATAGATGATAGATACATGATAGACAAATAGATGATGATGATAGAGAGAGAGAGAGAGAGATATGATTGATAGATAGATAGATAGATAGATAGATAGATAGATAGATAGATAGATAGATAGATAGATAGATGATATTGATTTTAAGGAATCGGCTTACATAATTGTGAGGGTTGGCAAGTCCAAAATCTGTAGAAGAGTGGCAGACTAGAAACTCAGGCAGAAATTGATGCTACTGTCTTGAGGCAGACATTCTTCTTCTCCAGAAAATTTTGGTTTTTGCTATTAAGGCCTTCAGTTAACTGCATAAGTCCCACAAAAATTATTGAGCATAATCCCTTTTATTTAAAGTCAATTTATTATAGATGTTTAACCACATCTACCAAATACCTCCAAGCAACACTTAGATTAGTGTTTAATTAAATAACTGGGTAATATAGTCTAGCCAAGTTGACACATAAAGTTAACCATTACAGAAACGATTCTAGGTCATAAGTTTTCAGTCCTAGATTCACATTTGAATCACCTGAGGGTTTTTTTACTTGTTTGTTTTGCTTTGTTTTGTTTTTATACTAAAGCCAGGCCTCATGCCAAAGAAGTTCCATAATTTTAAATAGCTCTCCAGATGATTCCAGTGATCAGTGCAGTTGTAGTGGAGAACCACTGATATAGAGACCAATTCTCCTCATTTTACAGATGAAGAAACTGAGGCCAAGAGAAAAGAAAAGATTTCCCCAGCTTCTCTTAATAATTAGGCGCTAGGTCTGGGATTCAGAAATCATAACCCAGTATGTTTCCAACACATACCTCTGTCCTTTTCATCCCCTGACTAGCTTAATTTAAAAAGAGATTCCATAATATAAATCTAAAAAGTTGCTTGAAAATAATTTGGTGTTCATGTGGGGAAGGGTAGATTGGTCGGGTGGTATAGATTTAAAAAAAAAAAAAGTAACCATGAGATGATGATTGTTAGAGGCAGGTAATGAATACATGGGGTATCTAGTACTATTCCCTTTACTTTTTTATTAGTCTAAAATTGATATTAATACTTTTAAAAAATCAAAAACGAAAAGGGGATTTCTATAACTCTAACTCTACATTGGGGTATCAACTATAATTGTCAATGGGATGTTAAAGTGCCCTAATGTGACTGTAATACTGTTGATCTCTTCCTTAATGTTGGTTAATATTTGGTTTTCATATTTGGTTGCTCCTATGTTGGGTGCATAAATATTTCAAGGGTTATGTCCCCTTGTTCGATTGATACTTTTATCATTATATTATGTCCCCCTTTGTCTCTTATTATAGCCTTTTTAAAGTCTACTTAGTCTGATATAAGTATTGCTACTTCAGTATTTGTTGCTGTTTCGTTTTGCACTAAATATCTTTTTCCATCCCTTTACTTTCAGTCTGTGTGTGGGTCTCTTGTGAAATGGGTCTCTTGTAGACAGCATATGTATGGGTCTTGTTTTCTTATTCATTCAGCTACACTACGTCTTATGATTGGAGCGTTTAATCCACTTACAGTTAAACTGATTGTTGATAAGGTACATAGTTATTGCCATTTTATTATTTATCTTTGTTTTCCCCTTCTTCTTGAAAAAGTCCCTGTAACATTTATTTTCATATTGGTTTGGTGGTGATGAACTCTTTCAGGTTTTTGTTCTTGGGGAAGCTCTTTATCTCTCCTTCAATTTTCAATGATACTCTTGCTGGGTAGAGTAGTCTCAGTTGTAGGTCCTTGCTTTTCATTATTTTGAATATTTTGTGCCAATCCTTTATTTCCTGCAAAGTCTCTGTTGAGAAATCAACTGACGATCTTATGGAAGTTCTCTTTTAAATAACTAGTGCCTTTCTCTTGCTGCTTTTAGGATTCGCTTTTTGTCTTTCATCTTTGCCATTTTACTTTTAATGTATCTTGGTGTGGGCCAGTTTGGATTGACCTTGTTTGGGACTCTCTGCATTTCCTGGACTTGTATATCTATTTCCTTCTCCAGGTTAGGGAAGTTTTCAGTTATTAGTTTTTGAAATAGGTTCTCAATCCCTTGCTTTCTCTCTTTTCTTTCTGGTACCCCAATGATGCAAATGCAAATGTTGTTACATCTGATGTTGTCCCAGAAGTCTCTTTAACTATTATTTATTGATTGATTGATTGATTTTGCTGTTTTGATTGGGTGTTTTATGCTACTTTGCTTTCTTTTTTTTCTCCCCCCCCCTTCTCCCACCTCCCGCCCCCTCAAGTTCAAGCCTTTGTTTCTCAGTCTAGTTGTGTAGAACACAGCTCCCTGGCCCATGCTGGTATTATGAGCCCTGCGCTCCCCCCCGCCCCGCTGAGGCAGTCGGTCGCCAGTCGTTGGTCGGCGCTCACAGCAGCTCACGGCAGTTCTCACCGGGTGCCGGCCACTCACACTGGCTGCCGGCCACTCACGCTGGTCACCAGCCACCATGGTGGCAAACAGTAGCCCACGGTAGCACACAGAAGCCCATGGCAGCACATGGCAGCTCATGCCAACCTTCGATTCCTTACGGCAGCCCAGCTCCAGGGAGAGCTGTTGTTCACACACCGGCCCATGTGGGAATCGAACCAGCAGCCTTAGGCGTTAGGATGGTGCTCCAACCACCTGAGCCACCGGGCCGGCCCACTACTTTGCTTTCTAAATCACTGATTTGATCCTCTGATTCATCTAGTCTGCTGGTGATTCCTTCTAGTGTGTTCATCATTTCAGTTATTGTATACTTCACTTCTGAGTGGTTCTTTTTTATAGTTTCTAGTCCTTTTTAATGCTTGCTATCTCTTTGTTGAAATTTTCACTAAGTTCTTTGAGCATCTTTATAACCATTTTTTTGAACTCTTTATCTGGTAGGTTACTTGCCTCCATTTCATTTAGTCTTTTTCTGGATTTTTCTCCTGTTCTTTCATTTGGGACATATTTCTTTGTTTTCCCATTTTGGTTGCCTTGCTGTGTTTGCTTCCACATATTATGTAGATCTGCCATTTCTCACAGGTTTGGCTGGGTAGCCTTATGTAGTTGGTGTACTGTGGGACCCAGTGGCACAGTCTCTGTGGTCACACACAGTGGGTGTTCCAGGAGTGTCCCTTGTGTGAGTTTTACATGGCCTCCTGTTATAGTTGAACCTTGATTACTATTGGCACATCAGTGAGCGAGATTGATCCTTAGGCTGACTCACTGTGGGGTATGGCCATGTCCACAGCTTACAGGATACTGTGTATTGGGCTCAACCAATGGAGCAGCATTCAGCCTAGTGGGCTCTGGTGCCTGCTGAGACTGTCCTCATTATGTGTATGCCACTTGTGGGGCTAATTGGGTGGTGTTCTGCTGTGGTCTGAAGCCAACTGCCAAGTATAGTGATTCTGAGGCCTCTTGAGAGGGGCTCCAGTGCAGGTCCAGGTCACCCACTTCCTGTGGCTGGCCAGGGACTACCAGGAGCAACAAAGAGATCTGTAGTTGGTCACTGCCTGTGCTGGACCTGAAGGCATGTGTAACAGGCCATGCCACAAACCAAGGGTGGCTGTCACCAGTACTGAGCCTGGGGTAGCTCTGCAAAAAGCCCAGGATACTCTGACACCTACTGCAGCCTGCCAGTTCCTATAAGGCTTGGCCAATTATGGATCCTCGTGTGGTACACAAGATGGGGTCTTTTATAAGATGGGGTCTTTTACTACAACTACTCAGTAAAAGTTTCATAGGACAATGAGGCCAACTGCTGCCTGCCTGGGGCCCACAGACCTCCAAGAGTTGTCCAAGAAAGAGTGCAATGTGGGTGGGGCTGGCTACACTCTGAGAAAGTACCTTAGGCAATGAGCAAGTTGGGTAGGACACAGTCCCAGGAAGTCATCAGGATGGAGCAGGTGGGTGGAGTAAGCGGAGTTCACCAGGCCAATGGAGATTCAGATTTGGCCATGTGCGGGTGGGCTCAACACAGGAAATGTTGAATCTGCCTGCTGGCTCCACAGGAGAAGGATTCTACACAGGTAAAATGGTGATTGTCCCTCCAGTCCTCACCCTGAATCCACACAACTCAGTCTCTCCCTGGATTTTTCTAATGCCTTCTGAGTCACTGTCCTTCCGCCAGAACCCTGGGTGAGTGTCTGCAAGTGAGATTGTGCACAGGCCCTTTAAGAGGATGTCTGGGTTCCCCACAGACTTCTGTCCCACCCTGTCAGTCAGAATCCCCACTGTTTTTCCCAGTCAGATGTTGTGGGGCTTATTTTTCTGTCACCAGTACTCCAGGCTGGGGAGACTGGTATGGGGTAGGGGTTCCTCACTTCTCCAGGGAGAGACCTCCACAACTGAGATATCCCTCCCAATTGTCAACTACTACATGCAAGTGTGAAGCTGCTCATTCCATGACTCCACCCCTGCTACCAGTCTCAATGTGGCTTGTTCTTTTCATCTTTAGTTATAAAACTTCTGTTCAGCTAGACTTCAGATTGTTCCCCAGGTTGATTGTTCTATAATTTAGTTGTAATTTTAATGTGGTCATGGGGGGAGGCAAGCACAGCCAAGATCTACTCTGCCATCTTGGAACCTGCTCATTTTTGTTGTTGTTGTTTTGAATTCTATTTGTCTGATATTAATAAAGCCACCCCAGCTCGCTTATGATTTCTATTTGAAAAGTATTACTTTTTCCATTTCTTTTGGCCTTTTTACATTTTTTTTTTTAAACACAACTTTTGTTACATTTATTGGGTGACACAGTTAATAAGATTATATGGGTTTTAAGTGTACAATTCTAAATATATCATCTGTATATTACACTGCATGTTCACCACCAAAAGTCAAGTCTCCTTCTGTCACCATACATATTGATCCATTCTTTTACTTTCAACTTATTTGTGTCTTTGAATATAAAGTGTATCTTTTGTAGACAGCATATGGTTGGATTTTTTTTTTAATCCAATTTAATAATTTCTGCCTTTTGGTTGACACGTTTAATCCATTTATATTTATTGTAATTACTTGTAGGGTAAGATTTATGTCTGCCATTTTGCGATTTTTTTCTATACGTCATAACTTTTTGGTGCCTCTGTTACTCCTTTACTGACTTCTGTCTTAAGTCAATATTTTATAATATACCATTTTGATTCTTTTAATGGTTTTTAACTATGTTTTTTAGTTACTTTATTAGTGGTAGTTCTAAGGTTTAAATATACATGCTAGCATAGCAGAATCTACTAACAAATTTATAGTAACTTAATTTCAATAAAATATAGAACCTTTGCTGCAATACAGCTCCCTTCCTTTCCCCCATCCTTTGTGCCATTATTGTTGTATATATTCCATCTATATATGTTATAAACAAAAAATACAGTGTAATAATTATTGCTTTATAAATCTTTGTCTTTTAAAGAACTTAAGAGAATAAACGAAGAAAAATATAGTTGTAGAGTCTTTAACATTAACCTTCATATTTACCATTGCTCATACTCTTCATTTCTTCCTTTGAATTTGAGTTACTGTCTGGTGTCATTCACTTGTTCAAACACAGACTTATCCTCCCACCCCGCCTTTGTCATATATGTTGCATCTTTATATGCTTTAATCCTACCAATACAATTTATAATCAGTATTTTATGCAATTATCTTTTAAATAAGTTCAGAGGAAAATGAGAATGTATGTGTATATAAAAATATTTACATATTTTCTTTCTTTGCATATAGTGGAGTTAACTTTTGGTGTCACTTCCTTTCAGCCTGAAAAATTTTCTTTAACATTTTTTGTAAGGCAGGTTTTCTAGCAACAAATTCTTTTTTTTGTTTAATTGAGAATTTCTTTATTCTGTCTTCATTTTTGAAGGAAATTTGCTGTACAAATGTTGGACAATTAAGTTCACAAACTTTCCACCGTATGCTTACACTGTGAAAAGTTCTTGAACCTAATTGTCTGAACATTGTACGTAGAGTTCTTCATTGACAATTTTTTTTTTTCTTTGAGCACTTCGAAAATGTCATCCCACTGCCTTCTCTCCCACACTATTTCTGGTGAGAAGTTGGCTAATAATCTTATTTTGGTTACCTTTTACATGGTAAGTCATTTTTCTCTTGCTCTTTTCAAGATTTTTGTCTTTGTCTTTCAACAGTTTAAATATGGTGTGTCTGGGTGTGGCTGTCCCTGAATTTATCTTAGTTGAAAGTCATTAATCTTCTTTATTTCTTCAAATATTTTTTCCTTTTTTTTTTCTCTCTCCTTCTCCTTTCCTTCTGGGAGACTCATCATGTGTATGTTGCTACACTTAATAGTGTCCTGTGGTTTCTGAGGCTCTGTTCATTCTTCTTTGCTCTTTTTTTTCATTTTTCTTCATATTGCATGATTTCCATTGATCTGTCCTCAAACTGAGTAATTCTTTTATGATACCAACTCAAATCTTCTGTTCAAACTCTCTAGTGAATTTTTCATTTTGGTTATTAAACTTCACAATTCCAGAGTTTCTATTTGGTTCTTTGTTGTAATTTCCATCTCTTTATTGATATTCCCTATTTGATGAATCTTTGTAATCATGTTGTCCTTTTTTTAAATATAGTCTCCTTTGGTTCTTTGAACTTATTTATAATGGCTTCTATCTGACTGCTAAGTTGAACCTTTGGGCCCACTCAAAGACAATTTTTAATTGTTGCTTTTTCTCCGGTGTATGAATCCACTTTCATGTTTCTTTCAGGTCTCATAAATTTTTGTTGAAAAAAATTGTGTTTTTTAGATTAGCTATTGTAGCAAATCTAAATTCTAGTACCCCAAATGTGGTTGTTGTTGTTGCTTTTGTTTGTTTTTTGCTTGTTGGTGTGCCTGGACTAATTAAGTGGAGCTTATTTCCCCTGTGGTATATGGTCTCTGATGTTTCTGCTCAATTTTTTTTAAACCCGCCTTCCTGAGGGTTGTCCCTGGGTAAGAATAATTTAGTAGTCAGCCAATAATTCCTTAGAGGTTGTGCTTAAAACACCCTTAACTAGCAAGGTCCACTGTCAATGGATTTATGTGTGACATGGGGAATGCTTTCAAAATTCAAACAATTTACAAACCTGCCTTTGTGAGTCCTCACATTCATCCAAGGATGAGTATCTTGCCAGGGCTTTCTTCGTCTTCCCTAAATGGGCACAGCCTTAAACATGTGCACAGATTTCCAGGCCACCAGAGATGAGTGGAATCTTAGCAAGGACCCCTTGTGTCTTCTAATTCATGAATCTCCCTATTAAATATCTGGCTGGTCTGTTTTGTTGATTTTCCCCAACAAGTATCATGACTTCCCAAGCTAACCACAATGTCGACCTTCCTGATTGTTTGCTACTGATATCACTATTGTTTTTGACAACACCCCTGGACATGGATTTTTCTATACTGTGCTCCAAAGTCAGCTGCCTCTGACAGTACTCACTGCCTTTTCTGCCTTCTCAGGGAGAATTTCCCTGTCATGAAACTGGAAAACGGTAGCAACTCCAGGTTAAATTACTGCAGACTCCCACTGTTTTTTACCAAGTGTCATTAAATTTTCTTGAATAAATGCTTCAAAATGTGTATTCTTTTGGTCAATTTCCAGAGTATATTCCTGGTTGTTTAGACAACTTTGTCCAGCCTTCATTCAAGGAGCAAGGATCATGGAGGCAGATTAATCCAGTTTAATCTTCAGAGACCCAGAATAAATAGAACTCCATGGAATGCAGACCATATTACTGAGAGGCCCATGACACTGAATATCTAAGAATATGCTTCCCAAAGTGTGAACGCTGAATCGGTAACATCATACACCCTAAAATCTCCTGTTATAAATGCAGATTCTTTGCCTCCATTCTCAGATATTCTGATTCCATAATCTGCATACTACAGTTAGAGAACTAAAGACCTAAGGCAATAAATATTCAGAAGACATGTTTTAAAGAAGAAATTTCTAAGACTGAAAATTGCATCAAGATTAGTCATTACTTCTTTATCCATTCATCTATCGAAGGACATTTTGGTTGTTTCCATGTCTTGGCGACCGTAAACAAAGCTGCAATGAACATTGGAGCACACGTGTCTTTATCTCTAAATGTTTTCAGATTTTTTGGGTAGATACCCAGAAGAGGGATTGCTGGGTCATATGGCAATTCTATTCGTAATTTTTTGAGGAACCTCCACACTGCATTCCATAACGGCCGTACCAATCTGCATTCCCACCAACAGTGTATGAGGGTTCCTTTTTCTCCACAGCCTCTCCAACACTTGTTACTATTTGTCCTGTTGATGATAGCCATTCTGACTGGGGTGAGGTGATATCTCATTGTGGTTTTTATTTGCATTTCTCTGATGATTAGTGATGTTGAGCATTTTTTCATATGTCTATTTGCCATTTGTAAGCCCTCTTTGGAGAAATGTCTCTTCAGGTCCTCTGCCAATTTTTCAATTGGGTTGTTTGTTTTTTTTTTTTGCTGTTGAGTTGCATGAGTTCCTTGTATATTCTGGATATTAGACCCTTATCGGAGGCACTGTTTGCAAAAATCTTCTCCCATTCACTTGGTGGCCTCTTTATTTTGTCAATGGTTTCTTTTGCTGTGCAGAAGCTTTTAAGTTTCATATAGTCCCAGTCGTTTATTTTAGCTTTTACTTCCATTGCCTTTGGAGACAAATTCATAAAATGCTCCTTGAACCCAAGGTCTCTAAGTTTAGTACCTATGTTTTCTTCTATGCAGTTTATTGTGTCAGGTCTTATGCTTAAGTCTTTGATCCATTTTGAATTAATTTTGGTACCTGGTGACAAATAGCAGTCCAGTTTCATTCTTTTGCACATGGTTATCCAATTCTCCCAGCATCATTTATTGAAGAGGCTGTATTTCCTCCATTGTGTGTTTTTAGCTTCTTTGTCAAAAATTATCTGTCCATATTTATGTGGTTTTATGTCTGGGTTCTCAATTCTATTCCATTGGACTATGTGTCTGTTTTTCTGCCAATACCATGCTGTTTTGATTATTGTTGCCCTGTAGTACAAGCCAAAGTCAGGAAGTGTGATACCTCCATTATTGTTCTTTTTTCTTAAGATTGCTTTAGCTATTCGGGGTCTTTTGTGGTTCCAAAAAAATCTGATTTTTTGTTCTATTTCTTTAAAATATTCCATTGGGATTTTGATGGGGATTGCATTGAATCTGTATATTGCTTTGGGTAATATGGCCATTTTAACTATGTTGATTCTTCCAATCCATGAGCACGGAATGTCTTTCCATTTCTTTGTGTCTTCTTCAATTTCTTTCAAAAATGTCTTGTAGTTTTCAGCATATAGGTCTTTCACATTCTTGGTTAAGTTTATAACTAGGTATTTTATTCTTTTTGATGCAATTGTAAAAGGAATTGTTTTTTGTATTTCTTTTTCTGAGATTTCATTGTTAGTATATAGGAAGGCAATGGACTTTTGTACGTTGATTTTGTAGCCAGCAACTTTACTGTATTCGTTGATTGTTTCTAATAGCTTTTTGGTGAAGTCTTTAGGGTTTTCTATATACAGCATCATGTCACCTGCAAAGAGTGATAATTTAACTTCTTCATTCCCAATTTGGATGCCTTTTATTTCTTTCTCTTGCCTGAAGCTCTCACAAGGACTTCCAACATTATACTGAAAAGCAGAGGTGATAGGGGACATCCCTGTCGTGTTCCTGAACGTAGAGCAAAGGGCTTCAGTTTTTCACCATTAATTATGAGATTAGCAGAGGGCTTGTCATATATGGCCTTTATTATGTTAAGGTATTTTCCTTCTATACCCATTTTATTAAGTGTTTTAATCATAAATGGATATTGTATCTTGTCAAATGCTTTTTCGGCATCAATTGATATAATCATATGATTTTTGTCCTTTATTTTGTTTATGTGATGTATCACATTGATGGATTTGTGGATGTTGAACCATCCTTGGGCCCCAGGGTGAACCCCATTTGGTCGTGATGAATAATCTTTTTAATGCATTGTTGTATTCGATTTGCTAGAATTTTATTTAGGATTTTTGCATCGGTATTCATCAGAGATATTGGTCTGTAGTTTTCTTTTTTTGTGCTGTCTTTACCATGTTTTGGTGTCAGGGTAATGTTGGCCTCATAAAATGAGTTAGGGAGTACTGTCTCTTCTTCAATTTTTTGGAAGAGTTTGAGCAGGATTGGTATTAGATCCTCTTTGAAGGTTTGCTAGAATTCACTAGTGAAGCCATCTGGCCCCGGACTTTTGTTTTTGGGAAGGTTTTGGATGACTGATTCAATTTCGTTACTGGTGATTGGTCTGTTTAGATTTTCCAGTTCTTCATGGTTCAGCCTTAGCTATATGTTTCTAAGAACTTGTCCATTTCTTTTAGGTTGTTGAATTTGGTGGCATATAATCCTTCATAGTATTCTTGGATGATCCTTTGTATTTCTGTGGTGTCCGTGATAACTTCCCCTTTTTCGTTTCTGATTTTGTTAATTAGTGTCTTCTCTCTTTTTATCTTAGTAAGTCTAGCCAAGGGTTTGTCAATTTTGTTAGTCTTTTCAAAGAACCAGCTCTTTGTCATATTAATTTTTTCTATTGTCTTTTTGTTCTCTGTTTCATTTAGTTCTGCTCTAATTTTTGTTATTTCCTTTCTTCTGCTCACCTTGGGTTTCACTTGTTCTTCTTTTTTAGTTCTTTAAGGTGTAACATGAGGTTATTTATGTGAGATATTTCCTGTTTCTTTAGATAGGCCTGTAATGAGATAAATTTCCCTCTTAAAACTGATTTCGCTGCATCCCAAAATTTTGGTAGGATGTATTTTCATTGTCATTTGTTTCTATGTATCTTTTGATCTCTCCTCTAACTTCTTTGACCCAGTCGTTCTTTAAAAGTATGTTGTTTAATCTCATTGTTTTTGTGTTTTTTCCCGCTTTCTTTTTGCAGTTGATATCCAATTTCAAAGCCTTGTGATCAGAGAATATGCTTGGTATGATTTCAATCTTCTTAAATTTGTTGAGACTGATTTCATGTCCCAATATATGGTCTATCCTTGAGAATGTTCCGTGTACACTAGAAAAGAATGAATCGTCTGATGTTTTAAGATGAAGTGCTCTATAAATGTCAATTATGTCCATTTCATCTAATGTGTCATTTAGGGCTGCTATTTCGTTATTTATTTTCTGTTTGGATGATCTATCCATAGCTGTCAATTATGTATTTAAGTCCCCTAGTGTAATTGTGTTTTGGTGAATTTCTCCCTTTAGTGCTGTAAGTAGTTCCTTGGTATATTTCGGTGCTCCCTGATTGGGGGCATAAATATTGATGACTGTTATGTCTTCTTGTTGTACAGTCCCCTTCACCATTATGAAATATCCATCTTTGTCTCTTGTTATCTTTTTCACCTTGAAGTCTGTTTCATCTGATATCATTATGGCTACACCTGATTTCCTCTGGGTACCATTGGCTTGGAGTGTCAATTTCCACCCTTTCACTTTGAGTCTATGCTTGTCCTTGTAGTTGAGATGTGTCTCTTGGAGACAGCATATGATTGGGTTTAGTTTTTTGATCCAATCTGCTACTCTGTGCCTTTTTATTGGTGAGTTCAGTGCATTTACATTTAGGGTGATTATTGACATGTGAGGATTTCCTGTCATTCTATCTTTAGTTTTCTGGTAAGGCTGTGTCTCCATTGTTTCTTTGCCTTTTTGTTGTTGTCTATTATTTCTGTGTGGTGGTATTCTATGATGTTTCCCTCAGTTTCTTGTTTTATTAAAGTATATATTTCAGTTGTGGATTTTTTTTGAGTGGTTACCCTTAAGTTTATGTAAAAGAAAGTTTGATATTTAGAGTATTCCATTTTCTTCAGCACGCTTACTTTCTCCATTCCCATATTCCGGTTCAGGCCTTTATTCTCCCCCTTTTTGAGTTTTGGTTGCCACAAATTCTCCCTGTTGATGGTGGTCGAATAGCCTCCTTTAGTATTTCTTGTAGTGCAGGTCGTGTATTAGAAAATTCCCTCAGCTTCCGTATGTCTGGAAAGGTCTTTATTCCTCCTTCATATCTAAAGGATATCTTTGCTGGATATATTATTCTTGGCTCATGATTTCTCTCTTTCAATAGTTTGAATATTTGTTTCCACTCCCTCCTGGCTTGTAGAATTTCTGCTGAAAAATCTGATGATAATCTAATGGGCTTTCCTTTGTAAGTTACCGTCTTCTTTTCCCTGACTGCCTTGAGGATTCTTTCTTTGTCATTGATTTTAGACAGCTTCAATACAATGTGCCTTGGAGAAGGCCTGTCGGGATTGAGGTAATTACGTGTTGTACTTGCTTCTTGGATTCGAGGATCCAGTTCTTTCCACCAGTTTGGGAAGTTCTCATCAAAAATTTGTTTGAATGTATTATCTGTTCCCTTCTCTCTTTCTTCTCCTTCTGATATGCCCATTATTATTATATTGCTCTTTCTGATGGAGTCAGAAAGTTCTTGTAGAGTTCTTTCATTTCTTTTAAGTCTCAAGTCTCTTTCTTCTATCATCTGTGTAATTTCCAGGTTTCTATCTTCGATGTCACTGATTCTTTCCTCCATCTGGTCAACTCTACTACCTAAGCTGGTTATTTCATTCTTAATTTCTAATATTGCGGTCTTAATCTCCAGAAATTCTATTTGGTTCTTTTTTAAAATTTCAATCTCTTTCGTAAAATGCTCATGCTGTTCTTTGATTGTGTTTCTGAGTTCATTTAACTGCCTATCTGTGTTTTCTTGTATCTCGTTGAGTTTTTTCAGAACTGCAATCTTGAATTCTCTGTCATTTAAGTCACATATTTCTGTGTCTTTAAGTACCTTTCCTGGAGATTTTTCACTTTCTTTCTGAGCTATCTTGTTGCCTTGGTTATTCATGGCAATTACTGTTTTACTATTTCTCTTCCTAGACATCTACAGGAGTGGCTTCTGCAACATGTTGATAAGAAGCGGTCTTTTTGTTTTCCAGTAATTGTCGGTAGAATGTTTTATTTTTTCTACAACTGCAGTTTATTTTTCTTGTCCCACATGGTAGTGCTATGTTTTCTCCGCACTATTCCAGTTTCTCACACAATGGGGGGATTCCCTGGGAGACGGGTTTCTGCTCTGTTAATAGTTCATCTAGGTCACAGGCGCAGTGTCCCAGTGGGTATGCGGAGAGCTTTTGATGTTCCAAAGCTCTTCCAGCTCCTGATTCAGAGCCCGTATGTGTCAGCAGTTCTGTTTACTCCTGCAGGGATACGCCCAGATAGGTGGGGCCAGGGGCGGCGTGAGTTGTGAGAGGTGGCCCAGAGCAATGGCGGCGACCACCACCACCTCCGGTCCTGCTTCTAAAGCTCCCTCCCCTTTGCCGGAACTAGTTGGGCTGCGAATTTGTGTCTGTGGTCCACAGTTCTCAGAACAGCAAGTATTCTGTTCTTTTGCTCTGACACTGTAACTGTTCCGTTTCTAGCACTGGGGCAGGTGGGGGCAGGGCGAGCTCTGGGAGGGTTGGGAGGGGGCGGCTAGTCTCAGTGCCTAAGGCTCCGTTCTCTGCTCAGCAATGAGGGCTTAAATGCCGTTTTCAGCCTTCTTCCCTCAGTCTTTTCTCCGAGATCTCTGCCGTGAGCGTGGTTTCAGCGGGTTATATGCTGTCCCCTCAGCCCTGTGGGCCATAAGCGGAGCCCTACAGTCCGAGTTCTTCCCTCTTCCGCAGCTGCGGTAGTTCTGGGAAGCAGCGAGCTCGGAGCACTGAGCTAGGTCTGCATCCTGCGGCCGCATGGCTCCGTCTCCGCACTTCTCCCTTCCCTCCTCCTCGCCTCCGCTCGCGCGAATCTCCCACCTGTAGGTGATTTCGGTAGTGGGCCTCTTCATCTTGCCTGTCTGCTGTGCAGGGACTCCTTTGTGGAGTTTCTGTTGTTCGATTCATTGTAAATTCCAGGGGAGCTTTACAGAGGCTCACCTCACGCCGCCATTTTTCCAGAACTGAAGTTGTTTTTCAATCTAGTTGTGGGGTGGGGGCACGCAGCTCAGCTCCAAGTCAAGTCATTGCTTTCAATCTAGTTGTGGAGGGCGTAGCTCACTGGCCCATGTGGGACTCGAACCGGAGACCTTGGTGTTATGAGCACCTCACTCTAACCACTGACCCAACCAGCTGCCCACCAGCGGCCCAACTCCAAGCTCAAGCTGTTGTCTCTCACTGGCCCAGGTGGGAATCGAATCGGCGACCTTGGTGTATATGAGCACCGCCATCCAACCACTGAGCCCGCTCACCAGAGGCTCACCTCCAAGCTCAAGCCATTGTTTTCAATCTAGTTGTAGAGGTTGCAGTTCACTGGCCCATGTGGGAAGAATGGCAACCTTGTTTTTAAGAGCTGAGCTCTAATCAACTGAGCCATCCAGCTTCCCCTCACATGGAATTTTTGAAGAGGTTTTTAAAGAGGCAGATTTCACACTATATTGCAGCTATTGTTTACCCCTCACAGACCTTAGACTATGGGACAAGGGAAAGGCTAACTCTTATGAGGACAGCCACAGTGCTAGAGTGGGCAGACTCAGACAAAGCATTTCAGGGACAAAGAAGGAGGGGATATAAAGCTCTTGGATACACAGTATAAACTTGATAATAATTATGGAAAGGGGGAGAGGAAAGAGCAAGAGAGAGAAGAGACCTGAAGGGGACTATAGAGTCATTGATTCTAAATTACATTCCAAAATTAAAATGATAATAATATTCCCTTATATGTATAACTTTCCCCAATTTTCAAAATTATTTCACTTCCATTTTTTATTTTGTTTGTTTGTTTCTTCTTCTCAAACATCCTCTGAGTTTGGCAGGGCAAGAATTATTACACCTAGCCTCTTATACTATCTCACAATTTTGTTGTCATTTATTTCTATATAATTATGGAGCCAGACTTCCTGGGTTTAAATCTGTCTTCTGTCACTTACTAGTTGTGTGACCTTGGGCAAGTTAGCTCATGTGTGACTCAGTTTCCATACCTGAAAAAATGATACAAGTTTGTGTGCACATGTGATAGTATTACCTACTACATAAACTTTCTCAGAGTATGAAATGAGTTAATATTTTTAAAGTGCTTGGAAGATAGCCTGGTACATAGCATTCACTATATATATGATTGGTAAATACATAAGTTACCAGCTGGGAAATTTACTAGCTATGTGACCTTAGGCCTAAATATCTTCATCTGGAAAATGGGGGGTGACAGTATATGCCCCACAAAATTGTGGTTAAATTTATTGTCAGTTATTCATGTTGGGAGTGCAAATTAGAGCCAGCCTTTTGGATAATAATTTGTCTCTATGTATAAAAGTCTTTAATTTTTAATATCAAACAACTAAAATTAATTTCTATAACTCTAGAAGTAATCCAAAACATGGTGGTCGTGGGATATTTCCCCATGATTAAAAGTCATTGTGAAAGAATTTATAATCATGGAAAGAAGGAAGCAACAACAGAGAAATTGTTAAGTAAATTATGGTATATCCACTTGGTAGAACATTTTACAGCCATTAAAAATGACAGTAATAAAGGTGTTACTCTAACATAGAAAATGCTTATGTTATAACCAGCTAGTAAATTATATGCATAGCATTATTATAATTATGTTAGAAAATGATATTCCTGTTTTTTAAAAATATTTTTCAAAATTATAAGTGATTATTTGAGATTACAAAATTAAAGTTTTCTTCATTTTTTTTAGTTTTCCAAACTGTCTATTCTTTCATTTTGTTTAAATATAAGTGTTTTTTTTTAATTAAATTTATTGGGGTGACAAGTTTAAATAATGCTAAGCTGTGCCCTGTCTACATAACACACTTAGTGTAATGATTAAAGGAGATTCTAACATGTATGGAAGATATTTGTAAACTCTCACATAACAATCTGATGTAAGGTTTTATTATTTCATGGAGAGCTTTATGAAGTATGTACAGCCAGACTCACACGTGTATTCATTAAATGGCACTTCTGTGTAGTGCTTCCCACATTTTCACATCAGGACACACATATAAAATTCAAATGTTTGTCAGCACAGTGAGGAAAATGAATCAGGTTGCTTGCAGCCAGAGGAATGGGCCAGGGTTCTGGCCACTCCAGGCCCTGCCCCACCTGAGGGTGAGAAGACCAATATCTCTGCACACCAAATGGGAATTCTCTGCTCTATTGGCCTTATAATTTTTTTAAAAGAGGTCAAGAAATGTAGAGTCCAAAGATGCAACACTTAGTGACCTTGGACGTTTCACTTCACCTCTCAATCACAAATGGTGATAGCAGTATTCCTTTCCTTCCCAGCACTGAAGGTAAAGTGAGTATCAAATGAAATGATGGATATGAAAGTGCTTTGTTTGGAAAGAGAGAAGATAAGGGCGTGTGGTAAACACTGGTTATTAGTTCACATTTAAATCCCAGGAAGAGGCTTCAACACCAAGGAGACTAGAAGCCAGCACATTTTCAATGATACACATATGCTGTTCATTTATTGTGCAAGTTTTTTTTTAAAAAAAAATTTATTTTATTAAATTTATTGGGGTGACAATTGTTAGTAAAATTACATAGATTTCAGGTGTACAATTCTGTATTACATCATCTATAAATCCCATTGTGTGTTCATCACCCAGAGTCAGTTCTCCTTCCATCACCATATATTCGATCCCCCTTACCCTCATCTCCCACCCCCCACAGTTCTTACTGAGTGCTGACTGCTCACAAAACATTGTGCTAGGTGCTGAGAATCAAATTTTCCTATTCTCCTAAGAAAAAATTGATTTGTTCTTTGGCCATGGCAACAAGTAAACCCCAGAGCCATTTCTTTTGTCAGTGATATTTTGTACTAGTAATCATGATTCTGAGAGCCCACCAATCAGTGGTAGCCCCATGCCTGGGAAAGTCAGCCAGTCAACAGAAGATACACTCCAGTAATCATGTTACTATAGCTAAAGATGTAAAGTCCCTAAAGACTTCAGCTTCTGAAGTTCACCAATTCCTGAATCCCACGTTTTCCAAAACCCTACATAAGGTAAATTCTCTGCTTTTCTCAAAGAATTTACACCTTGTAAGTGAAGCTCTCTCTTGCTTAAGAAGCAATTAATTCAACTTTTTGTTTCAGCCATTGAGTAATAGCCTTCAACACTACTGAGACATGATATATAAATGAGCCAAAGTTGACCTCTGTATATTAGCCCTATGCTGTTGACTTCATAGCAGGCTGGGATCTGTCAGCTGAAAAATCAGTAGGCACCAAACTCAAACTTTTACACATCGAATTGTTTCATATATAGCCGAAATAGGCAAATATTGAACCATTTAGAGCCTACCTGCTTTGCATACCATGAAAAACTGCACCTAACATCTGCCAGGCATAGATAAGATAAACCCTATGGCTATAAAATACCACAAGCTGCTGCTGCTCTTCAGAGCTCTCTGACCCAGAGAATCCCCGTTATACTGCTAAGCAACCTCATCTGGACATGTAAGCTCCTCCGATTTCCCTCTTCCCAGTTAGTTTCTTGCCATCCTCCCTTTCTGTGTAATGGCCCTATACTGTAGCCTTTAGAAGTTCTCATGCTGTAAGGAACTTTTCTTCTACACCTGGCATGCAAACCTGTCAAATTGGCACCCAAATAAATCTAACAGTGTTACTGCCACCTTGTGGTCCTATATTCTTTTCCTTGGTCAGCTCCCATATGCTTTCTTTCTTTTTTTTTTTTTCTTTTTTTTTTTTTTTTTTTCCTTTTTCTAGACTTACTACAAAGAGAAATTAGCCTGGCTTGACCTTCTGCCCACCGCGAGTTCTCAGGTTAATGGGGAGTTATGAAAAATCCATTCAGATCAGTGGCCCTTGATAGATATAAACTATAAGTGGTCATATTTGGGAGGAGGAAAAAGGTCACTGTGAGTAGGGTTATACCAGGATAACTTCCTGGAAAAGGTGGAAATTGAACGGAGGCAGTGAGATGACTAGGCAGAGACAAGGATATAAAAACCAAAAGATAAAACCAAGAGAAAACAGGTTAAACCACTCATCAAAATTTATTTTTTAAAAATTCTAAATCTTTTTCAAGGGCCTAGACAAATTAAGTTTCCTAACACAGGCCAAATACTGAAAGCTAGTTTCTACCAAGTAGATATGTATCTAAGTAGTGTCTCAAAGTATTTTTTTACCCCATTCAATTGTCACTAGAGTAAGAACACTGCACATGAGAATGGTCACAGGCTAAGTAGTGTGTGCATCACGATATAGATCAGCTTGATGACCCATTTGTCCCTGGGTCTACATAACCCCAGAGAGAAATAACCTTTGTAAACCCCAGAGAGAAATAACTTTTGTAAACACACAGGAAAGATTATATTTTACCATGGCTTTTCAAACACAAAAGGAATGCTCATAAATATTATTTGATTTCACTGGTAACAGCCGTTGCTCACAGGAAAATAAAACCATGCTTCTCCACTGTCCCCAGTCTTCCGAAGGCATCCCACTGCCATGATCAGGTTATCCTCTTTGAAACAAAGTAGCTTTTAATAAAGTGGGTCGCTGGCAGGGAGAACCTGATATGATCTCACACCTGTTATAGTAGGATTTAATTCTGCTTCAGATGTGCTAGTTTTAATAAAAAAGGATTGAGCAAATTGAAAATAAATTACATGGAAAGGTCAGGCTTATTACTTGTACAGTTATGTTAACTCCCCCACCAACACTTTTAGAGATGGTATTTATGAGACCTTTTGATTTGGGAGAGAGAGGTTTAAAATACATCTACAATTTCCCCTTAATTTGTAGTGGTACTTCATTCTCAAGTGTCAATTCCAAGCACTTAAGTATGGCATTCTTTAACAAGAATAAATTTTAAAAGTATGAGATGTTTACAGAATACTGTTATTCAATATATTAATAACACAAGCTTTTCTATCCAGTGTGAAGTTAGAAAAACCCATCCAGTTTATGCAGCATGATAACTAATTTTAGTGCATGTGGAGCACTTATTAAAAATGTGTTGACTTTTTGTTTCAGAGTAATACTCCATTGTATAAATGTACCGCAATTTCTTTATCCAATTGTCTATCAATGGGCATTTCAGTTCTAAAAACTATGTATGGTGTCAGATGGGTACTAGACTTATCAGGGGGATCACTTCCTAAATTATATAAATGCCTAACCACTGTGTTGCACACCTGAAACTAATATAAAATAATGTTGAATGTCACCTATAAATAAATAAATATATGTATACATTTTTAAGAAAGGAAAAAAACTATATTGAAATTGCAATACTCAAACATACCAATAACAAAAGATGAATGCAAGTAATGTATATACATTTTTGGCACCCCTAGTGTGTGTGAGTGTGTGTGTGTGTGTGTGTGTGTGTGTGTGTGTATGTGTATGTATGTGTGTATTCATGGGATATAAAGTACAGCATAGGGAATATAGTCAATGGTATTGTAATAGCTATTAAGAGGATTAAGATGTCAGAGGAATAGTAGACTTGTTGGGCTTATAACTTTTTGAGAGGTGTAAATGTCTAATCATGATACTGTTTTGTACATCTGAAACTAATAAAAAAAGAATGCATTGACTTCTAATTTGAAAGAATATATTCCTCTGACACAGAATCTCCTCTGCCAGAAGAGGAGCTTGCTTTATTTAGTAACTAGGGATGGATTGACCAACCCAAGATTATTTTCCAGATATTTATAATGGGACATTCAAGTAGATATAGTGAGTTTGTTTCTTTGCTCAGTTCAATTTAACTAGAAGGGTTCCCATAAGCAATTCCAAATGTCCTTCCTTTTTCATAGGTTGGTTTCATGATCTACCTATCAAACATAACAGAATGTTGAAGGGGACTACGCCTATTGCCCCCAAATTGGTGACTACAGTCCAAAGCTGAAGAGAAATAATAATAATAACAATAATAATAATAATAATAATACAACGAACAACAGCATGAAATTTATTATGTACCAGGCACTGCACTAGAACTTCTCAAAATCTAAACTAATTAGTCCTTATCATAACCTTATCAATGTACATATTATTATGATCCCCATGTTAGATATGAGGAAACTGAAGCACAGAAAACTTAAGTAAGCTGCCCGGGGACACACAGTTTGTAAGTGGAAGAGTCAGGATTTGAACTCAGGCACTCTAGCTCCAGACATGAAGTGTCTTGTTGGCTAGACTCTCATATTCTAAAGAGTCACCAGGTTCACATCATAAAACTGGCAGCGTAAAGCAAGCCTCTTGAAATCCCCCCTGGAATATAGAACAAATTGCACAACTATAACTCCACAAAGGACTCCCTGCACAGTAGACAGGCAAGACTAAGAGACACACTACTGAAATCATCTAAAGGAGGGTAAATTGTGCAAGCCAGGAAGGAGGGAAGGGAGAAGTATGAAGACGGGGCCATGTGGGCACAGGATGCAGACGTAGCTTAGTGCTCCAAGCTCACTGCATTCCAGAACTAATGCAGCTAAGGGAGAGGGAAGAACTCAGACTGCTAGGTATCCAATTATGGCTCACAGAGCTGAGGGGACAGCATATAACATTGCTGAACACAACGCACATGGCAGAGACCTTGGAGCAAAGACTGAGGGAACAAGGCTGAAAACAATGGTTTAAGCCCTCACTACAGAGCAGAGAATGGAAGCCTTAGGCACTGAGACTAGCCACCCTCTCCCCACCCTCCAAGAGCTCGCCCCGCCCCCACCTGCCCGGTGCTAGAAGTGGAACAGTAGCAGTGTCAGATCAAAAGAACAGAATATTTGCAGTTCTGAGAACTGTGACATAAAAACAGACTCACAGCCGAACTAGTTCGGCAAAGGGGAGTGAGCTATGGAAGGAGGACTAGCTGTGGTGCTGGTCGTCCCCATTGCTCTGGGCCACCTCTCACAACTAACCCTGACTCTGTCCCCAACTTTTTGGTGGATCTCTGCAGGAGAAAACAGAGCTGCTAAAACACACGGGTTATGAATCTGGGGCAGGAAGAGCTTTGGAACTTCAGAAGATCTCCACAACCGCCCCACCCCCATGGATGCGACACCCAGGTGCACTGCTCACAGAGGAGAATCCTGACTTCCAGGGAATCCCCCCATAGTGTGAGAAGCCAGACTACTGCACAGAAAATATAACACTAAAGTGTGAGAGACAATAAAAGGTTACAGTCAGAGAGAAAATAAAACATTCTACCAACACCTACTGGAAAACAAAAGAAAGACCTCGTTCTATCAACGTGTTGCAGAACTCACTCATGTAGATGTCTAAGAAGAGAAATAATAAATCATTAATTGCCATGAATAACCAAGATAACAAGACAGCTCAGAAATAAAATGAAAAGTCTCCAGAAAATGAACTTAAAGACATGGAAATATGTGACTTAAATGACAGAGAATTCAAGATTGCAGTTCTGAAAAAACTCAACGATATACAAGAAAACACATAAAGGCAGTTTAATGAACTCAGAAACACAATCAAAGAACAAAAGGAACATTTTACCAAAGAGATTGAAATTAAAAAAAAAATAACCAAATAGAATTTCTGGAGATTAAGAACTCAATAAAAGAAATGAAGAATGAAATAACCAGCTTAGGTAGTAGAGTTGACCAGATGGAGAAAAGAATCAGTGACATCAAAGATAGAAATCTGGAAATGACACAGATGGAAGAAGACAGAGACTTGAGACTTAAAAGAAATGAAAGGACTCTATAAGAACTTTCTGACTCCATCAGAAAGAGCAATATGAGAATAATGGACATACCAGAAGAGAAGAAAAAGAGAAGGGAACAGAGAGTACGTTCAAACAAACAGTCGACGAGAATTTCCCAAACTTGTGGAAAGAAGTGGATCCTCGAATTCAAGAAGTGAATAGAACACCTAATTACCTAAACCTCAAGAGGCCTTCTCCAAAACACATTGTATTGAAGCTATCAAAATTAATGACAAAAAAAGAATTCTCAGGGCCAGCCCGGTGGCTCAGGCAGTTGGAGCACCAAACTCCTAACTCAGATGGCTGCCAGTTTGATTCCCACATGGGCCAGTGGGCTCTCAACCACAAGGTTGCCAGTTCAATTCCTCGAGTCCCGCAAGGGACGAGGGGCTCCACCCCCTGCAACTAAGATTGAACACAGCACCTTGAGCTGAGCTGCCTCTGAGCTCCCGGATGTCTCAGTTGGTTGGAGGGCGTCCTCTCAACCACAAAGTTGCTGGTTCGACTCCCGCAAGGGATGGTGGGCTGCACCCCCTGCAACTAGCAACAGCAACTGGACAGGGAGCTGAGCTGCACCCTCCACAACTAAGACTGAAAGGACAACAACTTGAAGCTGAACAGCACCCTCCACAACTAAGACTGAAAGGACAACAACTTGACTTGGAAAAAAGTCCTGGAAGTACACACTGTTCCCCAATAAAGTCCTGTTCCCCTTCCCCAATAAAATCTTTAAAAAAAAAAAAAGAAGAAAGAAAGAAAGAAAGAAAGAAAGAAAGAAAGAAAGAAAGAAAGAAAGAAAGAAAGAAAGAAAGAAAGAAAGAATTCTCAAGGCAGTCAGGGAAAAGAAGATGGTAACCTACAAAGGAAAGCCCATTAGATTATCATCAGATATTTCAGCAAAAACTCTACAAGTCTGAAGGTAGTGGAAACAAATGTTCAAACTACTGAAAGAGAGAAATTATGAGCCAAGAATAATATATCCAGCAAAGATATCCTTTAGATATGAGGGAGGAATAAAGACCTTTCCAGATATACAGAAGAAGACGGAATTTCCTAACACAATACCTGCACTAAAAGAAATACTGAAGGAGGCTATTTGACCAGCATAAATAGGGATAATTTGTGAAATTTAAATATCTAAATATCAAAAGGGGGAGAGTAAAGGCCTGAACCAGAACATGGGAATGGAGAAAGTAAGCTTGCTGAAGAAAATGGAATACTCTAAATATAAAACTTTCTTTTACGTACAATTAATGGTAACTACTCAAAAAAAATCCAGAACTAAAAAATACAATGTACAAAGGAAGAAACAGAGGGAAAAATCATAGAATACAACAACACTGAAATAGTAGACAACAATAAAAGGCAAAGAAACAATGGAGACACAGTCTTCACAAAGATAGAATTATAGGAAGTACACATATATCAATAACCACCCTAAATGTAAATGGACTTAACTCACCAATAAAGGCACAGAGTAGCAGATTGCATCAAAAACCTAAACCCAACCATATGCTGTCTCCAAGAGACATATCTTAGCTACAAGGACAAACATAGACTCAAAGTGAAAGGGTGGAAATTGACATGCCAAGCAAATGGTATCCACAGAAACTCCAGTGTATTCATACTCATATCAGATGTAACAGACTTCAGGATAAAAAAGGTAACAAGAGACAAAGATGGATATTTTGTAATGATTAAAGGGATTATACAACAAGAAGACACAACAATCATCAATATTTATGCCCCCAATCAGGGAGCACCAAAATATACCAAGCAACTACTAACAGAACTAAAGGGAGAAATTCACCAAAGCACAATTATAGTAGGGGACCTAAATACATCATTGACAGCTATGGATAGATCATCCAAACAGAAAATAAATAATGCAATAGCAGTCCTAAATGACACATCAGACGAAATGGACATAATTGACATTTACAGAACACTTCATCATAGAACATAACACTATACATTATTTTCTAGTGTACATGTAACATTCTCAAGGATAGACCATACATTGGGACATAAAACTAGCCTCAGCAAATTTAAGAAGATTGAAATCATACCACGCATATTCTCTGATCACAAGGCTTTGAAATTGGATATCAACTGCAAAAAGAAAGCAGGAAAAAACACAAATACGTGGACATTAAACAACATACTTTTAAACAACGACCAGGTCAAAGAAGAAATAAGAGGAGTGATCAAAAGATACATAGAAACAAATGAGAATGAACGTACATCCTACCAAAATTTTTGGGATGCAGCGAAAGCAGTTTTAAGAGGGAAATTTATATCATTACAGGCCTCTCTAAATAAACAGGAAAAATCCCACATAAATAACCTCATGTTACACCTTAAAGAACTAAAAAAGAACAAGTGAACCCCAAGGTGAGCAGAAGAAAGGAAATAACAAAAATCAGAGCAGAACTAAATGAAATAGAGAACAAAAAGACAATAGAAAAAATCCATGTGACAAAGATCTGGTTCTTTGAAAAGATTAATAAAATGAACAAACACTTGGCTAGACTCACTAAGATAAAAAGAGAAAAAACACTGATAAACAAAATCAGAAATGAAAGAGGGGAAGTTATCACAGATGTCACAGAAATACAAAGGATCGTCCAAGAATAACATGAAGGACTATATGCCACCAAATTCAATAACCTAAAAGAAAGGGACAAGTTCATAGAAACATATAGCCTTCCTAGGCTGAATCACGAAGAACTGGAAAACCTAAATAAACTGATGAACCATAAAGAAATTGAATCAGTTATCTGAAACGTTCCCAAAAGCAAAAGTCCGGGACCAGATGGCTTCACTAGTGAATTCTACCAAACCTTCAAAGAAGATATAATATCTGTGCTACTCAAACACTTCCAAAAAAACTGAAGAAGAGACAGTACTCCCTAACTCATTTTATGAGGCCAACATTATCCTGATACAAAACCTGGCAGGGGCAACACAAAAAAAGAGAACTACAGACAAATATCTCTGATGAATACAGATGCAAAAATCCTTAACAGAATTCTAGCAAATCAAATGCAACAATGCAATGAAAACATTATTCATTACGACCAAGTGGGGTTCATCCCAGGGGCACAGGATGGTTCAACATACACAAATCCATCAATGTGATACATCACATAAACAAAATAAAGACAAAAATCATATGATTATATCAATTGATACAGAAAAAGCATTTGACAAGAACAACATCCATTTATGATTAAAACACTTAATAAAATGGGTATAGAAGGAAAATACTGTAACATAATAAAGGCCATATGTGACAAACCCTCAGCTAATATCATAATTAATGGTGAAAAACTGAAGCTCTATGTTCAGTAACATGACAGGGCTGTTCCCTATCACCTCTAATTTTCAATATAGTGTTAGAAGTCCATGCCAGAGCAATTTCTATGTTTAATAACATGACAAGGCTGTCCCCTATCACCTCTAATTTTCAATATAGTGTTGGAAGTCCTTGCCAGAGCAATCAGGCAAGAGAAAGAAATAAAAGGCATCCAAATTGGGAATGAAGAAGTTAAATTGTCACTCTTTGCAAATGACATGATGCTATATATATAGGAAACACTGAAGACTCCACCAAAAAGGTATTAAAAACAATAATCGAATGCAGTCAAGTTGCTGGCTACAAAATCAATGTACAAAAATCCATTGCATTCCCAGGTACTAAAAATGAAATCTCAGAAAAAGGAATAAAAAGAACAATCCCTTTTGCAATTGCAACAAAAAGAATAAAATACCTAGGAATAAACTTTAAAAAAGAAGTAAAAGACCTATATGATGAAAACTATAAGATATTTTTTAAAGAAATTGAAGAAGACACACAGAAATTGAAAGACATTTCATGCTCATTTATTGGAAGAATCAACATAGTTAAAATGGCCGTATAACCCAAAGCAATATACAGATTTAATGCATTCCCAATCAAAATCCCAATGGCATTTTTTAAAGATATAGAACAAAAAATCATCAGCTTTGTTTGGAACCACAAAAGACCCCAAATAGCCAAAGCAATCCTAAGAAAACAGAACAATGCTGGAGATATCACACTCCCTGACTTTAGCTTGTACTACAGGGCAACAATAATCAAAACAGTATGGTATTGGCAGAAAAACAGACACATAGACCAATGGAATAGAATTGAGAACCCGGAATTAAACCCACATAAATGTGGACAGATAATTTTTGACAAGGAAAACAAAACACATACAATGGAGAAAAGACAGCCTCTTCAATAAATGTTGCTGGCAGAGTTGGAAAGCCACATGCAAAAAAAAGTATGAAACTGGACTGCCATCTGTCACCATGTACCAAAATTAATTCAAAATGGATCAAAAACCTAAGCATGAGACCTGAAAAAATAAACTGCATAGAAGAAAACATAGGTACTAAACTTATGGACCTTGGGTTCAAAGAGCATTTTATGAATTTGACTCCGAAGGCAAGGGAAGTAAAAGCTAAAATAAATGAATGGGACTGTATCAAACTTAAAAGCTTCTGCACAGCAACCGAAACCATCGACAACATAAAGAGGCACCCAACTGAATGGGAGACGATTTTTGCCCATTGGAGGAAGATTGTTCCTCCAATAAGGGGCTAATATCCTAAATATACAAGGAACTCATACAACTCAACAACGAAAAACACAAACAAAATTGAAAAATGGGCAGAGGACCTGAAGAACATTTCTCCAAAGACGACATACAAATGGCAAATAGACATATGAAAAAGTGCTCAACATCACTAATCATCAGAGAAATGCAAATAAAAATTACAATGAGATATCACCTCACCCCAGTTAGAATGGCTGTCATCAACAAGACCAATAATAAGTGTTGGAGAGGCTGTGGAGTAAAAGAAACCCTTATACACTGTTGTTGGGAACGCGGACTGGTGCAGCGGCTATGGAAGACAGTGTGGAGGTTCCTCAAAAAATTAACAGTAGAATTAACATATGACCCACCAATCCCTCTCCTGGGTAACTACTCAAAAGATCTGAAAATATTTATCCATAAAGACATGTGTGTTCCAATGTTCATTGCAGCTTTATTTATGGTGGCCAAGAAATGGAAGCAACCAAAATATCCTTCGATAGATGAATGGATAAAGAAGTTGTGGGGAGTGACGTCACAGGAATGGCGGCAGCAGGGCGCACTTTTTGAGTTCTCCGTCCGATTTTATCAGAAACGGGAAGCTTATAACCCATCAAAGGACTCTCTGCTCATCACGCAGAACAGCAAAGAGACTCTCGCAGGGATTACTTGCAGGTGGGGAAAAATTGGGCGAGCAGGGGAAGAAGGAAGGGAGTGGAGCGGAGACACGCCGCACCTGCGGCGGCGGTGGGAACGCGGGGTGGAATCGCGGTCCACACCTGTGGCTGTAGAAATTCGGCCCCCACCCTTGGGTTGTGGAAATCTGCTCCGCACCAGTTCCTGTGAAATTCCAGCCCACACCCACGGCTACAGATACGCAGGATATCCCAGGACGGAGGGGAGCGCGGAAGCCAGGAGGTGGGCGCTTTGCCCTGCATCCGGCGGCGGACCTCTCCCGCCGCAGGGGCAGCATATCCAGCATTTGAGGCAATAACTTCAGCTAATAACCTCAGTTGGGTCTTGGGCTGGACAAGGGACACAGACTCCGTGCCTGGGCGCCTCCCCCCGCTCTTCCGACCCTACCCCCACCTTTCTAGAGACTTGATCTAGCCCCTGCACTAAGGAGCAGTGGCGGATTACGGAGGAGCCTTGGTGCCCGGGCTCCGGGAGGGCGGGCGGGTGGCTCTGGCCCAAGGAGGAGGCTGGGAGCTGGACTGGGAGAGGGGGGAGTCTTCTGTCCCCAGCCACCGCCTTTTCTGGCCCACGGGAAGAGTGTAAGACAGCGGGGCTGGGAAAGAGAAGACCCCTCCTTCCATACCCAGCCCCCACCCTTTCTGGCCAGCCTAGGGCGGGGCAACCACATCCCCAGCTGCAGAGATGCGGGGGTTCCCAGGACAAGAGAGAGAATGCAAAAGCCAGGTGGCGGACTCTTTGCTCTGCGTCCCACAGCGGACCTCTCCCCCCGCGGAGGCAGCATGTCTGGCATTTGAGACTATTAGCCTTAGCTGATACCCCCAGTTGGGCCTCAGTCCAGACAAAGGACACAAACTCCACACCTGGGCCCCTCCCCCCGCTCTTCCAGTCCTACCCCCACCCTTCCAGAGACTTGAACTGGCTCCTGATCTGAAGAGCAGTGTCAGATTACAGAGGAGCCTTGGTGTTTGGGCCCGGGGAAGACTGGCCGGCAGCTCGGGCCCAGGGAAGAGGCTGAGAAGGGTGTGGTTTGCGCTGGCCTAGGAGACGGGAGACTCCTCCATCCCCAACCACCACCGTTTCTGGCCTGCGGGTGGGGTGTGACACAGCTGGGCTGGGAAAGAGATGACCCCTCTTTCCATCCCCAGCCCCCACCCTTTCTGGCCTGCCTGGGGCGGGGCAATTACATCGGCGGAGGCATTCCCAGGGATCAGCAGTAAGTGGCAGACGCAGCTCTCAGCTTCCAGCAGCTGAGTAATCTCCCGCCCGCCACACACACACACACACACAGGGAAGAGGTGCCCTAAGACTCAGGAGAACTGGACACAGGGCTGGTGGTGATACTCTCAGTGTGCATATGTGCAGGCAAGGGCAGAAACTGCACTGGCTTTGTAAAAACTACTGTCCAGACCCCTTAGCCCCACGCATCTAAAGCTGCAGCCCCATCATCACTCTGGGCACCAGGTGACCGGCTCTACCTGCACAACACGCAGGGGACTCTGTGCTACAGCAGAGAACAACCTGGAGATTACTTGGTGGGCTTAAGCCACAACTGGCGCTGTTTTTTGTTCTGTTTTGATTTGTCTTTATCTCTTTGACATCTTTGTCTGTGTCGAGTGGGGGTTGTCGATTGTTTTTTACATGTGAATGTATTTGATTTTTTCCTTGTTGTTGTTGTTGTGCTTGGTGATTTGCTTTGTTCTGTAATTGCCCTACCAGTGCCCAGCTTAAGAGGCACAAGATTCAACATACCCAGCGGCCAACTCCAGACCAAGCCAGAGTACTACCGGGTTTGACCTACAAGTGACACACCCAGGGGGGATTCTTTACAGGCACATTGAGGCCAAACCACATCTAAGCGGTCAACCCTCACACAGCAGACACCCTGCGTGGGCAGAGCCAAGTCTCACAACTAGTCAGCATAGGAGTTAACCCCACCTACTCACAAGCAAAAAGCAACTAAGGATCTTCTTTAATAGGACAATATACACAACACAAGAGTCACTTTCGGAGCACACGCAGGGGAGAAGAATGAAGTAGTGCAAGTGAAATATAAAGGACATTTATTACATACTAATCCAGCAAGAACTAAGAACTCCAGGGCATCTACCTAATACATCGAAGCAAACACAGAGAGTCAGCCAGAATGAGGAAACAAAGAAACATATCCCAAATAAAAGAACAGAAGAAACCTCCAGAAATGGAACTAAATGAAGCAGAGGTAACCAAACTATCAAAGACAGAGTTCAGAATACTGATGATAAGAATGTTTAAGGAGCTTAGAGAGGACATCAAGAAGGATGTAGAAATCATAATGAACAACCAGTTAGAACTAAAGAACACAGTTACCGAAATAAAGAACTCACTTGAAGGAATTAACAGCAGGTTAGATGAAGCAGAGGATCGAATTAGCGACTTAGAAGACAAGTTAGCAGAGATCACCCAAACAGAACAACAGACAGAAAAAAGAATAAAAAACAATGAAGATGGTTTAAGAGATGTGGGGAGCCATGGTTTCTTGCAACCCTGAACCTTGCAGACTGGCTCGGTTTCTGCCCCCATAACATTGCCTCTGCCTTATCTGAGAGGTGCCTAATGGCTGCTGAGGAATGTGGTGGAAACGGCCAGTTCCCGGACACAGAAGACTAAGGGCTTTCTGGACAATTGGTAGGTTCTGTCTCCTTGAGATATTTACTTTTGTGAGTTTCAGTGACCTTGTATCTTCTATGTCAAAGTAAAGTTGAGGCTGGAAAGATTTACTTTCGCTGAGATAATGCATATCTTCTTCGTTTAACTGCACGTACTCAAACTGTATATATTGGTTAGAGATAATAAACTCAGGGCTTCAACATGACTGAAGACCGGCCGCATTAGCATTTGTGTGTGTCTTTTATTTCATTCCCACTCCGCCATTCAGGTACTGATCGACTCGTGGCGGCTGGCCCGTCACAAAGAGACCTATGGGATAACATCAAGCGCAACAACATGCGTATCATAGGAATACCAGAAGGTGAAGAGAAGAAACAAGGGATTGAGAACATATTTGAAGTAATAATGTCTGAAATTTTCCCTAACCTGATGAAGGAAACCAACATACAAGTCCAGGAAGTGCAGAGAGTTCCAAACAGGATAAACCCAAACAGCTCCACTCCAAGACACATTATAGTTAAAATGGCAAAGATTAAAGACAAAGAGAGAATCTTAAAAGCAGCAAGAGAAAGACAGAAGGTTACATACAAGGGAACTCCCATAAGACTATCAAATGACTTTTCTGCAGAAACGTTGAAGGCCAGGAGGGAGTGGCAGGAGATACTCCAAGTGGTGGAAAACAAAGGTCTACAACCTAGGTTGCTTTATCCAGCAAGGCTATCATTTAAAATTGACGGAGAGATAAAGAGCTTCCCAGAAAAGAATAAGCTAAAGGAATTCATTACCACCAGGCCAACGTTGCAAGAAATACTAAAAGGACTTCTGTAAACAGAAGAAAGATGAAAACAATCTAACCACAAATTTAAAAATGGCAATAACTATGTACTTATCAATAATCACTTTAAATGTAAATGGTTTAAATGCTCCAATCAAGAGACATAGGGTGGCTGAGTGGATAAGAAAGCTAGACCCTTGTATATGCTGTATACAAGAGACTCACCTCAGATCAAAAGACACACACAGGCTGAAAGTGAAGGGTTGGAGTAAGATATTCCATGCAAATGGAAATGAGAAAAAAGCTGGAGTTGCAATACTTACCTCTGACAAAATAGACTTTAAAATGAAGAAAATATTTAAAGACAAAGATGGGCACTATATAATAATAAAGGGATCAACTCGACAAGAGGACATAACCCTAATAAACGTCTATGCACCCAACATAGGAGCACCTAAGTATATAAAACAGATATTAACTGACATAAAGACAGAGATCAACAGTAACACTATCATAGTAGGGGACTTCAACACACCTCTGACAACAAGGGACAGGTCTTCCAGACAGAAAATTAATACGGAAACAACAGCCTTAAATGACACATTGGACCACTTGGATTTAATCGATATTTTCAGAGCATTCCACCCCAATGCTGCAGAATACACGTTCTTCTCAAGCGCACATGGAACATTCTCCAAGATAGACCATATGTTAGGCCACAAAGCAAGTCTGGATAAATTTAAGAAAATTGAAATCATACCAATTGTCTTCTCTGACCACAGTGCTATGAAATTAGAAATGAACTACAGGAATAAAACTGGAAGACACACAAATTCATGGAGGCTGAATAATATGTTACTAAATAATGAATGGGTCAAGCAGGAGATCAAGGAAGAAATCAAAAGATATCTCAAGACAAACGAAAATGAAAATACAACGACCCAAAATCTATGGGATACCGCGAAAGCAGTCTTAAGAGGGAAGTTCATAGCACTGCAGGCCTACCTAAAGAAACAGGAAACATCACTAATCAACAGTTTATCTTCACACTTAAGGGATCTGGAAAAAGAACAACAAAATAAGCCCAAAGGGAGTACAAGGAAGGAGATAATAAAGATCAGAGCAGAAATAAATGAAATAGAAACCAGAAAAACAATACAAAAGATCAATGAATCCAAGAGTTGGTTCTTAGAGAAGATAAACAAAATTGACAAACCTTTAGCCAGACTCATTAAAAAAAAGAGAGAGAGGACCCAAATTAATAAAATCAGTAATGAAAGAGGAGAAGTGACAACAGACACCGCAGAGATACAAAAAATCCTAAGAAATTACTATGAGCAACTGTATGCCAACAAATTTGACAACCTGGAGGAAATGGACAATTTCCTAGATGCATACAATCTTCGAAGGCTAACTCAAGAAGAGACAGAAAACCTGAATAGACTGATTACCACCAAGGAAATTGAATCAGTAATCAACAATCTCCCAACAAACAAAAGCCCTGGACCAGATGGCTTTACAGGTGAATTTTACAGAACGTTCAAAAAAGAATTGTCACCTATTCTCCTGAAACTCTTCCAAAAAATCCAGAGGGAGGGAAGACTCCCAAACACTTTTTACGAAGCCACTATCACCCTGATCCCAAAATCAGACAAAGACACCACAAAAAAAGAAAACTACAGGCCAATATCGCTAATGAACATAGATGCAAAAATCCTCAACAAAATACTAGCGAACAGAATTCAGCAATACATTAAAAAGATCATACACCATGATCAAGTGGGATTAATTCCTGGTATGCAAGGGTGGTTCAACATCCACAAATCAATTAATGTCATACACCACATTAACAAAATGAAAAATAAAAATCATATGATCATATCAATTGACGCAGAAAAAGCATTTGATAAAATTCAGCAGCCATTCATGATAAAAACCCTTAAGAAAGTGGGAATAGAGGGATCATATCTCAACATAATAAAGGCCTTATATGATAGACCCACAGCTAACATCATACTCAATGGGGAAAAGCTAAAACCATTCCCCTTAAAATCAGGAACAAGGCAAGGTTGCCCACTTTCTCCACTTCTATTCAACATAGTGCTGGAAGTTCTAGCCACAGCCATCAGACAAGAAAAAGAAATAAAAGGCATCCAAATCAGTAAGGAGGAAGTAAAACTGTCATTATATGCAGATGATATGATACTATATTTAGAGAACCCTAAAGACTCCACCAAGAAACTATTAGAGCTGATAGATGAATTTAGTAAAGTAGCAGGATACAAAATTAATATTCAGAAATCAGTTGCATTTGTATATACCAATAATAAAACATCAGAAGGAGAAATTAAAAAAGCAATTCCATTTACAATTGCTCCAAAGACTATAAAATACCTGGGAATAAAATTAACCAAAGAAGTAAAAGTTCTGTACTCAGAAAATTATAAGACACTGAAGAAAGAAATGAAAGAAGATACAAATAGATGGAAACACATACCAAGTTTGTGGATAGGAAGAATTAATATAGTTAAAATGTCCATACTGCCTAAGGCAATATACATATTCAACGCAATTCCTATCAAACTACCAACGACATTTTTCACAGAAATAGAACATATAATCCTAAAATTTATATGGGATAACAAAAGACCCCGGATATCCTCAACAATCTTGAGAAATAAGAACAAAGTGGGAGGTATAACAATACCTGACTTCAAATTATACTACAAGGCTACAATAATCAAAACAGCATGGTACTGGCATAAAAACAGACCCATAGATCAATGGAACAGAATAGAGAGTCCAGAAATAAATCCATGCCTATATGGCCACTTAATCTATGACAATGGAAGCAAGAATGTACGATGGGGTAAAGACAGTCTATTCAATAAATGGTGCTGGGAAACTTGGACAGACACATGCAAAAAGATGAAGCTGGATCGCCTCCTTACACCACATACAAAAACAAATTCAAAATGGCTTAAAGATTTAAATGTAAGATCTGAAACCATAAAATTCCTAGAAGAAAATATAGGAAGAAACTTCACAGACATTACCCGGAGTAAGATTTTTACTGATATATCCCCTCGCGCGAGGGAAGTAAGAGAAAAAATAAACATGTGGGATTACATCAAACTAAAAAGCTTTTTCACAGCAAAGGAAACCATCAATAAAACAAAAAGGAATCCTACTGAATGGGAAAAGATGTTTGCCAATGATATATCTGATAAGGGGCTAATATCACAAATTTATAAAAAACTCACTCATCTCAACTCCAAAAATCAAACAACCCAATTAAAAAATGGGCAGAGGACATGAAGAGACATTTTTCTAAAAAGGACATACAGATGGCAAACAGACATATGAAGAAATGTTCAACCTCACTAACCATCAGAGAAATGCAAATAAAAACCACAATGAGATACCACCTCACCCCAGTCAAGATGGCTATCATCAATAAATCAACAAACAACAGGTGCTGGCGTGGATGTGGAGAAAAGGGAACGCTGGTGCACTGTTGGTGGGAATGCAGATTGGTGCAGCCACTATGGAAAACAGTTTGGAGGTATCTCAAAAATCTGAAAATGGAACTACCTTATGATCCAGCAATCCCACTCCTAGGTATCTATCCGGAGAAATCCAAAACTCCAATTCAAAAATCTTTATGCACTCCTATGTTTATTGCAGCACTATACACAATACCCAAGACCTGGAAACAACTGAAATGCCCGTCAGTAGATGACTGGATTAAGAAACTGTGGTACATTTATGCAATGGAGTATTACGCAGCCATAAAGAAGAAAGAAATCTTACCATTTGCAACAACATGGATGGACCTAGAGAACATTATGTTAAGTGAAATAAGTCAGAAAGAGAAAGACAAATACCATATGATCTCACTTATATGCGGAATCTAAAGAAAAGAATAAGTGAATGAACTAATCAGAGACAGTTTTGGAAACATGGAGGAAAAACAGAGGGTTGCTAGAGGGGCGGGGGACTGGGGATAAGGGGAAGATGAGAGGTTTTGAAAAATAGTTGGTAACCACAAGATGGTCATGGGGGTTTGAAAATTAATTTGGGGAACGTACAGAGGGATAGTGGATGGGGGGAGGGGGGTTCACACAGTGTGAGGGATATAAATGATAAACGTCTAAGTTTTGCTTTGTCTTGTGCACCTGAAACTAATAAAATAAAATAAAATAAAATAAAATAAAATAAAATAAAATAAAATAAAATAAAATAAAGAGAAAGAAAAAGAAAAAGAAAAAGAAAAAGAAAAAGAAAAAGAAAAAGAAAAAGAAAAAGAAAAAGAAAAAGAAAAAGAAAAAGAAAAAGAAAAAGAAAAAGAAAAAGAAAGAAGTTGTGGTATATATACACAATGAATACTATTCGGCGCTAAGAAAAGGTGAAATAGGACCATTTGTGATAACATGGATGGATCTTGAGATTATAATGCTAAGTGAAATAAGTCAGACAGAAAAAGCAAAGAACCATATGATTTCACTGATATGTGGTATATAAACAAAAAAACAACTAAAGAACAAGATAAACAAATGTGAAACAAAAACTCATAGACACAGATAATAGTTTAGTGGTTACCAAAGGGTAAGGGGGGAGGAAGGTGGTAGATGAGAGTAAAGGGGATCAAATATATGGTGATGGAAGGAGAACTAACTCTGGCTGGTGAACACACAATGTGATTTATAGATGATGTAATACAGAATTGTACACCTGAAATCTAGGTAACTTTACTAACACTTGTCACCCCAATAAACTTTAATTAAAATGAAAAAACGATTTTTCCTCTATGTCTCCAAAACTGTTTCTGATTAGTTCATTCACTTATTCTTTTCTTTAGATTCCACATATAAGTGAGATCATATGGTATTTGTCTTTTTCTGTCTGACTTACTTCACTTAACGTATATATGTGCATATATATATATATATATGTATGTATATGGTTACAGGAAGCAGAGTACAGCATTAGGAATAGAGACAGTGGAAATGTAATGGCTCTATGCGATGTCAGAGGGATAGTGGATGGGGGGAGGGGGGTTCACACAGTGTGAGGGATATAAATGATAAACGTCTAAGTATTGCTTTGTCTTGTGCACCTGAAACTAATAAAAAAATTTTAAAAAATGAAAAAAACAGAGCCACCAACAAATGGGATCATATATTTTCCTTAGATCTTATTGGATATAGTGCACCTATTATGCTGTACTACCCTCCTCCTCCGGTCTACTCCCCTGAGGCCTAGAGGAAGGGAGGAGAGCAAGTTATTGGTATTTTCAGCCTGGTTATAAAAGAGGAAGAAGTTTTTCTCTCCCCTCCCCCAAAACCAAGTGATGTAGAAGGTGGGCCCCAAAGGAATCTCTCATAGATTTTGGGAGAGCCTAAAAGGCAAAGAGCCTGACATCTTGCTCCCCAGTAGAACGCTTGGAGATCTATAGACCCTGCATATGTACCCTCATATATTTGGGTGGAGCAAGGTTAGAATCCTTAAGAGAATGTGATACAGGTTTTCTAAAGGCAGAGCATGTATACGAATATTGAGGCTGGCGCCTCCTCCTCACCTGGAGATTTTTTGAATGTAGGTAACTTGCTGGAATGGTCCATTCCAATAGAACACAAAAGGATTGTAGTGTAATGTAACTTGGAAGAGAACAGGATGATACTCCCACCCCAGATCCCTGTTGCCCTTGAAAGTCACAGAAATGGACCATTGCAGTTCTGAGACTTCATGTGAAGGAACATGGAGAAAAGCAGGATCCTTAATGCTATCCAAGCAGCGTCAGAGCCAACAGTCATGGCAACCCACCTAGTGAAGAGGTTGGGCACATGTATACTTCTGGGAATGACTATGAGAGACCAGGCTGCCCCTCCCTATGAGTATTCTCAGTAACAAAGGACACTTCAGTGAAGCTAGCCATTATTTCCATGAAAGTCACATATGCCACCTGTGTGCAGAGAAAGTAGCCCAGAAGCAGAAGAAGTAACTAACAAGAGCTAGACACAAATCTAACCAGGGTTAGACCAGAGGCCTCACATAACAGATAGCTAGAGTGCAATACCAGAAGAGCTAAATTATAAGCGGGGTGGGGGGGAACAGAATGGAGGAAAATGCCACCCCTGCATCTACTCCTACTTCTTCTACCCACCCATCTAGACTGCAAACTTTGAATCAGATATGAAACTGGAATTTTTGTAGTAGACTAAATTTTACTAACTAACATGGACCAGAAGTTTATGAATACAAAAGAGCAACCCAACAGAGTGAGGTTGGAATCAATGTTCAGAAAACATGAAACCTTTATATATTAATACCTCTACCAAGTTAACATCCCACAGTGAACCAGTTACATCAGAATTCCATTGGGGAGGGCAAGTGCCTCTGAATAAGGCTGTGGAAGTGTGGAAATTCTCTTCATGTCATTCACTTCAAAGATTACAGTTCTATGTAGACATCCTGGCCCATGGTTCATTATCGGTTTGTCATTCCTGGATTTATAAGCAACAGGTTTTCCCCAGACCACCAGCCTACGACAGAATGCAGCCACACATAGAGAAGCAGTAACAAAAATCATCCTTCTCTAAATCAGTTCCCACTTGCAGAACTGGAGGAACTCTAGCCCCATCCAAATTCCTCCTTCCGGCTTAAGTTACTTATGGTGAAGGATAGAAGAAGAAGGTTCTTTAGGGTGTTTTGAAATGTTTGCCTTAGGCCTTATTTCCACATGACTCTTGAAGACCAGGTCCTGACCACTCTCCCCACTGGCTACCATATTGTCACTGCCTAAAGAATCTACTGCTATTTGCTGTCACAGCACTCCATCTCCATGATACTGCTAGTGCCATCACCACCACAGCAGCAGACCTCTTCTGTATTGACAGTCAGTCTCATAGATAAATAATACACCAGAATGTGCTGGTACATTCCAGATACTACATGGGAGCCTCATCTCCCTTAGATGTTGATATCTGTCCCAAAGAAATATGCCAACTGCCTATAAGAGTGTCACCCTACTACAGTGTACTTGATAATCCATCTCTCTACACCCTAGCATTGACCCCACACCAAGTTGATGAACCTCAACTCTCTCTGTTACCAGCGTGAGCTCCTAATAATATTAGATATGTATTGTGCAGTGCTGTGTGGTCAAGCACTGTGATAATTGTTGCATTATCACACTGAATCCTCAAAATTGTTCTATTAGGCAATTCCTGGTTAGGATTAATTTTGCATGAAAAAATAGAAATGAAAAGGAAGTAATAGCGCCTTAAACAACATGAGGCTTAGTTCCCTCTCATGTTCAAGTACAACTGTTATTATACCCCCATTGTGTCAGAGACCTGGAGTTGTACTTTGTTGCTCCATCTTGTGTGTTGCTTCCATTCCTATTGTCATTTTATGGTCCTGGTTGGCTGCTGGGGCTTTAGCCATGATGATCCAATTCCATCCAACAGAAAGTAGAAAAGGAATGGGAAAGGTATGCCTCCTCCCTTTAAGCACACTTCCCAGGAGTCGCATGTACTAATTCTGCTTACAGTTCATTGGTCAGATCTTAGTCACATGGTCACTCCTAACTGCAAAAGTGGCTGGGAAATGCAGTCCTTATTCTTGATGACTAAGAGGCCAGCTAAAGATCCAGGGTTCTATTGCTGATTGAGAAAGGGGAATATATTTGGGAGACAATTAACAATCTCTACCACAAGTAGATACAGTAATACCTCGGTTTTCAAACGTCTCGGTTGAAAAAAAATTTTGGTTTATGAACGCTGTAAATCCAGAAGTAAACGTTTTGGTTTTCGAACACGCCTTAGAAATTGAACATGTCACACAGTGTCTGATGAGTGCAAGATCCTGAGGCCTAGCTGTCGGCTGTTTTCGAACGTTTCAGAACTCGAACGGTCTTCCAGAACGGATTATGTTAGAAAACCAAGGAACCAATGTACAAGGCTCCCACATATGACTGTGCATTTTATGGATTTTAAAAGGCTGAAAGAAAGATGGGAGATGAAATCTAGCCAGTGACGACTGGGCTATATCTCAATGTTCAGTCAGCCCAGAAGAAGGGATACATTTTTGTGCTAGTTTGAACCATATGAAATTGTCATTTTCACAGATTAAAAATGATGGAATATCAGCAATTTCATATGGTTCAACCTAATAATATGACTGTATCACTACTTTGCTTAAGGGGAGGGGGCAGGCCTTTTTTCCCCCAATGGTTAAAACTGGATATTTAGTAAACAGTAGTTTGTGGAAGGGGAAGTCCTTATTTATAATATTTGCTGATTTACATGTTCTAAATACTCCCATCATGGCCAGTCTCAAACCTCCAACTTCATTGAACACAGAGTTGGGAAGATAGATGCAATAGTACACCATTATATAGTATTTCTACCATACGGGTATAAGTAAATAATCTTGAGAACACACATAATAGTAAAGTGTAGTCAAATAATAATGAAGTGATGAGTTTTAAGTATTTGTTTTTAATGTAATTTTACTTGCTAAATTTATATAATTTAATTTTTAATAATGGCTGTGTTTAAAAACAGGATTGCAAAACTTCCTGAAAAGTTAAAAATTGTCTCTTATAAGCCAGAATGAGAAGCTCTAGAACAGACTTGGCTAAGGGTCATAGTCCAGTCATCTAATCATTTGACCTGCCCAGCAAACTCCTTGCTTCCTTCTATAAACCAATACCTAACCACCCACCTCTACAGCCCTCCAGATGTGTATGAGTTAACTGAATGTTAATAGCTTGGTCTACACCCTGGGATCTCTCTCTGTCCATATATCAGCACTTTAACTTCTTCTGTTTATCTTTTGAGCCTATACTATGCCTCAGGGTAATAAAATCTATATGTACTTGCCATTAGATGAAGTCCATATTTCCTTAATTTATTTATTATAAAACAATCCCATTAGTCTTATAGCTTCAGAAAGGGCCCCCTACCTGCCCTTTCTAGGATCCAACATAGACTAGAGCTCCATTTTCTCCTGCTCTCCATCCGCAACAACTAACTGATAACAAAAATCTCTGTCCTGTCAGCCATTCTTTCTCTATGTAGAGGAAGCCTAATATTTTGTCCTCGTGGTTGAGTTTATTTTCCCATCCATCCAGAAAATATATTCCTGTATTCTCCTTGGCTAGTCTCATGGCCTTCATTATGGAATATAGATTAAACATTTAAAAGTCTATATAAGGCGCTTCATGAAGTCCATATAAGTCCGTTTCCAGGGACTCCAAATTTTGTTGCTCCCTTCCTCACATTTGACATTTCAGCAACAATGAAAAGCCTGGAGTGCTTAATCTCCTTAGTGTTTCTTGCTTGGTACTGCTGCTTATTCTCACCTTAAATGCCCTTTTCCCCTCTCCCCACCCTTACATAATTATGTTCACCTGTCAAATGCTTGTTCATCTTTCTTCACCTCCTCCACGAAGCCTTCCTTGATACCTCAGGACAGAATTCATTAATTTCTCCACTGCTCAACTTCTCTATTATGTACATATTTCTACTGTTGTGTGACATATAGGATTGCCACATTTAGCAAATAGAAACATAAGAAGAGCACACAGTTAAATGTGAATTTCAGATGAATGAATAATTTTAGTAAAAGTATGCCCCATGTGATATTTGGGACATATTTTATTTTTTGTTTATAACTTATTGTTTATCTCAAATTCAAACTTAACTGGGCATCCTGTATTTTATCTGGCAACTCAAGTGACATGATACTAGCATTTTATCTGGCAGCTAACTTATGGATTCCTGGAAAGCAGTGATTTGGGCTTGTTCACCTATGTCTCCTTAGCACCATGCAGTCTTTAGTACATGCTAAGTGCTCAATACTTGTTTTTGAAAATATAACTGGATGCTGCTTTATACCATTGGGACTAATTCACATATATTATCTTATTGAGTCTCACAAAAATCCAGTGAGGTTAAAACCTACAGATATTATTACCTTCATTGTACCAACAATGAAACTGAAGGCCAGAGAGAAGAGACTCACCTACCAGGCAGTGTGACCACAGCAGAACCAAAACTGTGACCAGGTCCTCCTGAGTCCCTAGTTCTTCTACTAAACCACACTGATGTTTTTCTGTATGTTGCCACAGGTTTTATGCAACTTTGCAATTTTCAGAACTATTTCTAAGCTTTAAATAAATAAGCATACTTGCTTTGGTTTTAAATGCTATTATGCCTCCACTGGTATAGGAGAGACTTTAATATAGCTTGAGGTGCTTGAAATTGAGCCTAGTGAATTTTTAATTAGGTATCAATCAAATTGAGAGACTGATTATAAAGCATCATTTTTCCAGTAACGTCAGCAACATGGTAAATGATTTTTATTGGTAAACCATGAGCTTTCTTTACACATTTATTATTATCATTATGTCAATACAGGTTACTTCTATCTGCGTATGAATAGCAGTTGACAATATCAGCCACATTATTAGTTTGGTTTCCTCTGCTTGGCTGGCTTTTCAGTGGTGGTAAGTGAAGTCTGCATTCCCTGTTTCAGCACATTTGAAGAAGTGGCAGTTACAGTAAAACTTAACTTGCACCCAAGCAATGAGCCCTCTGCTAATTGAAAATTTTCTGCACTTAGCTCTTATGAAAAATAGGCAATTATGTGAAGATGGACTGACATTATTTTTCCCCAGAAACGTTTGACACTATTCCAATTTCTATTCAGTCCAATTTCGTGTACTACCTATTTCCATTTAGAGTTCCAGACAGTAGTGGATGGTCAGCACTTTGGCCCTTACAAAGTGGCCCTATTTACTAAGTGCTATGGGGTTCAAAAGAGGCAGAAAGAAACTAACATTTATCAAATGATTACAATTAGCATCTCTGGAAAGATTCTCAAGAAACTGGTGACTGGTTATCTCCTGGGAGGGAAACTGAGTGATTGCTTGGGGAACAGGAATGAGAAGGTGGCTTATTTTGTACTACATTCCCTTGTGTACATTTTGAAATTTTCATTAGGCACCTGTATTACCTAATCAAAGAAATCAATTAAACATTATTTTTAATGTCCACCATGTCCTTTGCATGATCTAATAAATTCTCACAATGACCCACTGAGATAAGAATTGTTATCTTATAGATAGAAAACTAGGGCTCAGAAAATTTAGGTAGCTTGCTTCTGTTCACACTAGTTAAGTGAGGGTACCAGAATCTGAACAAGGGCCTGCCTCACTCCAAAGCTATGCTAACTATTCTGCTCTCCAAAGAAGATGGAAACCCAGCATTTGTCCTCAAGGACAATCTTGTTAGAGAATAAGACATAAAACTCCGGAGTTAATTACCATATTTCACTGATTCTAAGAAACATATTTTAAGTGTTCTGAAATTAGAATGTGTCTTCCAATGTGTGACAGATGAGTTCGAACACTTAAGTTCGTGAACTTATCCCAGAAAAAATGCTACATACCTCATTGCTGAATATCACCACAGTCACCTTCAAAGTACTCCCCTTGGGAAGCTATGCACTGACACCAGCACCTAGTCCACCCTTCAAAGCAATTTTGGAACTCTTTTTCTGGAATGGCCATCAGAGTTGTCATCATATTACCCTTGATGTCCTGAATGTCATTAAAATGTCTTCCTTCCAATATTTCCTTTATCTTCGGGTAAAGAAAGAAGTCATTGGGGGCCAGATCAGGTTAGTAGGAAGGGTGTTCCAATACAGTCATTTGTTTACTGGCTAAAAACTCCCTCACAGACAGTGTTGTGCGAGCTGGTGCATTGTCGTGATACAGCAGCCATGAATTGTTGGCGAAAAGTTCAGGTCGGTTTCATCTAACTTTTTCATGCAGCCTTTTCAGCACTTCCAAATAGTAAACTTGGTTAACTGTTTGCCCAGTTGGTACAAATTCATAATGAATAATCCCTCTGATATCAAAAAATGTTAGCAACATCATTTTGACTCTTGATTTGGACTGATGGAACTTTTTTGGACGTGGAGAATTGGCTGACTTCCATTGTGCACTTTGACACTTTGTTTCAGGATTGTATTGGTCCACCCATGTTTCCTCACCAGTGATAACACAGCCCAAAACATCGTCTTCCCTCTTCAAAAGATTTTAGCAAACTTCGACTCTCCTTTGTTTTTGTTAATCAGTGGGCTCCTTCAGGATTATTTTTGCACACTCCTTTCTCATGCCAAGATTTTCAGTTAAGATTTTCCTAACTTTTCTTTATCTATGTTTACTCAGTTTGCTATGCTTCTCATAGTCAGCCGATGATTCTGACACACAATTCGACTGATTTTTGCAAATGTTTTAAACAGTTCTGCTTGTTACTGGCCACCCTGACTTCTCTTCATCAGGGACGTGTTCTCTCCCCTCAGGAAAACGTTTACTCCATTTGTACACTGCCATTTTCTTCATGGCATTATCCTTGGACTAACACGTCCCTGATTTCACTTCCACTCTTGCCAAGTTTAACAAGAAACTTAACATTTGTTCATTGTTCTAATTCAAGCTCAGACATTCTTACAACAGCACACAAAAACACACAACAACAATAATGAGCGCCACTCAGCAAGACACCGCCACACTTCAACATGAACACAGCTGTGAGACACTGATATACCAAGGTTATGAAACATTACCAAGCTGCTTGTACAGTGCTGCTAATGTAAGTGCACGGTGGCAAGTTCATGAACTTAATTATTAGTCCTTGTATTGTAGTATATTTGGTGGTGTTTTATTTACTTATGTTTTTACTGATTCATAAAATAATGGTATGTTTATCTACTAATGGCTTCCTGGAGTCAATGAAATATGGTTCCAGTATAATGCAGAGAATCACAAAGTCAAAATAGGAAGCACAATCAGTAAGTGTTGTAGGGGTTCTGAGGAAGGAGTGTCCTCCTCTGTAAGAGTTGCAAGGGAAGGCTTTGAATTGATTTGAACTAAGCCTCAGTGATAACAGAGTGTTATCTGTTATCTATTACCACAATAATACTGTGCAACAAAACACTCCAAAACTCAATGGCTCAAAACAGCCATTTATCTATTATTGTTCTTGGGTCTACTGTTTAGCTGGGAAATTCTGATCATCTAGGCTGGATTTGTTCATATGTCCACAGTCAGCTGGTCAGCTGATTGGTCTTGGCTAGGTTCACTCACCTCTAGAGATCAGGTGGTTGTTTGCTGATCTAGTTTGGCCTCAGCCTGAGTGAGGGGTTTTGTGGCTCTGCTGCATGTGTTTCCCACATATCTCCAGCAGGCTAGTCTAAGCATGTTCTCATGGATATGCAAGGGAGCAAGAACAGAGGTACAAAAGTGAGCAGGAGGAAATGTGTAACCATTTCCCAAGCCTCTGTTTGCAACATGTTTGCTAACTTATTGTTGGGCAAAGCAAGACACGGTTTATCCCCAAGTCCAGAGATGTGTCAGAACACACTGCATACAATGGAAGTAGTGAAGAATTAGTCCCACCAATACAATCAAACTATCACAGGTAGGTTTCAGATATGCAGGGTGAGGAAAGAAGGTATGTGTTCACTGGCTAGGAGAGACCCTCCAAAAAGAGGAGTCAACCAAATGAATTTTACATGTGGGTTTGAGGGGTTGTTACATCAGCAAAGAAAGAACTAGGCTAGGCAATAACTTTGAGTTTAGGGACAATGTTTACAATGATGACAGAGAATCGTTGAAATAAAGAAGGGCTAGTTGCCCCATAAACTCAGCCTTCCCCATCTCTGCACCCAGAAGCTCCTGAGGCTCACCTATGTAACCCTAAGTCTCTATCAAGTATGGTTGGAAAACGACTGCATGGCATTCTTGGCCCCAGCAGCAGGCCTAGCCTGTCTTTGTTCAGCTTCCTAGGGAAAGCATAGTGAATTCAGCTTGGACTATGGGCACTCTGGTCCTGGGAAAGTCACCCTTCAGCTCAGCCATCTTGTGAAGCCAAGGTGTCTTCCTCACTGACCATAGCACCATTCCTCGTGTTCAATTCCCTCCAAGCCAGAAAGAGGTCGCCACCTCAGCAGATGACTACTTATACTGGGATTCCAATTTGCACCCTAATAATGTTTGCAGAGCGTTCTTCTCTGCGTTATTGTTGGATAATAAACCACATTTGAGTTCTGAGTCACACTGAGATATCGACAGCACTGAGAATTTTTCTTCTGAAAACAAAAAGGAAATCAATTTCAGCCAATTCAGTTGTTGCCATTTTATGAAGTTAAGGTGCTCAGTGTAAATTAGTGTTTTCAATGATCAATAGGTGTAATTATTTTTTTTATTAGTTTCAGGTAATAGTTAGACATTTATACCCCTCACAAAGCAATAACCTCCCTCCCCCAATCTTCTACCCCTCTTAACATCGTATATACAGTGTTTCCCCGAAAATAAGACCTAGCCGAACAATTATAGCCAAACAATTATGTTATATTATAAAACTACATTATAACATATTATATATTATATTATATTATATTATATTATATTATATTATATTATATTATATTATATTATATTATATTATATTATATTATATTATATTATTATATTATATTATATTATATTATATATTAAAGACTTGGTCTTATAGTAAAATAAGACCAGGTCTAATATTAACTTTTGCTCCAGAAGACGCATTAGAGCTGATTGTCTGGCTAGGTCTTATTTTCAGGGAAACATGGTAGCTGTTACAATTCCACTGACTCTATTCATTATGCTGTACTCCACATCCTGTGAATGAATATATATATAAAATTATAGTTGACATTCATTATTAATCAGCTTCAGCTTCAGGTGTACACTGCAGTGGTCACACCTTCCATGAAGTGGTCTCCCTAATAAGACAAGTACCTATCGGATAACCTACAAAATCTTTACTGATTATGTAATTATTGATTATATCCCCCAAATTGTCTTTCATATCCCCATGGCAGTCTTGTGGTTACCGTTGTCCTTTCTAATCCCCTCACCTTCTCCCTTATCCTCACCACCCTCCCATCTAGCAAACCTCAGTTTTTTCTCTATATCTCTGAGACTGGTTCTGATAAGTTTCTTCATTTATTCTATCCTTTAGATTCCACATGTAACTGAGATCATAGGTATGTGTCTTTCTCCATCTGACTTATTTCATGTAGTGTAATATTCTCTAGGTCCATCCATGTCATTGCAAATGGTAAGATGTCATTCTTCTTTATGGACGAGTTATACTCCGTTGTATAAATGTACCACAGTTTCCTAATCCAGTCATCTTCTGATGGGCATTTCGGTTGTTTCCATGTCCTGGCTATTGTGAATTGCACTGCAATAAACATAGGGGTGCATAAATTTTTTTCAAATTAGTGTTTTGTACTTCTCTGGATAGATACCTAGGAGTGCAATTGCTGGGTCATAAGGCAGTCCATTTCCAACTTTCTTTTTTTTTTTTTTTATTAAATTTATTGGGGTGACAATTGTTAGTAAAATTACATAGATTTCAGGTGTACAATTCTGTATTACATCATCTATAAATCCCATTGTGTGTTCATCACCCAGAGTCAGTTCTCCTTCCATCACCATATATTCGATCTCCCTTACCCTCATCTCCCACCCCCCACCCCCCGCCCCCCTTACCCTCTGGCAACCATTAAACTATTGTCTGTGTCTATGAGTTTCTGTTTCTCATTTGTTTGTCTTGTTCTTTTGTTGTTTTTGGTTTATATACCACATATCAGTGAAATCACATGGTTCTCTGCTTTTTCTGTCTGACTTGTTTCGCTCAGCATTACTCGCTCAAGATCCATCCATGTTGTCACAAATGTTCCTATATCATCTTTTCTTACAGCCGAATAGTATTCCATTGTGTATATATACCACAAATTCTTTATCCATTCATCTATCGAAGGACATTTTGGTTGTATCCATGTCTTGGCCACCGTAAACAAACCTGCAATGAACATTGGAGCACACGTGTCTTTATCTCTAAATGTTTTCAGATTTTTTGGGTAGATACCCAGAAGAGGGATTGCTGGGTCATATGGCATTTCTATTCGTAATTCTTTGAGAAACCTTCACACTGCCTTCCATAACGGCTGTACCAGTCTGCATTCCCACCAACAGTGTATGAGGGTTCCTTTTTCTCCACAGCCTCTCCAACATTTGTTGCTATTTGTCTTGTTGATGATAGCCATTCTGACTGGGGTGAGGTGATATCTCATTGTGGTTTTGATTTGCATTTCTCTGATGATTAGTGATGTTGAGCATTTTTTCATATGTCTATTTGCCATTTGTATGTCCTCTTTGGAGAAATGTCTCTTCAAGTCCTCTGCCCATTTTTCAATTGGGTTGTTTGTTTTTTTGTTGTTGAGTTGCATGAGTTCCTTGTATATTCTGGATACTAGCCCCTTATCGGAGGCACTGTTTGCAAAAATCTCTCCCATTCAGTTGGTGGCCTCTTTATTTTGTCAATGGTTTCTTTTGCTGTGCAGAAGCTTTTAAGTTTCATATAATCCCATTTGTTTATTTTAGCTTTTACTTCCATTGCGTTTGGAGTCAAGTTCATAAAATGCTCTTTGAACCCAAGGTCCATAAGTTTAGTACCTATGTTTTCTTCTATGCAGTTTATTGTGTCAGGTCTTATGCTTAAGTCTTTGATCCATTTTGAATTAACTTTGGTACATGGTGACAAATAGCAGTCCAGTTTCATTCTTTTGCACGTGGCTATCCAATTCTCCCAGCACCATTTATTGAAGAGGCTGTCTTTGCTCCATTGTATGTTTTTAGCTTCTTTGTCAAAAATTATCTGTCCATATTTATGTGGTTTTATTTCTGGGTTCTCAATTCTATTCCATTGGTCTATGTGTCTGTTTTTCTGCCAATACCATGCTGTTTTGATTATTGTAGCCCTGTAGTACAAGCCAAAGTCAGGAAGTGTGATACCTCCATTATTGTTCTTTTTTCTTAAGATTGCTTTGGCTATTCGGGGTCTTTTGTGGTTCCAAACAAATCTGATGATTTTTTGTTCTATTTCTTTAAAATGTGCCATTGGGATTTTGATGGGGATTGCATTGAATCTGTATATTGCTTTGGGTAATATGGCCATTTGAACTATGTTGATTCTTCCAATCCATGAGCACGGAATGTCTTTCCATTTCTTTGTGTCTTCTTCAATTTCTTTCAAAAATGTCTTATAGTTTTCAGCATATAGGTGTTTCACATCCTTGGTTAAGTTTATTCCTAGGTATTTTATTCTTTTTGCTGCAATTGCAAAAGGAATCGTTTTTTGTATTTCTTTTTCTGAGATTTCATTGTTAGTATATAGGAAGGCAATGGACTTTTGTGCGTTGATTTTGTAGCCGGCAACTTTACTGTATTCGTTGATTGTTTCTAATAACTTTTTGGTGGAGTCTTTAGGGTTTTCTATATATAGCATCATGTCATCTGCAAAGAGTGATAATTTAACTTCTTCATTCCCAATTTGGATGCCTTTTATTTCTTTCTCTTGCCTGATTGCTCTGGCAAGGACTTCCAACACTATGTTGAAAAGCAGAGGTGACAGGGGACAGCCCTGTCGTGTTCCTGAACGTAGAGCAAAGGGCTTCAGTTTTTCTCCATTAATTATGAGATTAGCAGAGGGTTTGTCATATATGGCCTTTATTATGTTAAGGTATTTTCCTTCTATACCCATTTTATTAAGTGTTTTAATCATAAATGGATGTTGTATCTTGTCAAATGCGTTTTCTGCATCAATTGATATAATCATATGATTTTTGTCCTTTATTTTGTTTATGTGATGTATCACATTGATGGATTTGCGTATGTTGAACCATCCTTGTGCCCCGGGGATGAACCCCACTTGGTCGTGATGAATAATCTTTTTAATGCATTGTTGTATTCGATTTGCTAGAATTTTATTTAGGATTTTTGCATCGGTATTCATTAGAGATATTGGTCTGTAGTTTTCTTTTTTTGTGTGATCCTTACCAGGTTTTGGTATCAGGGTAATGTTGGCCTCATAGAATGAGTTAGGGAGTACTGTCTCTTCTTCAATTTTTTGGAAGAGTTTGTGCAGAATTGGTATTAGATCCTCTTTGAAGGTTTGGTAGAATTCACTATTGAAGCCATCTGGTCCCGGACTTTTGCTTTTGGGAAGGTTTTGGATGACTGATTCAATTTCGTTACTGGTGATCGGTCTGTTTAGATTTTCCAGTTCTTCATGGTACAGCCTTGGAAGGCTATATGTTTCTAAGAACTTGTCCATTTCTTCTAGGTTGTTGAATTTGGTGGCATATAGTCCTTCATAGTATTCTTGGATGATCCTTTGTATTTCTGTGGTGTCCGTGATAACTTCCCATTTTACGTTTCTGATTTTGTTAATCAGTGTCTTCTCTCTTTTTATCTTAGTAAGTCTAGCCAAGGGTTTGTCAATTTTGTTAATCTTTTCAAAGAACCAGCTCTTTGTCATATTAATTTTTTCTATTGTCTTTTTGTTCTCTATTTCATTTAGTTCTGCTCTAATTTTTGTTATTTCCTTTCTTCTGCTGACCTTGGGTTTTACTTGTTCTTCTTTTTCTAGTTCTTTAAGGTGTAACATGAGGTTATTTATTTGGGAGTTTTCTTGTTTCTTGAGATAGGCCTGTAGTGAGATAAATTTCCCTCTTAAAACTGCTTTCGCTGCATCCCAAAAATTTTGGTAGGATGTATTTTCATTGTCATTTGTTTCTATGTATCTTTTGATCTCTCCTCTAATTTCTTCTTTGACCCAGTCTTTCTTTAAAAGTATGTTATTTAATCTCCATGTATTTATGTTTTTTCCCTCTTTCTTTTTACAGTTGATATCCAATTTCAAAGCCTTGTGATCAGAGAATATGCTTGGTATGATTTCAATCTTCTTAAATTTGTTGAGACTGATTTTATGTCCCAATATATGGTCTATCCTTGAGAATGTTCCATGTACACTAGAAAAGAATGTATAGTCTGATGTTTTAGGATGAAGTGCTCTATAAATGTCAATTATGTCCATTTCATCTAATGTGTCATTTAGGGCTACTATTTCGTTATTTATTTTCTGTTTGGATGATCTATCCATAGCTGTCAGTGATGTATTTAAGTCCCCTAGTATAATTGTGTTTTGGTCAATTTCTCCCTTTAGTTCTGTTAGTAGTTGCTTGGTGTATTTCGGTGCTCCCTGATTGGGGGCATAAATATTGATGACTGTTATGTCTTCTTGTTGTACAGTCCCCTTCACCATTATGAAATGTCCATCTTTGTCTCTTGTTATCTTTTTCACCTTGAAGTCTGTTTCATCTGATATCATTATGGCTACACCTGATTTTCTCTGGGCACCATTTGCTTGGAGTGTCAATTTCCACCCTTTCACTTTGAGTCTATGCTTGTCCTTGTAGCTGAGATGTGTCTCTTGGAGACAGCATATGGTTGGGTTTAGTTTTTTGATCCAATCTGCTACTCTGTGCCTTTTTATTGGTGAGTTCAGTCCATTTACATTTAGGGTGATTATTGATATGTGAGGATTTCCTGTCATTCTATCCTTAGTTTTCTGGTAAGGTTGTGTCTCCATTGTTTCTTTGCCTTTTTGTTGTTGTCTATTATTTCTGTGTGGTGGTATTCTATGATGTTTCCCTCTGTTTCTTCTTTTATTTCAGTATATATTTCAATTCTGGATTTATTTTGAGTGGTTACCCTTAAGTTTATGTAAAAGAAAGTTTGATATTTAGAGTATTCCATTTTCTTCAGCACGCTTACTTTCTCCATTCCCATATTCCGGTTCAGGCCTTTACTCTCCCCCTTTTTGAGTTGTGGTTGCCACAAATTGTCCCTGTTGATGGTGGTCGAATAGCCTCCTTTAGTATTTCTTGTAGTGCAGGTCGTGTATTAGAAAATTCCCTCAGCTTCTGTATGTCTGGAAAGGTCTTTATTCCTCCTTCATATCTAAAGGATATCTTTGCTGGATATATTATTCTTGGCTCATGGTTTCTCTCTTTCAATAGTTTGAATATTTGGTTCCACTCCTTCCTGGCTTGTAGAGTTTCTGCTGAAAAATCTGATGATAATCTAATGGGCTTTCCTTTGTAAGTTACCGTCTTCTTTTCCCTGGCTGCCTTGAGGATTCTTTCTTTGTCGTTGATTTTAGACAGCTTCAATACAATGTGCCTTGGAGAAGGTCTGTTGGGATTGAGGTAACTAGGTGTTCTATTTGCTTCTTGGATTCGAGGGTCCAGTTCTGTCCACAAATTTGGGAAGTTCTCATCGACAATTTGTTTGAATATATTCTCTGTTCCCTTCTCTCTTTCTTCTCCTTCTGGTATGCCCATTATTCTTATATTGCTCTTTCTGATGGAGTCAGAAAGTTCTTGTAGAGTTCTTTCATTTCTTTTAAGTCTCAAATCTCTTTCTTCTTCAATTTGTGTCATTTCCAGGTTTCTATCTTCGATGTCACTGATTCTTTGCTCCATCTGGTCAACTCTACTACCTAAGCTGGTTATTTCATTCTTAAATTCTTCTATTGAGTTCTTAATCTCCAGAAATTTTATTTGGTTCTTTTTTAAAATTTCAATCTCTTTCGTAAAATGCTCATGCTGTTCTTTGATTGAGTTTCTGAGTTCCTTTAACTGCCTATCTGTGTTTTCTTGTATCTCGTTGAGTTTTTTCAGAACTGCAATCTTGAATTCTCTGTCATTTAAGTCACATATTTCTGTATCTTTAAGTGCCTTCTCTGGAGATTTTTCACTTTCTTTCTGAGCTATCTTGTTGCCTTGGTTATTCATGGTGATTACTGGTTTACTATTTCTCTTCCTAGACATCTACAGGAGTGACTTCTGCAACAGGTTGATAGAAAGCGGTCTTTCTTTTGTTTGCCAGTACTTGTTGGTAGAATGTTTTATTATTTCTCCAACTGCAACTTATTTTTCTTCTCTCACACAGTAATGCTATGTTTTCTCTGCACTATTCCAACTTCTCACGCAAAGGGGGGATTCCCTGGGAGACGGGCTTCTCCTCTGTTAAATAGTTCGTGTAGGTCACAGGGCGCAGTGTCCTGGTGGCTATGCGGAGAGCTTTTGATGTTCGAAAGCTCTTCCAGCTGCTGATTCAGAGCCCGTATATTTCAGCAGTTCTGTTTACTCCTGCAGGGATCCGCCCAGATAGGTGGGGTCAGGGGCGGGGTGAGTTGTGAGAGGTGGCCCAGAGCAATGGCGGCGACCACCACCACAGCCGGTCCCGCCTCCACTGGTCTCTCCCCTTTGCTGGAACCAGCTGGGCTGCGAATTTGTGCTTGCGGTGCACAGATCTCAAAACAGCAAATTTTCCGTTGTTTTGATCTGACACTGCTACTGTTTCGCTTCTAGCACCGGGCAGGTGGGGGCGGGGCGAGCTCTGGGAGGGGAGGGAGGGGGCGGCTAGTCTCAGTGCCTAAGGCTCTGTTCTCTGCTCGGCAGTGCGGGCTTAAACCACCGTTTTCAGCCTTTTTCCCTCAGTCCTTTCTCCGAGGTCTCTGCCGTAAGCGTTGGGTTCAGCCGTGGTATATGCTGTCCCCTCAGCCCTGTGGAGCCCTGGCGGAGCCCTAGCAGTCCGAGTTCTTCCCTCTCCCGCAGCTGCGGTAGCTCCGGGAAGCAGCGAGCTCGGCGCACTGAGCCAGGTCTGCGTCCCGCGCCCGCGCGCCTCCGTCTCCGCGCCCTTCTCCCTTTCCTCCTCCTCCCTCCACTCGCGCGAATCTCCCACCCGTAGGTGATTTCAGTCGGTAGTGGGCCTCTTCATGTTGCCCGTCTGCTGTGCAGGGAGTTCTTTGTGGAGCTTTTGTTGTTCGATTCTTTGTAAATTCCGGGGGAGCTTTACAGAGGCTCACCTCACGCCGCCATTTTTCCGGAAGTCCCCATTTCCAACTTTTTGAGATACTCCATACTGATTTCTATAGTGGTTACACCAATCCCACCAACAGTGCACAAGGGTTCCCTTTTCTCCACATCCTTGCCAGCACTTGTTGTTTGTTGATTTATTGATGATAGCCATTCTGACTGGAGTGAGGTGGTATCTTATTGTGGTTTTTATTTGCATTTCTTTAATGATTAGTGATGTTGAGCATTTTTTCATATGTCTGTTGGCCACCTGTATGTCCTCTTTAGAAAAATGTCTCTTCATGTCCTCTGCCCATTTTTTAATTGGGTTGTTTGTTTTTTTGGTGTTGAGTTGAATGTGTTTTTTATAAATTTTGGGTATTAACACCTTATCAGATGTATCATTGACAAATATCTTCTCCCATTCACTAGGATGCCTTTTTGCTTTATTGGTGGTTTCCTTTGTTGTGAAAAAATCTTTTTAATTTGATGTAATCCCATGTCTATTTTTTCTCTTACTTTCTTTGCTCGAGGGGATATATCAGTATAAATATTAATAAGGGTAAAGTCTGCAAATTTACTTCCTATATTTTCTTCTAGGAGTTTTATGGTTTCAGATCTTACATTTAAGTCTTTCATCCATTTTAAATTGTCTTGTATATGGCCTAAGGAAGTGGTCCAACTTCATTTTTTTTTTTTCTTGCATCTGTCTGTCCAGGTTTCCCAGCAACATTTAGTGAATAGACTGTCTTCACCCCAATGTAAATTCTTGCTTCCATTGTTGTAGATTAAATGACCATATAGGTATGGATTTATTTCTGGGTTCTCTATTCTGTTCCATTGAACTATGTGTCTGTTTTTATGCCAGTACCATGCTGTTTTGATTACTGTAGCCTTGTAGCATGGTTTGATGTCAGGTATGATGATTCCTCCCACTTTGTTCTTATTTCTCAAGATTGCTGTGGCTATTCTTGGTCTTTTATGGTTCCATATAAATTTTAGGATTATATGTTCTATTTCTGTGAAAAATGTCCTTGGTCATTTGATAGGAATTGGGTTAAATCTGTATATTGCCTTACACTTTATGGACATTTTAACTAAATTATTTCTTCAATAGGTGTAACTGTTGATTGGAATCTCACAAAGCCAAAAGCAAACCAATCATTCCTGACACTGTAGGTTTTATATTATGCAGATAAATCCCAAACACAACTGCACTGAGCTCAAGGCTTATGTGACACCCCAATGTTACAAGTCAACTTTTGAAAAGAATGCAAACATGTTCACTCTTTGCATCCTTTCCTGTGCAAACTCCTCTAGATTTTTCATTAAAACGATCCATAGACCAGAGTAGCGGTAGTTGTTCCTGATTGGTAACTTGTCTAGAAAGTGACTAATACAATTCCTTATTCTTAATAACCATATTGTTGCTAGGAAGTATAAATTAAGCAGAATATACTGATGGAGTGCCCTCAGGCAAAAGTAGCTTGATTTTATTATTGGAAGACCACTGCAGTATTGGAAGACCAATACCCCAATCAAAAGTATTACCCCATGAGCTGGTTCTTCTGTCCAAAATTCTTACCATTTGTCATTGTCAGGGTGTCCAAAGACCTTTGCCTCTTAAGCCCTAGGATCCATTCTAAGTCTCAGGTCAGTTTCCCATGCTCTCACGAACACTAGTTAACACTCATTGAACATTTACTTATATGCCAGGCACTCAGCTAAGCACTTCACATTCATTACCTCACTAAATCTGTACAAAACTCTATGAAATAGGTAATAGTATCCTATTTCTGATTCCAAGATACCGTTGATTTTAAGATTCTCTATTTAACAATACTTATATGAGTTACACACTAATTATAAAATACATATCATAGTTTAGTGGTTGCCAGAGGGTAAGGGGGGTGGGGGGTGGGGGGTGGGAGATGAGGGTAAGGGAGATCGAATATATGGTGATGGAAGGAGAACTGACTCTGGGTGATGAACACACAATGGGATTTATAGATGATGTAATACAGAATTGTACACCTGAAATCTATGTAATTTTACTAACAATTGTCACCCCAATAAATTTAATAAAATAAAATTTTAAAAAAAAAACCTAATACATGCTGCATCCAGCACCATCCAGCACCAAAACGATTGAAATATAGAGGAATCCTTGAAAGACATAAAGCAGGTGAGATAGTACTAAAGAAAGAAACTATAGCCTAGGACTTATGCAGTAAAACTCTACTGTGGTAGATGACAGCAGTACAAAGGATGTTTCATGCCCTCAGGTGATGGAAACAGGAAGAGTTCAAGGACAACTACAGGACGATTGGGCAAGATCAAGTAGAGGATTCGGCCCTGCACATCCCATCCCACCCTCTCCTTCCATAGACCAAGTAGTAGCAACAATAGCAGCAGTAACGTCTAACTCCAAGTGAGAGCAGAGAGAATGGGAGCTTCAATTAAAGAGACAGCAATGGGTTACATGTTATATTGTCACACAAAACACAGGCCACCCAGTTAAATTTGAATTTCAGGTAAGTGATGAATTTATTTCTCGATAACTATGTACCATATATTTCATGGAACATGCTTTTTTTTAAGATTTTTTTATTGGGGAAGGGGAACAGGACTTTATTGGGGAACAGTGTGTACTTCCAGGCCTTTTTTTCCAAGTCAAGTTGTTGTCCTTTCAATCTTAGTTGTGGAGGGTGCCGTTCAGCTTCAAGTTGTTGTCCTTTTAGTCTTAGTTGTGTCGGGCGCAGCTCAGCTCCAGGTCCAGTTGCCATTTTCTAGTTGCAGGGGGCACAGCCCACCATCGCTTGTGGGAGTCGAACCGGCAACCTTGTGGTTGAGAGGATGGGCTCCAACAAACTGAGCCAACCGGGAGCTCAGTGGCAGCTCAGCTCAAGGTGCCATGTTCAATCTTAGTGAATTCTACCAAACCTTCAAAGAGGATCTAATACCAATCCTGCTCAAACTCTTCCAAAGAATTGAAGAAGAGACAGTACTCCCCAACTCATTTTATGATGCCAACATTACCCTGATACCAAAACCTGGTAAGGAGAACACACAAAAAAGAACACTACAGACCAATATCTCTGATGAATACAGATGCAAAAATCCTAAACAAAATTCTAGCAAATCGAATACAACAATGCATTAAAAAGATTATTCATCACGACCAAGTGGGGTTCATCCCCGGAGCACAAGGATGGTTCAACATCCCAAATACATCAATGTGATACATCACATAAACAAAATAAAGGACAAAAATCATATGATTATATCAATTGATGCAGAAAAAGCATTTGACAAGCTATAACATCCATTTATGATTAAAACACTTAATAAAATAGGTATAGAAGGAAAACACCTTAATATAATAAAGGCCATATATGACAAACCCTCAGCTAATCTCACAATTAATGGTGAAAAACTGAAGCGCTTTGCTCTACATTCAGGAACACCACAGGGCTGTCCCCTATCACCTCTGCTTTTCAACATAGTGTTGGAAGTCCTTCAGAGCAATCAAGCAAGAGAAAGAAATAAACGGCATCCAAATTGGGAATGAAGAAGTTAAATTGTCACTCTTTGCAGATGACAGGATGTTATATATGGAAAACCTTAAAGACTCCACCAAAAAGCTATTAGAAACAACCAACGAATACAGTAAAGTTGCCGGCTGCAAAACCAACGTGCAAAAGTCCATTGCATTCCTATATACTAACAAAGAAATCTCAGAAAACTAGTACAAAAAGCAATTCCTTTTGAAATTTCAGCAAAAAGAATAAAATACCTAGTAATCAACTTAACCAAGGATGTCAAAACCTATATGCTGAAAACTACAAGACATCATTAAAAGAAATTGAAGAAGACACAAAGAAATGGAAAGACATTCCATGCTCATGGATTGGAAGAATAAACATATTTAAAATGGCCATATTACCCAAAGCAATATACAGATTTAATGCAATCCCCATCAAAATCCCAATGGCATTTTTTAAAGAGGTAGAAAAAAAAAATCATCAGATATGTTTGGAACCACAAAAGACCCCAAATAGCCACAATACAAAAACGAACAATACTGGAGGTATCACACTCCCTGACTTTAGCTTGTACTACAGGGCTACAATAATGAAAACACCATGGTATTGGCAGAAAAACAGACACATAGACCAATGGAATAGAATTGAGAACACAGAAATAAAACCACATAAATATGGACAGGTAATTTTTTTAATTTATTTTTTAAATTTATTGGGGTGACAATTGTTAGTAAAATTATATAGATTTCAGGTGTACAATTCTGTATCACATCATCTATAAATCCCATTGTGTGTTCACCACCCAGAGTCAGTTCTCCTTCCATCACCATATATTTGATCTTCCTTACCCTCATCTCCCACCTCCCACCCCCCACCCCCCTTACCCTCTGGTAACCACTAAACTATTGTCTGCATCTATGAGTTTCTGTTTCTCATTTGTTTGTCTTGTTCTTTTGTTGTTTTTGTTTTATATACCACGTATCAGTGAAATCACATGGTTCTCTGCTTTTTCTGTCTGACTTATTTCGCTCAGCATTACACTCTCAAGATCCATCCATGTTGTCACAAATGTTCCTATATCATCTTTTCTTACCGCCGAATAGTATTCCATTGTGTATATATACCACAACTTCTTCATCCGTTCATCTATCGAAGGACATTTTGCTTCTTTCCATGTCTTGGCCACTGTAAACAAAGCTGCAGTGAACATTGGAGCACACGTGTCTTTATGTATAAATGTTTTCAGATTTTTGGGGTAGATACCCACGAGAGGGATTGCTGGGTCTTATGGTAATTCTATTCGTAATTTTTTGAGGAACCTCCACACTGCTTTCCATAACGGCTGCATGGACAGGTAATTTTTGACAAAGAAGCAAAAAACATACAATGGAGGAAAGACAGCCTCTTCAATAAATGGTGATGGGAGAATTGGATAGCCACGTGCAAAAGAATGAAACTGGACTGCTATGTGTCACCATGTACCAAAATTAATTCAAAATGGATCAAAGACTTAAGCATAAGACCTGAAACAATAAACTGCATAGAAGAAAACATAGGTACTAAACTTATGGACCTTGGGTTCAAAGAGCATTTTATTAATTTGACTCCAAAGGCAATGGAAGTAAAAGCTAAAATAAACGAATGGGACTATATGAAACTTAAAAGCTTCTGCACAGCAAAAGAAACCATCGACAAAAAAAATGAGGCAACCAACTGAATGGGAGATTTTTGCAAACAGTGCCTCCAATAAAGGGTGATCCAAAGTATACAAGGAACTCATGCAACTCAACAACAAAAAAACAAATAACCCAATTGAAAAATGAGCAGACGACCTGTAGAGACATTTCTCCAGAGAGGACATACAAATGACAAATAGATATATGAAAAAATGCTCAACATCACTAATCATCAGAGAACTGCAAATAAAAACCTCAATAAGATATCACCTCACCCCAGTCAGAATGGCTATCATCAACAAGACAAATAGTAACAAGTGTTGGAGAGGCTGTGGAGAAAAAGGAACTCTCATACACTGTTGGTGGGAATGCAGACTGGTGCAGCCGCTATGGAAGGCAGTGTGAAGGTTCCTCAAAAAATTACAAAAAGAATTACCATATGACCCAGCAATCCCTCTCCTGGGTATCTACCTAAAAAAATCCGAAAACATTTATACATAAAGACACGTGTGCTCCAATGTTCATTGCAGCTTTATTTACGGTGGCCAAAACATGGAAACAAGCAAAATGTCCTTCGATAGATGAATGGATAAAGAAGTTGTGGTATATATACACAATGGAATACTATTCGGCGGGAAGAAAAGACAAAATAGGACCATTTGTGACAACATGGATGTATCTTGAGAGTATAATGTTAAGCGAAATAAATCAAACAGAAAAAGCAGAGAACCATGTGATTTCACTGATATGTGGTATATAAACCAAAACAACAAAAGAACAAGACAAACAAATGATAAACAAAAACTCATAGACAATAGTTTAGTGGTTACCAGAGGGTAAGGGGTTAGGGGAGTCAGAAATGAGGGTAAGGGGAGCAAATATATGGTGATGGAAGAAGAACTGACTCTGGGTGGTGAACACACAATGAGATTTATAGATGATGTAATACAGAATATACACCTGAAATCTATGTAATTTTACTAACAATTGTCTCCCCAATAAACTTTTAAAAAAAGTCAATTGTGTATCAGGCCACTCTCTAAGACAGCATTCTTCTGTGAGGTGACTCAGGAGTTAAGACTGCTATGATCATGTGGCTCTATTATCTCTAAAGCCTATCTCCATGCCCATGACGCAAGGTGGAGAGAGGAAGTGAAGAAGAGAAAGAGACTATAGAATCAAGAGACTTTTCACTGCCTCAATGAGGAGGTGACCCACATCACTTCTGCTCACATTTTATTGGTCAGAACTAGTCATATGGCCCTGCAAGAGGACTGAAAAGTATAGTTTTCTGTTGTTCAGGAAGAAGGACTATGAAATAATTTGGTAAATATATAGCATGTCTCTGACACAAATGTGCATTTCAGTTTATAAGGTGAAAAAAATATAGTTTGTAATGTAAAAACTTGAAAACAATATGAATATCCACCAAAGTGTTAAATAAAGTAGAGATTTATACACTGGAATACTATAGTTAAAATGAATGAACTAGGTCCATCCATGTTGCAAATGTAAGATTTCATTCTTTTTTTATAGCAGATGGAAGGGGTGTTGAGGCATAAGGGAGAAGGTGAAGGGATTAGAAAGTACACATTGGTAGTCACAAAATAGTCACAGGGATGTGAAATACAGTATCGGAAATATAACCAATAATGTTGTATAGTTTACATAGGGTGCCAGATGGGTACTGGACTTACTAGGGGGATCACTTCATAGACTGTGTAGATGCCTAACTACTGAGCTATACAACTGAAGCTGAAGTAGAATAACATTGAATGTCAACTATAATATATACTGGGGGTGCCAAAATAATGTATACACATCACTTGTATTCATCTTTTGTTATTGGTATACACTGAGTGTTACAATTTTAATAGTTTCTCCCTTTCTTAAAATGTGTATACAATTTTTTGGCACCCTCTGTATATATCGTTAAGGGATGTAAAGTAGAGCATAAGGAATATAGTCAATGGTATTGTCACAGCTATATATGATGTCAGATGGGTAATAGACTCGGGGGCATTATCACTTTGTGAGGGGTGTAAATGTCTAATCATTATGCTGTTTTCTAAACCTGAAACTAATATAAAAAATGTTTTAAAAAATTAATGAACTAGATCTGCATGTCTTAACAAAGTAATTCTAAAAAAACATAATGTTGAAAAAGCATAACAAGATGTATAGGAGGAATAAGTACCAACTTCTAGATAATGATTACCTCTGAAGAGGAAAGGAAGGAGGAGAATGACGGTTCGTGGAAGGGTAATGAGTTTTCAGTGGTATGATGTGACATTTTGTTTTTTTTGAAAAATGATATGAAGGGGAGACTTCCGGAAAAATGGCGGCGTGAGGTGAGCCTCTATAAAGCTCCCCTGGAATTTACAAAGAATCGAACAACAAAAACTCCACAAAGGACTCCCTGCACAGCAGACAGGCAAGACTAACAGGCCCACTACCGACTGAAATCACCTACACGTGAGAGATTCGCGCCAGTGGAGGGAGGAGGAAAGGGAGAAGTGCGCGGAGACGGAGCCGCGCGGGCGCAGGACGCAGACCGAGCTCAGTGCGCCGAGCTCGCTGCTTCCCGGAACTACCGCAGCTGCGGGAGAGGGAAGAACTCGGACTGCTGGGGCTCTGCTTAGGGCTCACAGGGCTGAGGGGGCAGCATATAACATGGCTGAACCCAACGCTCACGGCAGAGACCTCAGAGAAAAGACTGAGGGAAAAAGGCTGAAAACGGTGGTTTAAGCCTGCACTGCCGAGCAGAGAACGGAGCCTTAGGCACTGAGACTAGCCGCCCCCTCCCTCCCCTCCCAGAGCTCGCCCCGCCCCCACCTGCCCGGTGCTAGAAGCGAAACAGTAGCAGTGTCAGATCAAAACAACAAAATTTGCTATTTTGAGAACTGTAGACCGCAAACACAAATTCACAGCCCAACTAGTTCCAGCAAAGGGGAGACAGCTGTGAAAGCAGGACCGGCTGTGGTGGTGGTCGCCACCATTGCTCTGGGCCACCTCTCACAACTCACCCCGCCCCTGACCCCACCTATCTGGGCGGATCCCTGCAGTAGTAAACAGAACAGCTGAAATATATGGGCTCTGAATCAGGAGCTGGAAGAGCTTTGGAACATAAAAAGCTCTCTGCATACCCACCTGGACACTGCGACCTGTGACCTAGACGAACTATTTAACAGAGGAGAAGCCCGTCTCCCAGGGAATCCCCCCATTGTGTGAGAAATTGGAATAGTACAGAGAAAACATAGCACTACAGTGTGGGAGAAGAAAAATAAGTTGCAGTTGGAGAAATAATAAAACATTCTTCCAACAAGTACTGGCAAACAAAAGAAAGACCGCTTTCTATCAACCTGTTGCAGAAGTCACTCCTGTGGATGTCTAGGAAGAGAAATAGTAAACCAGTAATCGCCATGAATAACCAAGGCAACAAGATAGCACAGAAAGAAAGTGAAAAATCTCCAGAGAAGGCACTTAAAGATACAGAAATATGTGACTTAAATGACAGAGAATTCAAGATTGCAGTTCTGAAAAAACTCAATGAGATACAAGAAAACACAGATAGGCAGTTAAAGGAACTCAGAAACTCAATCAAAGAACAGCATGAGCATTTTACGAAAGAGATTGAAATCTTAAAAAAGAACCAAATAGAATTTCTGAAGATTAAGAACTCAATAGAAGAATTTAAGAATGAAATAACCAGCTAAGGTAGTAGAGTTGACCAGATGGAGCAAAGAATCAGTGACATCGAAGATAGAAACCTGGAAATGACACAAATAGAAGAAAGAGACTTGAGACTTAAAAGAAATGAAAGAACTCTACAAGAACTTTCTGACTCCATCAGAAAGAGCAATATAAGAATAATGGGCATACCAGAAGGAGAAGGAAGACAGAGGGAACACAGAATATATTCAAACAAATTGTCGATGAGAACTTCCCAAATTTGTGGACAGAACTGGACCCTCGAATCCAAGAAGCAAATAGAACACCTAGTTACCTCAATCCCAACAGACCTTCTCCAAGGCACATTGTATTGAAGCTGTCTAAAATCAACGACAAAGAAAGAATCCTCAAGGCAGCCAGGGAAAAGAAGATGGTAACTTACAAAGGAAAGCCCATTAGATTATCATCAGATTTTTCAGCAGAAACTCTACAAGCCAGGAGGGAGTGGAACCAAATATTCAAACTATTGAAAGAGAGAAACCATGAGCCAAGAATAATATATCCAGCAAAGATATCCTTTAGATATGAAGGAGGAATAAAGACCTTTCCAGACATACAGAAGCTGAGGGAATTTTCTAATACACGACCTGCACTACAAGAAATACTAAAGGAGGCTATTCGACCACCATCAACAGGGACAATTTGTGGCAACCACAACTCAAAAAGGGGGAGAGTAAAGGCCTGAACCGGAATATGGGAATGGAGAAAGTAAGCGTGCTGAAGAAAATGGAATACTCTAAATATCAAACTTTCTTTTACATAAACTTAAGGGTAACCACTCAAAATAAATCCAGAACTGAAATATATACTGAAATAAAAGAAGAAACAGAGGGAAACATCATAGAATACCACCACACAGAAATAATAGACAACAACAAAAAGGCAAAGATACAATGGAGACACAACCTTACCAGAAAACTAAGGATAGAATGACAGGAAATCCTCACATATCAATAATCACCCTAAATGTAAATGGACTGAACTCACCAATAAAAAGGCACAGAGTAGCAGATTGGATCAAAAAACTAAACCCAACCATATGCTGTCTCCAAGAGACACATCTCAGCTACAAGGACAAGCATAGACTCAAAGTGAAAGGGTGGAAATTGACACTCCAAGCAAATGGTACCCAGAGAAAATCAGGTGTAGCCATAATGATATCAGATGAAACAGACTTCAAGGTGAAAAAGATAACAAGAGACAAAGGACAAAGATGGACACTTCATGATGGTAAAGGGGACTATACAACAAGAAGACATAACAGTCATCAATATTTATGCCCCCAATCAGGGAGCACCGAAATACACCAAGCAACTACTAACAGAACTAATGGGAGAAATTGACCAAAACACAATTATACTAGGGGACTTAAATACATCATTGACAGCTATGGATAGATCATCCAAACAGAAAATAAATAACGAAATAGTAGCCCTAAATGACACATTAGATGAAATGGACATAATTGACATATATAGAGCACTTCATACTAAAACATCAGACTACACATTCTTTTCTAGTGTACACGGAACATTCTCAAGGATAGACCATATATTGGGACATAAAATCAGTCTCAACAAATTTAAGAAGATTGAAATCATACCATTCATATTCTCTGATCACAAGGCTTTGAAATTGGATATCACCTGTAAAAAGAAAGCGGGAAAAAACACAAATACATGGAGATTAAACAACATACTTTTAAAGATGGACTGGGTCAAAGAAGAAATTAGAGGAGAGATCAAAAGATACATAGAAACAAATGACAATGAAAATACATCCTACCAAAATTTTTGGGATGCAGCGAAAGCAGTTTTAAGAGGGAAATTTATCTCATTACAGGCCTATCTCAAGAAACAAGAAAACTCCCAAATAAATAACCTCATGTTACACCTTAAAGAACTAGAAAAAGAAGAACAAGTAAAACCCAAGGTCAGAAGAAGAAAGGAAATAACAAAAATTAGAGCAGAACTAAATGAAATAGAGAACAAAAAAAAATAGAAAAAATTAATATGACAAAGAGCTGGTTCTTTGAAAAGATTAACAAAATTGACAAACCCTTGGCTAGACTTACTAAGATAAAAAGAGAGAAGACACTGATTAACAAAATCAGAAACGTAAAAGGGGAAGTTATCACGGACACCACAGAAATACAAAGAATCATCCAAGAATACTATGAAGGACTATATGCCACCAAATTCAACAACCTAGAAGAAATGGACAAGTTCTTAGAAACATATAGCTTTCCAAGGCTGAACTATGAAGAACTGGAAAATCTAAACAGACCGATCACCAGTAACGAAATTGAATCAGCCATCCAAAACCTTCCCAAAAGCAAAAGTCCGGGACTAGATGGCTTCACTAGTGAATTCTACCAAACCTTCAAAGAGGATCTAATACCAATCCTGCACAAACTCTTCCAAAAAATTGAAGAAGAGACAGTACTCCCTAACTCATTTTATGAGGCCAACATTACCCTGATACCAAAACCTCGTAAGGACAGCACAAAAAAAGAAAACTACAGACCAATATCTCTAATGAATACCGATGCAAAAATCCTAAATAAAATTCTAGCAAATCGAATACAACAATGCATTAAAAAGATTATTCATCACAACCAAGGGGGGTTTATCCCCAGGGCACAAGAATGGTTCAACAAACGCAAATCAATCAAAGTGATACATCCCATAAACAAAATAAATCAGGCAAAAGAAAGAAATAAAAGGCATCCAAATTGGGAATGAAGAAGTTAAATTGTCACTCTTTGCTGATGACATGATGCTGTATACAGAAGACCCTACAGACTCCACCAAAAAGCTATTAGAAACAATCAACGAATACAGTAATGTGGCTGGCTACAAAATCAACGTACAAAAGTACATTGCATTCCTATATACTAACAATGAAATCTCAGATAAACAAATAAAAAAACCAATTCATTTTGCAATTGCAGCCAAAAGAATAAAATACCTAGGAATAAACTTAACCAAGGATGTGAAACACCTATATGCTGTAGACTATAATACATTTTCGAAAGAAACTGAAGAAGACACAAAATATGGAAAGACATTCCATGCTCATGGATTGGAAGAATCAACATAGTTAAAATGGCCATATTACCCAAAGCAATATACAGATTCAAAGCAATGCCCATCAAAATCCCAATGGCATATTTTAAAGAAATAGAACAAAAAATCATCAGATTTGTTTGGAACCACAAAAGACCCCGAATAGCCAAAGAAATCATAAGGGAAAAGAACAATAATGGAGGTATCACACTCCCTGACTTTAGCTTGTACTACAGGGCTACAATAATCAAAACAGCATGGTATTGGCAGAAAAACAGACACATAGACCAATGGAATAGAATTGAGAACTCAGAAATGAAACCACATAAATATTGACAGACAATTTTTGATAAAGCAGCAAAAAACATACAATGGAGGAAAGACAGCCTCTTCAATAAATGGTGCTGGGAGAATTGGAAAGCCACGTGCAAAAGAATGGAACTGGACTACTATCTATCAACATGTACCAAAATTAATTCAAAATGGATCAAAGTCTTAAGCATAAGACCTGAAACAATAAACTGCATAGAAGAAAACATAGTTACTAAACTTATGGACCTTGGGTTCAAAGAGCATTTTATGAACTTGACTCCAAAGCAATGGAAGTAAAAGCTAAAATAAACGAATGGGACTATATGAAACTTAAAAGCTTCTGCACAGCAAAAGAAACCATTGACAAAATAAAGAGGCCACCAACTGAATGGGAGAAGATTTTTGCAAACAGTGCCTCCGATAAGGGGCTAGTATCCAGAATATACAAGGAACTCATGCAACTCAACAACAAAAAAACAAACAACCCAATTGAAAAATGGGCAGAGGACTTGAAGAGACATTTCTCCAAAGAGGACATACAAATGGCAAATAGACATATGAAAAAATGCTCAACATCACTAATCATCAGAGAAATGCAAATCAAAACCACAATGAGATATCACCTCACCCCAGTCAGAATGGCGATCATCAACAAGACAAATAGTAACAAATGTTGGAGAGGCTGTGGAGAAAAAGGAACCCTCATACACTGTTGGTGGGAATGCAGACTGGTGCAGCCGTTATGGAAGGTAGTGTGGAGGTTCCTCAAAAAATGAAAAATAGAATTGCCATATGACCCAGCAATCCCTCTCCTGGGTATCTACCCAAAAAATCTGAAAACATTTATCCATAAAGACAAGTGTGCTCCCAAGTTCATTGCAGCTTTATTTATGGTGACCAAGACATGGAAACAACTAAAATGTCCTTCGATAGATGAGTGGATAAAGCATTTGTGGTATATATACACAATGGAATACTATTCAGTGCTAAGGAAAGATGAAATAGGACCATTTGTGACAACATGGATGGATCTTGAGAGAGTAATGCTGAGCGAAATAAGTCAGACACAAAAAGCAGAGAACCATATGATTTCACTGATGTGTGGTATATGAACCAAAAACAACAAAAGAACAAGACAAACAAATGAGATACAGAAACTCATAGACACAGACAATAGTTTAGTGGTTGCCAGAGGGTAAGGGGGGCAAGGGGTGGGGGGTGGGAGTTGAGGGTAAGGGGGATCAAATATATGGTGATGGAAGGAGAACTGACTCTGGGTGGTGAACACACAATGGGATTTATAGATGATGTAACACAGAATTGTACACCTCAAATCTATGTAACCTTACTAACAAGTGTCACCCCAATAAACTTCAATTAAAAAATAAAGAGGTGGTAAAATATAATTAAAAATAAGAATTATTAACTCAAAGTCAACATATTTTTTAGGGGAAATTAAGGGAATACAATAATAGAGAATCACACAGGGGGTTTTGAAATTTAAAAAAAATCTAAGCATATTGTGACTACCAATTTGTGCTTTTTAATTGCCACGGGAATGTGGAAAACAATTTCGGGAATATAATCAATAATGTTGAAAAGATTTTTTAGGGTGTTAGGTGGGCACTTGTCTTATTAGGGAGACCATTTCATGGACAGTGTAGATGCCTGACCACTGTGCTGTACACCTGAAGCTGAAGCTGAATGATAATGAATGCCAACTATAACTATAACTATAACTATAACTATAACTATAACTATAACTATAACTATAACTATAACTATAACTATAACTATATATATATATATAGTCATAGGATGTGGAGTACAGTCATAGGGAATAGAGTCAGTGGAATTGTAACAGCTATATACAATGTCAGAGGGGTAATAGATTGGGGGAGTGAGGTTATCACTTTGTGACAGGTGTAAATGTCTATCGATTACATTGTTTTTTACACCTGAAGCTGATAATAAAAAGAAATCTAAGCATAAAAAAAGAAAAAATCTACAAGTGAAGAAAATTGTGGAGTGCAAATTGTTCACTCATAGTTTGTATCACTTCTTTTTAAACTACAAATAAAAGCAAATATTTTAAAAATAGTCCATCCATATTCAGATTTTAGCAGTAGATATACATTCATAACAGCATATGAAAGCATCACTTTTTCTCCTATCATGACCAGGAACTGTTGCCATCTCCCCGAAGAGAAGACTCAAAACACTGTGACACTGTTGTATAGTAAACCATTGTTCTCAAGGACTCAAGTTCACTGACAAATTTAGTCTCAACAATAATCACAAAATATGGTAGATAAGAAATCCCTCAGGGGTGATATGATTCTCGTGAGAAGTTATCACATTTGCATTCTGTAAAGGTACCTCTTGTGATACCTTTTGTAAGTTTCTGTTCCAGCCATATAGCAACATGTAATCAACTAAAAGCTGTAGGAACTAACCTGGCTACAGAAGTTGAGTATCTAAGCACAGCACCCATACTGGTCTCCAGAAGGGGTTCAGAGCTCCTCTCTGGTCCTCTCCCTGTCCCCCTACACAAGTAGTGAAGGAGTGCTGAACTGATGGGTAAGATTCTTGAACACTTGTTGAACCAGTTCCAGTGGGTGGAGCTTTGGGACTATAAACAATCCGATATAATTAGAAAGCTTCTTTCTGGATTCATTCCCTCTGGAGCTGGTAGCTGTGAGCTTTTATTCTCAATGGAATCGGCAAATTCTGGTATTTGATTTTGTTTTAAGGGAAATGCTAAGTTACTCATCCTGCTTTGGTTCTGAGTTCCAGGCTGTTTCAACCCTAAACCTCATTGTGGTCAACTGAACAGTGTGCTGAACTGGAGTTTGGAGCCAATGTCCCACTTAAAAAATGTCACTTTGCTTTCTTTTGCCATACTTTTACGCACATGTACCACTTTTAGAACACACAAGGGTGGTAGGGCCAAGGCAGGATTTAAGTATTCCTGAGTCCCCTGGCCTATTACCACCATAATTCCATCCCTTAATAGTGCCTGGATCTCACCTCTGCCCCTAACACTGACATGATCTCAGCAAGCAGAGCAAATATATGCCCCAGGAACTGACATTTGGAGAGCAAAGTCCCACAAAAGAGATTGAGGTTAAATTCTCAACCTTGAAGCACTTCTTCCATAGGTTTACAATATAATCTTCCACGCAACAGGCAGGTGTTGGTACTGATGTAAACGTCCATTTAGAGCTATGGTAGTCTTTCTTGTCCATGACTTCAAATTGCAGGAGCAGCAAGGTCTGCAACATGACGGAGGCCTTCAAAAAATAAGCAGCATGACATTTTTGGCCTATTGGATTATTAGATCCAAATAGTCATATGGCCAACTAGATGGCAGGCCCAGATTCTGTTCCTGTTATTCTTATTTTAATCTGCATCCAGGAAAAAAAGAGAATGGTGGCGAAATAAAATTCCGGGTGTCATGTGCCTTATCTAAAGTTTTCTGACTCCCTTCTCCACCACAGGTTCTCATGTTGACTTTGATTTGGACATTATATAAATCCTAATCTATGGATTTGTGGAAGATAAAGGGATAGAGTAACAAAAAAATAACCCGTCATGATTTGCAAGGCTTGAGACAATACATTCCTTGCAATGGATTTCCTGATCAGGTATCTTCAGTGAGCACTGCCAAATATCTAATCATGGTTGTGATTTCAGACTTCAGAGTGCGGTTGAAATCACTGCAGAGAGGTAGATTTCACCAATAAAAATGAATTGAGGTGTTTAGTGCGTGGGGAAAGGAACCTCTTGGACTGAGGTAGAGAGGAAAATTTAATGAAAGGAAAAACAAACCAAAAAGGCATTGAATAATGCCTGTACCCAGAATGGCTTGGGTTTGAGAATTGGTTTGGTATGCTCTCCAGTCATTACTCGCCTAAAACACCCCCACCTCTTTATGAAACTAGGGGTTAAGAAGAGCTATGTGTATAAGGTTAGTGTCTTAATTTGGGATTCCTCAGAAGTAGACCCTGAGATAAAGATTCTAATGCAAGTAGTATATCTAGGAGTTGACCCCAGGAAACGCCCACAGGGAAATGAGGAAGTAATACAAGGAACGGAAAGCAGTCAATAAAGAGTGTGTTATCAACAAAGGTACGACTGTAGGTGAGTGGAGCTTAATCACATGGGTGAAAACTGGGGAATCATATAAATCACATACCTTTAAGTGACCTTGCTCAAGGGGTGAGAGAGCTGGGGTACTTATACAACAACTCCAACCAGTTTTGGGTTGAGAGCCACTCTCAGAGGCATTAACCCTCTAGATCTTCCAACCTATCACGCAAAGGGTAGAAAAGCCTTTCAAGGCCTCTTATAAAGGCCTCTTCTAACTGCCTTATACTGGCAGTTAGAAATCAGCAGGAGCACACAGAAATGGTAAGGCTGAGGAACAGGGAATAAGACAGATGGCATTAGCTACATGTATTTGAACCACAGGAAAATCTTACCCCTTATCTATCAAGGAGGGGAAGGGAGCTTAGGCAGACTAAAAGAAGGAGATGTGGGATAGAATACTGACAGAAGTTTGAAATTTGAAACTTAAGGATTTCAGGAGTTGATAAGAACACCTGGAGAGAAAGCAATGTGGACACCAGCATTATTGTGGGTCTTGAAACTAGCCCAGGAATCTGAACTGCATTGGCTACTGGCAAAGGTCCCCACTGTGATCTTCTATTGCCATTAATTGGGAAATAATAATTTATTTTAGTGACAGTATCATGAGTTGGGTAGAGGCTTTTCAAACCAAACACCCAACAGCTAGGAGAGCTGCAAAGATTCTAGTTCTGTAACTTCTCTTCACTGGGAAATTTCACACAGTGGACAAAATTGGGGGGCATAATTCATGGGAGAATTGTGTGATCCGACAAATCCCCAACTTTTCCATATAGCATAACCACTCATATGTCAAGGAGCCAGGGAATAAGAAGGAACTGTGCAATAAAGACAAAGATACAAATGGCTATGATGAAAATGATATTATTGAGCTCAACACCTTTTTTTGATTCTAAGGAAATTAAGGTCTGATTATCCAATTGATCAACAAAGACAGAAGCTTTATGAGGGCCTCAGTGTGAGTCCAAGGGTTGCTGGGAAACCTATTCAACTCTTGTCTTTTATAGATAGAGGCCTTGAGTGAAGGAAACTACTTAGGGTCCCTGTACTAATTATTTCCCTCCTTGCACGTTCCCCAAACAAGGAACCAGGTTGGATCAGATTTCAATATCATCAATTGGATCATTTCTGCTAGTGGGCTGGATCATTGTGAATTTATGAGTGCATGCACGCATATACCTGCAGATTTTCTTCTGCTTCCTCTGGCCTCCAAGCAGCTGACATGGTAAACTGACTATGCTGCTTTTTCTCCCCAACATGGCTGCCAGGTCTAGGGCAGCCCATCAGTCTAGGCCTGTTGCTTGAAATGGGATATCTTTGTTGGACTTTTAAATTCTCTATGACACTTTCTCTGCAGAAAATTGACAGTAAGTGAGGTTTCCCATAAAGACTTGGGGCACTTTGTATCCCCAACATTATATTATTTGGACTGTGCTGCCATCTGGTGTTCATTGTATGGGCTTCCTTGGTTGGCTATGTTCAACAAAGCTCCTGTACATAATCTAAGATGGGGAATAGAATAGGTGGTGAATTTTTCAGTAAATACATAGTGTGGTCTTTAACATCCTGAATAAAAGAGTTTCACAAGTTTGTGAGGGTGACAACAGAGACATTCAATGAACATCTTAGAAAGCTGAATTCCACATCTCTTTGGACCAAAATGACTCATAGCTGCCATTATATGGATTAGGCAAATGGCCCCATGAAAAAGCTCGAAGAACTTACCTGCAGATTTTCTCCCCTAAAGCAGACGTCACATACAGCTTAGCTATTAACTCTTTGGGTAAACAGAGAAATAACAAAAAGTAGAGACTGTTAAATTTCCGTGACAGAAGTTCAAAGACACTTTACTGTACCTACTCCCACCCTCCATCTTCATTCCTCCCTAACAAAAGAAATGCTAAAAGAAACCATCATACACTGCTGGTGGAAATCTAAGTTGGTATAGCCACTATGGAAAAAGAGTATGGAAGTTCCTCAGAAAATTAAGATTAGAGCTACCATATGACCCAGCAAGCCCACTTCTGGGTATCTACCCCCAAAATCTGAAAACATTTATTCAAAAAGACATATGTACCCCTATGTTCATTGCAACATTACACATGGTAGCCAAGAAATGGAAACAACCTAAGTGTCCTACGATCGGTGATTACATAAAGATGATACATATATATAATAGAATACTACTCTGCCATCAGAAAGGATGAAATCCTGCCATTTGCAACAACATGGCTGGATCCTGAAAGTATCGTGCTAAGGGAAATGAGTCAGACAGAAAAAGACAAGAACCATACGATTTCACTCATGTGGAATACAAAACAGAAAAGTAACACACGAACAAACAAAACAAACTCACAGACTCAGGCAACAGAAGGGTGGTTACCAGCGGGGAAGGGAGGGGGTGGAGGATGAAGAGGATAAAGGGAATCAAATATATGGTGACAAAAGGAGACTAAACCTTGGGTAGTCAGCACATAATGCAATATACAGATGATTTATTATAGAAATGGACACTTGAAACATATACAAGCTCTGACAATTAAGTTTGCAAACTTGTTGCAACGACGTTGCTAACCTTTTTTGATGTCAGAGGGATTATTCACTATGAATTTGTACCAGTTGGACAAACAGTTAACCAAGTTTACTATCTGGAAGTGCTGAAAAGCTGTGTGAAAAAGACAAAACCGACCTGAACTTTTCACCAACCATTCATGGCTCTTGTGTCACGACAATGCACCAGCTCACATGGCACTGTCTGTGATGGGAGTTTTTAGTCAGTAAAGAAGTAACTGTATTGGAACACCCTCCCTATTCACTTGATCTGGCCCCCAAAGATTTCTTTCTTTACCCAAAGATAAATATTGAAAGGAAGACATTTTGATGACATTCAGGACATCAAGGGTAATACAACGACAGCTCTGATGGCCATTCCAGAAAAAGAGTTCCAAAATTGCTTTGAAGGGTGGACTAGGCACTGGCGTCAGTACATAGCTTCCCAAGGGAAGTATGCTAAAGGTGACTGGAGTGATATTCAGCAATAAGGTGTGTAGCAGTTTTTATATGATGAGTTCGCAAACTTAATTGTCTGACCTCATATAATGTTATTAACCAATGTCACCCAATAAATTTAATAAAAATTTTAAAAAATAAAGTAAAAAAGACAAAAATCTACAAAGAAGAAAGAAATGCTCAACTAATTGATTAGAATTGAGGACTCTCACTGGGCTGTTTTCCAGTGCACAGAACTTGGGGGTATCAGTAAGACCCTCTTAGTTTATCATTTTCTCCCACTCCAGTGACTGCAGCTTTTAATTTCATTGGAGTGGAAAATCCAATATTCTATTTTGAACTTAAGAGCTCTGGATTTAGGTTTAGAGCCACAGCACCAGCTACTGAAGTATTATTTTGCTTACCTTCACTTCCTTTGTGGGCCTTACAGAAAGAGCAGTTAAGCCAAGGACAAATTTGGGTATCTCTGGGTCCCTTGATCTAACATCATCCTAAACTCATCTCTTACCAGCACCCCAATTTCACCAACCTCCAACAAAGTACAAGAGCCTAAGTCCTAATACTGAAAATAGTTATAGGAATCCAATCAGGAACATATCAGTAAGAAATAGGAAATCTGGACCATGAATAAAAACTTGGAAGAGTCCAGCAGACAGCGGGTTGTCATTCTAGATCTATTCCTATATTGCAGAACCATTATGAGAACACCAAGGATGTGAAAAATGCTGACTTGCACTCAGAGCTACCCAAAGATTTGCCAGTGGCACACTAAATAGAATTTGATAAGAAATGCAACAGATCTTGGTAGATGGGAGGAAGCAACTCTTTAGTGGTTCAAATCTTGTTTTGATAACTAACACCACTGACCTGTGTTCCTAGATTTCATTTATTATGTGTTTCACACTAGATTCTGATCCATTTTATCTGTTCCCTTATAAACTGACCTTGACTCTGATTAATTGCACACTAACAGTTTCATGTGACAGACCCAGATTCTTTCCTGAATAGACAGCCCCTGTAGCAAAAGCAGTAATGTAAAACATTTCGTTTGTTCCCCTACATTTGCCAGACCTCTCTTGCATATACACTGGACCACGTGACTAGTTTGGGACAATGAAATATAAGTGGATGTGACGTGTCACGTCTGGGCTGAGGCAACAAAGTGACTACATGAGCTTCTCCAGCCCCTCTTTTTTCCCTACAGGAGCAGCTGAATGGGCCACATGTCTCAGATGGTGAAGCTACAAAACAGTGGAGCCTAAGTCAACCTGGAACCTTGAGTGACTCTATGGAGCAGATCCCCTTCCAGTCTCACATCTCTCTCACCTGCAATAGGATCTGTAGTGTGAGCAAGAAATAAATACCTGGTGTATAAAATTTCTGACACTTTGAGATTATTTGTTATCTGAGCATGATTGTATTCCTATAGAAGACAGCCCCCTTTCTTCTGCATGCATAGTGCTTATTTCATACTTTTAACTTAGTTGTTAATAAATCTACAGACTCCTCTGAACTGGCTCTATGTGACAGAAAATCACACACATGTCAGCAAAGCTTTAACTTTCAACCAAATATATAGTAGTGAGCAATACAATTCAGTAAACACAACTATTTTCTACTGCACAAAAAACAGGAAATAATTAAATTTCTTATAGACATTTCTTTATTATATTTTCCCACTTGAATATTTAGAGAATAATTTAAATGTAATTCATACTGACAGCAAGCACAGTATCAAATATTAGTGTTTTTTTTAATATTTTTCTGTTCTCACCCTTTATTCCTTTAGGGGAAAAAATATTTAGATGATCTCAAAGAAACAATTATTATGCTAATCACATTATGCAGTAATACAAGCCCATACTCAATAGAAAAGAAAGCAACAAAGAAGTGAAAAAGTCTTTCTCCTCAAATCATTTTAATTCATTTTTCCACAGCCATATAAATTTAAAGTATGAAACAACAATAATACAGCTATAGAATCTAGGTTCTCTTTCAAAGCAGCGGCATATAAAACATAGAAAAGCTAAAACCTCAGCACAAGCTTAAAAAGAACAAGGACTGGGAGGATTTTGATGAAGACATGAAATGCACAAAACACAGTACACAAAAATACTAGAATGCATAAAATATAAAGCTACACATTTCAGGTAGAAAGCATTGTAAAATATATAAAATATGCAAGAAATCAAAATCAAAAAGATTTTTCTTAAGAGTACCATGAATACACTGGAACTGGCAATTAGCATTTGAAGATGGGAACAAGAAAATAGCAGTTTCCCATTTACAACTTTATTTCTAGGCTTTAGGATTTCACCTTCTTGACATCCTTCTTTCCAGAGCTCTCAGTAGCTGACTCTGCTTTTCTTTTCTGTGACTAAAATGGAAACAGATTTAATGTTCTGCTCCAATATGCATATTTTTAAATGGCCCAACAATGTTAAATCTAGGATGTAAATGCATTAAAAAAAAATTTTAACATGAATATTCACTTAAACGTTATACTCACAGTTAATGTTCTATATAGCCCAACAAACTATATAACCCAATGTAAAATAACCTTCAAAGATGTTTCTTTTTAAGACATAAAATATGCATCAAAAATAGTCATCAAGTGTCTACTTTCACATAGTACTATAAACGTCCTCTTATCTTAAAGAACTACTTAATACTTAAAGTTTTCTGGGCAAAAATGTTATTTATGAGTGTACTACTTTTAAAAACTGTACAATAGATGTTAAAATACCACATTTCATATATTCTATGATGCACATTTCTTTCCCACATTAACATCTCTGAAATCAGGATGCATCTTACAACAGATCACAAATTATAGTTAATTGGCAACAGTTTTTCTCCGTGGTACATAAAATAATGCTGTGTCTTACAGTAGAAGGCATCTCAGACTTGATGAAATATGGTAGTTTACATAACTGCACTCAAATAACATGACCTATTAAAGACTATTTTAAATTGTAGCAATACAAGGCAACCTGACTGGATTGAAATCAAGTCAACTTATTACTCAACAGTTAACTTATTAGCAAGTAAACCAAGTAAAGCTTTGCTGCCTGCTTAAAGTTCTCATTTGCACTCGTAGTTCCACAAAGATCAGAAAACTTATTTATCAAATAAAAACTCCATTTCAATTTCAGCCTCAACCCATCCCATCCCACCTCCCTCCTACTACTCTCCACGACAACTCTAGTATCAATTAGAAGGGTTTTACTTGCATTATACTTTTGCTGAAAGTCATGAGGAATTTTTTAAAATACTGAGCCCTGTTACTAGGGAGTTCCTAACTTTACGTTCTTTAAACAAATAGGAAACATGTGGTTGTAGTTTAATTCTTTCTCTGTCAAAAACAAATTAGCAGTTCATAAAACCAGTTTTTATAATAGGTATCACTATAGCATTAAACATAATATAGGCATTTTAATTATGTAAAAAAATGGGATCTACCTAAAAGTTAGGAAAATGCTGAAATTTTTACCATTGGAGTTTTAGTTGCCCGTTTCTTCTTTTCTGCTCTCTCTCTTTCCTCAATTTCCATATTTTCTTTCTCAATCAATGAAATAAGAGTATTACAGCGTCTCTGGAATTCCTAAAACAAATAATGAAAAATTTTTAATTTCTGAAACCCAGGAATAATCTTTAAAGAGTGATCATTCTTTAATTGTACTATTTCTGTGGTATAGAATTTCTAAAGTTGGTGTTCTTCAGAACAATATTCATATAGATTAATGGATTCAACCAAAAAAATATGAGTGGGTAAATGTCACCCATACCTTGAAATATTACTCAGCAATAAAAAAACAACTCTTGGTACACACAACAATCTAGATGAACCTCAAAGGAATTATGCTGAGTGAAAAAAGCTAATCTGAAAAGGTTACATACCATATTATTACATTTATATAACATTCTTGAAACGACAAAACTTTAGAAATGGAGAACATATCCATGGTTGCCAGGGGCTAGGGAAAGAAGGGCGAGTGGGTGTGGCTATAAAAACCCAGCACAGTGGAGTTTTGTGGTGGTGCTGGTTACATCTACATGTAATAAAACTGCATTGATCTACACGTAGACAAGTGCATGTATAACTGATGAAATATGAATAAGCTCTGTGGATTATACTAAAGTCAATCTGCTGGTACTATAGTTATGCAAGATGTTACCATCAGGGAAAACTGGGTGAGGGGTACCAAAGACCTCCTTGTACCTTTCTTTACAACTTCCTGTGAATGTATAAATATTTCAAAATAAAATGTTAACAAAAATCATGTTAACAAAAAAAATAATAAGGGGATGTCCTATTGCCAAAATAAGTTTTGAAAATACTGTTTTAAAAAGTCAAACAGATTTCTTTACTACAGGGCTCCTCAGGGACTTCAAGTTCCTGACCAGCACTGTCAACCATTAGGTAAGAAACATAGAATGCAAGCAGTCCTCAAAGCTGTTCAACCAATGGAACTCTCTTCTCATAGGACATCTTGTGGGATCAGAATTCTGAGGAGCAAATCTCAGGAGACATTACTGCATTTGTTAATTTGGAGCAAACAATAGCTAAAAAGATTTTGCATTAACCTTGCCACTACCTATATTTCATTGCCAGCAAACCAATGCACCCAATTATAAATTTTTTTATGAATGTATGGTGAGCATTAAGCATTTGATTCATTAATATAGACACTCATATATATTAACCCTGTATACTTGGCTATATTTTAAAGTTAAATAACAGTTTAATACCAAATGATAAGTAACACTTTAAAATATGATTCCTCTTCCATATAAGGAAAAATATATGGTAAAATATAAAATAGCTAAACATTCAAATGAAAATACAGGTTTATTAACAATTAAAAACCCCAATAGAAACTAATAGAAAAAAAAAAAGAAGAAAGAAAAGTGGAGCTACTAAAAGGAAAGAAGAATGCCAGAAAAGTAAATACGTGGATAAGTATAAAGGGCCGTTTTTTGTGTTTTTTTTTTCTTTCTCTTTATACTCTTAGAAGAGAACTGGCACAAATAAAATTAATAAAATATAAAATGTGATTTATAATGCAAAAAAAAATAAAAAAACAAAAAACACCAATAGAAAAATTGTCAAAGTACAAGAAAAAAACTCAGAAAAATTAAAATGTCCAAATATTAAACTTTTTTTCACTCAAACTAATGATCAAAGAAATGCAAAGTAAAAGAATGCCATCTTTGTGAAATTAGCATTGATTTGCACATGCATGTGTGTGTGGTGTGTGCATCCAGTGTTAATAGTAAGATGGTGAAATGAGAACTATCATTCACTGATGACAAGAAGTCAATTTTATGGACTGAATTGTGTCCCCTCAAAATTTATATGTTGAAGCCTTAGCACCCCCACAATGTGACTAAAGATAAGGCCTTTAAGGAGGTAATTGAGGTTAAATGAGGTCATATGGGCGTGGCCCTAACCTGATAGGACTTGTTTTCTTGTAAGAAGAGGAAGACACCCAAAGATACCTCTCTCTCCACACTAGCACAGAGAAAAGGACTATGTCACGACACAATGAGAAGGTGTCGTCTACAGGCCAGGGAAAGAGGTCTCACCAGAAACCAACCCTGCTAACACCTTGATCTTGGACTAACAGTCTCCAAACCTGTGAAAAATATCTGTTTAAGCCACATGCGGACTAATACACTACCGTGTATATACCCAGAGTGCCAAAAGACGTATACAAGTGGACACTGGTCAACATTGCTCAAGCAGTAGTTCACCATAATCAGAATTGTCTGAACACTTATGGTAACCACTTTGAGCACCTCTTGCAATTGCAGAAGTCAAACGTGACTTGTATTCGTCTTTTGTTATCAGTATATACTGAGTATTACAATTTTAATAGTTTTCCTTTCTTAAACTGTGTATACATTTTTTGGCACCCTCTGTGTGTGTGTGTGTGTGTGTGTGTGTGTGTGTGTGTGCGCGCGCGTGTGTATGTTTATACATACACATATGTTTATATACATACACACACAAATAAATAGCTGACTGAACATTAACTACAGCATTACTAGTGGTTAACAGCAACTGTCTATAGGACCAATAAGTAACTTATATTTTATTCCTTATACTAGCTTATATTTTCCAAATTTTCTGTAATGAACATTTAGCTGTTGGGCAACCTGCAACATTTTTAAGAAACAGCAAATGCTTTTGTAAAGAGTTTTGTCTTTCTAAATAAAAGCCAGAAAAATAGCATACAACATAACTAATGTTACATGTAGAAATATCAATTATCTAAGCATTTTCTACTCTCTAAAATTCAAGTCAAAAAACAAAGACAGTTTAGCCAGAAAACAAAATCATTAACAAGTTATTGTTTAACTATTAAAAATAACCTTACAAAACACTGGTACATTCAAATTTCATGTGCATCTTCAATTACCCAAGGTTAAATAATTTAGGAAAAATAACACTGAAATTTTCCTTACTTACCAAAACAACACTGGTATCTTTAATATGCAGACCAAATACTCTTCATAGCTTCATTTGATAACACACATACAAATTAAACAGCATGTCATTCAATTTATCTATTATAGAAATGGCTAAGTTGACCCTGATGAGATTTGATTGCTGGTTTCTAGAGAGACTAGATAGTCTTTATTTGAAGCTGCTTTCTTGAATCATTACACTATAACCTCTGGCCATTATTATTCTCAATAAGTAATAGTTGCCTGTGACTACAGATATCTTTAGATACATATTCATGGTACATACGGGTGATTCAGGAAAAGAAACACTAATACTTTTGAGAAAGTCTCATGCAGAGAAGCAGAATGTGTCAAAATGACTATATATAGACAATAAGTTCTTACCTTCATTCCTTTTTATGTCACTAACTATTCCAGACATAGAAAAATAATCTAACTCAGAATGGGAGAGTATGAATGTTACCTTCCTAGCACAGATGATGCCATTTTCTCTAGAGATACCAACCCCACTTTTTATTCACACATTTAAAGACAGCCTAACTAAACAGTAGTCATCATAAACAGAACACCAGGTAAAATCAGAAACTACAAGGAGAAAGGCCAGATTACCAACAAAAACAGTGATGTATTTTTTGAATAATTGAGTGACTGTGAAATGACTATGAGAAATTTTGTGATGTCAAAAACATTCATCTTACGTAATTTTTCCTTTCACATACATATTCTCCTATATTCTTAATACCTATTTATCTTCCTATTTTCCTGAGATTACAGGGAGTGGTTCATGTGGTCTCAAACTGTTTCTACAATTCTGTAGTTTAATTATCGCTTTCACTCAGCATTTCTCCACACTGGGTTTAGGAATGAGGTTGTTGAGAGAAAAACTAGCACACAAGAGGAAGAAAGGAGATACAAAAATAACAAAGACAAAAGGAAAATGACAAATGGAAAATTGTTCTGCAATATTAATGGTTGTGGCAAAAGAAAAAAGCATTTCGTGTTCACCCATGTGTGGAAATGCTGGATTTTAAAAAGGTTAAACAAATTTCTTCATGGCTGGACTTCTCAGAGCTTTTCACATTGTAATGTAGATTGGAGGTATCCAGGGCAGGATTCAGTACATATCAGCATTTTCCAAATATATTTGAACACAGAACCCTTGTTCTACATAAATATCATCTATCTGCTTATCCTACTACAATGTTTCGTAGAAGCCAACTGGGGAAATGTTGTGCAGGGTAAGAATAATGGATAAGTCTATGTTTGGATCAAAGTACAAAAGAAACAGAGAAACTAAGGACAAAGAACTAAGGTATTTTACTTAATTCAGTTGACAAAATGATTTCACTGACGATTTTTGAGCAGGAGCAGTGATGTAATCAGAAATGTATTTTTGTACTCAGAAAACTTTCCTTGATACAGATTCTCAATAATGAGAGTTCATAATATTATAGACTCTCAAGATGAGAAAGGGCCTTTAAAAAATCATTCAAGTTGATGCCTGAATCCCTTCTTCTAGGACCTTGTTAATTAGTTGTCCAGCATGGCTGAATTCTTTCAACGATGGGGGTTACTTTCTACCTCCCAAGGCAGTCTATTCCACTTTTGGACAAGTTAAAAATGTTCCCCTTTCCTACCTTAGAATTTCCAACAATCAGTTCTAGGTCTTAACTTTTGTAGTTATAGAAAACAAACCAATTCCTTCTTCCGTATGACAATACTTCAAATATTACAAGGCAGCTATCATGCTTCCATCACAATCAACAACAGATCCTCCAAACACCCCTCATTTAGGCTAAATAGCCTCTACAATTATGCATGCTTCATTGAACACTTTTTTTTAAAAATTTTATATTACTAAATTTATTGGGGTGACACTTGTTAGTAAAATTACATAGATTTCAGGTGTACAATTCTGTATTACATCATCTATAAATCCCATTGTGTGTTCATCACCCAGAGTCAGTTCTCCTTCCATCACCATATATTCGATCCCCCTTACCCTCATCTCCCACCCCCCACCTCCCACCCGCCTTACCCTCTGGCAACCACTAAACTATTGTCTGTGTCTATGAGTTTCTGTTTCTCATTTGTTTGTCTTGTTCTTTTGTTGTTTTTGGTTTATATACCACATATCAGTGAAATCACATGGTTCTCTGCTTTTTCTGTCTGACTTATTTCGCTCAGCATTGCTCTCTCAAGATCCATCCATGTTGTCACAAGTGTTCCTATATCATCTTTTCTTACCGCCGAATAGTATTTCATTGTGTATATATACCACAACTTCTTTATCCATTCATCTATCGAAGGACATTTTGGTTGTTTCCATGTCTTGGCCACTGAAAACAAAGCTGCAATGAACATTGCAGCACACGTGTCTTTATCTCTAAATGTTTTCAGATTTTTTGGGTAGATACCCAGGAGAGGGATTGCTGGGTCATATGGCAATTCTATTCGTAATTTTTTGAGGAACCTCCACACTGCCTTCCATAACGGCTGCACCAGTCTGCATTCCCACCAACAGTGTATGAGGGTTCCTTTTTCTCCACAGTCTCTCCAACATTTGTTACTATTTGTCTTGTTGATGATAGCCATTCTGACTGGGGTGAGGTGATATCTCATTGTGGTTTTGATTTGCATTTCTCTGATGATCAGTGATGTTGAGCATTTTTTTCATATGTATATTTGGCATTTCTTTGTCCTCTGTGGAGAAATGCCTCTTCAAGTCCTCTGCCCATTTTTCAATTGGGTTGTTTGTTTTTTTGTTGTTGAGTTGCATGAGTTCCTTGTATATTCTGGAAACTAGCCCCTTATCGAAGGCACTGTTGGCAAAAATCTTCTCCCATTCAGTTGGTGGCCTCTTTATTTTGTCAATGGTTTCTTTTGCTGCGCAGAAGCTTTTAAGTTTCATATAGTCCCATTCGTTTATTTTAGCTTTTACTTCCATTGCTTTGGAGTCAAGTTCATAAAATGCTCTTTGAACCCAACGTCCACAAGTTTAGTACCTATGTTTTCTTCTACGCAGTTTACTGTGTCAGATCTTCTGCTTAAGTCTTTGATCCATTTTGAATTAACTTTGGTACATGGTGACAAATAGCAGTCCAGTTTCGTTCTTTTGCTCGTGGCTATCCAATTCTCCCAGCACCATTTATTGAAGAGGCTGTCTTTCCTCCATTGTATGTTTTTAGCTTCTTTGTCAAAAATTATCTGTCCATATTTATGTGGTTTTATTTCTGGGTGCTCAATTCTATTCCATTGGTCTATGTGTCTGTTTTTCTGCCAATACCATGCTGTTTTCATTAATGTAGCCCTGTAGTACAAGCCAAAGTCAGGAAGTGAGATACCTCCATTATTGTTCTTTTTCCTTACGATTTCTTTGGCTTTCGGGGTCTTTTGTGGTTCCAAACAAATCTGATGATTTTTTGTTCTATTTCTTTAAAATATGCCATTGGGATTTTGATGGGGATTGCATTAAATCTGTATATTGCTTTGGGTAATATGGCCATTTTAACTATGTTGATTCTTCCAATCCATGAGCACGGAATGTCTTTCCATTTCTTTGTGTCTTCTTCAATTTCTTTCAAAAATGTCTTATACTTTTCAGCATATAGGTCTTTCACATCCTTGGTTAAGTTTATTCCTAGGTATTTTATTATTTTGGCTACAATTGCAAAAGGAATTCTTTTTTGTATTTCTTTTTCTGAGACTTCATTGTTAGTATATAGGAAGGCAATGGACTTTTGTGCGTTGATTTCGTAGCCAGCAACTTTACTGTATTCGTTGATTGTTTCTAATAGCTTTTTGGTGGAGTCTTTAGGGTTTTCTATATATAGCATCATGTCATCTGCAAAGAGTGATAATTTAACTTCTTCATTCCCAATTTGGATGCCTTTTATTTCTTTCTCTTGCCTGATTGCTCTGGCAAGGACTTCCAACACTATGTTGAAAAGCAGAGGTGATAGGGGACATCCCTATCGTGTTCCTGAACATAGAGCAAAGGGCTTCAGTTTTTCTCCATTAATTATGAGATTAGCAGAGGGTTTGTCATATATGGCCTTTATTATGTTAAGGTATTTTCCTTCTATACCCATTTTATTAAGTGTTTTAATCATAAATGGATATTGTATCTTGTCACATGCTTTTTCTGCATCAATTGATATAATCATATGATTTTTGTCCTTTATTTTGTTTATGTGATGTATCACATTGATGGATTTGCGTATGTTGAACCATCCTTGTGCCCCGGGGATGAACCCCACTTGGTCGTGATGAATAATCTTTTTAATGCATTGTTGTATTCGATTTGCTAGAATTTTATTTAGGATTTTTGCATCGGTATTCATCAGAGATATTGGTCTGTAGTTTTCTTTTTTTGTGCTGTCCTTACGAGGTTTTGGTATCAGGGTAATGTTGGCCTCATAAAATGAGTTAGGGAGTACTGTCTCTTCTTCAATTTTTTGGAAGAGTTTGTGCAGGATTGGTATTAGATCCCCTTTGAAGGTTTGGTAGAATTCACTAGTGAAGCCATCTGGTCCCGGACTTTTGCTTTTGGGAAGGTTTTGGAAGACTGATTCAATTTCGTTACTGGTGATCGGTCTGTTTAGATTTTCCAGTTCTTCATGGTACAGCCTTGGAAGGCTATATGTTTCTAAGAACTTGTCCATTTCTTCTAGGTTGTTGAATATGGTGGCATATAGTCCTTCATAGTATTCTTGGATGATCCTCTGTATTTCTGTGGAGTCCGTGATAACTTCCCCTTTTACGTTTCTGATTTTGTTAATCAGTGTCTTCTCTCTTTTTATCTGAGTAAGTCTAGCCAAGGGTTTGTCAATTTTGTTAATCTTTTCAAACAACCAGCTCTTTGTCACATTAATTTTTTCTATTGTCTTTTTGTTCTCTATTTCAATTAGTTCTGCTCTAATTTTTGTTATTTCCTTTCTTCTGCTGACCTTGGGTTTTACTTGTTCTTCTTTTTCTAGTTCTTTAAGGTGTAACATGAGGTTATTTATTTGGGAGTTTTCTTGTTTCTTGAGATAGGCCTGTAATGAGATAAATTTCCCTCTTAAAACTGCTTTCGCTTTATCCCAAAAATTTAAGTAGGATGTGTTTTCATTGTCATTTGTTTCTATGTATCTTTTGATCTCTCCTCTAATTTCTTCTTTGACCCAGTCCTTCTTTAAAAGTATGTTGTTTAATCTCCATGTATTTGTGTTTTTTCCCGATTTCTTTTTACAGTTGATATCCAATTTCAAAGCCTTGTGATCAGAGAATATGCATGGTATGATTTCAATCTTCTTAAATTTGTTGAGACTGATTTTATGTCCCAATATATGGTCTATCCTTGAGAATGTTCCATGTACACTAGAAAAGAATGTATAGTCTGATGTTTTAGGATGAAGTGCTCTATAAATGTCAATTATGTCCATTTCATCTAATGTGTCATTTAGGGCTACTATTTCGTTATTTATTTTCTGTTTGGATGACATATCCATAGTTGTCCATGATGCATTTAAGTCCCCTAGTATAATTTTGTTTTGGACAATTTCTCCCTTTAGTTTTGTTAGTAGTTGCTTGGTGTATTTCGGTGCTCCCTGAATGGGGCATAAATATTGATGACTGTTATGTCTTCTTGTTGTACAGTCCCCTTCACCATTATGAAATGTCCATCTTTGTCTCTTGTTATCTTTTTCACCCTGAAGTCTGTTTCATCTGATATCATTATGGCTACACCTGATTTTCTCTGGGCACCATTTGCTTGGAGTGTCAATTTCCACCCTTTCACTTTGAGTCTATGCTTGTCCTTGTAGCTGAGATGTGCCTCTTGGAGACAGCATATGGTTGGGTTTAGTTCTTTGATCCAATCTGCTACTCTGTGCCTTTTTATTGGTGAGTTCAGTCCATTTACATTTAGGGTGATTATTGATATGTGAGGATTTCCTGTCATTCTATCTTTAGTTTTCTGGTAAGGCTGTGTCTCCACTGTTTCTTTGCCTTTTTGTTGTTGTCTATTATTTCTGTGTGGTGGTATTCTGTGTTGTTTCCCTCTGTTTCTTCTTTTATTTCAGTATGTATTTCAGTTGTGGATTTTTTTTGAGTGGTTACCCTTAAGTTTATGTAAAAGACAGTTTGATATTTAGAGTATTCCATTTTCTTCAGCACGCTTACTTTCTCCATTCCCATATTCCGGTTCAGGCCTTACTCTCCCCCTTTTTGAGTTTTGGTTGCCACAAATTGTCCCTGTTGATGGTGGTCGAATAGCCTCTTTTAGTATTTCTTGTAGTGCAGGTCGTGTATTACAAAATCCCTCAGCTTCTGTATGTCCGGAAAGGTCTTTATTCCTCCTTCATATCTAAAGGATATCTTTGCTGGATATATTATTCTTGGCTCATGATTTCTCTCTTTCAATAGTTTGAATATTTGGTTCCACTCCCTCCTGGCTTGTAGAGTTTCTGCTGAAAAATCTGATGATAATCTAATGGGCTTTTCTTTGTAAGTTACCGTCTTCTTTTCCCTGGCTTCCTTGAGGATTCTTTCTTTGTCTTTGATTTTAGACAGCTTCAATACAATGTGCCTTGGAGAAGGTCTGTTGGGATTGAGGTAACTAGGTGTTCTATTTGCTTCTTGGATTCGAGGGTCCAGTTCTGTCCACAAATTTGGGAAGTTCTCATCGACAATTTGTTTGAATATATTCTCTGTTCCCTTCTCTCTTTCTTCTCCTTCTGGTATGCCCATTATTCTTATATTGCTCTTTCTGATGGAGTCAGAAAGTTCTTGTAGAGTTCTTTCATTTCTTTTAAGTCTCAAGTCTCTTTCTTCTTCAATTTGTGTCATTTCCAGGTTTCTATCTTCGATGTCACTGATTCTTTCCTCCATCTGGTCAACTCTACTACCTTAGCTGGTTATTTCATTCTTAATTTCTTCTATTGAGTTCTTAATCTCCAGAAATTCTCTTTGGTTCTTTTTTAAAATTTCAATCTCTTTTGTAAAATGCTCATGCTGTTCTTTGATTGAGTTTCGGAGTTCCTTTAACTGCCTATCTGTGTTTTCTTGTATCTCGTTGAGTTTTTTCAGAACTGCAATCTTGAATTCTCTGTCATTTAAGTCACATATTTCTGTATCTTTAAGTGCCTTCTCTGGAGATTTTTCACTTTCTTTCTGAGCTATCTTGTTGCCTTGGTTATTCATGGCGATTACTGGTTTACTATTTCTCTTCCTAGACATCTACAGGAGTGACTTCTCCAACAGGTTGATAGGAAGAGGTCTTTCTTTTGTTTTCCAGTACTTGTTGGTAGAATGTTTTATTATTTCTCCAAGTGCAATTTATTTTTCTTCTCCCACACGGTAGTGCTATGTTTTCTCTGCACTATTCCTGCTTCTCACACAATGGAGGGATTCCCTGGGAGACGGGCTTCTCCTCTGTTAACAGTTCATCTAGGTCACAGGGCGCAGTGTCCCGGTGGGTATGCGGAGAGCTTTTGATGTTCCAAAGCTCTTCCAGCTCCTGATTCAGAGCCCGTATATTTCAGCAGTTCTGTTTACACCTGCAGGCATCCGCACAGATAGGTGGGGCCAGGGGCAGGGTGAGTTGTGAGGGGTGGCCCAGAGCAATGGTGGCGACCACCACCACAGCTGGTCCTGCTTCCACAGCTCCCTCCCCTTTGCCGGAACTAGTTGGTCTGTGAATTTGTGTCTGCGGTCCACAGTTCTCAAAACAGCAAATTTTCTGTTGTTTTGATCTGACACTGCTACTGTTTCGCTTCTAGCCCCGGGCAGGTGGGGTCCGGGCGAGCTCTGGGAGGGGAGGGAGGGGGCGGCTAGTCTCAGTGCCTAAGGCTTCGTTCTCTGCTTGGCATTGCGGGCTTAATCCACCGTTTTCAGCCTTTTTCCCTCAGTCTTTTCTCCGAGGTCTCTGCCGTGAGCGTTGGGTTCAGCCGTGTTATATGCTGTCCCCTCAGCCCTGTGGAGCCCTCGTGGAGCCCCAGCAGTCCGAGTTCTTCCCTCTCCCGCAGCTGCGGTAGTTCCGGGAAGAAGCGAGCTCGGCACACTGAGCTAGGTCTGCGTCCTGTGCCCGCACGGCTCCATCTCCGCGCCCTTCTCCCTTTCCTCCTCCCTCCACTCGCGCGAATCTCCCACCTGTAGGTGATTTCAGTCGGTAGTGGGCCTCTTCGTCTTGCCTGTGTGCTGTGCAGGGAGTCCTTTGTGGAGTTTTTGTTGTTCGATTCTTTGTAAATTCCAGGGGAGCTTTACAGAGGCTCACCTCACACCGCCATTTTTTCGGAAATGAACACTTTTCTTAAAGGACTGTTTAACACTTACATCTACCCTTGGTTATATTACTTCTTCCTACCTTTCTTACACATTTGTTTTAAACCAGGGGTCAGCACATCTTTTCTGTGAAGAACCAGATAGTAAATATTTTCAGCTTTCCAGACCACAACTACTCACCTCTGCCACTGTAGCATGGAAAGAGCTCTATACAATGTATAAACAAATGAGTTTGACTGTGTTCCAATAAAACCTTACTTACAGATACTAAAATTTGAATTTTGTACAATTTTTACATGTCACAAAATAGTTTTCTTTTGATTGTCTTTCAACCATTTGAACATGTAAAACTCATTTTCTGCTTACAGGCCATACAAAAACAGGTGGTGAACCACAGTTTGCCAACCCATTTTCAACTACAGACTTTAGATTTACTTTAAACAAATTTTACTGCTTTGGTTTTCTATACCCTTTTAATGGTTTACGATTATATTCACTGCAAAGTCACCTGAGTTTCAACTTTTGAATACCAACAGGTATCTCTACCTTTATGTAATAAATGATGGAATGTTTGCAGTGAGCAGAGTTGCCCTTTAGTGTGTGGTAAACATCAATCATGCTGGGCACCAAGTTCAAACATCCCTTTGTCCCAATACTCAGCTTCAAAGTAACAATTCAAAAGTCACAGAAAGTATCAGTAGACTTGTTGGAAGAAATTAAAGAGACTCCACATCACATTTTCCATGTACTAAAATCCTAGACACTCAGCCTACCTACCAAAGTCTGAATGACAGAAGGTCCATGCCCATTATGGCTGAAAGTCAAAAACAGGTAAATGAGCAAGCACAAAAAAATAAACTGCACTACACATTTGCGTCTTTAAATTTTCAGGTAGTTCTATAAAGTCAGAAATTTCTTCTACAGTTCTTAAACAAAATGGGTATTTTTTTATCTTTGCTCTTTATTATAAACTCCCTGTACTTTACTGCCAGAATCAATATCTTCACCTATACATTGTGTGGTATATTTCCCAGGTTCTTTGCAATCTTGGAAACTCTATCATACTGACAAAAAGCAATGGAATTCTATAGTGGAATCTCAGGGCCCAAGAACACTGGCAGTTAAACGGGAATTAATATTTTAATAAATATACCTCACATTTCTTTTTTTTTAAATTAAAGTTTATTGGGGTGACAATTGTTAGTAAAGTTACATAGATTTCAGGTGTACAATTCTGTAACACGTCATCTATATTTCACATTGTGTGTTCATCACCCAGAGTCAGTTCTCCTTCCGTCACCATATATTTGATGCCCTTTACCCTCATCTACCACACCCGTCTCCCCTTACCCTCTGATAACCACTAAACTATTGTCTGTGTCCATGAGTTTTTGTTTCTCATTTGTTTGTCTTGTTTTTTTGTTTGTTTGTTTTTGGTTTATATACCACATATCAGTGAAATCACATGGTTCTCTGCTTTTTCTGTCTGACTTATTTCGCTCAGCATTACACTCTCAAGATCCATCCATGTTGTCACAAATGGTCCTATTTCATCTTTTCTTACTGCCGAACATTTCTTTAAAAGGTATCAAATGTTATGATGCTTTTACTTAACGGCTGCTGCTTAAATATCATTATTCATAAAATGTAATCTCACCTTCTTACAAGGTAACACATAAGTATAAATACCTAAAACAGGCTCATATTACTGCATTTATTGTATTTCAGGTTGTTAGAACAGTTCAGTCTTAAACACTACAGTCACTAATAAAACATGATATTTAAAACTGGCTATTCAAACTTATTAATAAATAAAACCTGCAGGGGTGAGAGCCAAATAAAGTTTAGCATTGGAAAAAGGTATATGAAAAGATAGAAACGTACTCAAAACCCATTGCTGCATTTCTTCACATTCTATCCAAATCTGGTCCAACAGTAGGAGTCTATGAGATAGAAGCAAACTGAAGTACAAAAATGCCATGCTCATATAGTCACTGAATACCTACTTCGTGCAAGCTGCTGTGCTGGTCCCTTTAGATAAAACCAATTGCACTTGAAGGTTAAGAGAGCAGTAGTAAAAAAAATGCCTCTGAGGTAGATAAGTACTACATTAGCCAAGAGAAGAAAGGAAAAAAGAAAACATGAACTGAGAAAAGACAGAGATAGAAATTTGGGGACCATGAGCCTATAGTTGGGTAGTTGAGGTAGACTTCCACAGAGCAATATTTCTAAAATGTAAATCTGAGCATGACAATGACCTGTTAAAATCTGTCAACGACTCCCTACTTCCTATAGACTAATGACGAAAGACTTATATAGAGCAGACAGGGCCCTTTGTAATTTGGCTGCCAGCTATTTCCTCATCCCCCAGTACTTCCCTACTCACACCTTATCATACCAACCTACTTGTAGTTTCTCAATACGCTGTGCTTGTTTATTTATACCTTTGCACATATTGTTTCTACAACCTGGAATGTAGTCCCATGGGCAACTCATAGTTTGTTAAGACTTTGTTCCAAGAAGGACCTCTTCTGTGAAGCCATTCCTCTGATCTACCCCTCAAGGCAAAGTTAAACACTATCTCCTCTGTGCATATGTCTATACAGGACCTTTTCAAAATTAAGGCTGAAAAGAGACATTTTTGTCTTTTAAGTGCTATGAGTATAAACATACTGGGTTCTTAATATTTTAATAATTCCATAGACAAGAACTAATCAACACATTTTACAGTTTACCATTAATGTTTTAATTCATGTTTCTCACAATTCATTAACAATATAATGCTCTAAAATATCAAGGTTATTTAGCTGTTATCATATAATTAAGTACTGACATATAAAAAAATTATGAGTGGCCTTCTTTATGACATTTTCTCGACCGTGCTGCATAAGCAACAAACAAAAGTGTTACTCTGACTATAGAATAAGTTGGAAATTTTTGAATTTGACTTTCATTTTTCTAAAATAGCTACAAAGAAAATCCTTCTCTGACTGTGATGAAGAATCTAATTCACATTTATTATTACTGATAAACCTATAAAAAGGAAAATAAAAAATAGTGATATTTTCTAAAAAAGTGTTTTTCTCCTATAATTCTAAAGAGGCATTTCATTTTCTTAATTTTTTCATTAATAATAAAATTGATTTGAAAACAAGCAATAACACGAATTTTTTTATTACATTGTATACATTATGTGATCTCTCTCTGAGATGCTTTCAGAAAAAATGCATTTTTTAAAAGGCAGGGTAATAACTAATTACTAATACTTTGGTTCAACTCCAAGGTACATGGCCACAGGCAATGTGCACACAGCTTCTTGAGCAGTCTAGGAAAAGAAAGAAAAAAGCTCCCCAGAAGTTAAAAGATAAGAATTTATTTTTTTACCAAAATTAATAGTCAAAGCAACCCTGCAATAAATGGTTATATCAAGAAATGTTCTTTATCTCAGGGAGTAAAATTCTGCCTTTTCTCCTTGAAGTACTTAAAAGGACCAAAGTACTTAAAGATTCAAAGAAGTACTGATTAAGCTTTGGGTACTTTCCACGTGTCCTTTCCAGTACACTGACTAATATGCTAGATCTTTTGGACCTCTCAGATTCTCAAATTTCCCAGTCACGTCAGTATATCACTAAATGAATTGAGATAGTACCCTGACATCCATTCCCTAAAATGAATAGTAAGAAAATGAGCTAATGTTGGTAAAGGGATTGGCAATTGGCAAGCATTACATAAAAGGTACTATATAAATACAAAATATTATCCTTTCGTCTTATAGTCGTTTGGTAAAAGTCCTTTTCATTCTAATAGTTTTTGAATGTCCTAAGACTAAGACCCCATTTTTAGATATTTTTCTTAGGAGGAAAATAGAACTATTCCTATGCTCTGAGCTTAAAAATCTAAATTGATCACATCCTTCCTACTTGTTTATGTAGTTCAATAGAGACTGATTATATACTTAAAGACCACACAAGTTCTCAGAGAAAGAAATTACAATCTTTTTAGCATAAAGAAATGGAACTAAGACTCGTATTTTTTTTCTTTGCACAGCAAGAATTTTTAACTGGTGAAGAGCCTCAAAGAAATCTTCAACCTTATAGCTGCAGGCTTTCAAAGTAAGGCATATTTAGAAATAGAGGTTCATGCCTTTAAGCACTTTAAGACTGTTATTTAAATCAGGAGCCATGAATTCAGTACTTTCAGGTCTCAGAATAAAATATAATTACCAAGGTTTCTACTTTTTTTCTAAATATTTCACACTGTTTATCGTTGTCTCTGGGAAAGAAGAGCATCATCTTTAAGCAAGATTATGTTTTTAAAGATAGCTTCTTTAGTAAATTAAGTTTAAAGTTTAAACATTAATAAGATTTTAATTGGAACATAGTAAAACTCAAATACTGAATTCAATTACATCCTCTGTATTTCTAAGATGTGATTTTTTAGTGAAATACATTTTAATTCTGGAAATCATAACTGCCTTTTTCAAGAGGGAAATTTCTCTTCCTAGATTGTGAATGTGATTCGCTATACAAGAACAATCATATAAAATAAGGGGGCAAAGAGATCATCTAGGAATACTAATATTCTATTCATTTAAAATTATCCACTAACCAGGAGGAAAATAAAAACCTCATGACAGAAAAGTTAACAAACAAAAAACTTTAGATTAAAATTTTAAATCTGAAATAAACTATTATACATTTTTAAAGATTCTTTAGAAATCCCACCTTCTAGAAGGTAATTAGGACACAGATGTCTTCATTTGCAAAAGACAAAATGAAGGCTTCATTTTGCAATCACCTATATAGTTAATATCTGCTCTTTGGAAAATACATATCAGAGATTTAAAGATTTAAAGATTTAAATCCTTGGTAAAGAAAGAGGTAAATGCTTTGTAGAAAGAAGACAGGAAAACAAAGATTCTTTACAAAGGAGTCCAGAGACATCTAGTGGTTAATAATATACTTGTGTGTGTTTTTCTTGGAAAATGATAGAAGGTTATGTAGTTCAACAGTCATGTTGATATTACAAATAAAAGATTTTCCTTGTACTTTTGAATATTTCAATGCACTGCTTTTGTTTAATGACTTGAGAAACTAAAAACAGTATTAAACTCTCAAGCTTTTAAAAATTAATAAAAATCACTGAAATAATACTCAAAATTCAGCAAACATTCCATCAGATAAAAGGGCATGTGTGATCTAAAACAGGATTCACAAAAAAATGCAGGTAGTCATTTATCTTTTACAAGTTGTTGATGCTGCTCTAAATAAGATCATTACACGCATAAAACTCCAAATGGCTAAAAATGTTAAATGCAAGAGGTACAAACTTCCAATTATAAAATAAGTAATAGGGATGTAATGTACAGCATGGTGACTAGAGTCAATGATATTGTAGCACATACTTGAAAGTTGATAAGAGAGTAAATCCTAAAATTTCCCACTACAAGAAAAAAAATTATTTTGTAACTCTATATGGTGACAGATGGTAATTAGACTCATTGTGGTGATCATTTCACAGCGTATACAAATACCAAATCATTATTATGCTGTACACCTGAAATTAATGTTCTATGTCAGTTATAACTCAACTTAAAAAAAGGCATGGCTTTTGAAAGGAGTTCTCTGCTAAACATGGTCACAGATGCACTGAGCTAGAAGGCACCTTAAAAGGCCAAGCAGCTCTCTCCCAAAGCCTTCAGAGAGTCAAAACAGAATCTCATTTTCAAATCTAATAGAAAAGCTATTCTACATTGTTTTTCAATAATCTATGTTAATGCTCCAAAGAACCGTGTCAAACAATTCTTCCCTACATCCAGTATCAGTCTTCCATGCTACAGCTCAATTCTTACCTTTTTTATTTTCTCTCGTCTTTCTACTGCATCTTATTAACACATGCACCTCTTAATATTCTTTTGAACATGTACAACAATTTAAATGTATTTCTATTAAATGTTGTGCTGTAGCTATGGAAGGCAATGTGGAGGTTCCTCAAAAAAATTAAGAATATTATTACCATATGATCCAGAAATCCCTCCTCTCCTAGGTATCTACCCAAAAAATCTGAAAACATTTATCCATAAAGACACGTGTGCTCCAATGTTCATTGCAGCTTTATTTACAGTGACCAAGACAGGAAAACAACCAAAGTGTCCTTCGATAGATGAATGGATAAACAAGTGGTATATATACACAATGGTATACTATTCTGCCATAAGAAAAGATGAAATAATACCATTTGTGATAACATGGATGGATCTTGAGATTATAATGCTAAGCAAAATAAATCAGATAGAAAAAGTAGAGAACCGACTTACGGAAAAATGGTGGCGTGAGGTGAGCCTCTGTAAAGCTCCCCTGGAATTTACAACAAATCGAACAACAAAAACTCCACAAAGGACTCCCTGCACAGCAGACAGGCAACACGAAGAGGACCACTACCGACTGAAATCACCTACAGGTGGGAGACTCGCGAGAGTGGAGGGAGGAGGAAATGGAGAAGTGCGCGGAGACGGAGCCGCGCGGGCGGAAGACGCAGACCTAGCTCAGTGCGCCGAGCTCGCTGCTTCCCGGAACTACCGCAGCTGCGGGAGATCGGACTGCTAGGGCTCCGCCAGGGCTCCACAGGGCTGAGGGGACAGCATATAACACGGCTGAACCCAACGCTCACGGCAGAGACCTCGGAGAAAAGACTGAGGGAAAAAGGCTGAAAACGGTGGTTTAAGCCCGCACTGCCCAGCAGAGAACGGAGCCTTAGGCACTGAGACTAGCCGCCCCCTCCCTCCCCTCCCAGAGCTCGCCCCGCCCCACCTGCCCGGTGCTAGAAGCGAAACAGTAGCAGTGTCAGATCAAAACAACAGAAAATTTGCTGTTTTGAGAACTGTGGGCCGCAAACACAAATTCACAGCCCAACTAGTTCCAGCAAAGGGGAGAGAGCTGTGGAAGCAGGACCGGCTGTAGTGGTGGTCGCCGCCATTGCTCTGGGCCACCTCTCACAACTCACCCCGCCCCTGACTCCACCTATCTGGGCGGATCCCTGCAGGAGTAAACAGAACTGCTGAAACATACGGGCTCTGAATCAGGAGCTGGAAGAGCTTTGGAACATCAAAAGCTCTCCGCATACCCACCGGGACACTGCGCCCTGTGACCTAGACGAACTATTAACAGAGGAGAAGCCCGTCTCCCAGGGAATCCCCCCATTGTGTGAGAAGTTCGAATAGTGCAGAGAAAACATAGCACTACTGTGTGGGAGAAGAAAAATAAGTTGCAGTTGGAGAAATAATAAAACATTCTACCAACAAATACTGGCAAACAAAAGAAAGACCGCTTTCTAGCAACCTGTTGCAGAAGTCACTCCTGTGGATGTCTAGGAAGAGAAATAGTAAACCAGTAATCGCCATGAATAACCAAGGCAACAAGATAGCTCAGAAAGAAAGTGAAAAATCTCCAGAGAAGGCACTCAAAGATACAGAAATATGTGACTTAAATGACAGAGAATTCAAGATTGCAGTTCTGAAAAAACTCAACGAGATACAAGAAAACACAGATAGGCAGTTTAAGGAACTCAGAAACTCAATCAAAGAACAGCATGAGCATTTTACGAAAGAGATTGAAATCTTAAAAAAGAACCAAATAGAATTTCTGGAGATTAAGAACTCAATAGAAGAAATTAAGAATGAAATAACCAGCTTAGGTAGTAGAGTTGACCAGATGGAGGAAAGAATCAGTGACATCGAAGATAGAAACCTGGAAATGACACAAATAGAAGAAGAAAGAGACTTGAGACTTAAAAGAAATGAAAAAACTCTACAAGAACTTTCTGACTCAATCAGAAAGAGCAATATAAGAATAATGGGCATACCAGAAGGAGAAGAAAGAGAGAAGGGAACAGAGAATATATTCAAACAAATTGTTGATGAGAACTTCCAAAATTTGTGGACAGAACTGGACCCTCGAATCCAAGAAGCAAATAGAACACCTAGCTACCTCAATCCCAACAGGCCTTCTCCAAGGCACATTGTATTGAAGCTGTCTAAAATCAACAACAAACAAAGAATCCTCAAGGCAGCCAGGGAAAAGAAGATGGTAACTTACAAAGGAAAGCCCATTAGATTATCATCAGATTTTTCAGCAGAAACTCTACAAGCCAGGAGGGAGTAGAACCAAATATTCAAACTATTGAAAGAGAGAAACCATGAGCCAAGAATAATATATCCAGCAAAGATATCCTTTAGATATGAAGGAGGAATAAAGACCTTTCCAGACATACAGAAGCTGAGGAATTTTCTAATACACGACCTGCACTACAAGAAATACTAAAGGAGGCTATTCGACCACCATCAACAGGGACAATTTGTGGCAACCACAACTCAAAAAGGGGGAGAGTAAAGGCCTGAACCGGAATATGGGAATGGAGAAAGTAAGCGTGCTGAAGAAAATGGAATACTCTAAATATCAAACTTTCTTTTACATAAACTTAAGGGTAACCACTCAAAATAAATCCAGAACTGAAATATATACTGAAATAACAGAAGAAACAGAGGGAAACATCATAGAATACCACCACACAGAAATAATAGACAACAACAAAAAGGGAAAGAAACAATGGAGACACAACATTACCAGAAAACTAAGGATAGAATGACAGGAAATCCTCACATATCAATAATCACCCTAAATGTAAATGGACTGAACTCACCAATAAAAAGGCACAGAGTAGCAGATTGGATCAAAAAACTAAACCCAACCATATGCTGTCTCCAAGAGACACATCTCAGCTACAAGGACAAGCATAGACTCAAAGTGAAAGGGTGGAAATTGACACTCCAAGCAAATGGTGCCCAGAGAAAATCAGGTGTAGCCATAATGATATCAGATGAAACAGACTTCAAGGTGAAAAAGATAACAAGAGACAAAGATGGACATTTCATAATGGTGAAGGGGACTGTACAACAAGAAGACATAACAGTCATCAATATTTATGCCCCCAATCAGGGAGCACCGAAATACACCAAGCAACTACTAACAGAACTAAAGGGAGAAATTGACCAAAATACAATTATACTAGGGGACTTAAATACATCATTGACAGCTATGGATATGTCATCCAAACAGAAAATAAATAACGAAATAGTAGCCCTAAATGACACATTAGATGAAATGGACATAATTGACATTTATAGAGCACTTCATCCTAAAACATCAGACTATACATTCTTTTCTAGTGTACATGGAACATTCTCAAGGATAGACCATATATTGGGACATAAAATCAGTCTCAACAAATTTAAGAAGATTGAAATCATACCATGCATATTCTCTGATCACAAGGCTTTGAAATTGGATATCAACTGTAAAAAGAAATCGGGAAAAAACACAAATACATGGAGATTAAACAACATACTTTTAAAGAAGGACTGGGTCAAAGAAGAAATTAGAGGAGAGATCAAAAGATACATAGAAACAAATGACAATGAAAATACATCCTACCAAAATTTCTGGGATGCAGCGAAAGCAGTTTTAAGAGGGAAATTTATCTCATTACAGGCCTATCTCAAGAAACAAGAAAACTCCCAAATAAATAACCTCATGTTACACCTTAAAGAACTAGAAAAAGAAGAACAAGTAAAACCCAAGGTCAGCAGAAGAAAGGAAATAATAAAAATTAGAGCAGAACTAAATGAAATAGAGAACAGAAAGACAATAGAAAAAATTAATGTGACAAAGAGCTGGTTCTTTGAGAAGATTAACAAAATTGACAAACCCTTGGCTAGACTTACTAAGATAAAAAGAGAGAAGACACTGATTAACAAAATCAGAAATGTAAAAGGGGAAGTTATCACGGACACCACAGAAATACAAAGGATCATCCAAGAATACTATGAAGGACTATATGCCACCAAATTCAACAACCTAGAAGAAATGGACAAGTTCTTAGAAACATATAGCCTTCCAAGGCTGAACCATGAAGAACTGGAAAATCTAAACAGACCGATCACCAGTAACGAAATTGAATCAGTCATCCAAAACCTTCCCAAAAGCAAAAGTCCGGGACCAGATGGCTTCACTAGTGAATTCTACCAAACCTTCAAAGAGGATCTAATACCAATTCTGCACAAACTCTTCCAAAAAATTGAAGAAGAGACAGTACTCCCTAACTCATTTTATGAGGCCAACATTACCCTGATACCAAAACCTGGTAAGGATCACACAAAAAAAGAAAACTACAGACCAATATCTCTAATGAATACCGATGCAAAAATCCTAAATAAAATTCTAGCAAATCGAATACAACAATGCATTAAAAAGATTATTCATCACGACCAAGTGGGGTTCATCCCCGGGGCACAAGGATGGTTCAACATACGCAAATCCATCAATGTGATACATCACATAAACAAAATAAAGGACAAAAATCATATGATTATATCAATTGATGCAGAAAACGCATTTGACAAGATACAACATCCATTTATGATTAAAACACTTAATAAAATGGGTATAGAAGGAAAATACCTTAACATAATAAAAGGCCATATATGACAAACCCTCTGCTAATCTCATAATTAATGGAGAAAAACTGAAGCCCTTTGCTCTAAGTTCAGGAACACGACAGGGATGTCCCCTATCACCTCTGCTTTTCAACATAGTGTTGGAAGTCCTTGCCAGAGCAATCAGGCAAGAGAAAGAAATAAAAGGCATCCAAATTGGGAATGAAGAAGTTAAATTATCACTCTTTGCAGATGACATGATGCTATATATAGAAAACCCTAAAGACTCCACCAAAAAGCTATTAGAAACAATCAACGAATACAGCAAAGTTGCCGGCTACAAAATCAACACTCAAAAGTCCATTGCCTTCCTATATACTAACAATGAAATCTCAGAAAAAGAAATACAAAAAACAATTCCTTTTGCAATTGCAGCAAAAAGAATAAAATACCTAGGAATAAACTTAACCAAGGATGTGAAAGACCTACATGCTGAAAAGTATAAGACATTTTTGAAAGAAATTGAAGAAGACACAAAGAAATGGAAAGACATTCCGTGCTCATGGATTGGAAGAATCAACATAGTTAAAATGGCCATATTACCCAAAGCAATATACAGATTTAATGCAATCCCCATCAAAATCCCAATGGCATATTTTAAAGAAATAGAACAAAAAATCATCAGATTTGTTTGGAACCACAAAAGACCCCGAATAGCCAAAGCAATCTTAAGGAAAAAGAACTATAATGGAGGTATCACACTTCCTGACTTTGGCTTGTACTACAGGGCTACAATAATCAAAACAGCATGGTATTGGCAGAAAAACAGACACATAGACCAATGGAATAGAATTGAGAACCCAGAAATAAAACCACATAAATATGGACAGATAATTTTTGACAAAGAAGCTAAAAACATACAATGGAGCAGAGACAGCCTCTTCAATAAATGGTGCTGGGAGAATTGGATAGCCAAGTGCAAAAGAATGAAACTGGACTGCTATTTGTCACCATGTACCAAAGTCAATTCAAAATGGATCAAAGACTTAAGCATAAGACCTGACACAATAAACTGCATAGAAGAAAACATAGGTACTAAACTTATGGACCTTGGGTTCAAAGAGCATTTTATGAACTTGACTCCAAAGGCAATGGAAGTAAAAGCTAAAATAAACGAATGGGACTATATGAAACTTAAAAGCTTCTGCACAGCAAAAGAAACCATTGACAAAATAAAGAGGCCACCAACTGAATGGGAGAAGATTTTTGCAAACAGTGCCTCCGATAAGGGGCTAGTATCCAGAATATACAAGGAACTCATGCAACTCAACAACAAAAAAACAAACAACCCAATTGAAAAATGGGCAGAGGACTTGAAGAGACATTTCTCCAAAGAGGACATACAAATGGCAAATAGACATATGAAAAAATGCTCAACATCACTAATCATCAGAGAAATGCAAATCAAAACCACAATGAGATATCACCTCACCCCAGTCAGAATGGCTATCATCAACAAGACAAATAATAACAAATGTTGGAGAGGCTGTGGAGAAAAAGGAACCCTCATACACTGTTGGTGGGAATGCAGACTGGTACAGCCGTTATGGAAGGCAGTGTGGAGGTTTCTCAAAGAATTACGAATAGAATTGCCATATGACCCAGCATTCCCTCTTCTGGGTATCTACCCAAAAAATCTGAAAACATTTAGAGATAAAGACACGTGTGCTCCAATGTTCATTGCAGCTTTGTTTACGGTGGCCAAGACATGGAAACAACCAAAATGTCCTTCGATAGATGAATGGATAAAGAAGTTGTGGTATATATACACAATGGAATACTATTCGGCAGTAAGAAAAGATGATATAGGAACGTTTGTGACAACATGGATGGATCTTGAGAGAGCAATGCTGAGCGAAACAAGTCAGACAGAAAAAGCAGAGAACCATGTGATTTCACTGATATGTGGTATATAAACCAAAAACAACAAAAGAACAAGACAAACAAATGAGAAACAGAAACTCATAGACACAGACAATAGTTTAGTGTTTGCCAGAGGGTAAGGGGGGCGGGGGGTGGGGGGTGGGAGATGAGGGTAAGGGGGATCGAATATATGGTGATGGAAGGAGAACTGACTCTGGGTGATGAACACACAATGGGATTTATAGAGGATGTAATACAGAATTGTACACCTGAAATCTATGTAATTTTACTAACAATTGTCACCCCAATAAATTTAATAAAAAAAAAAAAAGAAAAAAGAAAAAGTAGAGAACCATATGATTTCACTGATATGTGGTATTTAAAACTGAAAACAACAAAAGCTCATACACACAGACAATAGTTTAGGGGTTACCAAAGGGTAAGGGAGGAGGGGGGCTCTAGAAGAGGGTAAACGGGGTCAAATATATGGTGATGGAAAGAGAACTGATTCTGCATGGTGAACACACAGTGTGAAATATAGATAATGTACTACAGAATTGTACAACTGAAATCTACGTAACTTTACTAACAATTGTCACCCCAATAAACTTTAATTTAAAAAAAATGTCATGCTGTGAGATTCAACTGATCCATCATTCCAGTTTCTCTAGTTCCCTCTGGATCTTGGCTTGATCCAAAGAATGTGCTAGCTCTCCCAGCATTACATATTCTATAAACTTGATAGACACATTCTAGTAACAAAACTCTAAGTTTGTGTTAAAGTTTTAAGGAGTATCTGATCTTACAAAGCATCCACCAAAATTAGCATCTTCAATACAGCAACTTAGATTTTTCTTTTCTTTTTAATTCAACTTGAACTGAAAATATAAAAATGAGTCAAACGAAAAATTAAACATTGCTTTGCACCCCTATGAACTTTTGGCCAAGAAAACATTCATGATAGATAGCAACTACTTAAGAAAAAAGTCCAATGTTTGGATTGTTAGTTTATAGTTACTTTTAATTTTTAGGCTGTATAAATCTATTTTTGTTTTAACTACCTTTGCTAATGAAAGATGGATGTCAACATTAAAAGCATGTTGCATTTATTTCAATATCATCATCACACTGCTAAGCAGCACTAGAAGTTAACAGCAACAAAAAAAATCTCAAAAGAAAAAGAAAGTAACAGAGTAAATTACATACTGCTAAAACAAAACTCTCTCTTCTACTTAATTATTCTCTGTCTCACAATATTCTTATAAAGACGCGACTTCTCATTAAAAACAAACCCTTAAGTTTTTCAGTCTTAAGTATCGCCTGCCTAATTACAAAGGGGAAAATACACCTTCAAAGTGGACAAATCTAGTCACCATATTAACCAAGTTATCAAACTTGGCATAACCAAAAGTGTGACAACCTGACATCATGTGCAGCTGATGTGAAGCAATAAGAAATACACATCACTTATGTTGCATTCTTGCCAAAAAAGCTTAACCTAAATCTAACAATGAGCAAACAATGAGATGTGGAACATTCTAAAAGGCAATGAGTCATTGCTATGGAAAAAAAAGTTGTTGATTGAAAGACTAAAGAGACTCAACAGCCAAATGTAATGTGTGAACCTTGACTGGACCATCACGTTTAAAAAACAGCTATGAAAGGCACTTTTGGGACAGTAGGAAATTTTGTACATTGACTATATACCGGATGACATTACTGAATCAATGTTAACATTTTTGGGGAAGATAATGATATTGTGGTTCTATGGGAAAATGTCTTTATTTTTAGGAGATGAATGCTGAGGTATTCACAGGTGAACACAAATGATGTATGAAACTTACTTTCAAATGGTTCAGAAGTACAGATATGTATATTTGTGAATATAAAACACAGATACGTATTTCTGAATGTAGACGTGTTTCTGTATTTCTGAATATCACATATAGACTCTACATGTATCTATAGATTATATGCATGTATGTTTAAGTATATACATATGCGGGTGGGGAGGAGAAAGCCAATGTGGCAAAATGTTAACAATTACAGTCTAAGTAAATAATACATAATATGTGAAAATTTCAAAATGAGAAGTTGGAAGAAATAAGGAATACATACCATGGCGGTTCTAGACTTGATAAACCAGTCAAATCTAAACTGAGGAGCATTCCGTACACACTGTCTTAATTCTTCATACACGTTTTCTCTATCAAAGCCCATTTTGTGTAACATACAGATCAAGAATCTATCTTCCTCCTCAGTATAGTTCTTTCCTTTGCTGGTTCCATACTGAATACGTAACTGATGAAATGGAGCCTTGTATCTTGCAATCTATAGATTTAAACAAAATAGCACTTTTAACTAAATGTGCAGTAATAAGTCAAAGCTAATCACCATATCAATTAAAACAATCTAATAATATTTTGACAATTATGAAATACAGTACTTTGGCATCCAGGGCTTTCTTGATACTGATCTTCCGTTGAATTCTTGCTTCTCCACGTTCAATTTGGGCCATAATTTTCTCAATGTCCTGTAACTCATTGCAACGTTCCCAAAATACAGCTGAAAAACAGTTATTACTTTACAACACTATCATCTTAAGCAAATGAGTCCAAGGAACTGTAGAATAAAGAATTAACATGAGAGAATATAGTAAAATTATACTGTTTAAAATTAAGATTCAGATTCATCTGTATGTAATATGTTCAATTATTTAATACCTCTAACTTTTCATTTAAAAGAGGGTAACGGGGGCAGGGGGTGGGGGGTGGGAGATGAGGGTAAGGGGGATCGAATATATGGTGATGGAAGGAGAACTGACTCTGGGTGGTGAACACACAATGGGATTTATAGATGATGTAATACAGAATTGTACACCTGAAATCTATGTAATTTTACTAACAATTGTCACCCCAATAAATTTAATTAAAAAAAAAAAAGTAAGACCTCAACAACGAGGTTTAGGTTAGTAAGTCTCCTTTCAAGAAATACTATGGCATTTTTAATTATCTGTCCCAAATGACTAGGATTTCAAAAGATACTACAGATACTAATTTAAGGTATGTTTTTATTCAAACATGATATAGAAGGGGCAGAACACATAAAGTGGAAAGGAGGGAGGGTAGCCATATAAACTTAGAGAACATAGCTTCCTAGCAAGCAAAAACAAAAACAAAACCATTATCAACAGATTATTAAACTTTCTGTGAAGCAGCAATTTCCACTGAAATTGTTGCTTCAATTTTGGAACCACTCACTGATCTTAAAATATGCCCAATAACCTATAGCTTGTTTTTTAAACTTACTTGGAATAACTCTTTCCTAAAAAGAAAAAAACAAAACACCAAGTCACCCAAATTTTATAAAGGATCTAAATAATCTGGCTGCATTAATATGTCACATCTTATGACTTCAGTGAAAGGCGTCTTAATGATACACTTTGCATTCTCAAATTTTTCATTTTTAGAGCTTATCGAGAAAGGAATTTTAGCACTCTGATTTTTATAAGCACCTGTGTTCATTTATTCATTCTCTCACTTATTCATTCAGCACAATTTAAATACCTGCTATGTAAAAGATATTCATGAACAGCCAACTGCACACATTTCTTTTTATATTGCAACCAATTACATAAACCCACTCCAATCTCCCCACCCTCGGACAGAGCCCCAATTAAGCTGTCCTAAGCTAGTTATCCCACCAGGCCTGGTGTCAAATTTGAGGGAACAGCTAACATGGTATCTTTTAGAATCACTTGTTTTCTTGAAACTTCAAACACATGGATGCTACGTTGAATAAAAATCTATTTCAGAAAATCTCTTTGCACATATCCTTTTACACTCTTTTCAAATCTTGCTGCTAAAATTATTTTCTTGTCTATTGTTCCCTTCGCTAAGCCTCCAAAAGCCCTAAACTTACACAATAAAGTTTAAGAGTAATAGAAATGTTATGTTGGTATCAAGGAAAAAGAAGTTCATCAACCTGATTTATTTATACAAAATAAAAAATACAATCAACCTCTAAAGTCCCTGGTAATCACGAGAAGACCCCTTCATATTTCCGAAAGAAAAAAAAATGTATTGTCTAAACCTGGAGTTCTTCAAGCATTCGCACTATAGATATTTTAAGAGCTGTTCCTAGACTGCATTAATCTTTGGTACATTTATTAGTATTGTAATGTTTCCTCCCTACTATGTTGCATTGCAAAAGAACACAGAATTTGAGTTGCTAAGATAAATAGGCTTTAAGGAGCAAGCATAGAAACCTAAACCTACTTTGCAACATTGCTTCCATGACAAAAAATGTGCTAGATTCAAAACAGCTGATATTTAGATTAAATTTGAGAGCTCAACCTATCAGAAAGTTAGAAACTTCCTGTTCCATGTTGGATATGCTGTGACACATACTAACTCCATATGCTTTAGCAGCTAATCTAGTTCTGATCAACACCAAAGACACAGATCAAAATGGAGGCGTGAGGTGAGTCTGTAAATCTCCACTGGAATTTACAACTCACCGAACAACTATAACTCCACAAAGGACTACCTGCACAGCAGACAGGCAAGACGCAGAGGCCCACTACTGAACTCACCTAAAGGTGGGCGAATCGCAGGGGGGGGGAGGGAGAAGTGCGGAGAGGGAGCTGCGGGGGTGCAGGACGCAGACCTAGCTCAGTGCACCAAGATCGCTGCTTCCCGAAACAACTGCAGCTGTGGGAGAGGGAAGAACTCGGCCTGCTAGGGCTCCATTTATGCCCACAGGGCTGAAGGGACAGCATATAACACTGCTGAACCCAACGCTCACGGCAGAGACCTCGGACAAAACACTGAGAGAAGAAGGCTGAAAACGGTGGTTTAAATCCCTCACCGCCGAGCAGAGAACCGAAGCCGTAGGAACTGAGACGAGCCGCCCCCTCCCTACCCTCCCAGAGCCTGACTCGCCCCCACCTGCCAGGTGATAGAAGTGGAAAAGTAGCAGTGTCAGATCAAAAGAACAGAGTATTTGCTGTTCTGAGAACTGTGGACCGGGGACACAGATTCGCAGCCTAACTAGTTCCAGCAAAGGGGAGAGAACTGTGGAAGCAGGATTAGCCGTGGTGGTAGTCACCAGCATTGCTCTGAGTCACCTCTCACAACTCACACCGCCCCTGTCCCCACCTATGGGCGGATCCCTGCAGGAGTAAAGAGAAATGCTGAAACATACTGGCTCTGAATCTGGTGCAGGAAGAGCTTTGGAACTATAAAAACTGTCCGCATACCCACACGGACACTGTGCCCTGTAACCCAGGCAAACTATTAACAGAGCAGGGATTCGCCCCATTGTGTTAGAAGCTGGAACACTGCAGAGAAAACATAGCACTACCGTGTAAGAGAAAAAAAGGCTGCAGTCAGAGAGAAAATAAAACATTCTACCAACAAGTACTGGGGAAAAAAAAGAAAGACCTCTTCCTATCAACCTGTTGCAGAAGCCACTCCTGTAGATGTCTAGGAAGAGAAAAAAATCAGTAATTGCCATGAATAACCAACCCAACCAGACAGCTCAGAAAGAAAGTGAAAACTCTCCAGAACAGGAACTTAAAGATATGGAAATATGTGACATAAATGATAGAGAATTCAAGATTGCAGTTCTGAAAAACCTCAACAAGACGCAAGAAAACACAGAAAGGAAGTTTAATGAACTCAGAAACACAATCAAAGAACAACATGAGCATTTTATGAAAGAGATTGAAATTTTACGAAAAAACAAATAGAGTTTCTGGAGATTAAGAACTCAGTAGAAGAAATTAAGAATGAAACACTTTACTATTGTTTGTGTCTATGAGTTTTTGTTTCTCATTTGTTTGTCTTGTTCTTTTGTTGTTTTTGGTTTATATACCACATATCAGTGAAATCACATGGTTCTCTGCTTTTTCTGTCTGAATTATTTCGCTTAGCATCATACTCTCAAGATCCATCCATTTTGTTACAAATGTTCCTATATCACCTTTTCTTAGAGCCGAATACTATTAAACTATGTATATATATATATATATATATCACAACTTCTTTAGCCATTCATCTATCAAAGGACATTTTGGTTGCTTCCGTGTCATGGCCACCGTAAACAAAGCTGCAATGAACATTGGAGCACACGTGTCTTTATGGACAAACGATTTCAGATTTTTTCGGTAGATACCCAGGAGAGGGAATGCTGGGTCATATGGTAATTCTATTCGTAATTTTTTCAGTAACCTCCTCACTGCCTTCCATAATGGGTGCACCAGTCTGCATTCCCACCAACAGTGTATGAGGGTTCCTTTTCCTCTACAGCCTCTCCAACACTTGTTACTATTTGTCTTGTTGATGATAGCCATTCTGACTGGGGTGAGGTGATGTCTCATTGTGGTTTTGATTTGCATTTCTCTGAAGATTAGTGATGTTGAGCATTGTTTCATATGTCTATTTGCCATTTGCATGTCCTCTTTGGAGAAATGCCTCTTCAAGTCCTCTGCCCATTTTTCAAATGGGTTCTTTGTTTTTTTGCTGTTGAGATTCAGGAGTTCCATGTATATTTGGATATTAGCCCCTTATCAGAGGCACTGTTTGCAAAAATCTTCTCCCATTTAGTTGGTGGCCTCTTTATTTTGTCGATGGTTTCTTTTGCTGTGCAGAAGCTTTTAAGTTTCATATAGTCCCATTCGTTTATTTTAGCTTTTACTTCCATTGCCTTTGGAGTCAAATTCATGAAATGCTCTTTGAACCCAAGGTCCATAAGTTCAGTACCGGTTTTCTTCTATGCATTTTATTGTGTCAGGTCTTATGCTTAAGTCTTTGATTCATTTTGAATGAATTTTGATACGTGGTAACAGACAGCAGTCCAGTTTCATTCTTTTGCACGTGGCTATCCAATTCTCCCAGCACCATTTATTAAAGAGGCTGTCTTTTCTCCATTGTATGTTTTTAGATTCTTTGTCAAAAATTATCTGTCCATATTTATGTGGTTTTATTTCTGGGTTCTCAATTCTATTCCATTGGTCTATGTGTCTGTTTTTCTGCCCACACCATGCTGTTTTGATTATTGTAGCCCTGTAGTACAAGCCAAAGTCAGAAAGTGTGATACCTCCATTATTGTTCTTTTTTCTTAAGATTGCTTTGGCTATTCGGGGTCTTTTGTGGTTCCAAACAAATCTGATGATTTTTTGTTCTATTTCTTTAAAAAAATGCCGTTGTGATTTTGATGGGGATTGTATTAAATCTGTATATTGCTTTGGGTAATATGGCCATTTAAACTATGTTGATTCTTCCAATCCATGAGCACGAAATGTCTTTCCATTTCTTTGTGTCTTCAATTTCTTTGAAAAAAGTCTTATAGTTTTCAGCATATAGGTCTTTCACATCTTTGGTTAAGTTTATTCCTAGATATTTTATTCTTTTTGCTGCAATTGCAAAAGGAATTGTTTTTCGTATTTCTTTTTCTGGGATTTCACTGTTAGTATATAGAAATGCAATGGACTTTTGTACGTTGATTTTGTAGCCACCAACTTTACTGTATTCGTTGATTGTTTCTAATAGCTTCTTGGTGGAGTCTTTAGGGTTTTCTGTGTATAGCATCATGTCATCTGCAAAGAGTGACAATTTAACTTCTTCATTCCCAATTTGGATGCCTTTTATTTATTTCTCTTGCCTGATTGCTCTGGCAAGGACTTCCAACACTATGTTAAAAAGCTGAGGTGATACGGGACATCCCTGTCGTGTTCCTGAACGTAGAGCAAAGCGCTTCAGTTTTTCACCGTTAATTATGAGATTAGCTGAGGGCTTGTCATACATGGCCTTTATTCTATTATGGTACTTTCCTTCTATACTTATTTTATTAAGTGTTTTAATCATAAATGGATTTCTGTCTTGTCAAATGCTTTTTCTGCAGCAGTTGACAAAATCTTATGATTTTTGTACTTTATTTTGTTTATGTGATGTATCACATTGATGGATTTGCGGATGTTGAAACATCCTTGTGCCCCGGGGATGAACCCCACTTGGTCTTGATGAATAATCTTTTTAATGCATTATTGTATTCGATTTGCTAGGATTTTATTTTGGATTTTTCCATCTGTATTCATCAGAGATATTGGTCTGTAGTTTTCTTTTTTTGTGTTGTCCTTACCAGGTTTTGGTATCAGGGTAATGTTGGCCTCATAAAATGAGTTAGGGAGTACTGTCTCTTCTTCAGTTTTTTTGTAGGAGTTTGAGCAGGATTGGTATTAGATCCTCTTTGAAGGTTTGGTAGAATTCACTAGTGAAGCCATCTGGTCCCGGACTTTTGCTTTTGGGAAGGTTTCGGATAACTGATTCAATTTCGTTACTGGTGATCGGTCTGTTTAGATTTTCCAGTTCTTCATGGTTCAGCCTTGGAAGGCTATATGTTTCTAAGAACTTGTCCATTTCTTCTAGGTTGTTGAATTTGGTGGCATATAGTCCTTCACAGTATTTACGGATGATCCTTTGTATTTCTGTGGTGTCCGTGATAATGTCCCCTTTTTCATTTCTGATTTTGTTAATTAGTGTCTCCTTTCTTTTTATCTTAGTGAGTCTAGCCAAGGTTTTGTCAATTTTGTTAATCTTTTCAAAGAACTAGCTCTTTGACACATTAATTTTTGCTATTGTCTTTTTGTTCTCTATTTCATTTAGTTCTGCTCTGATTTTTGTCATTTCCTTTCTTCTGCTGACCTTGGGTTTCACTTATTCTTCTTTTCCTAGTTGTTTAAGGTGTACAAGAGGTTGTTTATTTGGGAGTTTTCTTGTTTCTTGAGATAGGCCTGTAACGAGATAAATTTCCCTCTTAAAACTGCTTTCGCTGCATCCCAAAAATTTTGGTAGGATGTATTTTCATTGTCATTTGTTTCTATGTATCTTTTGATATCTGCTCTAATTTCTTCTTTGACCCAGTCGTTCATTAAAAGTATGTTGTTTAATCTCCATGTATTTGTGTTTTTTCCTGCTTTCTTTTTGCAGTTGATATCCAATCTCAAAGCCTTGTGATCAGAAAATATGCTTGGTATGATTTCAGTCTTCTTAAATATGCTGAGGCTGATTTTATGTCCCAATATATGGTCTATACTTGAGACTGTTCCATGTACAGTAGAAAATAATGTATAGTCTGATGTTTTAGGATGAAGTGCTCTATGTATGTCAATTACGTCCATTTCATCTAATGTGTCATTTAGGGCTGCTACTTCGTTATTTTCTGTTTGGATGATCTATGTATAGCTGTCAATGATGTACTTAAGTCCCCTAGTATAATTGTGTTTTGGTCAATTTCTCCCTTTAGTTCTGTTAGTAGTTGCTTGGTATATTTCGGTGCTCCCTGATTGGGGGCATAAATATTGATGACTGTTATGTCTTCTTGTTATATAGTCCCTTTTACCATTATGAAATGTCCATCTTTGTCTCTCGTTACCTTTTTCACCCTGAAGTCTGTTTCATCTGATATCATTGTGGCTACACCTGATTTTCTCTGGGTACCATTTGCTTGGAGTGTCAAATTCCACCCTTTCACTTTGAGTCTATGCTTGTCCTTGTAGCTGAGATGTGTCTCTTGGAGACAACATTTGGTTGGGTTTAGTTTTTTGATCCAATCTGCTACTCTGTGCCTTTTTGTTCTTGAGTTCAGTCCATTTACATTTAGGGTGATTATTGATATGTGAGGATTTCCTGTCATTCCATCCTTAGTTTTCTGGTAAGGCTGTGTCGCCATTGTTTCCTTGCCTTTTTGTTGTTGTCTATTATCTCTGTGCGTTGGTACTGTATTTTTTTTCCCTCTGTTTCTTGTTTTATTAAAGTATATATTTCAGTTGTGAATTTTTTTTGAGTGGTTACCCTTAAGTTTATGTAAAAGAAAGTTTGATATTAAGAGTATTCCATTTTCTTCAGCACGCTTACTTTCTCTGTTCCCATATTCCGGCTCAGTCCTTTACTCTCCCCCTTTTTATGTTTTGGTTGCCACAAATTGTCCCTGTTGATCGTGGTCAAATAGCTTCCTTTAGTATTTCTTGTAGTGCAGGTCATATATTATAAATTTCCCTCAGCTTCTTTATGTTCGGAAAGGTCTTTGTTCCTCCTTCCTATCTAAAGGATATCTTTGCTGGACATATCATTCTTGGCTCATAATTTCTCTCTTTCAATAGTTTGAATATTTGGTTCCACTCCCTCCTGACTTGGAGAGTTTCTGCTGAAAAATCTGCTGAGAATCTAATGGGCTTTCCTTTGTAGATTACCGTCTTCTTTTCCCTGGCTGCCTTGAGGATTCTTTGTTTGTTGTTGATTTTAGACAGGTTCAATACAATGTGCCTTGGAGAAGGCCTTTTGGGATTGAGGTAATTAGGTGTTCTATTTGCGTCTTGGATTCGAGGATCCAGTTCTGTCCACAAGTTTGGGAAGTTCTCATCAACAATTTCTTTGAAAATATTATCTGTTTCCTTCTCTCTTTCTTCTCCTTCTGGTATGCCCATTATTCTATATTGCTATTTCTGATGGAATCAGAAAGTTTGTAAAGTTCTTTCATTTCTTTTAAGTCTCAAGTCTCTTTCTTCTTCCATCTGTGTAATTTCCAGGTATCTATCTTCGATGTCACTGATTCTTTCCTCCATGTGGTCAACTCTACTACCTTAGCTGGTTTTTCATTCTTAATTTCTTCTATTGAGTTCTTAATCTTCAGAAGTTCTATTTGGTTCTTTTTTAAAATTTCAATCTCTTTAGTAAAATGCTCATGCTGTTCTTTGATTGCATTTCGGAGTTCATTAAACTGCCTTTCTGTGCTTTCTTGCATCTCGTTGAGTTTTTTCAGAACTGCAATCATGAATTCTCTGTCATTTAAGTCACATATTTCCAAATCTTTAAGTTCCTTTTCTTTAGACTTTTCACTTTCTCAGCTGTCTGTTGCCTTCGTTATTCATTGCAATTACTCATTTATTGTTTCCCTTCCTAGACATCTACAGGAGTGGCTTCTGCAACAGGTTGATAGGAAGAGGTCTTTCTTTTGTTTTCCAGTACTTGTTGGTAGCATGTTGTTTTTCTCTCCGACTTCAGCCTTTTTTTCTCTCTTACATGGTAGTGCTATGTTTCCTCTGCACTATTCCACCTTCTCACACAATGGGGGAATTCCCTGGGAGACAGACTTCTCCTCTGTTAATAGTTCACCTGGGTCACAGGGTGCAGTGACCGTGTGGGTATTCGGAGAGCTTCTGAAGTTCCAAAGCTCTTCCTGCACCAGATTCAGAGCCTGTATGTTTCAGCAGTTCTGCTTACTCCTGCAGGGATCCGCCCAGATAGGTGGGGTCACGGGCGGGGTGAGTGTGAGATATGGCCCAGAGCTATGGCGGAGACCACCACCACAGCCAGTCCTACTTCCACAGCTCCGTCCCCTTTGCCGGAACTAGTTGGGCTGCGAATCTCTGTCTGCGGTCCACAATTCTCAGAACAGCAACTATTCTGTTCTTTGGATCTGACACTGCTACTGTTCCACTTCTAGAACTGGGCAAGTGGGGGCGGGGCGAGCTTTGGGAGGGTAGGGGGGCGGGGCGGCTAGTGTCAGTGCCTATGGCTTCGGTTCTCTGCTCGGCAGTGAGGGCTTAAACCACCGTTTTGAGCCTTCTTCCCTCAGTCTTTCTCCAAGGTCTCTGCCGTGAGCGTTGGGTTCAGCCGTGTTATATGCTGCCCCCTCAGCCCTGTGGGCCATAAGCAGAGCCCTGGCAGTCCGAGGTCTTTCCTCTCCCACAGCTGCAGTAGTTCTGGGATCCAGGAAGCTGGGAGCACTGAGCTAGGTCTGTGTCCTGCCCCTGAAGAGCCCCGCCTCCGCACTTCTCCCTTCCCTCCTCCACCCCCCCCCACCGCTCGCGCGTTTCGCCCACCTTTAGGTGAATTCAGTAGTGGGCCTCTTCGTCTTGCCTGTCTGCTGTGCAGGGAGTCCTTTGTGGAGTCATTGTTGTTCAATTAGTTGTAAATTCCAGGTGAGCTTTACAGAGGCTCACCTCACGCTGCCATTTTGATGACGTCACTCTCCCCCCACTATTGACAGATAATTTTTGACAAAGAAGCAAAAAACATACAATGGAGAAAAGACAGCCTCCTCAATAAATGGTGCTGGGAGAATTGGTTAGCTACGTGCAGAAGAATGAAACTAGACTGCTATCTGTCACCATGTACCAAAATTAATTCAAAATCGATCAAAGACTTAAGCATAAGACCTGACACAATAAAGTGCATACAATAAAACATAGGTACTAAACTTAGGGACCTTGGGTTCAAAGAGCATTTTATGAATTTAACTCCAAAGGCAACGTAAGTAAAAGCTAAAATAAACCAATGGGACTATATGAAACTTAAAAGCTTCTGCACAGCTAAATAAACCATCAACAAAATAAAGAGGCACACAACTGAATGGAGAAGATTTTTGCAAACAGTGCCTCCGGTAAGGGGCTAATATACAAACTGTACAAGGAACTCATGCAACTCAACAACAAAAAAACAAACAACCCAATTGAAAAATGGGCAGATGACCTGAAGAGACATTTCTCCAAAGAGGACATACAAATGGCAAATAGACATATGAAAAAATGCTCAACATCACTAATCATCAGAGAAATGCAAATCAAAACCACAATGAGATATTACCTAACCCCAGTCAGAATAGCTATCATCAACAAGACAAATAGTAACAAGTGTTGGAGAGGCTGTGGAGAAAAAGGAACCCTCATACACTGTTGCTGAGAATGCAGACCGGTGCAGCCATTATGGAAGGCAGTGTGGAGGTTCCTCAAAAAATTATGAATAGAATTGCCATATGACCCAGCAATCCCTCTCCTGGGTATCTACCCAAAAGATCTGAAAAAATTTATACATAAAGACACATGTGCTCCAATGTTCACTGCAGCTTTGTTTACGGTGGCCAAGACATGGAAACAACCAAAATGTCCTTCGATAGATGAATGGATAAAGAAGTTGTGGTATATATACACAAGGGAATACTATTCGGTGGTAAGAAAAAATGATATAGGAACATTTGTGACAATATGGATGGATCTTGAGAGTATAATGCTAAGCAAAATATGAGAGACAGGAAAAACAGAGAACCATATGATTTCTCTGATATGTGGTATATAAACCAAAAACAAGAAAAGAGCAAGACAAACAAATGAGAAACAAAACTCATAGACACAGACAATAGTTTAGTGGTTGCCAGAGGGTAAGGGGGGAGGGGGTTGGGAGATGAGGGTAAGGGGGATCAAATATATGGTGATGGAAGGAGAACTGACTCTGGGTGGTGAACACACAATGGGATATTTAGATGATGCAATACAGAATTGTACACCTGATATCTATGTAATTTTACTAACAATTGTCACCCCAATATATTTTAAAAAAAAGCCCAAAGACACAGCTGAGTAAGAGAGGAATATGTTCCTAGGATCTATCAACAAATTTATTCAAGCAGTTTTAGATTTATTGCAGCTTGCCTGGAGTTCATGGAGTCCACATGACCTGCCTGAAGTTTACCGGAATCCTGAGGGTGTCTGAGGATCTAAAAGGGCCTGATAGGAATTCTCTACTTCAAGCATGGCCTAGAAAGACACTAATTGAATCCACTGAACCGGAAGTCTGAAACTTGACTTGCCTAGGAGAGGACCAAATTCCAGAGGTGGGAAAGTGGGTGTCATGCACTGTCTCTGGTCCCGCTCCCCACATAAAAATGCAGGATATGGTGAAGCCAAAAAGGAACACCAACAGAGCCATGGATGTGGGGTTCATACCACTATATTCTTGCTGGTGGGAAGCAGAAGCCTCACCATCCATAACCTGCTGTCCACTTCTCTGCCAACCAACCAACCCCTTGCTAGCGGCAATCCACACTTGCTAGCTCAGCCATGGCAGTTATATCAGTGGCCAATGACTAACTAGATACAGCTGATAACCATCTACTATCCGAGCCAGCACGTTTCCACGTGAGGTTGAGAGCCTCAAAACTGCTCTCTGGGACTCTGTCCCCACAGTGGGGTATTTATTTTATCAATGTTCATCCAATAGCCACTCTTGTTTCATCAGAGCTTTACTTTTCTCCATTAGCTAACTACCAGGGACAGTAACAGTCACTTTGGTTTGATAAATCTTATGATCTTTTAGTAGAAATACAATTCTATTTTATACTCTCACCTACATTTTATTCATGAAAGTATAAAATATCTCTGAACAATGGTACAAAATTAAATTGACACTATTGAAATGAATAAGATTAAAATTAAACAACATGTTTGAAGTTATATACAAACCTGAATACTCCATGACCTCCTCAGGGGATTTGCCCTCCACCTCTCGAGCTATATTATCAATGTCATCTCTTCCATACTTCTCATTAGCTTTAATAAACTGGTTAAAATCTCGCTTAGTCCAGTTTGTGAATCCCTGTGGAAAAAAAAAATAAACATCATCAATCAAGGTTAAATTAACAACTCTATTATTACTTCTATACAATGATACATTAAAACAGTTTAAAAGATTTAAAATGTTCCTCCTTTTAAAACCCCAGGTTTTTTACGTTGGAATCAAAAGTTGAATGAGCGTTATTCATAAAAATAACTGCTTTTCTATCATGAAGAGAATGTACTTCTCTCCAAGTACTAAAAACTGATTTATAGGTCTTAAACCAAAAAAAAAAAAAAAGTGCTAAAATCTTGTGTCGTTTTTAATTGCATATTTTATAGATGCCTACATTAAAATACAAAAGTATTAAAGTGCTACTATAAATGCTGAAGTCCTGATATTCCAGAACTTCATATTTTTGTGTATTTTTAAATTATTTTTCATTTTCTATTACAGTTGACATTCAATATTATTTTATATTAGTTTCAGGGGCACAGTATAGTGGTTAGACATTTATATAATTCACAAAATGGTCCCCTGATTAGTGTAGTACCCACCTGGCACTATACATATCTGTTCCCATGTAAATTAAGGGAGGAATGTGGATACATTAAATCAAAAAACAAGCATGGAGGAAAAAAAGAATGCAGAAGAAAAATTTTGTAGCTCTTTATATCATTTCAAATACATAAGTAATTTCAAATAAGTAATTTCTGTTCAAAACTGTATTCACAAATAGAATTTCTATAAACAGAATTTTATTGGGCTTACTCAATTTCTTTACTAAAACATAGACCAGTTTAACCAACCATTGTTTTTAAACTCTTTTGGTTATTAGCATGTCTGTGAAGTCACAAAACCAAGAATTTGTTTTCTACTCATTTCTCAACCCACATAAATGTGATACCCTCAATATTGCACAACTCTATCCCTACACTTTAGTTGATGAAGATTTCAGATGACCCCACATATTGTTCTTTTGTACTGCCATGAGTTCTTAATCATGGATATATGGTCAATTAATTTATGACAAATAAGTCAAGAACACAGAATGGGAAAAGGACAGTCTCTTAAACAAATGATGTTGGGAAAACTGGACAACCACAAGCAAAAGAATGAAACTGGACCACCATCTTACATCATATACAAAAATTTTCTCAAAAAGAATTAGACTTGAACGTAAGTCCTGAAACCAAAAACTCCTAGAACACATAAGTAATAAGCTCCTTGACATAGGTCTTGGAAATGATTTTTTTGAATCTGACACCAAAAGCAAAAGGAACAAAATCAAAAATAAACAAGTGGGACTACATGAAAATATAAAGCTTTTGCACAGCAAAGGAAACCATCAACAAAACCAAAAGGCAACCTACTGAATGGGAAAAAAAAATTGAAAGTCATATATTTGATACGGAGCTAATATCCAAAATATATAGAGAACTCATACAACTCAACACCAAAAAAAAAATCCTCTAACCTATGTAACTTTACTAACCATTGTCACCCCAATAAATTTTAATTTAAAAAAAATCCGATTAAAAAATGGGCAGAAGATCTATATAGACATTTTTTCTAAAGAAGACATATAAAGGGCCAACACGTACATGAAAATATGCTCAGTATCTTTAATCATCAGGGAAATGCAAATCAAAACCATAAGGAGATATCACCTCACACCTGTTAGGATGGCTATTATCAAAAAGACTAGAAATAAGTGTTGGCAAGGATGTGAAAAAAAGGGAACCTTGTGCAATGTTAATACGAGTGCAAATTCATGGAGCCACCACAGAAAACAGTATGGAGGTTACTCAAAAATTTACAAGTAGAACTATCACATGATCCAGCAATTCTACTTCTGAATGTTTATCTGAAAAAAATGAAAACACTCATTCGAAAAGACTTATGCACCCCTATGTTCACTGCAGCACTATTTATAATAGCAAAAATATGGAAACAATCTAAGTATCCATCTATGGATGAATGGACAAGTTAATTGTGACACACACAGATTATTATTCAACCATAAAAGAATGAAATCTTGCCATTTGCGACAACATGGATGGACCCTAAGGGCATTATGCTAAGTGAAGTAAGTCAGAGAAAGATAAATACTATACATGGAATCTTAAAAACAACAACAACAAAAAAAACTAAGCTCATAGATACAGAGAGCAGTGGTGGTTGCCAGGGGAAAGGTGGGGAGTAGGAGAAATGGGTGAACTGTATTTGGGGTGTTATTTTTTTCAGTTTAAATAAATTGAAGGTTTTTTTAAAAAACAATTATTTAGGGCAGCAGATAAAGATGATTATAGGTGAATTAAACTAGTAGGAGAGGCAAAAATTTTGATTTTACTTGTAATTACAAACTAAAGCAATTTCTCATTTGAGACTGTATATTCACAATATATTGTACATTCACAATATACTGCAAGCCACGTAGTATTCTAATACCATAACTTTATTTTTGTGTTCAGGAAATAAATTATGAAAATAAAAGATGAATATTTAAATATTTTATTCTGTGGTAAGTCTCAATATTCAGCCAACTGCAATTATTTTTCAAACTACACTTTATGACTTCCAGGCATTTGGCTCAAAAACTTCTGAATACAATTTATAAAAATTCATGCAATAAAATTACATGTTATAACAAAGAAAAGACCTATTTAATAAAAAAGATATAAAAACTACCTTTCAATAATTAATGTGGAAAATTTCCTAGCAATGTGCCATGCATATTTTTCAAAAGAATTTGCTGAATAAATAAATCTTGCTGGTAACTTTCTATAATAAGGTGGTATCATACAGTACACATTTTTGTTTATTATTTTGCAAGGGTATTTAGTGCTATAACTTTTTCATCTTCTACAGGTTACTTTGTAAGTATGACAGTCATAAAACTCATTAAAGCAACAATAACTAGAAAGTATTAATATTTTGTCCAAATGGAAATGTTCCCGATTTAGAAAGTATTAGCTTTTAATTATACAATGATCACCTTAAAATGTCTTAGAAATCTCTCATCATTGTATTAAAGTTCTTTCCAAGAAAGGATGACACGCATTTTGACAATTATGAAATTATTCCATAAATAAAAGATTAGTAGAACATAATTTCAGAACACTATTCATATCACTCAAAAAATCAATTTAAATTTTCAAGAATATGCTAGTAATTATTGTCTATCAGGATTCATGTGAATTAACTGACCTAATTATAATTGATAAAATACATGTCTTCTTTCTAATAATTGACACCTACATTTTTCATTTTTGTCTTTTCTAGTATTTCCAAAAGGGTATAGTATGTGAAAGAGATAAAAAAAATAGGGATATTTGGTCTAAACATATACAAAATATCTCTATGTTTTGTTAATGTGTCCAATCAGAGTACTGGGCCCATACAATAAGAAGTAAGTGATCCATATTTTCTTTTTTCTATTGGTTGACCAGAAGTAATTCAGCTATTTAAAATATTTTACTTGTGTGAGAAGTTTTTCCTTTTCTTCAGTCTCTTCTGGTGTGAGAGGTTCAGCTCCATCAATCTTTTTTTGTTCCTCTCTTTGAGCCACAGCTGGATTTGGCATATCAGGATTCCTTGGGACCTATAAATCAAGAGATAACTTATGAGTAAACTGTTGGGAAAAATTAATTAAGGGTGTATATACATGCATCAATCTTTAGATTTATTCCAACAGTAAACAATATAACGTCATACCAGAATGATACATGATCCTCTCTACATTCCCACTACCATGATATTACCAAAATAAAAACCTTAAGTGTGCCACTTAGTATTTTAGAGTTAAAACCCAATGCTAAAGGCCACATTACATTCTAGAGTTAGTTATACTGTAAAACAAAATGTATCTTTTAATATTGTAATACATGGCAATAACAATTATATCATTAACCTCAATACCAACATTATACAATAAATTCTCAAGCCCAGAAGAAACAAAAAGTTTGGAAGTACAAAAAGAGCCCATATTCATCCAGCAATATAGACCAGGGTAGAGAAGTGGCAATGCACCCGAAGACTGCATCCACTGCTCTGATCAGTTCATTGTGAAAAAGGAAAGGAATGCTTTTATTGCCTGCCAGGGTATGGAAAGAGACAGAGCATCTTCACATAAAATGCAAAAAGTCTAGAAATGATGGGATAATAGAGAAGCAAAAGATAATAATAGATTGTGTGTGAATGTGTCAGTGTGAGTGTGAGTGTGAGTGTGTGTGTGTGTTTGTGTTTGTGTGTAGCAGAGCACACAAACAGCTGTGAGGAGATCCACAATCAAGGGAAAAAGACTACAGTAGCAATGGTCAACAGATGTCATAAATAGTGTTCTGGGTACAGAGTTGCAAATACACTCTCAACTAAGAGGAAAAGAGTTTAACTCCAAAAGAATGAGGACAGAAACTTAGCTCTCCAAAGAAGCAGTCAGTCACCTATATCTCAAAAATGTAGCCCCAGGGCCCTCGGTTTATTACAGTGAACACAGACAACCAGTACAGTTCAGCAATATGGAGCAGCATTCATTGTATGGAGTGACAAACTAAATCACTCAGTCCAAAGCCTCACAATATTTCTATGTGCATCTACAGTGATGATGCAGCACACTGATTGAAAAAGGCAGGTACATAATGTTTGTAGTACATTTTATTGTATGCCATTACACATGAAAAGGGTTGACAGTAAGCCTTCCACTGTTTGGAATGCACACCTATCATAAATGACTCATTCCCTAAGGGAATCACATGGTTTTAGTACAATGTAATTATAACATATATTATAGTACATTTTTCTAATTTTGATATATATTTCATAGAGTTTGAAACTGTATCATTGTAACTTAAAATAAATATTTTTAAAACTATTATATTCAACAGTTGTTTAAATATAAAACCTACTAACTGGGCATTAAAAAGAAATACTGAAAAAAAACAGATTAATTTGTAGTCAACATCAGAAAATCAAATTACGAAGTATTCACTAAATGTCTACTACCATATGTCCATAGCACTATAATAGGTATTCATTGAAATATAAAAGATGTAGTGGACATGACCCTTACCCACAGGGAGCTCACAACCTAGTTGTGGTATTTTGAGCTGTACCTTAAGAAACTGAAGGATTTGAAGATATGGAGAGGAGGGAAAGAGTATTCTAGGCTGGAGCACTACAAGCAAAAACAAAGGAAGAAATGTACATGAATGAGCACATATGGTTTATTCTGAGAAGGGATAAGACACAAGGCCAGGTGGAGACAGATTTAGAGCGCCTTTTGAAACTACACAGCAGACAACAGACAGCCATTGGAGACTTTTGAACAAGGGAATAAAGTGTCAAAACATAAATTTTTCACCCTTTAGGCCTTCTGATACATGGATTAAAGTGGGGAAGTGACCAGCGGCAAGAGAACCAGCTAAACTATTGTAATCTAGAAATGAGGTATGATCACCTAGCCTAGGATAATGGCAAATGGAAATGGAAAAGAAGGCAAAATTTAAAAATGAAACGTAGTTCAGTGATAAGCATGATTAAAAATAACTTTTTTCAATGGCTAAATTCAGTTTATAAATTACAGGATCACCATCAATTCCATTCCTAACTATTCATCCAAGGAAATAAAAACAAATCTTTACAAAGATTTTTACACAAATGTTCACAGCTGCTTTATTCGTAATAGCCAAAAACCAGAAAACAGGACAGATATCCATCAACAAGAGAATGGATAAGCAAACTGTACTATATCTTTACAATGGAACAGTACTCACCAACTAAAAAAAGAACTACTTAACAATGGGACAACATGAATGAATCTCAAAAACAGTATGCTAAGTAAAAGAAGCCTTACACATAGTGTATGATTCAACTTATGTGAAATTCTAGAAAAAAAAATACTAATCTATGGAGAAAAATAATAGCTGAACAGTAGTTATGTCTGGGGAGTGGTTATGGGGATTGACTGAGAAGAGGTACTCTCTGGGGTGACAGTCATGTTTTGCATCTTTATAGGGGTTTTTAGTTATGTAGGTGTAACCATTTGTCAAAATACATCAATTGATACACTTAAGATTTATACATTTCACTGTACGTACATTTTACCTTGAAAAAGAATCAAATGATATTGAACTCTGGCTAACAATATGCATGTTGAAGTGTTTCTGGGTGAAATATACTTATGTCTACAACTGTGAAACGGATGAAAAAATAAGATGGATATCCATTTGACAGAAGGTTAGAGAATACAACAAATAGGCGATAAACCAAATACAGTAAAATATAAATTGGAAAATACATATGGTGTGTATATGGGTTTTCAGTGTACAATTATTTCAGCCTTTTTTGTATGTATGCTTAAAAACAATTACAGACATCACTTTAAAAGTTTAATACACTCCTTAAATTATTGGTATGTGAAATGATTTTGCCTTCAAATTTCAACTGAGAAAAATACCTTTAATCTTAAAATACTTCTCTATCAAATAACTTCAAAATTCTATGTCTAAGAAATCATATTTTAACAAAATGAAGTTATCTGATAAGCATCTAAATTTATGACAGAAATTGGATAAAATACACAAAATAAACTCTATGCCTATGGAGATATCCCCAATACTAAAGCTTTCCCTCTTGAACATTAATATAAGCAAAATCAGAATATTATGTCATATGATTAAATATTAGGATGCACTACAGACTACTTCCACATCCACTGGTCATATTTTTTAATACAGCAAAACTTCAGAATGACTTCATCAATGTCACGTTTACTATTTTAATTCTAGAAATTACTCAAATACATAGTTGCTAAAAATTTTTAGAATTAGATAATGGCTTTAAATTCCAGTATCTCATCCTACAAAACAATCTCCTTCTTAACATTCATCATTTGTAAAAGGTATGCATTTCTCACCTCATGAGATTCTTATCAGCATTAAGCTTCCTGGAGTGATTTCAAAGTGGTATATAAGAATTAAGCACAGGGCCGGCCCGGTGGCTCAGGCGGTTAGAGCTCCATGCTCCTAACTCCGAAGGCTGCTGGTTCGATTCCCACATGGGCCAGTGGGCTCTCAACCACAAGGTTGCCAGTTCAATTCCTCGAGTCCCGCAAGGGATGGTGGGTAGTGCCCCCTGCAACTAAGATTGAACACGGCACCTTGAGCTGAGCTGCCTCCCGAATGGCTCAGTTGGTTGGAGCGCAGGCTCTCAACCACAAGGTTGCCAGTTCAATTCCTTGACTCCCACAAGGGATGGTGGGCAGCGCCCCCTGCAACTAAAAAATTGAACATGGCACCTTGAGCTGAGCTGCCGCTGAGCTCCCAAATGGCTCAGTTGGTTGGAGCATGTCCTCTCAACCACAAGGTTGCCAGTTCGACTCCCGCAAGGGATGGTGGGCTGCGCCCCCTGCAACTACCAACGGCAACTGGACCTGGAGCTGAGCTGCGCCCTCCACAACTAAGGCTGAAAGGACAACCTGACTTGGAAAAAGTCCTGGAAGTACACACTGTTCCCAATAAAGTCCTGTTCCCCTTCCCCAATTAAAAAAAAAAAAAAAAAAACCTTTAAAAAAGCAACAAAAAAGAATTAAGTACACAGATTTCCAGTCAAGATGGCATAGTAGGTTGTCTTTCAGGGTGTGATGCAGGGTCTCTAGTCCCGCTCCCCACATAAGAATGCAGGACATGGTGAGGCCAAAAAGGAGCACCCACGGAGCCATAGATAGGGGAGTCATACTACTATATTGTCACTGGCAACTGGGTTGGAAACACAGGAAGCAGGAGCCACACTATCTGCAACCTGCCGTCCACTTCTCTGACAACCAAACTCACGTGCTAACTGCAATCCGTTCTTGCTAGCTCAGCCACCAACTTCTTGCTAGCCCCCATTTTTTCTGCTAGCGTAGCCACAGCAGTTATATTAGTGGCTTACCTCATGTCACGACTACATCAAAATTACAACTAAACTATACAACCACCATCATTGAGAATCACCTGAAATCTTGCTGAACCAAAGCCCTACAATGAAGGATATACAGAAGAAGCCACCTCGAGAATGGTAGGAGGGGCAGAGACACCAAACAGGCTGGTTCCACACTCACGTGTGACCATTAAAAGTCAGGAGGAATATCTCAGCTGTGGAGGTCCCACCTCGGAGGAGGGGTCCCAGCCCACCAGGCTCCCAATCCAGGGTTCCAGTGCCAGGAAAAAGAAGTCCCCACAACCTCTAGCTGTGAAAACCAGCAAAGACTATGGCTGAGTGAGGCTGGATGGAGGGCGGCTGGAGTCCCAGGCATTCCTCTTAAAGGGCCTATGCATGGACTTACTTGCTGATGGACTCACTCGCTCTGAGCTCCAGTGTTAGGGCAGGAACTCAAAAGGTGCCAGGGACATTTGGGGAGGAACTGAATTATCTGGCTTAGGGCGAGGGATTAAGGAACAGATTTCTCCCGGATGGTGGTGCTGACCAAAGCCATTGTTTCTTTGTTGAGCCCTACCTACTCCTAGTATACAGACACAGGGAGCAGCCATACCTGAGTCTCCATCAATCTGGCTAACTCCAGTCATCCATCCTCCCAGGTGATTCCCTAAGACCCTGTGTCGTGCGGGGTGTCATGCGGGGTCTCAGCTCCCGCTCCCCACACAAGAACATGGTGAGGCCAAAAAGGAACACTCACACAGCCATAGATAGGGGAGTCATACCACTATATTCTCGCTGGCGGCTGGGTTGGAGACACAGGAAGCAGGAGCCACACGATCCGCAACCCGCCGTTCACTTCTCTGCCAACCAACCAACTTGTTAGCTGCAACCTGCCGTGCTAACTGCAATCCATGCTTGCTAGCTCAGCCACCATCTTATTGCTAGCCCCCATTTTCTGCTTGCATAGCCACTGCAGTTATATTAGTGGCCACTGGCTCACTGGTTACAGCTGACGACCACTAGCCACAGCTGATGGCAATCCAATCACAGTTGATGGCCATTTACTACCTGAGCCAGTACCTTTCCACGTGAGGGCGAGAGCCTGGAAAGTGCACTCCTGGCTCTGTCCCCACACCCTGTCCCACCCAACTTTCAGGCACATCCAAGCTGCTTCCAGTGGCTTTTCCATACAAATGACCTGTCTTGGCCCATGCTGCAGACTTTCCAAAATTTTCTCAAACGGTCACAAAACCCAAGCAAGCAAAATCTGGATTCGGTGTGTCCCATACCTCTTGCTGAGCAGCTCCAAACCCGGCACTAGCAGCATCCAGCCTCAGTCCATGGCTTGGCTTCTCGAGGCACCTCCATGCCCAGCATGGGTAGCAGCCATTTGCAAATTGCTCTGTGGCTCATGCCACATGGCCCCATGCAGGGCACAGGCTGCAGCTGAAACTGTCCTGTGGCTGGGCCCTCCCAGGAAGGAAGCTGTGGGACTGGCAGGCCCAGAGGCCAGCTTTGGATGGAGGTGGAGCATCACCCAGCCACCTCCAAGGACAACACACCCAAAAGGTACACTGGGCAGGCACCAGAACCCTGCTAAAGTGAATCCCGTTCTATAGGGTCAGCCCCTGCACAAGAGCTCCTCCACTGTAGTCAAGGCCAGTCCTTACAACCAGTCAACCCAAAGGTCAATCCCTCTCACTGATGTGTGAACAGCAACCAAGTCTCCACTTGGAAGGCACATACAACCCACACAAGCGACACACCTGGAACACCCAGCTCTGGTGAACAGGGAGACTGTGCCACTGAAACCCACAGCACACTTACTACATAAGGCCACTCTACTAAGACCACAAGGCATAGCAGTCCTACCTAATACATAGAAACAAACACAGGGAAGCAGCCAAAATGGGGAGACAAAGAAATATGACCCAAATCAAAGAACATAACAAAGCTCCAGAAAAAGAACCAAGCAAAATGGAGACAAGTAACCTACCAGAGGCAAAGTTCCAAACACTGATTCTTAGAATGCTCAATGATCTCAGGAAGAACTTCAACAAAGAGATAGGAAACATAAAAATGGAGATAGAAAACATAAAAAAAAGAACCAATCACAAATGAAGAACATAACAATTGAAAAGGATACATTATAGGGAATCAACAGATTAGATGAAGGAGAGAATCAAGTCAGCGATTCAGAAGGTAGAAAACACCCAAACAGAACAGCAAAAGGAAAAAAAGAATCCAAATAAATGAGGATAGTTTAAGGGGCCTCTGGCACAACCTCAAGCACACCAACATTCGCATCATAGAGGTACCAGAAGGAGAAGAGAAAGCGCAAGGAATTGAAAACCTATTTAAAGAAATAATGACAGAAAACTCCCCTTACCTGGTGAAAGAAATATACATAGAAGCCCAGGAAGCACAGAAAGTCTCAAACAAGATGAACTGAAAGAGGCCCACACCAAGACATATTATAATTAAAATGCCAAAGTTGAAAGACAAAGAGAGAATCCTAAAAGCAGCAAGAAAAAGGCAACTATTTACTTATAAGGGAGCTCCCATAAGGTTATCAGCTGATTTCTCAACAGATACTTCACAGGCCAGAGGAGACTGACACAAGATATTCAAAGTGATGAAAAGCAAGGACCTACAAAGATTCCTCTACCCAGCAAAGCTATCATTTAGAATCAAAGGACATATAATGAGCTTCCCAGACAAGAAAAAGCTAAAGGAGTTCATCACCACCAACCCAGTATTAAAAGTAATGTTATAGAGACTTCCGGAAAAATGGCGGCGTGAGGTGAGCCTCTGTAAAGCTCCCCTGGAATATACAACGAATCGAACAACAAAAACTCCACAAAGGACTCCCTGCACAGCACACAGGCAACACGAAGAGGCCCACTACCGACTGAAATCACCTACAGGTGGGAGATTCGCGCGAGTGGAGGGAGGAGGAAAGGGAGAAGTGCGCGGAGACGGAGACGCGCGGGCGGAGGACGCAGACCCAGCTCAGTGCTCCGAGCTCGCTGCTTCACGGAACTACCGCAGCTGCGGGAGAGGGAAGAACTCGGACTGCTAGGGCTCCGCCAGGGCTCCACAGGGCTGAGGGGACAGCATATACCACGGCTGAACCCAACGCTCACAGCAGAGACCTCGGAGAAAAGACTGAGGGAAAAAGGCTGAAAACGGTGGTTTAAGCCCGCACTGCCGAGCAGAGAACGGAGCCTTAGGCACTGAGACTAGCCGCCCCCTCCCTCCCCTCCCAGAGCTCGCCCCGCCCCCACCTGCCCGGTGCTAGAAGCGAAACAGTAGCAGTGTCAGATCAAAACAACAGAAAATTTGCTGTTTTGAGAACTGTGGACTGCAAACACAATTTCACAGCCCAACTAGTTCCAGCAAAGGGGAGAGAGCTGTGGAAGCAGGATGGGCTGTGGTGGTGGTTGCCGCCATTGCTCTGGGCCACCTCTCACAACTCACCCCGCCTCTGACCCCACCTATCTGGGCGGATCCCTGCAGGAGTAAACAGAACTGCTGAAACCTACGGGCTCTGAATCAGGAGCTGGAAGAGCTTTGGAACATCAAAAGCTCTCCGCATACCCACCGGGACACTGCGCCCTGTGACCTAGACGAACTGTTAACAGAGGAGAAGCCCGTCTCCCAGGGAATCCCCCCATTGTGTGAGAAGTTGGAATAGTGCAGAGAAAACATAGCACTACTGTGTGGGAGAAGGAAAATAAGTTGCAGTTGGAGAAATAATAAAACATTCTACCAACAAGTACTGGCAAACAAAAGAAAGACCGCTTTCTATCAACCTGTTGCAGAAGCCACTCCTGTAGATGTCTAGGAAGAGAAATAGTAAACCAGTAATCGCCATGAATAACCAAGGCAACAAGATAACTCAGAAAGAAAGTGAAAAATCTCCAGAGAAGGCACTTAAAGATACAGAAATATGTGACTTAAATGACAGAGAATTCAAGATTGCAGTTCTGAAAAAACTCAACGAGATACAAGAAAACACAGATAGGCAGTTAAAGGAACTCAGAAACTCAATCAAAGAACAGCATGAACATTTTACGAAAGAGATTGAAATCTTAAAAAAGAACCAAATAGAATTTCTGGAGATTAAGAACTCAATAGAAGAAATTAAGAATGAAATAACCAGCTTAGGTAGTAGAGTTGATCAGATGGAGGAAAGAGTCAGTGACATCGAAGATAGAAACCTGGAAATGACACAAATTGAACAAGAAAGAGACTTGAGACTTAAAAGAAATGAAAGAACTCTACAAGAACTTTCTGACTCCATCAGAAAGAGCAATATAAGAATAATGGGCATACCAGAAGGAGAAGGAAGACAGAAGGGAACACAGAATATATTCAAACAAATTGTCGATGAGAACTTCCCAAATTTGTGGACAGAACTGGACCCTCGAATCCAAGAAGCAAATAGAACACCTAGTTACCTCAATCCCAACAGACCTTCTCCAAGGCACATTGTATTGAAGATGTCTAAAATCAACGACAAAGAAAGAATCCTCAAGGCAGCCAGGGAAAAGAAGACGGTAACTTACAAAGGAAAGCCCATTAGATTATCATCAGATTTTTCAGCAGAAACTCTACAAGCCAGGAGGGAGTGGAACCAAATATTCAAACTATTGAAAGAGAGAAATCATGAGCCAAGAATAATATATCCAGCAAAGATATCCTTTAGATATGAAGGAGGAATAAAGACCTTTCCAGACATACAGAAGCTGAGGGAATTTTCTAATACACGACCTGCACTACAAGAAATACTAAAGGAGGCTATTAGACCACCATCAACAGGGACAATTTGTGGCAACCAAAACTCAAAAAGGGGGAGAGTAAAGGCCTGAACCGGAATATGGGAATGGAGAGAGTAAGCGTGCTGAAGATAATGGAATACTCTAAATATCAAACTTTCTTTTACATAAACTTAAGGGTAACCACTCAAAATAAATCCAGAACTGAAATATACACTGAAATAAGAGAAGAAACAAAGGGAAACATCACAGAATACCACCACACAGAAATAATAGACAACAACAAAAAGGCAAAGAAACAATGGAGACACAGCCTTACCAGAAAACTAAAGATAGAATGACAGGAAATCCTCACATATCAATAATCACCCTAAATGTAAATGGACTGAACTCACCAATAAAAAGGCACAGAGTAGCAGATTGGATCAAAAAACTAAACCCAACCATATGCTGTCTCCAAGAGACACATCTCAGCTACAAGGACAAGCATAGACTCAAAGTGAAAGGGTGGAAATTGACACTCCAAGCAAATGGTACCCAGAGAAAATCAGGTGTAGCCATAATGATATCAGATGAAACAGACTTCAAGGTGAAAAAGATAACAAGAGACAAAGATGGACATTTCATAATGGTGAAGGGGACTGTACAAGAAGACATAACAGTCATCAATATTTATGCCCCCAATCAGGGAGCACCGAAATACACCAAGCAACTACTAACAGAACTAAAGGGAGAAATTGACCAAAACACAATTATACTAGGGGACTTAAATACATCATTGACAGCTATGGATAGATCATCCAAACAGAAAATAAATAACGAAATAGTAGCCCTAAATGACACATTAGATGAAATGGACATAATTGACATTTATAGAGCACTTCATCCTAAAACATCAGATTATACATTCTTTTCTGGTGTACACGGAACATTCTCAAGGATAGACCATATATTGGGACATAAAATCAGTCTCAACAAATTTAAGAAGATTGAAATCATACCATGCATATTCTCTGATCACAAGGCTTTGAAATTGGATATCAACTGTAAAAAGAAAGCGGGAAAAAACACAAATACATGGAGACTAAACAACATACTTTTAAAGAAGGACTGGGTCAAAGAAGAAATTAGAGGAGAGATCAAAAGATACATAGAAACAAATGACAATGAAAATACATCCTACCAAAATTTCTGGGATGCAGCGAAAGCAGTTTTAAGAGGGAAATTTATCTCATTACAGGCCTATCTCAAGAAACAAGAAAACTCCCAAATAAATAACCTCATGTTACACCTTAAAGAACTACAAAAGAAGAACAAGTAAAACCCAAGGTCAGCAGAAGAAAGGAAATAATAAAAATTAGAGCAGACCTAAATGAAATAGAGAACAAAAAGACAATAGAAAAAATTAATGTGACAAAGAGCTGGTTCTTTGAAAAGATTAACAAAATTGACAAACCCTTGGCTAGACTTACTAAGATAAAAAGAGAGAAGACACTGATTAACAAAATCAGAAACGTAAAAGGGGAAGTTATCACGGACACCACAGAAATACAAAGGATCATCCAAGAATACTATGAAGGACTATATGCCACAAAATTCAACAACCTAGAAGAAATGGACAAGTTCTTAGAAACATATAGCCTTCCAAGGCTGAACCATGAAGAACTGGAAAATCTAAACAGACCGATCACCAGTAACGAAATTGAATCAGTCATCCAAAACCTTCCCAAAAGCAAAAGTCCGGGACCAGATGGCTTCACTAGTGAATTCTACCAAACCTTCAAAGAGGATCTAATACCAATTCTGCACAAACTCTTTCAAAATATTGAAGAAGAGACAGTACTCCCTAACTCATTTTATGAGGCCAACATTACCCTGATACCAAAACCTGGTAAGGACAGCACAAAAAAAGAAAACTACAGACCAATATCTCTAATGAATACCGATGCAAAAATCCTAAATAAAATTCTAGCAAATCGAATACAACAATGCATTAAAAAGATTATTCATCACGACCAAGTGGGGTTCATCCCCGGGGCACAAGGATGGTTCAACATACGCAAATCCATCAATGTGATACATCACATAAACAAAATAAAGGACAAAAATCATATGATTATATCAATTGATGCAGAAAAAGCATTTGACAAGATACAACATCCATTTATGATTAAAACACTTAATAAAATGGGTATAGAAGGAAAATACCTTAGCATAATAAAGGCCATATATGACAAGCCCTCTGCTAATCTCATAATTAATGGAGAAAAGCTGAAGCCCTTTGCTCTACGTTCAGGAACACGACAGGGATGTCCCCTATCACCTCTGCTTTTCAACATAGTGTTGGAAGTCCTTGCCAGAGCAATCAGGCAAGAGAAAGAAATAAAAGGCATCCAAATTGGGAATGAAGAAGTTAAATTATCACTCTTTGCAGATGACATGATGCTATATATAGAAAACCCTAAAGACTCCACCAAAAAGCTACTAGAAACAATCAACGAATACAGTAAAGTTGCCGGCTACAAAATCAACGCACAAAAGTCCATTGCCTTCCTATATACTAACAATGAAATCTCAGAAAAAGAAATACAAAAAACAATTCCTTTTGCAATTGCAGCAAAAAGAATAAAATACCTAGGAATAAACTTAACCAAGGATGTGAAAGACCTATATGCTGAAAACTATAAGACATTTTTGAAAGAAATTGAAGAAGACACAAAGAAATGGAAAGACATTCCGTGCTCATGGATTGGAAGAATCAACATAGTTAAAATGGCCATATTACCCAAAGCAATATACAGATTCAATGCAATCCCCATCAAAATCCCAATGGCATATTTTAAAGAAATAGAACAAAAAATCATCAGATTTGTTTGGAACCACAAAAGACCCCGAATAGCCAAAGCAATCTTAAGAAAAAAGAACTATAATGGAGGTATCACACTTCCTGACTTTGGCCTGTACTACAGGGCCACAATAATCAAAACAGCATGGTATTGGCAGAAAAACAGACACATAGACCAATGGAATAGAATTGAGAACCCAGAAATAAAACCACATAAATATGGACAGATAATTTTTGACAAAGAAGCTAAAAACATACAATGGAGCAAAGACAGCCTCTTCAATAAATGGTGCTGGGAGAATTGGATAGCCACGTGCAAAAGAATGAAACTGGACTGCTATTTGTCACCATGTACCAAAGTCAATTCAAAATGGATCAAAGACTTAAGCATAAGACCTGACACAATAAACTGCATAGAAGAAAACATAGGTACTAAACTTATGGACCTTGGGTTCAAAGAGCATTTTATGAACTTGACTCCAAAGGCAATGGAAGTAAAAGCTAAAATAAACGAATGGGACTATATGAAACTTAAAAGCTTCTGCACAGCAAAAGAAACCATTGACAAAATAAAGAGGCCACCAACTGAATGGGAGAAGATTTTTGCTAACAGTGCCTCCGATAAGGGGCTAGGATCCAGAATATACAAGGAACTCATGCAACTCAACAACAAAAAAACAAACAACCCAATTGAAAAATGGGCAGAGGACTTGAAGAGACATTTCTCCAAAGAGGACATACAAACGGCAAATAAACATATGAAAAAATGCTCAACATCACTAATCATCAGAGAAATGCAAATCAAAACCACAATGAGATATCACCTCACCCCAGTCAGAATGGCTATCATCAACAAGACAAATAGTAACAAATGTTGGAGAGGTTGTGGAGAAAAAGGAACCCTCATACACTGTTGGTGGGAATGCAGACTGGTGCAGCCGTTATGGAAGGCAGTGTGGAGGTTCCTCAAAGAATTACGAATAGAATTGCCGTATGACCCAGCAATCCCTCTCCTGGGTATCTACCCAAAAAATCTGAAAACATTTAGAGATAAAGACACGTGTGCTCCAATGTTCATTGCAGCTTTGTTTACGGTGGCCAAGACATGGAAACAACCAAAATGTCCTTCGATAGATGAATGGATAAAGAAGTTGTGGTACATATACACAATGGAATACTATTCGGCAGTGAGAAAAGATGATATAGGAACATTTGTGACAACATGGATGGATCTTGAGAGAGTAATGCTGAGCGAAACAAGTCAGACAGAAAAAGCAGAGAACCATGTGATTTCACTGATATGTGGTATATAAACCAAAAACAACAAAAGAACAAGACAAACAAATGAGAAACAGAAACTCATAGACACGGACAATAGTTTAGTGGTTGCCAGAGGGTAAGGGGGGTGGGGGGGGAGGTGAGGGTAAGGGGGATCGAATATATGGTGATGGAAGAACTGACTCTGGGTGATGAACATACAATGGGATTTATAGATGATGTAATACAGAATTGTACACCTGAAATCTATGTAATTTTACTAACAATTGTCACCCCAATAAATTTAATTTAAAAAAAAAAAAAAAAAAAAAAGTAATGTTAGAGAGACTTCTTTAAGATGAAATACATATATATACATATGTGTGTGTGTGTGTGTATATATATATATATATATACACACACACATATATATATGTACATATATATATACACACACACATATATATGTGTGTGTTTGTGTATGTGTGTGTATATATATACATATATATTGCACAGCATTATATATATAACGTAACGCACAGCATAGGGAATATAGTCAATAATATTGTGATAGAGTGATACAGTGTCAGATGTTTGCTGGACTTACCATGGTGATCACTTCTTTAGGCATATAAATGTTGAATGACTGGTGTACACTTGAAACTAGTATAATATTGTATGTTAACTATATTTTAATTAAAATATTTTTAAAAGTAAACAAAACTACAGCTATCTGGCTAGTTACCTACCAGTCAGATGGATTCTGAATTAATGGATCTGAGATAAAGCCTGAGGATCTGTATTTTTTTCAGTTCCCAAGTGACACATAGTGACACAGAGCCAGATTTGAGAGCTAGATAACAGCCCGGTACTCCAATCTGAACGAATCTTTCTTTTCCTCTACTAGTCATCATGTACACTCAACTTTTCTTAGTGTTTATTAAGTAAAATATAAAACTTTAGCTAATATTGAAGAGATGACTAACTTGTGTCATGAAGACACATTTCGGAAACATGAAGTATTTCCATATTCAAGAATTAGTGAATTCATGAAGATCTCAGAACATAATCCTCCTGAATGTCAAGTCTACCATATCTTATAAATTTTAAGATTGCAATAGCAACCATATTATATTTAAAATCATTAAATTTTAGAACTAAAAAAAGAAATTGTTGATTAAAAAATAATTAAGTACACAAATTATAAACCGATAATACTAAATACCTCAAAGGTATCTCAATTACTCATACTGTACGTCTTACTAATGGTCCCCAGCAACACTTAATATAACCACAATATACAAAAAGTTATCTTTCAAAAGGAAACATCTCAGTTACTATATGGATTTCTAGTCAGACCCTGAGAAATCTGTGATTAAGAGCTGTATTCCATGGAAAAGTAAAAACCTTTTTTTGTTCTTGTTTCTTAGGAGTTTTAGCAAGCATTTCATAGAAATATGGAATACTGAATTAAATGTGACAGCACACGAAGTGAAAGCAGTAACCTGAAATCAGCTCACTGAATTTTAGTTCTACCACTGCAGAACAGGTGGCCCACAATGACACATTACGAAAACTCACAAAGATTATGGAACTTCCTCAATTTATCAAATGTTTATATCTATCTCTGAAGAATTTTTTGTTGAAGATAAATGTTAGTATGTTCTACAGCTTTCTTCAGCTTCAAATTTGGCCAAACTCTTTCACTCCAGGTCTTACCCTGTTTCCCCGAAAATAAGACCTAGCCGGACAATCAGCTCTAATGTGTCTTTTGGAGCAAAAATTAATATAAGACCCAATATTATTATATTATATATTACATTATATTATATTATATTATATTATATTATATTATATTATATTACATTACATTACATTACATTACATTACATTACATTACATTACATTACATTACATTGTATTATATAAGACCCGGTCTTATATTATAGTAAAATAAGACCTGGTCTTAAGACGAATTAGAGCTGATTATCCGGCTAGGTCTTATTTTCCGGAAACACAGTAGATTCAGTGGAATTTCTAAACACTCTGAATTTTTTTATTCTGCAATTGAAATTTCAATTAAGTCATCTCTTCCAATGTAAAGATTTTAGTGAACTAGTGATTAAATGCATTAAGTAACTCCTCAAGTTGCAAGAGCAATGAAGCTTCTGAATGTCTAATTTGCAACAAGGTCAAAGTTCAGACAGTGGGGAGAATTTGCACAAATGCACTGCTATCCACCAACTGGTTAGGGCAAAACAAACCAATACTTCTGTCAGCCTCAAATAAAACAGAACTACAGACCTTATCAGCAATATTGCTGTGACCTTATTGTACTGAATATTGGGAGGGGGAACAAACAGAAAATAAAAATGCAAATAATCAGGCCCTCAGGAAAAGTGCTCTTTCCCAGCTACTTCAACACTACTGAGCCCCTCACTATGGGGGACTCAAAATGGACAAAAACTGTACTGTGCACCACAGTGCCCCCAGGTATGGACAACACCTCTCTGCCCTGGGCTAACAATTATTTAAGCAGGAATGGGGAAAGGAGGCCCTTTTTGAGAACCAAACTGTGCATAGAGAATACCAAGTAACCGTACTACAGCAGTTCTATTCATCTGAGAATAAACTATTGCTCCATTCATTTGTGGCTCTGGTGAGTTTTCTGGACTCAATGCTACGTATCCATGAGAAGACAGGTCTAACGCTTATCAATATCACATTATCCTTGAAAGGAAGCTTTTGCAGATAATTAACATGTCATGCTCTTATGTCTGTACTCTGAACTCAAACATACAACCCAGCCAATTAAAGCACCCACCTCAGCTTAGGTCTGCAGCTTCTGGTAAAAAATGGAAGAGTCAAAGTTCAGAAAGAACCGACATCCAGAATGTATTCTTATTTGTCTTATAAATCATCAACTAAATATGCATACAAAGGATCAAGGCAAGTCTTAAGATACAGAGGTAATCTGGGATGGGGCTGAAGAGAGTACAGGCTAAGGGTAGAGTGGTAGGGGATCGATCATCCCCTCCTCCTCCTCCCTCACCTCCTCCACACTCCAACCCACCACCATCTTCTCTCATCTTCACACTTCAACAGCCTCCTGGTTGGTTTCCCTGGAGAAACTCACTATTCTCTGTGTCGCAGCCAGAGTGACCTTTCAAAACTGTAAATCTGATCATACCCTACCACTTAACAAGTTTGACCTTTAGCAAATTACTCAAGACAAATTACTTAACCTCTCTATGCTTCAGTTTCCCCATCTGTAAAATAGGGTTGTAGTTCCAGGGCTGTTACAAGGATAATGAGCTAATCTTTTTAAAGAACTTAGAATAGTAAGCATCATAAATAAGGACTAAATAAGTAGCTGCTATTATCATTTCACCACCCACCCACCCCTCTGTCTTGAAAACACCTCAATGGTTTTCCTTTGCTCTAAAACTGAAGTCCAATATTATTAATATGACCTATAACGGCTCCACACAATTCCACTCTACCTGCTCACCAATTGCATCTCAAGTCACTCTCCTTTTCGTTACTCCCTAGCAACACTGGCCTTCTTCCAGTTTCTAATGGGGCAATCCTCCTACCAACCACAACACCTTTGCACCTGTGGTTCCCCTGCCTGAGCTCTTCTCTCCCACACTGCACTTGGCTAATTCCTGTGTATCTCTTTGATCTCAGCTTAAATGACACTTCCTAAGGGACCACTACCTTGATCTTGAAGTCCATATTAGATACCCATGTTATACTCCCTTGTAAACGCCCTTTGTAAGCACTGAAACACACAAATAGCAATGTCATTACTCTGTGCTATCTGCTTAATGTCTGTTTCCATTAGAACATAAGTTCCATGCACGCTTACCACTTTATCCCCGTGCTTAGCATAGGTCCTGACACAGAGGAATATTCAATAAATATATATTAAATGGGGGAAAAGCCCTGCTTTCACTCATTCTCCCTCTCCTGTTGCTTCTTTCTGGGAGGTGAGGAAGAGAAAATCGAAAGGTGCCATAACATGGACGCCATGCCATCTTCCCTCTCTTCATTCATCCCTTTCCTCCCTTCTTAACACTTTCCTCCTTCCTATCACGCTTCACAGCTGTCCCTTCATTCCTCCCTCTTCTAAGGTTTCCTCTTTCCTCCCATCTCCTTCCAGTTGGCCATCACCCAACCAGTCATTGTGAGACCTCGCTCCTAACCACAAGCTGCCTGTGATGAAAGGCACTGTTCACATTAAAACCAAAGCTATGGCTAGAATTTTGTGGGCACTGTATTATCACAGGGAACAAAATTTCAGTATCTGCAAAGAAGGAACATAAACAGTTCTATCAGCAGAGATGATTTTTTTGTTGCTTCTACTGAATACCACTTGGCTCACCTCCCAAACATGTCACACCACTGTAAACACAGTCCTTATTTAGGGCTGCAGAAAGAAACAGGGTTCTGTCACATGCAGAAATAGCCCAGGATGTCTGAGTGGAAAGAGCATAGCATTTGAACATTGAGAACCTGAATTTGAGACCAGCACCCTTGGCAACTCTGTTAGTTATGTGACCTTGAACAAGTCATTTAACCTCTCTGAACTTCAGTTTCCTGACCTATTATACAAAGGTGATAATAACACATACCTCACAGGCTTGTTAGGAATCAAATGAAATGTGTGGTACAGCATTTTATAAGTTATAAAATGCTCTACACAGATATGTGGTTGATTACTGAGTCTAACATTTCAATTGATTTTCCTTTGAAGTCTCACTTAAACAGTCAATAAAAGTAACAGAAAATAATGTCCTAAATCTAGTTTTTAGAGCCCTTAGTGGGATAATATATATCTGTTTACCTCATGAAATCTTTTTTTTTTCTTTTTTTTTAATTTTATTTTATTAAATTTATTGGGGTGACAATTGTTAGTAAAATTACATAGATTTCAGGTGTACAATTCTGTATTACATCATCTATAAATCCCATTGTGTGTTCATCACCCAGAGTCAGTTCTCCTTCCATCACCATATATTTGATCCCCCTTACCCTCATCTCCCACCCCCCACCCCCCACCCCCCTTACTATTTTATTAATTTTACTATTTTTACTCTACAGTTTGGACCTATAGATTTCTTGTTTATTCTGGCAGATCACTGTTTTCACTTTCTCTGAAACTGTTTAATGCCTGGTCTGAATGTTCAACCATGGTTACATTACTCTTCTACAACTTCCTGAGAAGGATTTTATCCAGTTAAGCTAGTTAAATACATTTAAATTTAATCACATTTCCTTAACCAGATTATAATGAACTAATTATATTCACCTTAAGCTTCTTGTTCCTATTTACGAGGTGCGATCAAAACATACGGTGAAATGTTTAAATAAAAAATTATTACAGTAAAAGAAACATTGCCATTAATCCTCCTCAAAATACTCCCCCTTGCTTTGAACACACTTATCCCATTGTTCTTGCCACTTTCTGAAACAGTTCTGAAGTCCTCTTTTGTGAGTGTCTTCAGTTGTGCTGTCGTGGCTGCCTCGATGTCCTGAATAATTTTGACTTTGGGGAAGAGCCAGAAGTCTCACAGTGCCAGATCCAGTGAATAAGGTGGATGAGGGCACACCAAAATATTTTTATTTGACAGAAATTGCCATATACCAGAAGCGATGTGTGACATGGAGCCTTTCCGTCATGATCACAAAATATGGTGAATGCTGTTTTCCAGTGCCATCCAATGGAAAGGCAGGGATCTTCAATATGGGAAGTGGCATGTCAAACCTTAATAACAGTGTATGACAAGTTTCAACTTGTTCAGTGCAGTCAGTTGGGTATAAGCTACAGTTGAGAGAAGGTGTGTTTTAAAGTGTGCCATAAATCATCCGCCATAATGACAATGCCCCATGGCACACATCGCTTCCGGTATACTGCAATTTCTGTCACATAAAAACATTACGGTGTGTCCTCATCCACCTTATTCACTGGATCTGGCACCATGAGATTTCTGGCTCTTCCCCAAAGTCAAAATTATTCAGGACATTCGAGGCAGCCACAATAATGCAACTAAAGACACTCATGAAAATGGGTTTCCAAAATTGCTTCAGAAAGTTGTAAGAATGATGGGATAAATGTGTTTAAAGCAAGGCGGAGTATTTTGAGGGGATTAATGGCAATGTGTCTTTTACTGTAATAAATGTTTTTATTTAAACAGTCACCATATTGTTTGATCACATCTTATATATACAGAGGGTGCCACAAAAATGTATACACATTTTAAGGAAAAAACCGTATTAAAATTGTAATACTCAATATGTACCGATAACAAAAGATGAACACAATTCACATATGACATCTGCAATTACAAGAGGTGCTCAAAGTGGTTACCATCAGCATCCAGACACTTCTCATTGAGGCGAACTACTGCTTTAGCAACACTGACCAGTGTCCACTTGTATACATTTTTTGGCACCCCAGGTATATTTAAACTTCAGTATATAAATAGCAAGTAAAACCTTTTTTCTGTTTCAAATGTCAATGCTCCCACTCTGGACTAATAGCAGAAACATTCTAGAGGTCCATAGAGTTCCAAAATATAAACAAACTACGTAATTCAAATATATGGAGCTTTTCTAGGCACATTAAAACATCTAATCAAAATAATTTGTCATAGTTAAACTTTTGTTAAAGGTTCACAAAATAAATTTTGAAACACAGCTTCCAATTCATAAAACTAAAAACTTTATAAAATTGCAACAGTGTTAATATTTTTTAATTTTGTTTATACTATTGACAAATATACTTTTGGTCATCCCTTTTCATTCACTAGGAAGTCAATTTCATCATATAGAAATAAACTTGTATGCTTAATCTCTCAATGTGATAGCTTAAGTGTGATAAACATTAAATTTCACTCACAAAAATGGGTTCTTATCCACCTATATAAATAAGAATTTTGAATTCCAAAAGTTCATTTTAAAATTATAATGATTCATTATTATGTTTATCATTAACACCTAAATGACCACAGTTTACTAACCACCAACAGGGCTTTCATCAACCTTGAGCAATAAATACAAAAACACTATTTCTTGGTCATCAAGGAAAATGATCAAAAGTTCCTACCTCCTATCATACATTCACTTTTAACTGACCACATACCTACTGTTCTTTCTGCACATTCTTTAACCACTCAAAATCCAGCATTATTAAAATAATATATGGTATTATTACATTTTTGAAATATTGAATAATTGTCAATTAATCCCATGTAGTGATGATCGGTGATTCGGTAGTTTGATGCTTTACTTCTGGTTAAACCTCCTCTTTGGTTTTAAAAACACCACTATTTTGATTTACTCTTACATTCTCTGGCATTAAAATGGAACACCTTCTAGTCTAGCTTAATAGATTATGTTAGCTTAAAAGATTAGATTATGCTAATCTAAAAAATTGAAAATTTACCTTATAGCCTATTGTCTTCCTATAATAAAGAATTTCCTTTTCCAGGAGCTCAAATAAACGTGGTGGGAAAAATTGAAAATCCTGAACATTTGGCTGTTTTGGAGGTCGTGGAGCCTGTGTAGGGAAAATGCATTACACACATATATGTTTTCAGTACAGGAAGTGAACATATATATCTTTTACTATTTCTTTAATATATAGAAAAATAAATACAATGAAATCTATTTGTATGGCTGGGCCATATCAAGTACTTTTCTGTATTGTTTTAGGGACTATGATTTAGCACTAATATAAGTAAATCTGAATCACAGACCATGTTATAAGAGAATCCTGTTGTAGGACATAAAAACTGGCCTCATACTGTGTTTTTTTTTTCCTTTTTTTTTTTTTACCTTTGGCACCTTTGGCTCGCTGACACGTAAAGCCTCTCTAAAGTAGGCATCCACTGCATAGCTTGCTTTGCGTTCTCGTTTAGGAGGTTCAATCCATTCCACCATTCCGAGCTATACACAACAAATAAGAACAAGGAATTGAATTACTCCAAACTCATAAAATTCAGCACATCAAGGTTGCAGAAGCATGAGAAAAACCAAAGCCATTAGAAACAATCAAAATTCTTTTTTGTAAGTTAGAATTATACATCTCAAGTTCCAAAACCTTGCCCTGTACACCAAGTTCAGCTGCAAGAATGCTTTCCTTTCTTTAAGTAAGTTTAAAACTTAGCTCTTCCTTAGTACTTGAGAAGAATATGTACAATTTGGTTCATATTTTATGCCTAATAAATAGTATCTAATGTAGAAGGAAGACTACCATTGATTCTGATAACTTTATTAAGTGCATGAATTAGAAAATAACTGAAAGGGGTAAATGATGAATATCAAGATGACAGGCATATGTCCCTTCAAATCAAGCGAAAATTTTTTAATGAGACCTCTTGTTATGGCAGCTGTGAGAAAAGTCAGTGAAATCAGAAACACCTGAATTTGAAACCAAGTTCTGCCACTTTACCAATTGTGTAACTTTGGGGAAATTATTTTCTTCATCTGTAAAATGGGAATAACAATACCTACCCTGAGGATTAAATGTGAGCATATATGTGAAAGCATTAGGTAAATGGCCAAGAGTTAAATGTAAGTTATTATTAAATGTCCAAATAGGGGTGAACAATGATTTGGTAGCATTACAAAACTGCACCCCAATATCAGCTAGAAAATACAATTTAAAAATCTATAGACAAAACTTACACTACAAAGTTCTGGAGTCTGCAGGTATTGTTTTCTAGTTCAGATATTTTTCTTGATTTCACAGTGCCTACCTAGCCTGGTGCCTTCACAGAAAAGAGAGCATTAATGGCCTAAAAGAGTCCATTGTCTATAATTAATAGTCCCACTCTATTTGATCTATTATTAAGGGTTCCACCCTTAGTATCATATTTTAAGAGTGGATGATAAACTAAGATGACAGGGATGGTTAGAGATCTACAAACTCTCACAGTGTCTAGAGAAGTAAAAAATGAAGACAGACAAAATGGTGGCATCCACATATATAAAAATCTATCAAATAGAAAAGAACACTGTTCTTTGTTGACCATAAGATTAAAACCAATGTGGAAAAGTCACAGGAAAGTAGATTGCTAGTTAATATAATTTAACAAATATGTTTAAGTACCTACTATATTATTTGCAAGTAATTGTCAAGCATACAAAGATGAATAAAATAATCTCTTCTATGAAGGAGCTTATAAGTCAAATGAGAAATTTTCTGAGAGCCAGATAATATAAATCAGTGAAATGAATTATCCTGAGAGGAATAGGATTCCCAGCATGACCTTATTCAGAGGCTGGGTAACTGTCCTAGATACTATAATGGGATTTCTTAATTACAAAAACGGTTAGACTAAATAACCTTTACTGTATCTTTTAAGTCTATGAGTCTATGAGATATGCAAAGTGTAATGTGAGTTTACATAAAATGAGAAATACCCAGAGCAGTGAAATGAGTTTTGGGTTTTTTTTCCACCTCAGATGGATTAATGTGAGATGACAGTAATATTTTATAAATAACCAATTATTTTATTTGTCTCCTGGGGTGAAAAATAAATCAATGATTTAACTTTCTAAAAGAAATGTACTTGGCCATTTAACCTACACTTGTGTTAATAAGGTCTAAGTATTCAAAATTCAAAATAAGTATTAAAAACCAATTCCTGAACTTTCAAAAGCAGAATAAATAATGCTGAATTCGTTTGTTTTAGATAAGAGTGCATTAATACAAAGTTATTCAGGTTAACTTATTCAGAATCAATGTCAACCATTATGACTTAATTTACCAGGTGTGGTTGTAAAGTAATGCAACTGGTTCAACAAATTATATATGAAAATCTACCTCACTGTGTAATTCCCATGATTCATGTATAAACAACCTTCTTGCAGGTTTTCAATTCTCTTCAAGGGATAGTACAAACCTATTTTAAGAACCTATCTAGGAAATATGAAATGACAGAAATTAAATATAATCTAAAGTCAGAATATTCACAGAAAATTCTTATTTGTCAGACATTCAATTATAAAAATACAAGTCATCGTTATTAAAATTTCTCTGTATCTGTATATCATTATTTTGCTAGAATTAGAAACCCTGAAAAACCAGTTATTTAGAAATAATCAAGTATTTTACTAAGTCTACTTTTCCTCTAAGAATGTAGATAAGAAGCACCACTGATATTTAGACTTTTCACTGTTTAATATTTTTCTGCTTTATAAAACACTCTTCATCCCACTAAGCCCACGGGAATAACTATAAAATTTATCAAGTTCATACCACATAATGAGATCAAAAAACCATGTTAGGAAGGCAATTTCCACCCTGTGATGTAGGCCATCACCTGCATCTCATCACAATAAAATTTAAACAGTCAGAATTAAGGCTACAGATATAACTAGAGATTTAAGTCAAGACACTCAAAAGTACCAGAAAAAAAAATGATAGCAACAAAGCATTCTCAGCATACTAGTTGCACTGCAAACTAAAATGGCTCACTTCTCATTTTTCAGTAAAATCAATTTCCAAGAAGAAGCACTTTTCATTTTAATAAACTTCATTTGTCAATTAAAAAATACAGCTTTATAAAACAATTTGAACAAATGACAAAACTGTATAACTCAAAAAATTAACTATCCGTAAGTCCATGTTGCTATAAATAAATGAGTATATAAATAAATGAGAAGGGAAAGCTCTTCCTTACAGAAAAATTCCCAGTAAATATAGAGGGAATAAAGGAAATACAAAATTATCATTAGGCAAACACCACAATAATGACTGTTGCAGGCAAACTCCACCAACCGATGCTAAAATCAGTGGGTGAAGGTTTGAGGAGTATCTCCTACAAGATATTTATCATACAAAGGGAAAATGGTAACCCTACAGTGGAGAAATCCAGCAGACACCACCTCAACTTACTGATCAAGGTTAACATCCCCTATAATAAGATATAGCAACATCATATGTTCCATGGTATGATATACTGAGGACATAACATCACTTCCATGGCACTCTTGCCAAAAATACACTCATATAGTTTCAATCAAATCATGAGAAAATGTCAGACAAACCCAAAGTGAGAGACAAACTACAAAATAACTGACCAATACTCTTCAAAAGTAACAAGGTCATGAAAGACCAAAAAAAAAAAAAAAAAAAAAAAAGGACTATGAACTATCACAGATTAGAAGACAGTAAGGAGACACAGAAACAAAAATGCAATGTGGTTCAAAAGAACTAGAAGACAAGCCACAGACTGGGAGAAAATATTTGTAAAAGACACATCTGATAAAGGACTGTTATCCAAAATATACCAAGAACACTTAAAACTCAACAATAAGAAAACAACCAACCTGATTAAAAAATGGGCAAAAGATCTGAAAAAACACCTCCCCAAAGAAGATATACAGATGCAAATAAGCAAATGAAAAGATGCAAATAAGCAAATGAAATGAGATACCACTACACACCTATTAAAATGGCAAAAATCCAGAACACTGGTAACACCAAATGCTGGTGAGGAGGTGGAGCAACAGGAACTCCTATTCATTGCTCACAGGAATTCAAAATGATACAGCCACTTTGGAAGACAGGTTGACAGTTTCTTATAAATAAACATATACTTAGCACAGGATCCAGAAATCACACTCCTTGGTATTAACCCAAAGGAGTTGAAAATCTATGTCCACACAAAAACCTGCACATGGATGTTTATGGCAGTTTTATTTGTAATTGCCGAAACTTTAAAGCAACCAGGATGTCCTTCAGTAGGTAAATGGATAAACTGTGGTACATCCAGACAACGGAGTATTACACAGCACTAAAAAGAAATGAGCTATGAAGCCATGAAAAGACATGAAGGAACCTTAAATGCATATTGCTAAATGAAAGAAGCCAATCTGAAAACATACTGCGTGTTTCCAACTATATGATAAACTGGAAAAGGCAAACTTTGGAGAAAGTACAAAGATCAGTTGTCACAGGGGTTGAGGGGAGAGTCGGAAGATCAACATAATTGGCATAATTGGTTTTGGTTGTTTCTATAACATGGTGAGTCTCACAGACCGTGCCAAAAACACTGCTACTCCCTTGCATACTTATCAATAAAAACCTCCAGTCGGCTTTGTTCTGGGCTCCAGTCTTTCAGAACTGTGAGACCCCTGGCCTTCTGAGATTTAACTGCATTAAGTCTCTGTATGTTTCTTTCTTTTTTTTTTTTTTTCTTTTTTTTTTTTTAAATTTTATTTTATTAAATTTATTGGGGTGACAATTGTTAGTAAAATTACATAGATTTCAGGTGTACAATTCTGTATTACATCATCTATAAATCCCATTGTGTGTTCATCACCCAGAGTCAGTTCTCCTTCCATCACCATATATTCGATCCCCCTTACCCTCATCTCCCACTCCCCACCCCCCGCCCCCCTTACCCTCTGGCAACCACTAAACTATTGTCTGTGTCTATGAGTTTCTGTTTTTCATTTGTTTATCTTATTCTTTTGTTGTTTTTGGTTTATATACCACATATCAGTGAAATCACATGGTTCTCTGCTTTTTCTGTCTGACTTGTTTCGCTCAGCATTACTCTCTCAAGATCCATCCAAGTTGTCACAAATGTTCCTATATCATCTTTTCTTACTGCCGAATAGTATTCCATTGTGTATATATACCACAACTTCTTTATCCATTCATCTATCGAAGGACATTTTGGTTGTTTCCATGTCTTGGCCACCGTAAACAAAGCTGCAATGAACATTGGAGCACACGTGTCTTTATCTCTAAATGTTTTCAGATTTTTTGGGTAGATACCCAGGAGAGGGATTGCTGGGTCATATGGCAATTCTATTCGTAATTCTTTGAGGAACCTCCACACTAACTTAACCCAAAGCCGCCCCTTCTCGTACCCTCACTGCCCGTGTTGTGCTGGACGCAACAAATTCCCATTTCTTCAAGGGACCTTGCTGTCCATGCAGTATATTACAAGGCATTATTTCATAAATGAGACCACCTTTAACAAATTTAAGTATCTATATGTCAATAATAATACTACTAATAGTTATTGTCACACATTGTTTGAGTTACTTTATGAATATTAACTAATTTAATTATCAGAATCATTCTATGATGTAATTACTATAACCTTCATTTGATAAGCGAGAAAACTGAGTACTCAAAGACACTTAACTAGAGACAGATTTGTGAATTCAGCTCCAGAATCCAGGAACTCAACCACAAAACGATGATGACGATGATGATGGTAATGATAATAAACCAGCAAAATATATTAAAGATGGCCTTTGCATGATATCTTTTGACCTACATCAACTTTCACTCTATAGCAGAGTATTATAATAGGTAGTGCCAGTGTTTGTTTGTTTGTCTGTTTGCTTTTTAATAATTGCTATGGGAAGAAATGCTAACTTGACAGTCTAATGGTTGAGAATAAAAAGTTACCTTCTGTTTTTCTCTGTAATCTTCTCCTTCAAACTTGTACAAACTTTGTTCATTGTCCATTCTAAAATTTCTCAGAGAAGACTCTCCCATTTTCTGCAAGCGTTCATTCATCTCTGCAGTCTAAAGTTGAATGCAGTGAAACAAGAAAATTATCACTGAATCATATATAAACATGTGAGAATTCTCTCTCTTTTTAAAAGTTCAGTTTGACATGAAATATCCAATCTGCTAATTTCCAAGGTAAGAATGCAATACCAACATGAAACCTGAATATAAATTTAACTTGCCCCAAGTATTTTAAATACTTAGATGGTTCTTCCAAAGTAGGCTTTCCACTTAGGCTTTCTTTAAAATCTTTTATCTTCGAAGATGTACCCATATTATAATTTCTATTGCATAATTTTAACGGGTCAAATAGCTAATGCTAAAATGAAGGCAAACTTGGATTAAACAATACATTTTGCATACTAATATGAAACATACCAATACAAGATTGCTCAAAATTCAAGATATTATACATGAAAAGATGCTCAACATCAGGGCAATACAAATCAAAACCACAATGAGATATCACCTCACACCTGTTAGAATGACTATTATCAACAAGACTAGAAATAACAAGTATTGGCGAGGATGTGGAGAAAAGGGAACCCTTGTGCATTGTTGGTGGGAATGTAAACTGGGCAGTCAGTATGGAAAACAGTACAGAGGTTCCTCAATAAAAATGAAAATAAAAATACCATATGATCCAGCAATTCAATTTCTGGGTATTTCTCCGACGGAAACAAAGACAGTAAGTCAAAAAGGTATATGCATCCCCATGTTCTTTCAGCATTATTTACAATACTCAAGACATGAAAACAAGCTAAGTGTCCATCAATGGACGAATGGATAAACATATAGATATACATATACATATACATATACATCAATATTCCATATACATGTATATATATATGGAAAAAGGCTTTCCTTCTTTTTATGGCACATTAATATTCATATATATACATATATATATGTATACATATATATACGTATACATATGTGTATGTATATGTATACATACGGAATATTAATGTGCCATAAAAGGAAGGAAAGCCTGCCATTTTCGACAACATAGATGGACCTTGAGGACATTATGCTAAGTGCAGTAAGTCAGAGAAAGACAAATATACCATATGATCTCACTGATATGTGGAACCTAAAAACAAATAAACTCATAGATAAAGAGACCAAATTGGTGGTTGCCATTTTGAGGTCTGGGTGTCAGTTATAAAATAAATAAGTCCTAGAGCTGTAATGTAAAGTAAATTTGTGTGTGTGTGTGTGTGTGTGTGTGTGTGTGTGTGTGTGTGTAAAACCTCAGAAACAAAAAGTGGTCTGAAAAGTAAATTCAACCAATTTACAGGAAATATAGTAAATAACTGAATATAATACAATACTCCATGGGAATGGAATCAGCAATATTCAAACTGTGAGCAATTCAAAAGGCAAACAACCCAGTTTCTACACCAAACAAGTTACAAGGGAAAAATATATAAATGGAGAGAGAACCTACAGATTAAAAAATATGTAGATGACATGTGTGGACCTTATGTGCATTCAGATTTTAAGAAAACTTTTTTAAAGAAAGTATAGCTATTAGACTGGCCTGGTGGCTCAGGCGGTTGGAGCTCCCTGCATCTAAGGCCGAAGACTGCCGGTTCGATTCCCACATGGGCCAGTGCGAGATGGCTCAGTTGGTTGGAGCGCGGGCTCTCAACCACAAGGTTGCCAGTTCGACTCCTCGACTTACGCAAGGGATGGTGGGCTCTTCCCCTGCAACTAAGTTTGAATATGGCACCTTGAGTTGAGCTGCCACTGAGCTCCCAGATGGCTCAGTTGGTTGCAGCACGTCCTTTCAACAACAAGGTTGCCGGTTCGACTCCCGCAAGGGATGATGGGCTGCGCCCCCTGCAACTAGCAATGGCAACTGGCCCTGGAGATGAGCTGTGCCTTCCATAACTAAGAATGAAAGGACAACAACTTGACTTGGAAAAAGTCCTGGAAGTACACCTGTTCCCTGATAAAGTCCTGTTCCCCTTCCCCAATTAAAAAAAAAAAAAGATCCAGTTTTTTTTAAAAAAGAAAGTATAGCTACTTATGAAACAATTAAAAATTTGAATATTAACAGGATATTTGATGTTATTGAATTACTGGGGGTTTTCAGGTGGGACAATGCTATAATAATTTTGTTTTTAAAAACTTCTTTTAGAAATACACAATTAACACGTTGCGTATGGCAGAGTTTAAATCCCTCAAACCCCTCAGTTCCGGCAGGTTTTTAAAAGAAACTACTTTAAAATGCACTCTTCTCTTTAAAGCGTAAATGCTTCTATGTCATTTATTATTTTTCTATGGAATTTTTTAGGATTTACTCACCTGTGATGTTAGTAATTCCTCCTGATGTGATACTGCAGAAAGCAACTTCCTTTGTTATTAATGAAACACAAATAATTCAATAAAATGTGCAAAGTAAAAAGAGTCAACAGTAAAAACCAGAATTCTCATTATCCGTCCTTAACGCATGGCTCAGAAAAACATGAAGATTCTCGTGATCCGTACGCAACGTGTTAAATATTTACAGCTGAAATATGTCTGAGATTTGCTTTAAAATAACCCAGGAAGGGGGGAAGATGAATTTTGGAGTATAAATGGGGTAGGACTGGTTTACGGCTGTTGGAAATGGGTGATAAGTACATGGGAGTTCATTTACACTATTCTGTCAACTTTTGCTTATGTTTGAAATATTCGTAATAATTTGTGAAAAAAGGTAAATTCAATATAAAACTACAATATTGTGAAACGGTTTATTATATATACTTGAACAGAAAAAGCTTTAATATTGCATGAAATGGACACAAAAGATTTTCAGTTAACACAATGTATTAATACACACTTTTTAATACAGTGCAAAACAAAAGTCATAAAAATGTCATTCTGATACATGTGCTTAAAAACAAAATTTATTTGGCTTTTAAATAAATACCAACATCATTTTCAAAAAGCATGCGATAAAAGGTCACTCAATTTCAAACTCTGGTGCTTAAGTCTTTCTCTCCAAAAAATAATCAAAAAAACCTAAATTACTCCTAGATATAAATCTATAACGTCTTAGAGAGAACATGAGTCATATGAAACATGCAGTTTGAAACATACATTTGAAACAACGCAAATACAATAAATATACTTATTAAGTATGTTGATTTCAAAACAATGATCATGAAAACAAAATGCCATTTTAACTAACCTTCTTTTCTCCTCTTTCCAGAAGAGTTGTAATGTCTTCATCTGTCAGCTTACTTTCTTTAGAAGCAAAAACATGAGTGGCTCCATGCCGTATCATTTGCAACATTTCCTCTTTTGCCAGCTTGTTGGATTGTTGGTCAATGAGTCTTCCTAATAATATAAATAAAAGTTGTATATGCTCAATTATATTCCACAGAAAGCATAGCATAATGATTTTAATAAGACACTACTACATTTAACCATAAGTAAAGCTTTATAAGAACAGAAAATTAGTAAGCTTTAAAGTTACTGTTTTAATGAACAGCCCTACTAGATTTTCTTCTACCATACCATCTATTTCAATACGAATTTCCTTCTGTAAAATTCAGTTAAAATTCAGAAGGACAGAATCATTTATTCATGTACAAACTTTGCTTTTTAGATCAAATATCTCTGTATGGACAGGCAACCTCTAATACATGTTTTAAAACTTTTAACTCAATATTTTGTCTGCTAAATAATATCAGGCACTTCAAAAAACATGCCACTGACATTCAACTATACGCTAGTGATGTTCAACTAGCTGATAATGAATGTAAGGTTTAGTTAACGAAGATTTAAACTAGCATTTTGTTTCAAAAACTAACTTTTTTTCTCTCAGTAAGTTTGCAAATTTTGGTCAACTTTCATTAAAAGTAATCTCCTTTGGAGAAAACTGCATGTATTTTTGCAAAAAAAAAAAACCACCTAAGTAAGTTGATATGTATAAATACCTTGTTGTATAACAATTGAGTCAAGTCTCAGTTTTATTTCAGCTCTTTCTACAATCCTTTCTTCAACAGTGTTGTCAGTGATGAGACGGAACACACAAACTGGCTTCTTCTGACCAATACGATGTGCTCGATCCTAGTAGAAAAAATCCTAATATAAGATATTGGGTATTCTGGATAAAATGTTTAATATGGTGACCATATGCTATAAAATTCTGTAAATAAAATTAGTTCCTGATCTCTCTACACATGGCACTTTTGAAAGGAGGATGATGACTATTAAGAATGTTTAAGAACCCTGGGATCAAAGAAATATGCAAATATTCTACAGTACCATTAACAGAAAACTTCCAGGAGGAAAACAGGCAAAGCCCTACCATAAGACCCAGCAATTTCATTTCTGGGTATTTAACCAAAGAAAATGAAAACACCTCTTTCTTGTGGCAAAATAGTATTCCATTGTGTATAGATAATACAACTCTTTTATCCAATCATCTATCGAAGGACAGTTTGGTTGTTTCCATGTCTTGTCCACCATAAATAAAGCTGCAATGAACAATGGAGCACATATGTCTTTACAGATAAATGTTTTCAGATTTTTTGGGTAGATACCCAGGAGAGGGACTGCTGGGTCATATGGTAATTCTATTCTTAATTTTTTAAGGAACCTCCACACTGCCTTCCATAGTGGCTGTACAAATCTGCATTCCCTCCAACAGTGTATGAGGGTTCCTTTTTTTCAACAGCCTCTCCAACACTTGTTGTTATTTGTCTTGTTGATGATAACCATTCTGACTGGCGTGAGGTGATATCTCATTGTGTTTTTTATTTGCATTTCTCTGATAATTAGTGATGTTGAGCATTTTTTCATATGTCCATTGGCCATTTCTATGTCCTCTTTGGAGAAATGTCTGTTCAGGTCCTCTGCCCATTTTTAAATTGGATTGTTTGCTTTTTTGTTGTTGAGTTGTATGAGTTCCTTATACATTTTGGATATTAGCCCCTTATCGGAGGCATTGTTTGCAAAACTCTTCTCCCATCTGGTTGGTTGCCTCTATTCTGCCATAAGAAAAAATGAAATAATGCCATTTACGATGACATGGATGGATCTTGAGGTTATTATGCTAAGCGAAATAAGTCAGACAGAAAAAGTAGAGAACCATACGATTTCACTGATATGTGGTCTATAAACCTGAAAACAACAAAGGAACAAGACAAACAAATGAAGAAACAAAAACTCAGACATAGACAATAGTTTAGTAGTTACCAGAGGGTAAGGGGGTAGGGGGGTGGTAGATGAGAGTAAAGGGGATCAAATATATGGTGATGGAAGGAGAACTGACTCTGGGTGGTGAACACACAATGGGATTTATAGATGATGTAATACAGAATTGTACACCTGAAATCTACGAAACTTTACTAACAATTGTCACCCCAATAAATTAAAAAAAAATAAACACAGAAGCTGCTAGAGCAAATAGGTGAAGGGAGAAAGGGGGTTGAGGAAAAAAAATCAAAGAAACAAGGTTCAAAACAGCCCTTACACTAAATATAAAAACACTAGAGCCCAGTAACAGTTTCAACACAGAATACTAAAAGAGAATGCAACATCCTTATACATATTTAAAATTTCATACTCAAATCAGTAAATCATGAATGATCAGCTATACTGTAACATTTTTATTGAAATAAAGGTTATCATTAATGAGTTTTCCAGTTCAGTAATACTGTAACTTACTGGGGCTTATACCTACTTAGTCATATCACACAGGCAGTTTAATACCATGCTAAACTACTAATTATGCCACAGCATATTGATATAAAAGTGTCTTGACAGTCAATATTTTTCAATTCTCTATTATTAAAAAAACAAAACTTCCGGAAAAATGGTGGCGTGAGGTGAGCCTCTATAAAGCTCCCCTGGAATTTACAATGAATTGAACAACAAAAACTCCACAAAGGACTCCCTGCACAGCAGACAGGCAAGACGAAGAGGCCCACTACCGTTTGAAATCACCTACAGGTGGGAGATTCGCGCGAGTGGAGGGAGGAGGGAAGGGAGAAGTGCGCGGAGACAGAGCCCCGCGGGCGCAGGACGCAGACCTAGCTCAGTGCTCCGAGCTCGCTGCTTCCCGGAACTATCGCAGCTGCTGGAGAGGGAGGAACTCGGACTGCTAGGGCTCCGCCAGGGCTCCACAGGGCTGAGGGGGCAGCATATACCACAGCGGAACCCAACGCTCACGGCAGAGACCTCAGAGAAAAGACTGAGGGAAAAAGGCTGAAAACGGTGGTTTAAGCCCTCACTGCTGAGCAGAGAACGGAGCCTTAGGCACTGAGACTAGCCGCCCCCTCCCACCCCTCCCAGAGCTCGCCCCGCCCCACCTGCCCGGTGCTAGAAGCGAAACAGTAGCAGTGTCAGATCAAAACAACAGAAAATTTGCTGTTTTAAGAACTGCGGGCCGCAGACACAAATTCACAGCCCAACTAGTTCCAGCAAAGGGGAGAGAGCTGTGGAAGCAGGACCGGCTGTGGTGGTGGTCGCCACCATTGCTCTGGGCCACCTCTCACAACTTACCCCGCCCCTGACCCCACCTATCTGGGCGGATACCTGCAGGAGTAAACAGAACTGCTGAAACATACGGGCTCTGAATCAGGAGCTGGAAGAGCTTTGGAACATCAAAAGCTCTCCGCATACCCACTGGGACACTGCGCCCTGTGACCTAGACGAACTATTAACAGAGGAGAAGCCCATCTCCCAGGGAATCCCCCCATTGTGTGAGAAGCAGAAATAGTGCAGAGAAAACAGCACTACCGTGTGGGAGAAGAAAAATAAATTGCACTTGGAGAAATAATAAGACATTCTACCAACAAGTACTGGAAAACAAAAGAAAGACCTCTTCCTATCAACCTGTTGCAAAAGTCACTCCTGTAGATGTCTAGGAAGAGAAATAGTAAACCAGTAATCGCCATGAATAACCAAGGCAACAAGATAGCTCAGAAAGAAAGTGAAAAATCTCCAGAGAAGGGACTTAAAGATACAGAAATATGTCACTTAAGTGACAGAGAATTCAAGATTGCAGTTCTGAAAAAACTCAACGAGATACAAGAAAACACAGATAGGCAGTTAAATGAACTCAGAAACTCAATCAAAGAACAGCATGAGCATTTTACAAAAGAGATTGAAATTTTAAAAAAGAACCAAAGAGAATTTCTGGAGATTAAGAACTCAATAGAAGAAATTAAGAATGAAATAACCAGCTTAGGTAGTAGAGTTGACCAGATGGAGGAAAGAATCAGTGACATCGAAGATAGAAACCTGGAAATGACACAGATAGAAGAAGAAAGAGACTTGAGACTTCAACGAAATGGAAGAACTCTACAAGAACTTTCTGACTCCATCAGAAAGAGCAATATAAGAATAATGGGCATATCAAAAGGAGAAGATAGAGAGAAGGAAACAGAGAATATATTCCAACAAACTGTCGATGAGAACTTCCCAAATTTGTGGACAGAACTGGACCCTCGAATCCAAGAAGCAAATAGAACACCTAGTTACCTCAATCCCAACAGACCTTCTCCAAGGCACATTGTATTGAAGATGTCTAAAATCAACGACAAAGAAAGAATCCTCAAGGCAGCCAGGGAAAAGAAGACGGTAACTTACAAAGGAAAGCCCATTAGATTATCATCAGATTTTTCAGCAGAAACTCTACAAGCCAGGAGGGAGTGGAACCAAATATTCAAACTATTGAAAGAGAGAAACCATGAGCCAAGAATAATATATCCAGCAAAGATATCCTTTAGATATGAAGGAGGAATAAAGACCTTTCCAGACATACAGAAGCTGAGGGAATTTTCTAATACACGACCTGCACTACAAGAAATACTAAAGGAGGCCATTCGACCACCATCAACAGGGACAATTTGTGGCAAACAAAACTCAAAAAGGGGGAGAGTAAAGGCCTGAACCGGAATATGGGAATGGAGAAAGTAAGCGTGCTGAAGAAAATGGAATACTCTAAATATCAAACTTTCTTTTACATAAACTTAAGGGTAACCACTCAAAATAAATCCAGAATTGAAATACATACTGAAATAAAAAAAGAAACAGAGGGAAACATCATAGAATACCACCACACAGAAATAATAGACAACAACAAAAAGGCAAAGAAACAATGGAGACACAACCTTACCAGAAAACTAAGGATAGAATGACAGGAAATCCTCACATATCAATAATTACACTAAATGTAAATGGACTGAACTCACCAATAAAAAGGCACAGAGTAGCAGATTGGATCAAAAAACTAAACCCAACCATATGCTGTCTCCAAGAGACACATCTCAGCTACAAGGACAAGCATAGACTCAAAGTGAAAGGGTGGAAATTGACACTCCAAGCAAATGGTACCCAGAGAAAATCAGGTGTAGCCATAATGATATCAGATGAAACAGACTTCAAGGTGAAAAAGATAACAAGAGACAAAGATGGACATTTCATAATGGTGAAGGGGACTGTACAACAAGAAGACATAACAGTCATCAATATTTATGCCCCCAATCAGGGAGCTCCGAAATACACCAAGCAACTACTAACAGAACTAAAGGGAGAAATTGACCAAAACACAATTATACTAGGGGACTTAAATACATCATTGACAGCTATGGATAGATCATCCAAACAGAAAATAAATAACGAAATAGTAGCCCTAAATGACACATTAGATGAAATGGACATAATTGACATTTATAGAGCACTTCATCCTAAAACATCAGACTATACATTCTTTTCTAGTGTACATGGAACATTCTCAAGGATAGACCATATATTGGGACATAAAATCAGTCTCAACAAATTTAAGAAGATTGAAATCATACCATGCATATTCTCTGATCACAAGGCTTTGAAATTGGATATCAACTGTAAAAAGAAAGCGGGAAAAAACACAAATACATGGAGACTAAACAACATACTTTTAAAGAAGGACTGGGTCAAAGAAGAAATTAGAGGAGAGATCAAAAGATACATTGAAACAAATGACAATGAAAATACATCCTACCAAAATTTTTGGGATGCAGCGAAAGCAGTTTTAAGAGGGAAATTTATCTCATTACAGGCCTATCTCAAGAAACAAGAAAACTCCCAAATAAATAACCTCATGTTACACCTTAAAGAACTAGAAAAAGAAGAACAAGTAAAACCCAAGGTTAGCAGAAGAAAGGAAATAACAAAAATTAGAGCAGAACTAAATGAAATAGAGAACAAAAAGACAATAGAAAAAATTAATATGACAAAGAGCTGGTTCTTTGAAAAGATTAACAAAATTGACAAACCCTTGGCTAGACTTACTAAGATAAAAAGAGAGAAGACACTGATTAACAAAATCAGAAACGTAAAAGGGGAAGTTATCACGGACACCACAGAAATACAAAGGATCATCCAAGAATACTATGAAGGACTATATGCCACCAAATTCAACAACCTAGAAGAAATGGACAAGTTCTTAGAAACATATAGCCTTCCAAGGCTGAACCATGAAGAACTGGAAAATCTAAACAGACCGATCACCAGTAACGAAATTGAATCAGTCATCCAAAACCTTCCCAAAAGCAAAAGTCCGGGACCAGATGGCTTCACTAGTGAATTCTACCAAACCTTCAAAGAGGATCTAATACCAATTCTGCACAAACTCTTCCAAAAAATTGAAGAAAAGACAGTACTCCCTAACTCATTTTATGAGGCCAACATTACCCTGATACCAAAACCTGGTAAGGACAGCACAAAAAAAGAAAACTACAGACCAATATCTCTAATGAATACCGATGCAAAAATCCTAAATAAAATTCTAGCAAATCGAATACAACAATGCATTAAAAAGATTATTCATCACGACCAAGTGGGGTTCATCCCCGGGGCACAAGGATGGTTCAACATACGCAAATCCATCAATGTGATACATCACATAAACAAAATAAAGGACAAAAATCATATGATTATATCAATTGATGCAGAAAAAGCATTTGACAAGATACAACATCCATTTATGATTAAAACACTTAATAAAATGGGTATAGAAGGAAAATACCTTAACATAATAAAGGCCATATATGACAAGCCCTCTGCTAATCTCATAATTAATGGAGAAAAACTGAAGCCCTTTGCTCTACGTTCAGGAACACGACAGGGATGTCCCCTATCACCTCTGCTTTTCAACATAGTGTTGGAAGTCCTTGCCAGAGCAATCAGGCAAGAGAAAGAAATAAAAGGCATCCAAATTGGGAATGAAGAAGTTAAATTATCACTCTTTGCAGATGACATGATGCTATATATAGAAAACCCTAAAGACTCCACCAAAAAGCTATTAGAAACAATCAACGAATACAGTAAAGTTGCCGGCTACAAAATCAACGCACAAAAGTCCATTGCCTTCCTATATACTAACAATGAAATCTCAGAAAAAGAAATACAAAAAACAATTCCTTTTGCAATTGCAGCAAAAAGAATAAAATACCTAGGAATAAACTTAACCAAGGATGTGAAAGACCTATATGCTGAAAACTATAAGACATTTTTGAAAGAAATTGAAGAAGACACAAAGACATGGAAAGACATTCCGTGCTCATGGATTGGAAGAATCAACATAGTTAAAATGGCCATATTACCCAAAGCAATATACAGATTCAATGCAATCCCCATCAAAATCCCAATGGCATATTTTAAAGAAATAGAACAAAAAATCATCAGATTTGTTTGGAACCACAAAAGACCCCGAATAGCCAAAGCAATCTTAAGGAAAAAGAACAATAATGGAGGTATCACACTTCCTGACTTTGGCTTGTACTACAGGGCTACAATAATCAAAACAGCATGGTATTGGCAGAAAAACAGACACATAGACCAATGGAATAGAATTGAGAACCCAGAAATAAAACCACATAAATATGGACAGATAATTTTTGACAAAGAAGCTAAAAACATACAATGGAGCAAAGACAGCCTCTTCAATAAATGGTGCTGGGAGAATTGGATAGCCACGTGCAAAAGAATGAAACTGGACTGCTATTTGTCACCATGTACCAAAGTTAATTCAAAATGGATCAAAGACTTAAGCATAAGACCTGACACAATAAACTGCATAGAAGAAAACATAGGTACTAAACTTATGGACCTTGGGTTCAAAGAGCATTTTATGAACTTGACTCCAAAGGCAATGGAAGTAAACGCTAAAATAAACAAATGGGACTATATGAAACTTAAAAGCTTCTGCACAGCAAAAGAAACCATTGACAAAATAAAGAGGCCACCAACTGAATGGGAGAAGATTTTTGCAAACAGTGCCTCCGATAAGGGGCTAGTATCCAGAATATACAAGGAACTCATGCAACTCAACAACAAAAAAACAAACAACCCAATTGAAAAATGGGCAGAGGACTTGAAGAGACATTTCTCCAAAGAGGACATACAAATGGCAAATAGACATATGAAAAAATGCTCAACATCACTAATCATCAGAGAAATGCAAATCAAAACCACAATGAGATATCACCTCACCCCAGTCAGAATGGCTATCGTCAACAAGACAAACAATAACAAATGTTGGAGAGGCTGTGGAGAAAAAGGAACCCTCATACACTGTTGGTGGGAATGCAGACTGGTGCAGCCGTTATGGAAGGCAGTGTGGAGGTTTCTCAAAGAATTACGAATAGAATTGCCATATGACCCAGCAATCCCTCTTCTGGGTATCTACCCAAAAAATCTGAAAACATTTAGAGATAAAGACACGTGTGCTCCAATGTTCATTGCAGCTTTGTTTACGGTGGCCAAGACATGGAAACAACCAAAATGTCCTTCGATAGATGAATGGATAAAGAAGTTGTGGTATATATACACAATGGAATACTATTCGGCAGTAAGAAAAGATGATATAGGAACATTTGTGACAACATGGATGGATCTTGAGAGAGTAATGCTGAGCGAAACAAGTCAGACAGAAAAAGCAGAGAACCATGTGATTTCACTGATATGTGGTATATAAACCAAAAACAACAAAAGAACAAGACAAACAAATGAGAAACAGAAACTCATAGACACAGACAATAGTTTAGTGGTTGCCAGAGGGTAACGGGGGCGGGGGGTGGGGGGTGGGAGATGAGGGTAAGGGGGATCGAATATATGGTGATGGAAGGAGAACTGACTCTGGGTGGTGAACACACAATGGGATTTATAGATGATGTAATACAGAATTGTACACCTGAAATCTATGTAATTTTACTAACAATTGTCACCCCAATAAATTTAATTAAAAAAAAAAAAAAAAAAAAAGAAGACATAACAGTCATCAATATTTATGCCCCCAATCAGGGAGCACCGAAATACACCAAGCAACTACTAACAGAACTAAAGGGAGAAATTGACCAAAACACAATTATTCTAGGGGACTTAAATACATCATTGACAGCTATGGATAGATCATCCAAACAGAAAATAAATAACGAAATAGTAGCCCTAAATGACACATTAGATGAAATGGACGTAATTGACATTTATAGAGCACTTCATCCTAAAACATCAGACTATACATTCTTTTCTAGTGTAAACGGAACATTCTCAAGGATAGACCATATATTGGGACATAAAATCACTCACAACAAATTTAAGAAGATTGAAATCATGCCATGCATATTCTCTGATCACAAGGCTTTGAAATTGGATATCAACTGTAAAAAGAAAGCGGGAAAAAACACAAATACATGGATATTAAACAACATACTTTTAAAGAAGGAATGGGTCAAAGAAGAAATTAGAGGAGAGATCAAAAGATATATAGAAACAAATGACAATGAAAATACATCCTACCAAAATTTTTGGGATACAGCGAAAGCAGTTTTAAGAGGGAAATTTATCTCATTACAGGCCTATCTCAAGAAACAAGAAAACTCCCAAATAAATAACCTCATGTTACACCTTAAAGAACTAGAAAAAGAAGAAAAAGTAAAACCCAAGTTCAGCAGAAGAAAGGAAATAATAAAAATTAGAGCAGACCTAAATGAAATAGAGAACAAAAAGACAATAGAAAAAATTAATGTGACAAAGAGCTGGTTCTTTGAAAAGATTAACAAAATTGACAAACCCTTGGCTAGACTTACTAAGATAAAAAGAGAGAAGACACTGATTAACAAAATCAGAAACGTAAAAGGGGAAGTTATCACGGACACCACAGAAATACAAAGGATCATCCAAGAATACTATGAAGGACTATATGCCACCAAATTCAACAACCTAGAAGAAATGGACAAGTTCTTAGAAACATATAGCCTTCCAAGGCTGAACCATGAAGAACTGGGAAATCTAAACAGACCGATCACCAGTAACGAAATTGAAGCAGTCATCCAAAACCTTCCCAAAAGCAAAAGTCCGGGACCAGATGGCTTCACTAGTGAATTCTACCAAACCTTCAAAGAGGATCTAATACCAATTCTGCACAAACTCTTCCAAAAAATTGAAGAAGAGACAGTACTCCCTAACTCATTTTATGAGGCCAACATTACCCTGATACCAAAACCTGGTAAGGACAGCACAAAAAAAGAAAACTACAGACCAATGTCTCTAATACCGATGCAAAAATCCTAAATAAAATTCTAGCAAATCGAATACAACAATGCATTAAAAAGATTATTCATCACGACCAAGTGGGGTTAATCCCCGGGGCACAAGGATGGTTCAACATACGCAAATCCATCAATGTGATACATCACATAAACAAAATAAAGGACAAAAATCATCAATAATATCAATTGATGCAGAAAAAGCATTTGACAAGATACAACATCCATTTATGATTAAAACACTTAATAAAATGGGTATAGAAGGAAAATACCTTAACATAATAAAGACCATATATGACAAGCCCTGTGCTAATCTCATAATTAATGGAGAAAAACTGAAGCCCTTTGCTCTACGTTCAGGAACACGACAGGGATGTCCCCTATCACCTCTGCTTTTCAACATAGTGTTGGAAGTCCTTGCCAGAGCAATCAGGCAAGAGAAAGAAATAAAAGGCATCCAAATTGGGAATGAAGAAGTTAAATTATCACTCTTTGCAGATGACATGATGCTATATATAGAAATCCCTAAAGACTCCACCAAAAAGCTATTAGAAACAATCAACGAATACAGTAAAGTTGGTGGCTACAAAATCAACGTACAAAAGTCCATTGCCTTCCTATATACTAACAATGAAATCTCAGAAAAAGAAATACAAAAAATAATTCCTTTTGCAATTGCAGCAAAAAGAATAAAATACCTAGGAATAAAATTAACCAAGGATGTGAAAGACCTATATGCTGGAAACTATAAGAGATTTTTGAAAGAAATTGAAGAAGACACAAAGAAATGGAAAGACATTCCGTGCTCATGGATTGGAAGAATCAACATAGTTAAAATGGCCATATTACCCAAAGCAATATACAGATTCAATGCAATCCCCATCAAAATCCCAATGGCATATTTTAAAGAAATAGAACAAAAAATCATCAGATTTGTCTGGAACCACAAAAGACCCCGAATAGCCAAAGCAATCTTAAGAAAAAAGAACAATAATGGAGGTATCACACTTCTTGACTTTGGCTTGTACTACAGGGCTACAATAATCAAAACAGCATGGTATTGGCAGAAAAACAGAAACATAGACCAATGGAATAGAATTGAGAACCCAGAAATAAAAGCACATAAATATGGACAGATAATTATTGATAAAGAAGCTAAAAACATACAATGGAGCAAAGACAGCCTCTTCAATAAATGGTGCTGGGAGAATTGGATAGCCACGTGCAAAAGAATGAAACTGGACTGCTATTTGTCACCATGTACCAAAGTTAATTCAAAATGGATCAAAGACTAAAGCATAAGACCTGACACAATAAAGTGCATAGAAGAAAACATAGGTACTAAACTTATGGACCTTGGGTTCAAAGAGCATTTTATGAACTTGACTCCAAAGGCAATGGAAGTAAAAGCTAAAATAAACGAATGGGACTATATGAAACTTAAAAGCTTCTGCACAGCAAAAGAAACCATTGACAAAATAAAGAGGCCACCAACTGAATGGGAGAAGATTTTTGCAAACAGTGCCTCCGATAAGGGGCTAGTATCCAGAATATACAAGGAACTCATGCAACTCAACAACGAAAAAACAAACTTTCCAATTGAAAAATGGGCAGAGGACTTGAAGAGACATTTCCCCAAAGAGGACATACACATGGCAAATAGACATATGAAAAAATGCTCAACATCACTAATCTTCAGAGAAATGCAAATCAAAACCACAATGAGCTATCACCTCACCCCAGTCAGAATGGCTATCATCAACAAGACAAGTAGTAACAAGTGTTGGAGAGGCTGTGGAGAAAAAGGAACCCTCATACACTGTTGGTGGGAATGCAGACTGGTGCAGCCATTATGGAAGGCAGTGTGGAGGTTCCTCAAAAAATTACGAATAGAATTGCCATATGACCCAGCAATCCCTCTCCTGGGTATCTACCAAAAAAATCTGAAAACATTTAGAGATAAAGACACGTGTGCTCCAATGTTCATTGCAGCTTTGTTTACGGTGGCCAAGACATGGAAACAACCAAAATGTCCTTCGATAGATGAATGGATGAAGAATTTGTGGTATATATACACAATGGAATACTATTCGGCGGTAAGAAAAGATGATATAGGAACATTTGTGACAACATGGATGGATCTTGAGAGTGTAATGCTGACCGAAATAAATCAGACAGAAAAAGCAGAGAACCATGTGATTTCACTGATATGTGGTATATAAACCAAAAGCAACAAAAGAACAAGACAAACAAATGAGAAACAGAAACTCATAGACACAGACAATGGTTTGGTGGTTGCCAGAGGGTAAGGGGGGTGGGGGGTGGGGGGTGGGAGATGAGGGTAAGGGGGATCGAATATATGGTGATGGAAGGAGAACTGACTCTGGGTGATGAACACACAATGGGATTTATAGATGATGTAATACAGAATTGTCCACCTGAAATCTATGTAATTTTACTAACAATTGTCACCCCAATATATTTAATAAAATAAAATTTAAAAAAATAAAATAAAATAAATAAAAAAATAAAAAGGACTTCTAAGCTATGCGTCATTAGCATATGACTTTAATTGCTTCCAAAGACAGTCGATTGTCTCATAACTTCTTGGAATTCTGAATGCATAGCTCTTCTGAATCTTTTTACTTCTGAAATTATATTTATCTTAAGATGTGTCACATGGGCGAAAGTTGTAGCTCTAGTTCAGTAAATGACATCATGATGAAAGGTTAAGAGGAATAGCTCCTGAATTTTTTATCTTAAGATGTGTCACATGGACAAAATTTGTATCTCTAGTTCAATAAATGACACCATGATGAAAGGTTAAGAGAAATAGCTCCTGAATTTTTTTTTTAACTGGTAAAATAGTTTCTGACGGTGTCCTCAGGTAGCAAATGTTTTCCTGGAATATATTCCTTTGTTACCTTCTTACCTTCTCATCCCAACTGTTTTATAATGACAGTTAAAATCCCACCTCCCCTAATTTCAGTGCTAAGGATTTTAATATATTTAGTTGTTAAACAGAACAATATTGAGATTAACTTTTTAACCCTTTTTCTTTAAAACATGCATTCATCCTCTTCAATATTTAGGAGTGGGAAAAACAACATTTCTGCTTCATGATAAAAGCCAAAATCAACACACAAATGCTATGGTTGGATTTGAGTTGTTATTGTTTTCATTTCCCCTGTTTGTTTTTGCAATCAGCACATCAACTGTAAAATTATTTGTTTTCCAGGATAATCTATTTTAACATCTACAAACCCTCCCCAAAATTGTTGTTATTCTTTTACTATAAATTGCCTTGGTGCTGTATAAATAACAATAGTATTCTGAGCTAAGACAAATTTCTGACAACATTAAAGATTACTAACCATAGCTTGTAGATCAACCTGTGGATTCCAGTCTGAATCATATAGTATAACCACGTCAGCACTTGCCAAGTTAATTCCAAGACCTCCAGCCCTGGTACTCAGCATAAAGATGAATTTCTTACTATTAGGAGCATTAAAGGCCTCTATTGCTTCCTTTTTATAATTGACACAGGAGATAAAAGAAAAAGAGAAAAAAAATCAAATTATATTACCAGAATCCTTAAGAAAGAAGTATTTTAACATGCATACTCAAAACCCCACTTCATAATATTCTTCCACTTCCAAAAATATTTAAGCATCTATCTATATACTGTACTGCACGAATTGCTGTGGAAAGTATATTATACAAAGTTCCTAATTTTATAAGCTTATATCAATAGAGACAGACTTAGAATAATCATACACAAATTTAACTAAGCAAGTAATAAATCACTGGAATTATTTTAAAGCAATAATAGTGAAAATGTTTTGAGTGAGAGCTGACATAAACCTGGGGGGCAAGATGTCAGGTATCTCAATGTCATACACATTAGTTTAGTAGACCAACCAAGAGAAAATAAAAGTTTAGAAATGAGAAAGTGAGCAACAGGTATCAGGAAAGGTAAGTAGATTTATTTCCATATGGTGAAAAGGGAAAACAGAGAAGTAATGAGGAAAATCAGGAAGGTAACTGAGGGCTATTCAGTAAAGAGTCTTAAAAATTAATGGAACATTAATATGCTTACTATATAAAGAGCTCATACAAATTAATTAGGAGGAAAAAAAACAAAACCTAAGTCCCCAAAAGAAAAATGAGAAGAAAAAAAAAAAAAACACAGACAATATACAGAAGAACAAATACAAATGGCTAATAAACTAAAGAATAATGCTCAATCACTAGTAATCAAATAAATACAAATTAAAACAACATAATACCATTTTTTGAAGATTTAAAAAAATGATAATACTCAATGTTGACGAGGGGGCGGTGAGACGGGCACTCTCATACATTGCTGCTGGGAATATAAATTGGTACAACCTTTTTGGAAAGCAATTTGGCAATATGCATCAAGAGTCTTAAAAATGTTCATACCCTTTGACCCCGTAATTCCACTTCTAGGAATTTATCCTAAGGAAATAATCAGAGATGTGCACAAAGATTTATGTATAAGGACTTCTACTTTAGCATTATTTATAATAGTGATAAATTGGAAACAACCTAAATGATCAACAATAGTGGATAAATTATTTATAGTACATCCATAAGATGAAATATTACACTGAAATTATTTTTACAATGATTTTTTTATATGAAAGTACAATATAATATTGAGTAAAAAGTTATCAGGATACTGAACTTTATATATAGTGTATACAGTATAATTTCAATTAGTTACATATATTATATATACATAAAAAAGGTTGGCCAGGAATACTTTTCTTTATTTTTCAAATTTCTTCAGTAATGAAATATTACTTTCACAATCACAAAATGCAAGACATTATATTTATAATGAATGGAATGGCATGGTCAAAAGTTGCAGGCAGAAAAGGTGACTCCCACTGCCGCAGTGAGTATAGCATGTAGAAAGGGCAGTATAGAAAGCAGCATGGTGTACTGAGAGGCAATTTGGTGTAGAGGAAATAGCAAAAACCTGGGCATGAGTCATAACTCTACCATTTATTACAGACGTGGTTCTGAGCAAGCATTTAACCTCTCTGAGACAGTTTCAAGTAGAGAAAATTCCACCAATACTTTACTGGGCTGCTGGAAGAGTTCAATTGGAATTGTAAGTTACCTAGCTTATAGTAGTTACTTGACAAATGTTAGTCCCTTTCCTTATAAAAGTGAGGAGGCTGATTAAATGAAAGTTACAGGAACTGAGTTAGAGGATGACCAAAGACTTAGCTGAATTTAGCTGTGGCAATTGAAAAAGGGCAAATCTGAGAGCTATTGAGAAAGAACTGTTTATTAACAGCTGGTAAATGATTAAAGTAAGGAATCAAATATGGTCTTCCCCTTCTTATCGGCAATGATGAAATGACTATGTGGGCAACAACATAATGGGAAAGCAGGGCATTTTGAAAAAAAATAATGAACAGCTCTGACTTTACTGTATCTAAAGTCAATATATGGAATTTAAAATCTCTGAAGGGAGAACATTATTTGAAATGTTAAGAAACCAGAAGAATTCGGGCATAATTAGGTAAAGTCTGCATTGTTCATGACCAGAGATCAGTCAGAAATGCAATTTGGCTATCTGAGGTCAGAAGTCACCTACCCTTCTGCCTTAGTATCATCTTCATTCTAGGAAGAAGGGTCATCTTAAATAGTACTATATGGCCAACATTTAACGGGATTTGGAGAAACCTATTCTCAGGAATAAACCAGCAAAAGCTCAATAAAGCTTCAAGATACCACTTCAGAAAGAGTAAAATACTATAGAGCAGGGAAGAGTGTCAGCTTTGAAATGTTCCACATTTGTAAATGTTAACACAACTGTTTCCCCAGAGCGGGTAGAAGGTAAACCCTTAATAAGAAAAGGGCCTGTGTGCCTGCTGTGGACACTATCATATGCTCTAGCCCAGCTTCAATAAGAGGGTGCACAGGGGACAGAGGGCCCACTGCAGTTATGGAAGGAGAGAGCCATGGACTGAGGGTTTTTGTGGCCTAAGAAGGGGCCCTAAAGCTGAGAGGTAAAAAGGCCGGTGTGCAATTTCATGACATGTGGTATATATGCCACTATACAGTTTCAAAACTGCATTCATACCTATTATGTCCAATGGTCCTCACGTTGTCAGGAAAAAAGAAGCCCAGGTATTAGTATTTCCCTTATAATACAGTTAAATATACTAAGGCTCAGAGAATTAAATGGCTTGCATACACTACAAAGTGGTGAAGTTGGTGCTAAAATTCAAGTCTTCTGAAACCAAGTTCAATGCAGTTTCCACTATACCATGAAATCACAATCTTTGCCCAGAGCATGAGTACAGACTTAAAACAGAGGCCAAAGACAGAGTCCTGAAGGATTACAGAAAAGAGAAGATAAATTAGCAAAGCCCTCCCCAAAAATGTGCTTTAAAGGGTTTAAAATACATTAGACCCATGACATTCATGAGGAATAATCTAAAGATCATTAAGAATTTCCAAATCTGGGAAAGACAGATACTAGGTAGGCTTCCTCACTAGCTAAGTGACTCATTTCTGCATACCAAACTTTTAGTATTCCAAGATCCAAATGTATGATCAGAGCACCTATACCTATGTTGTCCCATTCCAGTTTTACAAAGTCTCTGTAAGACTGAGATTACTCCCTTTACAAATTACTATGTTTCATGATTCTTTAGGGTTGCTTATAAACTGGAAAAATCTGAACTGTTAAACTCCACGAATGGTGAGGGTCTACTGTAGGAAGAAAATCAAGAAAAGAAAAATACATCAAATCAGAGGTCAAAGAGCTAGCTGAGAAACAGTAATCAAAACATCAGAGACAGTAGTCATTAGAGGAGGTAAGGATGTAATGGTGTATTATCATTTATGTAAGTGAGAATGTCTTTGAAAATCTTCAACAGACTGATTGATGAAGAGTCAGTGTAATGGAAGCCAGATTGAAGATCTGAGAGAGAGGTGGTAGTGAGAAATTCAATGCACCTAGCTAAAGAAAAGGCCAAAGTTCAAAACTACCTAATGATGAAAACATGGCTTAATTGAACTCTGATTTTTGAAGTCCGATTTTCTTTTGTCTTCCTTACCTCTCTTTCTTCATGTGGGGTTTGTCCATCTAGTCGACAATACTCATAACCACGCCACATACAATAATCTTCCAAAATGTCCAGCAAGCGAGTCATCTGGCTAAAAATGAGAACCCTTGAACCTAAAACATTTCATGAAAAAAAAAGAAAAAAAAAGGTATTCAACTTGTATAAAACGAACTTGGAAGTTACAAAAATTAAAAGGTTATATGCAATATAAACATACAGCACATGAACACTCCAGTAAACACATACACTTTCAATGGATGCTATACAGAATTATGCATTTGTTGAGTTTTGTATTTTTAAGGCTTTTACAACCCTCCACAAATACTGAGACAATTTAAAATCTGCTTTTACTCTGTCCTGAGGACGAGCGATGGGTCCATACCATCTTTCATTGGGCTACTGCAACAGTCTCCCAACTTGTCTACTGTTTCTAGTCCATCACACTTAGTAGATTCCCCCATACTGCTTCCAAGGTTCTCTTCCTAACATACAAATCTGGTTGTGTCACTTTCCACAGCCAAGTCTTCAATGACCCACCAAACCCACCCCACTCCACCTTTAAAAATAGCCCAAACTCCTTAAAGCTTGGTTTAAAAGGCTTTTGTAATTTGGCCCCATCCATCTTCCCAGATTCATCACTACCAACCACTCTACCCCAAAATACCATTAAGTTCTGCATTCCTTTCCTTCGACACCTGTTTCACTGCCCTGGAAAGCCCTTCCCCTCCTTTTTCCCATGGTTTACTCACACACATTCTCCAGTGCTCACCTCAAATGTCATCTCTGTAACCACTTCCCCAACTCCCAATTTCTCAACATTTCATAGCACTTATCACAATGAATTGCAACTATTCCTCCTCACTACACTGTGGGCTTCTCGAAGGCAAAAAAAAAAAAAAAAAAAAAAAAATTGTTGTCTTATGTATCTTTATATACCCAGCCCAAAGAACAAATCCTGGCAAACAGTAAGTGTTCAACAATGTTTGCTGAATGAATTATTATGCAAAATGTTATTCATATGCAAGTCATTAATATTAAGTTATTTAATGTTAATTGGAAGATTTTTAACTCACCCTGTTCTTTGAGTTTGGCCAACAGTTTATCAAGAACTACCATTTTACCACTGTTGTTGACAATATGCTCATCAGTGGTATAAGGTGGACCAGGTTCAGCACCATCAAACAGGTAAGGATGATTACAACACTTTCGAAGCTGCATGAGAATGTTTAAGAGTCGCATCTTGTCCATCTTGCCAGCAGAGTTTAAAACATCAATATCTTTCATTAGGATTTTTGTATACCTGAAATTTATTAAAATATAATTAAACATCGATTATTAGAAAAATTTAATGCCATCAAAAATGTCCCTTTGGTGATCAGCTTAGATTCTCATTTAAAGATAAACAACAAGATTTGATTTGAGAGTAAATCTGATCAGCAATACCAAGAAACTAGTGAAGATTTGAACATTTTAACTTGTATGTTGCCTATAAACCTATTTCCTCCTGTTTTTATCCATTACTAAAAATTGCTATCAGCTGATAACTACTCAGGATAATTATATCTGATAATTATTCAATAACTACAATGTTTGCTGAAAGTTGGCATCCAACCTTTACGCATTTGAGCTAAAAACAATCCCAGTTTTTTTATACCTGTCTTCCTAGGTCATTGTTTTTTTCTGATTCTATAAACAGTTTTCATTATCCTTTCTAAACCTTCATCCAGAGAAAAATATACCTACATATCCACCTGAACAGTAAGAGTATTTAATTATAATAAGAGCCAACCTGTACTGAGTGTAAGTGCCAGGTATCATGTCAAGGGCTTTATATGAATCATCTTGATAAATTTTCACAAAAACTTTGAGAGGTGTATTAGTATCACCCCCATTATACAGATGGGAATTCAGGCAGCTAAGAGAAGTGAAACAACTTACTCGGGGCCACAGAAAGGGACAAATACAGGGTTTGATCTTACGTCTGAGTCCAGAAAAATATACTCTTCACCAGTACCCTATACTGGTTTCAATAGTAGAGCAGCCATTATAAATTATAAGTGACCTAATTTTATTTATATAAGGAACATTTTGCTTCTCTTAACAGCACTATTTGTTTTTTGTCTTTCTGACTGGTTATTTCACTTAGCATAACATCCACAATGTTCACCCATGTTGTTGCAAATGACAGGATTTCCTCGTTTATTTATTTTTTTGACTGAATAATAGAATACGTAGTTTCCTTCTTTCTTTTTTTTTCATCAGTTTCAGGTATACAAAGCAACGTAATAGTTTGACATTTAAACCCTCCACAAAGTGATAACCCAGCCCCCAAGCTATTACCCCTCTGACATCTTATATAGTTGTTACAATACCATCGACTATCTTCCCTATGTTGTATTCCACATCCCATGACTATAAATACCTATATGTGTAGTTACAGTTGACATTCAGTATTATTCTACTTCAGCTTTTCAGGTGTATAGTGCAGATTGGTCAGGCCATCTACACAGTCTACAATGTGTTCCCCTGATTAAGTCCAGTGCCCATCTGGCACCTTACATGAGCTTTACAACATTGTTGATTATATTCCCCATACTGTATTAACTACCAGTTTGAATTTCTTAATGCCTTCACCTGTTTCACCCTGTCCCCCAACACCCCTCCCATCTATCACCCTGATAGATCTAGTACCATCTGACAGCATACAGAATTACAATATTGCTGACTATATTCCTTATGCTATACCCTACATCCCCATGACTACTGTATAACAACCAATTTGTGCTTCTTAATCCCTTACCCTTTCACCCATCCTTAACCTCTCTCCCATCTTAAAGAAGTCCCTCTAAGATTCCTTGTAATACTGGTTTGGTGGTGATGAACTCCTTCAGCTTTTTCTTGTCTGGAAAGCTCCTTATGTTTTTCAATTCTAATGACAGCCTTACTGGGTAGAGCAATCTAGGTTGTATGTCGTTGCTTTTCATCACTTGGAATATTTCCTGCCACTCCCTTCTCGCCTGCAAAGTTTCTGTTGAGAAATCAGCTGACTGTCTTATGGTGGCTTCCTTGTAGGTAACTAATTGTTTTTATTTTGCTGCTTTGAAGATTCTTTGTATTTGACCTTTGGGATTTTAATTATGACGTGCCTTGGTGTTGGCCTCTTTGGGTTCATCTTGTTTGGGATTCTATGTGCTTCCTGGGCTTGGATGTCTATTTCCTTCATCAGATTAGGGAAGTTTTCTGTCATTATTTCTTCAAATAGGTTTTCAATTCTCTTCTCCTTCTGGTACCTCTATAATGCAAATGTTGGTATGCTTGATATTATCCCGGAGGCCCCTTAAATTCTCCTCAATTTTTTGTGTTTTTTTTTGGCTGTTCTGGTTGGGTGTTTTCTGCTACCTTATCTTCTACATCGCTGGTTGGATCCTCTGCTTCATCCAATCTACTGCTGATTCCCTGTCATATATTCTTCGTTTCCATTATTGTATCCTTTATTTCTGACAGGTTTCCATCTCCATTTTTATTCCTCCTAGCTCTCTGTTGAAGTTCTCCCTGAGATCACTGAGCATTCTTATAACCAGTGTTTGGAACTCTGCATCTGATAGATTGCTTATCTCCATTTCGCTTAGTTATTTTACTAGAACTTTGTTCTGTTTTTTATTTGGGACATGTTTCTCCCCATTTTGGCTGTCCCCCACCCCCGTGTTTGTTTCTATGTATTAAGTCGGGCTGCTGTGTCTTCCGGTCTTAGTAGAATGGCCTTATGTAGTAGGAGTGCTGTGGGGTTCGGTGGCAGTCTTTCTGGTCACCCGAGCCATGCACTCGTTGCGTCCCTTGTGTGGGTTGTATGTGCCCTCCTCTTGTAGTTGAGCCTTGGTTGATAACTGCACATAGATGTGAGGGACTGACCCTTGGGCTCACTGGTTGTGAGGACTGGCCTGGACTATAGTGGAAGAGTTGTTGTGCAGGGGCTGATCCTACAGAGCAGGATCTGCCTCAGTAGGACTCTTGTGCCTGCCCAATCCACCCCTTGGCTATGTCATACTTGGAGGTGGCTGAGTGATGCTCCAGCTCTTTTTGAAGCTGGCCCCAGGACCACCTTGTAGGGGATCCGCTTTCGGTCTACGTCAGCCACAGCCCGTGTCCCACACGGGGCCACCCAGCGGGAGCCAGAAAGAAATATGCAAATCACTGCCACCTGAGCTGTGCCTTGAAGTGCCTTGAGAGGCCAAACCACGAACCAAGGCCAGCTGCCACTAGTGCCAACTTAGAGCTGCTCAGCCAGAGGTACAGGACATGCTCAAGCCAGATGCTGCTTATTTGGGTTCCACAAAAGCCTGCAGGTAGTGTGCATGAAAAAGCCACTGAAAACAGCCCTGTTGTGCCTGAAAATTGGGTGGGGCCACGTCTCATATCGCCAGGGTATGGTGAACTAATGGCGGAGACTCAGAAATGGTGGCCGCCTATGTTGGCATGCCGGGAATGGGGAGGGCTCAACAAAGAAACAATGGCCTCTGCCAGTCCCTCCGTCCAGAAGAAAGCAACCTGTCCAGACCCCATCCTCAGCCAGACAACTCAATTCCCAACCATTTGTCCCTGCCGCCTTTCCAACTGCTGCCCCAGTGCTGGAGCTCAGAGAGAGTGATTCCATTGGTGGGTAAGTCCGCACATGGTCCCTTTAAGAGGAGCGCCTGGGAGTGTAGCTGCATTCAGTCTCACTCAGTCACAATCTCCGCTGGTTTTCACAATCAGAAATGATGGGAACTTCTCTTCCCGGCACTGGAACCCTGGGCTGGGGTGCGGCTGGGATTTCTCACTCCTCTAGGGACCCCCACAGCCAAAATAGACCTCCCGATATTTAATGGTCACACGCGGTTATGGGACCAGCCCATTCCACATCTCTGACCCTCCTACCAGTCTGGAGATGGCTGCTTCTGCATGTCCTTAATTGAAGGGCTTCAGTTCAACTTGATTTTATGCATTTCTCAATAACGGTTGTTTGGTAGATTAGTTGTAATTTTAATGTGGTTGTGAGAGAAGGTAAACACAGTGTTTACGTACTGCGCCACCTTGGTTGTCTTCTCAGAACATCAACAGCATTATTAGTAATATGTCTAATTTACAATTCCTTGTGACTCCGCTTGTCACTTTCCTGCTTTGCTTGTATTTATCAAACCATTCCAGCTTCTATTTTTGTAATATCCACAATCACTGATATTTTCAACCATCTTATTACTGATTATTATTATGGTCATTACTGTTTTCACTGATGGAAAAACAACAAAAATTAGCAAATGTACCAGTAACATTATCCCCCTTTAACCCTGACATCATCCTCATAAGCTGCGTATTATTATCCCCATTTTATAGAGGGAAAACTGAGGTTATGTAACTTTCCCAAGCTAAATAGCTATTAAGAGGCAAAGTATGCACGTTCAAACAGGTCTATAGACTCCAAGGCTGGTGCTCTTTCCCAAAGATTAAATAAAATACTCATCAATTTTCTACTGAAATATTTGAACTACTTAACTTGCCATTTAAACATAAAATGTAATTTCTGAACTAAAGGCATAATTGAACCACTACAAAGCTAATTTTTAATAAATCCTTATACATACATAAATTCTAATGGAAAAAAATAGCTCACCATTCTCGCTGCATTTTACTGAGTCCCAAGTAAATCTTTATCTCCTTTTTAGGAGGCAGGCTCTTCTCTACATCAGTTTTTATACGACGTAACAAAAATGGTTTTAAAACCTAAAAAGTGACAATTTTTATAAAAGTTTATAAAGTATCTAATATATAAACCTAAATTAGACATCAATAATGTGATGGCATAAAATATATTAAAAATTAAGACACCAAGATTATTGACTATTGAATAAGTGCAAAAGAGCCTTTTTAAAAATATGCTGTAATATAAGATTTTTAAAAGTTAGAAGAAATCTGAAGTCAGAGTATGGATGAGAGAGAGTCTCTAAACGTGAAATAAAATTCAGCCATTTCAAAATGGTTAAATATATGAATAAGGAGAAAATGTTTCAATGTTAAGGACGATACGAATGAATACAGAAAAAAGATGAAATAAGACTGTATACCTGCAAGACAGATTCTATCATAAGAAAATAATAGTGCTACCATCTACAGAGTACCTGCAATGTGCCAGACACTACACCATGAACTTTAAATATCAAGTATTGAATCCTTACAATAAATATTTGAGGGAAATGTGATTATTCCAATTTTAACAACATCTCCAAAGTCACTTTGCTAGTAAGCGGCAGAAGCAGAATTCAAACCCAGGTCAAGCTGATTCTACAATCAGCTCAGTCCCTGATTAGCAGTCGTAAGCTGGTCAAATTCCTTTCTGACATTGTTTCCTCAGCCATTCATCCAAAAATATATATTTGTGGTAAACGTATATACCAAGCATTTTTAAATGGGGATGACACCTATTTCTAAGGCTATGACAATTTCTGGTAGTGCATTATAGACTTTAACCACAGGACACATTGGGAATCTGAGATATTATTATTAGATATGTATGGGATGTAAGGAAAAGGAAGACGTAAAAGCAGACTTCTAGTTTATAGTTTGGGCCTGTTAAATTTATCTAAGAGAGATTATTAAGAGTTTAAACTGCCTGTGAGATATTTAGGCAGAAGACTCAGAAGGCTATGGAAGTCTAGAGCTTAGGACGGCGATATAGAGAGACAGATTTACGAGTTTTAAGTATATAGGTGATAGCTGAGACTATGGGACTAAATGCCCAGGGAAAGCATGTATGAAAAAGAAAGTCAAAGGCAAAGCCCTACAAAACACTGAACTTTCAACGACACACCAAGAAAGAAAAGCCCATAAAGGGGAATAATAGGAGCAGCCATAGAGGTTAAGAGAGGCTGTAGTAGAGTATACGCCATTCCATACCTCAATGTAGTAGGCCATTCCATACCCCAGAAACCAAGCAGGAGAAAGTTTCGAGCAGGAGCATTTAGCAGTGCTAAATAGTACAGAGAAGCCAAGATATTGATCAAAAGCTGTACCCTGAATACAGAAGGCAACTGGAAAATCATTGAAAACTTGTGAGATAACTTTAAGTTGTACGGAATGGACAGAAACCGGTGGTCAATGGATCTAGGAGTAAAGAGAATCCACTAGAGACAGAATAACCAGCCCCCAGAGCTGACCAGGTTCCTGATATCTGAAGCCCCACTGTACTACAACTTGTGTGACTAGATTCTTGGAAGATTTGTCTTCTACTCCTCTTCTGCATTCTTACAATAAATTCCCCATTACTTAAGATAATTTATTTCCTGACTTGTTCTGTTTAACTCTGAACAAATATTAACAGCATGATGACAGTTGGGGATTCAAGTCAATAAATGTTTAATGAGCTGTTACTCTGGACCAGGCACACAGGGCATAATGTGGTGGAAAACAGACAAGGTTTCCGCCACATGAAGCTTATATTTTGCTAGGGTATGGGGAGAGAGGTAGAGGCAGACAATACATTTTTTTTATTTTTTTATTTGTAAAAAAGTCTTGAGATTCTCATTAAAAATAGCAGACAGAAAAATAGCAGACATGCATCTATAGCCACTTCCTCACAAAACCCACTAAGACATTTTTTTTAGTTTTGAGGTATACATAAAAAATGAGTGAATAGATTAGGTAATAGGGATGGAGAGGATAAACTACTCTTTCAAGAAGCTTAGCTATCAAGGGGAAATAAAACAGAATCACAGCTAGAGAGGGACACATTACTCAGAGGGTGCTGCTTTGTATGTGTGAGAGCGGTTGGATATGGATGTAGGTTTGGATTTAGTAAGGGAGATAACTGAGCATGTTTACATGTTGAGGGAAACAAACCAACATGGGAAGACAGAAGTAGAAAATTCAGTCAATTAAAAGGATCAATCATGGGGAAAGGTCTATAAGGAAACAGGAAGAGATGAGATCCTTGGTTCACATTGGAAAAATTAGTCATTGTCCATAGAAAGAATACTTCTTCCACTCAGACAGAAGTTAACACACATGCAGATACCCTTTGAAGATGGATATCCTTGAAGGAGTCCCAACCCTACTGACTTCTATTTTCTCTTTGAGAGAGGAATAATGTTACTTGCTGAGAAAGGAGGGAACAGAATACCTGGTATGGAAGTCTTGGGGAGACTAGAAAAGGTATCAAATAGCTATTATAGAAAATGGGGGAAAATGCTGTAGAAGGCCATGCTGAAGGGACAGTAGCACCATCAAATCCGAGCTTACGTTAGGGAACATGAAATCACAGTAGTTCCACCCTGTACAGCTGTATAATCTTCTTTATCAGCATTGAGCAGCCCCGTACAGAGCAGGTCACTCTGCTAGTAAGTTGTAGAAACAGAATCCCAACCCAGAGAACAGAGACAGTTACATTATTACAGTGTAGGGCTTTCAGGACAGAAATGGCAGGTCGAGAGCAAGGAAGTTTGGGAGTATTGGCCAAAAAGTGGTTCAAGTGATAGAAAATGGGCTCATTGCTGGGTACAGAAAAAACTAACAACAGAAATAGATTGATGGATGGGGAGAGAAAGCAGGGGTCCAGCGACTGGAGGTCTCCATAAAGTAACAGAATAACTACAAAAGTAACATGAAGTAAATAGAAGTTATCAAAGAATGGAAAATTGGTGTTCAATGAACGTGAGGAAGTCATACCTTATGATAAGTAGATGACAGACAAGAGAACTGGTGGAGGGTGGACCTGTGAGTTAACTTGAGTCTCAAAGGAAGAGTTCTGTACATGACAGTGGGGAAGCAGTGGCTTAGATTGGCACTGGGGAACTAGGAGAATACTGATGCGAATTTGAGGACGTGTGGGGTGTGGGAGCATGAACAGCCTCTACTATAGACTACCACATTATCCATGGGGGGGAGAGCCAAAGCTAAAAAGCTATTCCACAGAGAGGCTAAGGATATAATGCAGTTTGTTTCCCAAAGAGGCTGTCAGAAAGACTAAGGGAGAAGCAGTGAGACTGAGCCAAGAGGCAAACCCACAAGTTCAAACAGATTCTATGGCAGTTTTTTTTCTTGTCTTGGTTATATGTATTTAACGACTAAATTTTCTTATCTGCTATTACTTACTGCGTGAAGTCTTTCCACCAGTTTTTGATCACCAAGACAATTTTTAGTGTCAAACCAAGAATCAAAGTCCTGTGGGGGTGAAAATTCTGTAGTAAGTGCAGTTTTGTGTGTGTGTGTGGTTTTTTTTTTAAAAAAAAAAACCTCAATATTCTATAAATTCTTATATAACTAATATAGCAATAATTCATTTTAAATGCACTTGCAAAAATACGTTAACTGTGATGGCCAATATTTACTTCTGAAAATATATAAAATACCGGAGCAGTTAACAAAATTTGAACCCCATTATACAGGACTCCATCAGCAGTTTTTCCTTAAAACACTTTTATTAGGTTTCCCCATACCATAGTAGCATTATATCCAGTAGGAGGAATAATATAGAATCAAAGACAAAATACTAATGAAAATGTTAATTAAAAAAATCAAAAGATAAGGTATACAAACAAGTGGATAGCTGAACTTAGTACTTTTTATTATCAATTAATATCAGTAATGAGGAAAATCAAGCTCCAAAGTCCTTAAATCATTCAATTCACAACCTTGTGTTAATGATAAAATCAATATACAACATACATTTACAAAATATGTTCTTTTCAAACCACACATTATGAGCTCCTTAATAGTCACCAAATGTTAATGCCTACAACAATCAAAGACCATTTTAAAGACTCCACCTGCCAAATCAGGATGCAAAAAGCCCTTCCAACTTAATTAAAAGAAAATTGTCAATGTATGAGGTCTGACAATTAAGTTCGTGAATTTGTTGCAACGATGTGGCTAATCTATTTTTTATATCAGAGGGATTATTTATTATGAATTTGTACCAACTGGACAAACAGTTAACCAAGTTTACTATCTGGAAGTGCTGAAAAGGCTGTGTGAGAAAGTTAGACAACCTGAACTTTTCACCAACAATTCATGGCTCTTGCATCACGACAATGCACCAGCTCACAAGGCATGGGCTGTGAGGGAGTTTTTAGCCAGTAGACAAATATCTTTATTGGAACACCCTCCCTACTTACCTGATCTGGCCCCCAATGACTTCTTTCTTTACCAAACATAACGTAAATATTGAAAGGAAGACATTGTGATGACATTCAGGACATCAGGGATAATACGATGATAGCTCTGATGGCCATTCCAGAAAAAAGAGTTCCAAAATTGCTTTGAAGGGTGGACTAGGCACTGGCATCAGTGCATAGCTTCCCCAGGGGAGTACTTCGAAGGTGACCATAGTGATAGTCAGCAGTGAGGTATATAGCACTTTTTCAAGGATGATTCTTGAACTTAATGGTCAGACCTCATACTACTCTGAACTCAGCCTATCTCATAAGTTCTAGCAGTGTGATATAGGCAAAGTTTAACAGGCAGGATGATCTCAAAGAAAGAAAACATGATTTCTCTAAATAGCCCCATATGAAAAAATTTGTACTTAAGAGCTCTTTTCTGAGAAAACCAAAACACACAGATAAGAAATTAAAAATGAAAAAGAACTATAAATTTCAATCTACATTCTATACTTTGAAAAAATATGTCAACATAGAAAAATTATACTTAAAATGTATGACTTAAACTTACATCTGCAGAATTAAAGACATCAGGCAATAAAAAGTTGAGTAATGCCCAGAGTTCATGCAGGTTATTCTGCAAAGGTGTTCCAGTAAGGAGCAAGCGGTTAGTTGACTTGAATTCACGAACAATCTCTGAAAGCTAGAAAAATAATAGTTATTTTAACATTGTTTTATTTATTAGAATACTCAACATTCAGTTCTTTATCCAACCAAAACATTTTTTGAATAAAACAAAACTTGAAAATTAATTTTCTATGGAAAAATATCCTAGTTCAGGTGACCTTGCCACAGTAAAGCACAACTGAACAATATATTCTAGACATTTCTACACTTACAAGAATGCAGATCATAGTCATACCTGAGACCCTTCCCCCACTTCAAAAAAAAATGTTTTTTTTCCATTTTGGGTCCACAGAAACAGTCAGAGCTCCATGGAATTCACTCTAGTCACTTTACCCAATAATATCTCCTTCACCCTGTCAATTATGTTCATATACATACTTAGCCAAGTTCTAACTTGGCCTGGCCACAATTTTTAAGCACCAGAGTTAAGCCCATTTTCCCTGATAACTTACAATTTTCTGAATATACTACCACAAAAATGAAAGCACACAAGGTATAAAAGAACAGTAATCTAATCAATAAAAATGCACATTTTTATAATTCTCTTAAATAAACAATTATTCTCTAACATGCGTCCTTCTTATCAGGTATTAGTTCCAATTTGAAATTAGTATGATCCACCTGGTGGTTTTGCTCCAGTTCTGTCCCTGTTTCTCCCAAAGTAGCCCAGTGATCCAAAGAGAGGTTCATCATAATAATTGATGCTTTTCCTACTGTTGATGGAGTTGAATGGCAAGAAATATTGATATTTTTCAATGTTAACACCACACTCTAATTCACACAAGTCAGATAATTCCAGGAAATGAATTTTTCTAATCCATATGAATACACATCAGGTAGCTTCTCAATAAAAAATAAATGCAAATGACATTTGCACTCCAAATATTACCAAAACATTAAAATACTGTAGTATAACAGAATTAGGCTATAACAGGTATAGCAAACGAACACCTAATTTTTATTACATTAAAAATTATGCTCAATTTTCATGTGTCTTATATTCATTAATTTACATTTTAAAACCATTTTAAAAACTGATTTTCATTCACATGCCACGAATAAAATCACAATCATCCATTAGTTTTTTATTTTGAATACAGAGACATAAACAGATGTAACAGTTAAAAGCAAACTTTAATAAAGATATTGAGAACTGGCTTACCTTAGATTTTTCATTCTTTATTCTGTGAGCCTCATCAATAACTAGGTATCGCCAATGAAACTTTTTAAATACAGATTTTTCTTTAATTATCATCTCATAAGAAGTAACACAAACATCCCACTCTCCTGGCATCATTTCATCACGAATAAAAGCAGCCTAATGCAAAACAAAGTTCCTTATATTAGAGTATGGCGACAAGATGATCATACATTTAAAGCATCAAGAATTAAGAATTCTAAGAGACCCTGGGAATCACCTGATCTCATCCATTTTAAAGATAGGAAAACTACGGCCCAAAAGATACCTTTGTGGTCAATTATCAGGATGACATGCTAATATATTCATTAACAAAAGAGAAGCAAAGGCTTCCCTTAAATGAGTACAGCATATTGAATGAACTGGAGAAGTTCGTATCACCAGATTACTAAATTACTAGGCTCTCTCTTCAGACCACAAGGGGTCCAAAAGGACATGGGCAAAGTAACTGCTTTCTGAATACCATATTTTTGCCAAGATCCAAGCAGTACCAACATGATACAGTTTCAACAAATGGAAAGAACTCAGTATGCATGAGTGAGTCCAACCTTTTGCAATCTCTTGGATGTTCCTTAGTTTCTAGTCGATTCAAGTCATATTCCTTGTTAAAGGGTCATAAAAGCCTACTCATTTTTTGGTGAACTTGCTGATGTTGTTATGAGGCTATGAATGTGATTTCATAAAGGGGATTTGCTCTATTTAGCACAGGAGTCTATTTAAAACCGTGAGACTATTTGAAACTATTTTTAAATCTTTGCAGACAGTGGCCAACATGGTAGCCAAGTTGACTGAGAGCATTTTTAACTTGTATGAACTGAATTCCAGATGTTATGGGTCAAAATAAAACCACGGAGTTAACAGGGAGCAGCAAAACCTGTATTTGAGAAGGAGCTGATTAGTATTATAAATCTGAAATTACAGTGCATAAATAAAATTAACTGTTCACTGAAAAGTCGTTACTTCATAAATTCATAGTTATGCACCAAAACACTGTGAACTCTTTCAATAAATATTCACTGAGTGCCCACTATGTATAAAAAGGTTGCCTGAACGGAAGTAGAGGACAGGAAAAACAGCCTTTGTAGAGATCTCAGTTGCACCTGGGAAGTGGTCATATTTAAAAATTATGACATTAGGGATTGGAGACAAAGAGATCCAGGGTGCCAGACGCCATTCGGTCCTGCAATCATTGTATCCATGTTTGATTTTGTGAAACATTCAGTTTAATGATTCCTCTTACAGGTTCATGGAATGTATGCATATTTTAAATTTAAATTAGCTCTGCTTTGAAATTTGTGAAGCACTTGATAGATTTAAATATCTTGACAGAACACTAAAGATCACATAACCCAAAACTTCTCATTTTATAGGTGACAAAATTAAGGCCCTTCAAGATTCATGCAATATCGCACAGTCAGTAACAAAGCCAGAACTAAAACCAGATCTCCTATTTCCATGTCCATGATCTTTGATCTGGAATGGAAAAGGAAGGGGTCACAACTTAATATACTTCAAGACTACATTAGCATCAGACAGGATCAGGAATATCTCTAACAATTTCCCAACTCGATTTAAATACCTATTGTAGATCATACCAATTTTTCATTACTAAATACTGACCTCATGTTTACAGAAGGCCAGGAAACCAGAAAGACCCAATATATCCATCCCATGAGGTACCAAGCTTCAAATGTATACATAATGGTCTGGATTTTCTCTATGCAAACCAACATCAATGTCTAGGTGTTGAATATGGAATACTCGTTATGTAATTAATAATTTTTAGGTTGCAATCCAGTATACACATACATGTTAAAGTGTATATATACAGAAGGAAGCAATATGCATCCTTACTATGCATAAAACACTCTATTTCTTATTCTCCTCTATCGCAGTGTTTTAAAAAATTGTTGTCACTAACCACTAAGATTAATTCCCAACCTACTAACGAGTGGCAATTTGAAAAACACTGATTTTGGAGGCTGGCTTTCAAATAAGAACCTTTTGAAGTTACCAGAAGAATCCCAATCTCCCATGGGGTAAAGATAGGGTAGCAACAAATTAAATATATCCACTCTCTTTAAAAGTCATGAAATACTTATATACTTCATAAAACCCTTGGATTCAATATAGTTGAAAACCACTGACATGTATTTTTACTGAGACGTAATGAAAACACAAACCTAAGTATTTATTTTCCTTATGATCTTCAAGAAATCATTTCAGCAAAAGTCAGTATTTTAGAAATACAAAGTTTTGTAAGGAGTGGCATTACATTAAATAATAGTAGTGATCAGAAAGACTTCTAAGTGACTAATCTGCTACTGGGAAATATTAGGCATAGGGCAGAACCAAGCTTGTAATTCTAAATTTATGAGCTCAATATTCCAATGTTTAAATTATTCATATGTTAAATTAAAATACATTTAAGTAATTTTTCTTCAAGCAAAATGATAAAAATAAAATTACAGAATTCAACATGCTGCCATTTTTTTGAGGATATATTTTGATAAACTACCTAACTATGTAAAATAGAATAAATCTTTATACTGTAAACGATGCTCTCTGGAGGCAAAATAAAGACAAAGTTTAATAATATGCTTTCTAAGCTAATTATTCATTTTAGTATTTTTGCATATTTATTTTTAAATTAATTCTATGGTCCTAAAATAATTGTAGCCTACAGATTGACAAATGGCTAATTTAAATAAGAGCCCAGAGTTTCTAATATTATCTAAGAATATATGCAAACACATACTTTTCTATTCAAAGACCAAAGCTGAAAGCTGTTGCCTATGCATAAACACAAAGAAAAGCCTCTCTGTACAAATAGAAAAGGTTCCATTCATGTGTGTATGCACATGTGTATGCATGTATACAAGTCAAAGTCAAAAGTCAAAACCTTCAACATAAAACATTTTAAGTCTTGCAAATTTACACGTTTCTGGTGTCAAAATAGTACAAATGATAGAGTCACTAATAAGATACACTGTCAATAAAGTAAGTTTTTAAATAAAAAGTCACTTAAAAGTTTAATTCAAAAATACTTTGGTTAATGAGCTAGTTAAAAGTAAATACAGGGGCGGCCAGATGGCTCAGCTGGTTAGAGCATGAGCTCTGAACAACAGGGTTGCTGGTTCGATTCCCACATAGACCAGTGAGCTATGCCCTCCACAACTAGATTGAAGACAAGTTTGAGCTTCAGGATGGGCAGCCAGATGGCTCAGTTGATTAGGGAGAGCTCTCAACATCAAGGTTGCTGGTTCAATTCCCACATGGGATGGTGGGCTGCGCCCCTGCAACTAATGATTGAAAACAACAACGGGACTTGGAGCTGAGCTGCGCCCTCCACAACTAGATTGAAGGACAAGACAACAACTTGGAGCTGATGGGCCCTGGAGAAACACAGTGTTCCCCAATATTCCCCAATAAAAAACTTAAAAAATAAAAATAAATACAAAGTGTGCTTATATTTAAAAAAAGTAAATGCAAATAAAAATAATGGATTGTCTGTTTATTAATAGGTAACACATCTACTACACAGGAGTGTTATGAGAATGAAATATATAAAAAGCACTTACAACAGAGCCTAACATACTGTAAACTTAAGTGTTATTTAGCAGTAGTAGTCAACTTAATTAAATGACTTTTATGGCAATAGTATCCAACTTAACACAGAAATGATGTTATTCTTGATTGCCTTTTAAAACCTGTTTCTCACTTACTCTCGCATCCTTGTCTCCGACGAAACAAATAACACGGAGAGATGGGACCCATCGTTTAAATTCATTCATCCAGTTGTGTAAAGTAGACTTTGGAACTAAAACCATGTGAGGTCCAGGAATGTTTCGGTAATGTTTCAGGTAACCAAGCAAAGCAATTGTTTGTAATGTCTTACCAAGACCCTGCATTATCATTACAAGGAAAAAAAAATCCATAATTTCTTTTTTAATGAAACATTTTGTTAGAAGCAACATTACAAAAGATATTTGCCAAATATCTCACATAGGGAAAAGTTAAAAGATTTTTCTTTTTTAAAGTGAATAACCATTCCAATTCAATACTTACTGTTATAAGAAAGGAAGGAAGGAAGGAAGGAAGGAAGGAAGGAAGGAAGGAAGGAAGGAAGGAAGGAAAAAAGGAAGAAAGATAAAAAAAGGAAACCAAAAACTTGCAGTTAAAAAGTTGCTCAACAAAGCAACTTTCTATTTAGACTTTTACTCCTAAAGAAGCAAGTTATCTGCTATATAATTTTTTCTACTAGTTGCAAAATTATGAATTTTGAGTGTGTATTTCACAAAACACATTTCATGTACCAACCTACTCAGATACCAGTCTTTCTTTCCCATTGTCCCCAACATTACTATAGCCCAGCCATGAAATATTCAGACTCAAGGGACATATGGCTCTACATGTGTATCTCACACCACTGAAGACCTAAAGAACCACAAAACAACAAAACATAAAAGAATTTTGCAGCCCGAAAGGACATTAGAGATTACCTAGTCCAGTGGACTTTTAAAAATAATATATTTAACACCTATGAACCCAGCACTAACTCATGGGTAAGGGAACAATATCCTATGCTGCATCGCCTTTTAAAATAGTTTCTGGCTTTATCCCTATGCAAAGTATGTATTTTCTTTCATAAACCTAAACTTAAAGCTACTTTTATAGGGTTTATCCTATCTGACATTTCACTTAATGAGATGGGTTTTATGAATGCTATGCATTAAAAGCTTATGCATCAAAAGCTTAAAATGTTTACTCCTTCACCAAGAAATTCCACTTCTAGGAATATTTTTTTAATGGAAATAATCTGAGACGTACGGGATAACTAAATTACAAGAGTGCTTATAACAACATTATTATATACCATACATACTATAGATATAGACATAGATACCAACCAATACACACTACATGTACACTACACTACCTGTATATATATACATGTATATATCTATGTGTGTACACACACACACACACACACACACACAATACATCAACCAATCCAAATGACCAGCAATAAGGGAGAAGATAAATAACAGTACTTCCTTAAGATTAATTATTATGCAGTCATTAACAATTATTTTTACAAAAAAGGTTTAAGTATGTGGAAAATACGAATGTGAAGAAATCAGAATACCTAATTATATACAAAATATTATCTCAACTATGCAAAATAAATACACCTGAAGGAAAAAGGCTAAAAAGAAATATGCCCAAATGTTAACTGTGGTTATTTCTAAGTAGCAGAATTACAACTTACTTTTAGTTTTTTTCTTGATTTTTCCCCCCAAATTTTCTATACTCCTTAAAGTATCTTTCCCTTTGTCAGTAATCAAACCATATCTGCTGTCAGCATAAATTCAATATGAAGGATCTTTAGCTCTTTCATGTTTAGACAGGCTGCAGCCAAGAGGAGTCACATAAATATGAATATCAGTGGGTCATAAAGATCTAGAACTCCCCCGACCTCTAACTCTCATCGTATTTATGTGGTCTTAAAATATCAATCTAGGCCTTCCTATACTACCTGGATCTGCTGAATTATCATCTTAAAAGGCTTTTTTTTCTCTTTGATCTTTTTATTTATGTATCATTGGCTTACTTCCTGACCCCCACCTGGCACTCAACTGCCAAAACTCAACTTTGCTCTTTACTGTTTTGTTCTTTTGTCTATCTATTCACTTTATGACTTCTCACACATGGAGGCATTTACATTTATTCATGCCTGCATAAATCTTTATTGTTTGGTTTATTCGTTCATTTAGTGTTTGGTTTATATACCCGCCTCATTCCCAAAACGATTTCAGGTAGCCAAAAATGAAAACATGTTTCAGGTGGCCTACAACGAAAACATGAAACATAAATTAATGGTAAAATAGAAATAAAGAGGGACCAAGAAAGTAAGACTAGAAGGCAAAGAATAGGAAAAGGCACAAAGGACAAAATGAGCAGACCATTGAAAATTACACAGATGTTCCATTTGGGCATTCATTTTGTGTCTGAGCTTCCTAGAAGCCAAAATGCAAATAAAAACAAAAGTACAAGGGTTTTTTAAATACGATTTAAGGAAAACTCAGTAAGAATTTTGCAGCCAGTAAAAGTGTATGTTCTATAGGTTACTTAAAGAAACAAATCTAGACTTTACAAATGCCTTTTACATCATAATAACTAAATAAAGCAATTATCCCCCAGGCCTCAAGGGGGTAGTTCAGCTCTGGTTTTCAAATTTACATAAAAATTGATGAGTGAAAATGCATTTTTGGCTACCAACTACTTACCATTTCATCGGCCAAAATACCATTGACTCCATTTTCATACAAAGAAATCAACCAGTTCAGTCCTCGAATCTGATAATCTCTCAGTGGTCCCCCTTTCACATCTGGAAAAAAAAAATCAATGACATCTCATACTTTCATTAATAAAATCAAGTAAAATTTTTCTAAAACCAAATCGAAAGGAAAAACACCAACATGATGAAGTACTTACATGAAGGTGACACCTCAAATCTAACACACATATTAGATGTTTTACGACTCTCTGAGAGTAGCTCTTCATCTTCTTCTTGTTCCGTGCGTCTGTGGCGGTAGCTGAGATGAAGAAAGAAACACCTCCATATTCAACCCAAATGCTAAGGTGTCAATTAAGTCAGTATACATTGCTAATATCTTTTATGAAAACAGCAATGAGTTATTTAGGGTCTTGCTTAGAAGTTGGTAAAACCAGCCTACATTTTTACTGATTGACTGCTAGCGAGAAAAAAATGCATTACTACCTACAAAACATATCTGCACAGACAATTAGAATAAATGAAGAGAGAAGTGTATGAGGGGAGGGAGAAGGGGGGATAGGAGGAAGAAAGGAAAGGAAAGAAGGAAGAAAGTAGATAGAGAGATGCCAACATACTCTCCAGCAGAAATTAAGCTCTGCTTGTCATCCTTCTTTATTTGAGGACGTCCCAATTTCATGTTCAGAGGAGATGTTGGAGATTTCTGTGCTGAAGGTTGAATGAAATGTGCAAAAAGTTCTGTCTGCTTCAGTAAAAATTCAAATCTCTTTGCTCGGTCTGCTTTCTAATTTACAAAACAAAATTAAAAGCAATGATTTTCCTTTTTATTAATTCAAAATTACTAAACAAACACGAGTATATTGTACTTAATCTGTACTACGTTCTAAGCTTTAAACATACTATCCTATTTAATTCTCTTAATAAACCTATGAGACAGGTCCTAGTATTATCTCCATTTTACTGATGATAAAATTGAGATGCAGAGAGTAAGTAAATTGCTCAAGCTTCCACAACTAGTAGGTAGCAGAATTTGAAAATAGTATTTTCAGATAGTTTGAATAGAAGCCAAGTGATATGCCAGACTTAATGCCTCCATAAGAAGTACCCTGCTTAAAGAGTCGGAGTGGAAAAATAAATCCACTTTCCAAACCACAATGATTTTCTTTTCCTAAACAGTTAACAAAATTAAGTATCATAATATATAATGTACCCCAAATATAGAAATATAAATTAACTATGATATATATATATATATATATATATATATATATATATATATATATACCATAAACTAAACTCTTAAGAATTTTCAAGCTGCATCTAGAAATAACAGAAATCTTAGAATACAGTATCATCTTGCCTCACTGTATTTTTGATGTCATGGTACAATAGTGTAACAAACATTTCTCTCATCAATTACAGCGATCTGAAAAATCACATTTTATGCTAACAGTATATACAGTTTCTCCATAAAGTGAGCATTTGGGGGAAAATACAAACACAAACACATACACACACACACACACACACACACATGAAATAGTTAATATATATTAACAACTGAAAATTGATACATAATTTCTCAATAAATTGTAAAAGGTCATAATTATACCATATAAATGCAGTAAAACTTCTTTCTCTATAAAAATCTTAAAAAATCAAAACATGCATATACATCAGGTTAGGAAACAATGAAGTTTTTTTTTTGATTCCCAGTCACTTTCTGAGCACAGAGTAGAGGACATTTGATTGCTAGTTAAGGATGCATAATTAATAACACCAGAAACTTACAAGAGTTCATTAACATAAATACAAGAATTAGACAGATATATTCAGACCAGTAGCTGGAAGGAGGCCAAAACCTTTCCATTTTATGTTATCCTCACTGGAATGTTGTTTTTAGAGTTGTTAAAACATTAACTGTCTACATTAGATGTGGCCTTAAACATTAAGGAATGGAGTTTTGTAAAATCACAATGAACAACCGAAAAACGTACTTCATCTCTACTTATTTTTCAATTATTACTGCGAAGATAACCCCTCAACAACAACAAAAACTCAGTTCCAACTACCTGTTAATTTCTTTTTTGAATTAACCAAATTCACTGGTCGTGAAAAATCCCAAGACATAAAAATTTAGTTAAATTAAAGCTAAAATATGGATTTTAGTGACAAAAAAATTAAATAATTAAATGTGTAGCAAAGCAATAGGTGCGCATAACTAAGGTTATGCTAGTTAAACATGTAATATTTTAATGCACTGGGCAAATAACCTTCCCTCAAGAAAACATTACCATATTACAAGTTTCATAATGTATAGCATTCATTCATATATCCAAAGCAAGGAGAGACAGACAAAAAAACATCAGTCTGGCTTTGTGACCTGCTTTCTTTCAGCCATACTGATATTGCTACTGATATTTTCACTTAGTGGATAAAACATTTCTAGCACAAAACACCTTACTATGGGGTATAAAGAACACTGAACAAAAATGAAGAGATGTGGCTTCTGGTCCCAATTAACCCATATAGTTTCTCTGATTTTTTATTTCATCATGTGAAAATAAGGAGATTCATTTATTCAACAAAAATCTATTATGATGGATTATATATTAAATTACTTTCCAATTCTAAAATCTACAATTGTGTATTCATTATACGTACATAGGTATTTTTTAATCTTTCACATCTCTTCTATAACAATCAACTATGGTATTCACTATCCTACCCAAGAATATATTTACCATTTTCTCTTCATATTCTGGGTCCATTTCCTTTTCAGATTTAGAAGCTTTAGCAGCAAGTTTGAGTTGAAATGGAGAAACAGTTTTCTAGAATTTCAAAGAATATAAATCATCAAATTACAAAGCAAGGTCTTAAAAGTGGTCAATATTCTCATTTGAAGAAAGTAAAAAGTAACTAAATACTAAATAAATAACATGGGTCATGCATGGACCAGCGATGACAGCATGTCATAAATCAAGGCTTACGATGTATCCATTTCTGTACACCTGAGGTCCAATAAAAAAATATCTGAAGAATTATGAAAGCCAGAGAAACATTAATTGCCTATTTTTAATTCAAAGCATAAGAAAGTGTGTAATCACTGATTGGAGATTTAAAATCTAGAATATACCAATATTATCAATTACAAACCAAAGAATTCAAGGAAAGTAAATATTAACACTCAGAAACACTTCTTTATGTAATGGAAGCAAGTCAGAGTTTAACAAGAAAAGAGTATGGTTTCTGTTCCTGAAAAAGACACTTTTTTATTGTTTCCATATTCTAATCAGAACATTCAAACTTCTTTAGGTAATGCAGTGTGACCATTTATATTTAAAATAATAAAACAGTAGTTTCAAACTTTTGGCTTATGTTAATTTTCTCCAACTGGGAAGAAAACTATTTTAACTATTTCTATTATATAAATAGTTTGCAGAAGCAGTTTGTCAGGGCTATTAACTATTAACCTTTGGTATTTAAAAAGCTGTAATTTAGTGAAAATTAACAAATCAGCTACTTAAAAATACTGAAATTATCTGGGGGCTTCTCTCAGGCATCCTATCCTTTATAAAGACAAGCTTGTACTTGTAAATATAAATAGACATATAGACTACACGTCCTTCCCTGTAAGGAATCAAGCTATAAAACAAAAACACAAATCTACCCATCAGTACCAAAGCTGAGAGTATTTCAGTTTTAACACAGACTTTGCACAAATCGAAATACAAATCTGTTTGTGTAAACTAAAGAAATTATGTCCATTTTATCATGGCTTTTGTCAACATGTTCCTGAAAACTTAAATCATAAATCAACAGAATGTGATCTTAAACATAGGAAAGCATGGCTCCAATAGTTAATGTATATATTTTCCAACATTTATTAAAATTTCTATTTTGACGAAATCCAAACCAAGATCATGGAATTTGGCTCTGGTCAGGGTTCTACTTTGGAGCACTGATCTGATATTGTTCAGTTATTCTTAACCCAAATAATAGCCGTCTTGATTTACAGCCTCCCATGTGTACATATCATCTATGTGGGATGTTTTGAATGTAATCCTGGATGGATGAGAATAGAAAACTGCTAAAAATCCCCTCAATTCCACACTTTCAAACTGTCACATATACTATAGATGCTATTTTATTATCAAAGCAACAAGTAAAGGAAAATTGGGTGACAAAACCCATCTCTGTATCATTCCTTGAAAAGCTACATGAAATCTAGTTTTCAAGTTTCAAAACAGTGAAAATTACTTATCTCATATACACAAAGTGTATATCTAATAACATGAGACTTAAAAAATTTAAAGCTTTAATATTAGAAAAACAATTTACTCATTACTTTTTTGATTACCTTGTGGTAAAATATAAAATTTTAATTATATGCTAACTAAAATTCTTAATCTTGAGCAGTGCTATTTAAAGCTGTAATTACTTAATTGGCACTATCTTCCACAAGGAATTTTAAACCTACCCTCTAAAGCTTCTCATTTGTATACATGTTTTCAAAAATACACTTCTCATACCAGAAAAGATAAAGGTGACTATGATATTCTAATAAATCCCTTATGGATTTTATCATCTAGTAATCTAGATGCCATGAAAATGTAGTGCAAGGTCATCAAGATGCCCTGTCTTAAAGACCATGACCTTTTTCTTGACGTTTTTAGTACCAAAAATACCAACTCCAGTTTCCAGATAACCTCACAGAGTTAGGTTATCCAACAATCACAAACCAAATACGTTTAAGAACCAGAAAGTAAGCAAAAATACCTTTCTGTAGCTAAATATCACAAGTCAATCGACTAAATCTCATCTACTTTATATATCATGAAAATGCTCATTCAGTGCCTATTTTAATTTGATATGTAATTCTACCAAGTTTGATAGTCTGACTTCCCATACCAGAGAATAAAAGCAGCCAGCAGCAGCAGCAAATGACATGAGAAAACCACTAGAAGGAAGGCATACTGTCAACAGCAAGACGGGCTGGTAAAAGCCCAGGATTCAAATGTGAGTTCTACCATAGCACATCCCTTCTCCTTGGTGTTCAGCGGTAATTATTTCCCTCTCCCTGCTGTATGACTTATAGTTTTGTGTTTTACAGTTGTTTTAAATGATTTTGTGATGTTGTTACATCAATGTCCTTCATCATAAACAAATTCTTTCTGATGAAAGTAGATGAAGTATTTAAAAGTGATAGTTAATAGCCCGACATTTGAGGGAGGAGACTGAGAGATTTAAAAATCAACACAATACAGGAAGTGTCTGGGAGGTGGTTACTTAATTTAGGGAAAACAACCTCCTAGATCTCAAGTGCTTTTGTATCACTGTCAAGATTACAATAACTGATGGGTATGAGGAAAAGGTTAATCTGCACTTTTAATATACCATTTAAGGAGTCAAGGTAGTGTGCAATATATTTAGGGGTTTTGGGGAGATACCAAATCACTTTATTCGAAGGAATGGTACAAATAAAAAAAAACTTAAGTAGATGTTTTGTACTATTTAGTTTTTAAAGAAAAGTTAAAAATAAAAAAAGATGCAATGACCAAAGCAGTAAACTTCAGATATCCAGAAAGTTCCTGTCATGCAGCACCTCATAGGGAACTATGCTGAGTGGACAAATGAGGCACTATTATTAAGGCAATTTCTGATAAGGCTACAGGGTTCGTGAATATATATGTTATCAACTCAGTGTTTATTTTATATGTTTTTTTAAATTGATTCCCATTCTTTTCACAATTCAAAAAAATGTATCCAACCTGGAAATTCAACAACCTTTACTGCCATACAAAAGACAGTTTAGCACTTATATTTGCCCAGTCAGGGGATTAAAATGCACCTAGACACGTTTCTGAATTTCCAAACATTTGATTTATATTGACACTTGGTATCTGGCCCAACTTTAATCATCAATGTTGTCTTACCGATCCAAGTACCGCATGGGTCTTAAAACGTGTATGTTTTCTACGGTTTACACTTAGCACTACAATTATCTTTGTTTAGTCAACCATGTAACAGTAAAACACTTAAACAACTACTGAATTTAAAATTACTCCAATTCACAGCAAAAGGTGTTAATTTCCCTCAAAAGCTTTTCATTTGGTCGTATAGTCTCATAATGATTCAGACAAAGCCACTTGAGATCTCGAACGCAGAATTTTACTTACCTACCGTTTTTTTAATTGTGATATGTCTATTGTAAATGGAAGAAAAGTGCACCCATAAATGATCCGTTCTACAATTTTAGTATACATCAAAAATCCTTATGCCCCATCCTATTTTTATCTCAATTTTGCGATGTTTCATAGTTTTATTTGTATGTCTGGATCCATACAAAATTTACCTTATGGAGATAATACATATTTTCTGGATTTGGCTTTAATAGGTGTCTGAGTGGTCCCCTTATGCACGTTAGCAGCAGCTCATGCTGGCGAAGCTTGGTTAAAAATATTTTTTTTTTTTAACATGCATGTGTCCAGGAGCCAACAGCGCCCACTAGGAGAGGGAGGCGGAAGCATGAAAAGGCTTGGGGCCGGATTGGGGGACAATTTTAGGTGTCCCTAGAGTGAAACACTATACCGTCGGGGGCGGGGCAGGAGAGGGTGAGGATGCACACGTCGGAAATTTTCCTAAGCAAGCGTCCTCGCTTTCTCAGTTGGGGGTTTGAACTGGGGGGACGGGGTACGACGCAGAGAGCTCATTTTGTCGGGGTGACACCCCCGCCTTAGCAGGCGGGGACCCAATGAACAAGGGATTTTTTTTCTTTCCTGACACCCAAAAGACCAACATTGCCAATTAAAGCAATAAAGGTCTCTCCTATCGTCCTCCGCCACCCAACCACCGGCACCTTGAAATTCAAATTTAAAAAAAAAAAAAAAGCCCCAGCAAAACCCCTTCTGCGCGAGTGTGGGATTGAAGGGCCCAGATTTCCCAGGCAGAGGCCGACGGGAAGGGGGGGGAGAGGAGAGGGAAGGCGGAGGCTGGTTCCTGCACGGCCCCATCCCCCACCCCGCGCGTTACCCCAGTTCCGGGAATGTGAAGGGGGTTGGGGGCTGTCGAGGGGCTCCCCAGATCCCATGTCCCCAAGCCCCGAGATAACGGGCACCCTGCACCCAACGCCGTGCCCGCGCCCGCGCCCCAGCCCCGCCCCCGCCCTCCAGGCTGCGAGAAGGAAAGGGGGAGGGGAGCGAATGCTAGACTGTTCCGCCACCCCCACTCCGCGCGTCCGCAGCCCCCATCCCCGCAGAGCTCGCCGGTACCTGTCGGCGCCGAAAGGTCAGGGTTTGCGCCCCTCCGAGGGGCCGGACACAGAATTTGTCCACCCCACACACACCCCTTTCCGATTTACCTCCTTCTTCTTCTCGCCCTTCTCCGTGGCCACGGTGGCTTCGGTGGCTGCGGCCGCCGCTCCCTCCCCCTTCGAGGTGGACGGCCCCGGCTGCTCGTCGTCTACGACCACGATTGTGGCGGTCGCATCAGCGGCTGCCACGGTGGCTGCCACTGCAGCGGTGTCCTGCTCCATGGCGTTGGAGCGGGAAAGAGGAGAGGGACGAGGATTCCTGGGCGGCGACAGTGGCTGCACTGGAAAGAGCTAGACGGAACAGGGGTGGGGAATCACTCTGCTTCCAACCCCTTCGCTCGGCCCCCCCTTTAAATAACCCTCAACCCTGCCCCACTTCCGTCCACCCACCCTACGTCATGGCCTCCCCCCGTCACCCTCCCCTCTTCCTCCCCCCCCCAACGATCGCGAGACTCCCCCTCCCCACCCAGAGCCTGAGCTGGCCCCGCACGACCAACTGTTGCCTGAGTATGGGGCGCGGACTGGGGCGGAGGCGGGAACCCACAGCCCGTGGCCCCCTACAAATCTCCTTTCCCACACGCCCCCAACAGTCAGCCTGAGCTCCCCTCGCAGATGTGTGCACAAGGAATCCTCTTTCCCTTAAATCTGCTCTTTGTACTTCGGGGTGCTTTCATCTCTTGCACAAAGAACTTTTCCTCTGCTTATAACTGTATTATAGAAGGTCTTTCTCACCATTTGCAAAGCCCAGAACCCTTCTGGGGACTGCCCTTTCCCAGGTCCAAGGGGTATTGGTGGTGCAATTCCCACCTTCATAAATTCTGCAGAAGGAAAACACTCCTTGAATCCCGATTGCAGCTGCATTCACTTACAAGGCAAAGCATGACTCTTAGGTTTTGTGTATATGTGCTCTCTTTTCAATGATACTTCTCAGATAGCCAAGGTACCGTAGTCCTTCTTTTGCTATCACCACTAAATTTTAAAAATCCTGGGGGAAAAGTCAAAGTCCCCACGGAACCTGGGGCAACTCATGGTAAGTACCTAATATAAGTACTTGGATTGAATTACTGTGATTTTTTTGGTACGTGTTCTATTTGTATCCTTGTTATTATTTAGTAGTAATTCAATACCAATAATGTGCATAATCATGGATATAAAAGCTTTTCGTAAAAGGTGCAAAAATCGCTAAATGCCAACTATTAAATATTATCTTTTCTATTTCTCCTCACCATTTATTTTGATCAACAACGGGAAGATTTACATCCTAGTTTTAAAAATTCAGTCATAAGGAACAAAAGGTAGCAAAACATATAGAAAACAATGATCACAAAACCTACAATTTCCAAAACGAAACATATACAAAGTGTAAAGAAATTATGATTAATTTCCCTCAACACACCTTCCTAAATTACCAATCTGAAATCAAGTGTGATTTCTGCAAATAGCAGGAAGGCACACAGTTGCCCCCTCCCAATATATCCCCCTTTCCTGGGGATAATACCCTAAATTCCTTTGTGTTTTAAAGTTGTGATTCTTAATATGCGAAAATCTTGTGACATTTTAGCTCCTATTGGTCATTTGCACTTTAGTGTGAATGAGTGTGGGATCCTGTCCTGGGACTGGTTTTGAACAGAGGAAAAAAGGCAAAGAGCAAGACACTGGTGATTGAAGGAATGTGCCACTGAGAGAGGAGAGGAGAGGCTGGTGGTGCTAGCTAGATTTGCTCTGATTTTACTTTCATTATGTTCTCATGTACTTCAGATTTCTCCCCCAGTGCCCACGTTTGTCATCCTGAAGTACACATGTATACTATCCAACAGGTATAGAAAGTATCAGTATAAAGATGGTTCCTATTTCTGGAGCATCAACTTTAGTCAAAAGGTGTTTGAAATACGATTCTTTTTCTATTAAAATATACAGATGTATTAAGGAATGAACTGCAGAGTCTGACATGTCTCCAAATAAAAGCTTGAGATTTTCAGTTAGACATCCTACCCCTTCCCCACTACCTGTTCAAGCTCCTCATTCATTAAGGGTTATTCGGTGAGAAAGTTCAAGAAGCACTGAAATAGAGAGATGCTGCAGTGCATGCATCCACCTGACTAGAGAAGGACCCTTCCAGGCAAGGGCAGTGAAGGATTCCTTTTTCACCAAACTGCAGCTATGGGAGGATAGAATTCCCCTTTCATTGCTTGGGGTTTCAAGGGGAAAGGTTCAAGAAATATTTGTTGTGTATTGATGTGTTCCTGCTTGCAAGGGTACTTTGTTCCATTGTAGTTCCCATGGCCAATGCACAGTATTTCAGTTACATCGTGGGCTAAATGCACTTTTGTGAGGAAGTCTGGGAAGCTCACATCCCTTTATCACACCTTTTCTATGGGAACATGTGTTCCAAGTTTCAAAAAATAATTTAGAAATTAATTTAGGGGACAGAACATATTTGTACATTGGCAATTTTCCATCTATGTTTAATGTGATCCTTCCTTTTTTCAAGGTGACACAGCTGAAAGTGCTACGAAGTATATGAGTTTGGCTGGAAAGGTCAAGGCTTGGTCCATAGACCTTGCCACAGGATTCATGTAAATATTGCCCTTTGGCTTGTGGCAACAGCTGCTATTTACAGAGCATGTGCTATCATTGTTTGCAAATCTGCCTAAAATTCATGATCTGTAGACTTTGTTCAACAAGAGCCACCTTGTTTCTGATCCTTCTCAACACCTTGCTCTATCTGCTACTATTTTCCCTTATTGTCTTTTCATTTGAAATGATCTTTAATTGTTCTACTCCATTGAGATTGGAGAACAAAGCATACCTTTATAGAGAACCTTGGGGCCATATTTGGGAACCTCAAAATGAATCCTAGTCTACTGAACAATACATCCATTTTGTCAGATTATGAATATTGTAGTAGTTATCCAATAGCCATTTTTGCATAACCAAACTTGTTTAGTAGCTATCAGAATGCATAAAAGTATTAAATACTTTTATTAAATTCATAAAGACAAGGTCAAGGGCTTGGTGTTTCTTTTCTTGTCCTGTATCTGAAATTTATCATTGAAACCACAGTATGACTTAAAACTACATTGCCATCCCACTGATCAATGTTCTCCAGAAGCTGATACAAAGGATTCTGTTCACAGTATCTTGGTAGTAACCATTCTGTTCATATCAGCAAGCCTTTCTCACCATTCTTTTTAAAGACATTCATGATAGTGTCATTTTTGAAAATGTGGTACGTCCTCAGTGCTCTGTTAAGGAAAAAGTAATGATAATAGCTTGTGTACGTCTACCGTTTTTTGAGCACCCACTATTGTGTCAGGCATTCTGCTAGATTCTTTATGTATGATATTA